>NC_045127.1:15114698-15724698 GCF_007655135.1 Punica granatum | reverse complement strand
ATGGCTCATGCTACCACCTCCTACAGAAGCTAAGATGTGCTACCTTCGGCCTTGCTACCTACTTCAGGTTTTCATATATATGTGTATATATCGCATGACATCCATGAAGAAGTTGTAATTTGGTCCCTTTCCAAGCCAATCCGAGACCCAATATGTATCATGTATTGGCTCATCTAAACTCGATCGTTATAATGTTTTCCCAAGTATCGCAACTGTCACGATAAAATAAATGTCGCCGTAACAAAAATATGAGTTAAGCCAGAGTTTCAGTTTTTTATCTTTTAATTTGGGACACAAACAAAAATGTTCTTGAAATTTTGCTTGGATTTTCTCCTTGTGTTTTAAGTTTAACTAGTCTATTATTTTCCGTATATTTTCTGATAGAATAGGTAAAAACATGTGTTAGGCAGTCCTTAATTGAACCAAGGTCCTTTTCTATTAAAACTATTGCCAAGTTTCTTCGTCCTACATTAGTTGACACAACTAATGAAAGCTACCAAAGAATATGATACCAGTTGGTGACCTATGTGACATAATTAATTACTAATCAATAGATATATTTAATTACCTAGGAGTGGACAAATCCACCATCTATATAATATTTCCCAATTTTTTTGGATGAATATTTCTTGAATTTTCATATTTACACCCTTATATAATGTAAATATAGACGCATACCGGCCTCGCGATATAGATTTTTATCCTTTCATTGTACTTAGACGAATTTCAACTTTTTTTTTTCATGTGAACTATATTTCTCATTTTATATTTGCCAAATAGATTTTCTTATATCAACTTTCACCGTGCTATAGCAATTCTTAGTAATTATCGAATTATTTATATTTTTACAAGATATTGAATAATGTAGAACATACGAAATAATATATTCGCGAGGTAATATCTAGTTATCATTTATATATGAAACTATAACGAGAAGATACTGAAAATTTGCATTTCTTGAATTTCTTTGGCAGTACTACTTAGATAAAAACAGTATTCCATTGATTCAAAATTCTGAAAGCATCCAGTTCACTTTTAAAATGATTATTATATGATCTATTACTTAGATCAAATGCTTCATTTCTCTCCCATGTTTATTCGGTACAGTCCATCAACATCAAAGTACAAGAGGAGGGGGCAAATTTGGCAAACGACACGTCTCCTTCCAATTCCTAATGACTTGAAGCTGTCATTACTATTTATTCTGATGTAGTTGCGATAGCGACCACCTTGCTCTATTATTATTCTGTTTAGTTCATTTTTGATAAAAAAAAATTTATGCTTTCATCAACCGTATTTCACTGATAACTTCATTGCAGTATATTGAAATTAATGTCGATAAGTTTATGGCAATTTTCTAGGCCAAGAAAGTTAATGTAGAAAATGCATTGAACTTACACGCAATTGGATTGTATTCAATCCAAAATTTCTAACTGATAAAATGGAGATTTAAATCTTCTTGTATTTCCAGTTTTATTTTTATTCATTTATTTTATGTAGGCTTAAGTCTTTACACTCACATTCACGTGATAATATAAGGTTTTTCATACTTATCAACAAATGCAACCTGCCCCTTAAACACCATTTCTCAACAAATGATCATGAGCCGTGAAAACAACTATAATACTATATAAAATATGCATTACGCAA
Organism: Punica granatum; assembly: GCF_007655135.1. Taxonomy (NCBI): domain Eukaryota; kingdom Viridiplantae; phylum Streptophyta; class Magnoliopsida; order Myrtales; family Lythraceae; genus Punica; species Punica granatum. The sequence goes on along the minus strand of NC_045127.1, from coordinate 15,723,048 downwards.
TACAAATGATTAGACCCATGTCTAATCCAAAATTTTAAGCTAATAGTGGATGGACAACCACCAATGGTCTAGTAATTCGAAGCTTCGTCCCATGTTGTTTGGCAACTCCAATGTCCCGGTTTAAAATTCCCTCTATAAATTTGTGTCAAAACATTTATTAGAAGTGCACTCTTTTCTTGGACCAGGGAGACGCCGGTTTCTGTGAATTATAGTATGCCTTTGGTTGTGTTATGCTGATGGGGCCAATGCTTGTATTAGTCGTTCAGTTCGTCTAATATGTTCGCGATTGAATACAATAGTCCGAATATTGCGCAGCGGGAGCTGCAAGATTGGCATCACTGCTACCCTTCTTTTTATTTGTGAAAAAAAGATAGTGTGATGGACACACTCTTTATTTTCTTAGGTTTTTCTTTATATCTTTCTGACGTGAAACAATTAGATCTCAACATCTATAGCATTTAAGAACTGAAAAAGAAATACTAACTCTCATGGAAAAAAAGGAATTTAAGATTAGACTTAATTTTTAAGTTATCAGAGGGGTCTAGGTGAAAATAAGAGAAAATGTGAAAAAATTGATAGAGGAACAACTTCTATGAGCAAGTTTCATTGCATTAAAATCCTTGATTTTCTACCACATTTGGGTTGATTCAGGTGATTCAATGGTGTTTCCTTTAAGCACATTTTCATATTCTAATTTGTGAATGGAGAAAATTCAGAATTGGGAAAGAGAGTTTGATCCCATCGGAAGCCCCACTTTGCTTGAACTTGAACTAGTTAAAATCATGAAATTTGTGATTATCAGGTTGTGTAGATTAAAAAAAAAACGTAGACTCATTTTTGTTGCCCGAGAAACATGTTATAATTACAAAGTACTTCTAATAAATCCCAAACTTTTATTGTGCAAATAAAGTGAGCCAGGCCAAATAGTTAAAATCATGAAATTTGTGATTATCAGGTTGTGTAGATTAAAAAAAAAACGTAGACTCATTTTTGTTGCCCGTGAAACATGTTATAATTACAAAGTACTTCTAATAAATCCCAAACTTTTTATAGTGCAAATAGTCTCAGAATACTCCGTTTCCGAATGAAATCTTCTCGATTTTTTGAACTTTTTCTAAAAAATTAATGTTCAAATTTTTATAAATATATAGTTATAAATTTGTGAGACCGTTTATTATTTTCTCAAATTTTCAATTTTCGTTAATCTTTTTATTTTTTTTTATTTTTGAAACAAATAAATATAGATTTTGTGGGACCAATCATTATTTTCTTTGTTTTTAAATTTTTTAGAAAAACGAATTCTATTTTTATTTTTAATACATATATATACAAATTTTTGGGATCGATCATTATTTTCTCCGGATTATGAGCTTTTTCTAGAAACGAATTTTAACTTTTTAAAAAATAAACATATATAGAATTATTTTGTTAAGATAAGATGTGCTATATATTTGTTCTTCAAAAAACAAATCAGATCTTTTTATAGATAAAGATATGATGTACTATCTTTATTATATTATGTATGATGTTGTAAATAGTGGATATACCACATATAAACGTGACCAATCTAACTCCGAAAAATATTGCTATCATTATATTTCTTATATTTTCTGAACGCATGCAGGTTAATTTAGGCACCTTCACAATTAGGCTTTTGAAGATGAGTTCTTTAACTTTTTATTTTTTCTTTACACATAAACTTTTGTAGAATTTAGGATTCTTCAATTTTGTGTGTGTAGTTGAAGTGTTAAATTTTGATTTTGGTAAAGTTGAAAATAAAAATTCATCTTGCCATGATTGGAACTTTTCTTTTTAATTTTTTATGCATAATCTTGACGATGTTGGATTTTTTAAGACTTATATTAAGTTATCTTCTTTTATATAATTCTTTTGCTTAGCTTATTTATGAGATTAAATTATCGTTAATCTTATATGGCTAATAATATACTTTTATTGATTGTAAATTATTATTTTTAAAAACTTATAGCGCATATTTTATACAATAAAAATAATGAAAAAAAATATTACGTTCAATCCTATGCTGCGTACAAGTTTCACAACTAGTTTATATTAATAAGAGAGGAGAAAAATGACCTTTAATGGCGAAGACATGGCAGCTTCTGATTGGATAGCATGAAGTCCCAGCAGTACCGATGTTTTGAAACTCCGTATAAATAAAGCGGGGAAGCCGCCGGGAAGGCAAGCCTGCCGAGCCCCACTCTGCTCCTTGCTTGTCTTCTCTCCGCTCCTTTTCTTTCTCATAAAAGCTCAAAGCTCCTCTCTTTGATTCATTGAATTTTTTTTTTTGCCCTTTTTTTCTACCATAAAAAACCGATTCTTATTCACCTCTCGATTGCGTAAGTTAAGGCCCTCTTAATTTCCTTTGATTCAATTAAAAATCTTGGAGACCCGACAGAGTTGGAAAAGGCAATGGAGTGTGCATGAGACCAGACGCTTTGTGATTCTGAATTCTTGATTGTTCGGTCGGTCCCAACCTTTTGTTACCGATTCAAAACCAGGAACAAGGTTGTCCCTTTAAGCATTCTCGGCCCTTTTTATCCTTTTATGGGTGGTGGGTGTGGCTGCTATCTTGTTGTTTCGATGTTCTTGGATTGAAACTGCCAAATAAACTAGAAACAGAATAACAGATTTTGTGGGCAAACTGGGATATGGAAGAAGGAGACGATATGAGAAGCAAGTTCAAGAGGGTCTGTGTCTTCTGCGGAAGCCAGTCGGGGAACCGGAAAGTCTTCAGTGATGCTGCTCTCGAACTGGGCGATGAACTGGTCTGCTCTTCTCGGTGCTTCCGACTCTCTGTTTCGATTGAGCTCGGGTTATGTCAGTTTCTTATATAATTTGGCTCCTTGGCTGTTTTTGGCATTACAACCTTGTTCACATTCACTTCACGTGTTTGCTGTACTAGGATTTTCATGGAGTTCTGAATAGGCAATTCTGGTTGAAACTGACCAGATTACTGTACAAGCTTATTTCAGTGATATGTCTTATATTCAAACTGATTTTGCTTTATTAGTGGTCAAATGCGTTGGACTTTTTGACCTGGGGTCGGGTTAGAGGAGTTGTTGCTGTGCAGCGTGGGTCACTTTTGTGAATGTTACTTCACAGGTGAAGCGGAAGATCGATTTGGTTTATGGCGGAGGAAGTGTGGGCTTGATGGGCTTGATATCCCAGAAAGTGTACGATGGAGGGTGCCATGTTTTGGGGTGAGGCGCCATTGAACATTCATCAACTGGTGTCTGCCTCGTTAATAAGAATTCTGTTAATTAAAGAAAGACTGTCTCTTGATGTGTACCTTTTTTACAATGCAGGGTCATTCCGAAAGCCCTCATGCCTCTTGAGGTAAGTTATTCTTTCACTTCTTTCAAAGACTGAGCCATGTAACTTTTGGTGCTCGGTAACCCGCAGACTTTCCCAGTTCTCTATTTTCATGATACTTACAGATCGAAAACAAGCCCAGAAAATGCAAAAAAGAAAAGGAATAAGTGTTTGTACTAACTTAAATGGAATACTGGAAAAGTTTTCTTCACAAAGAACATTTCTCCAGGGACTTATTCAAGATATGATTGAATTTGCCTTGCATTTCTAGATATCTGGTGAGACTGTTGGAGAAGTGCAGATTGTCTTAAATATGCACGAGAGAAAAGCAGTAATGGCTCGAGAAGCCGATGCCTTCATCGCTCTCCCTGGTTAGTTCTTGAATTAGCATCTGCATCAAACCTACGCCTTACCATGTTCTGTTTTTGGAAATTGCTTGAAACTGAAGGCCATGTGTCTGATTTCATTAGGAGGATACGGAACCATGGAAGAGCTGATGGAAATGATAACATGGTCCCAGCTCGGTATTCATAAGAAACCGGTAATACATCAAAATTAGTGCATGAGAATGCGAAACAGTTCCATTTAACTCCAAGTTGATCCCATTGACAATTATTCTTTGGCGCAGGTTGGTCTGCTGAATGTGGATGGCTACTACAACAGTTTACTTGGTCTGTTTGACGACGGCGTTAAAGAAGGTTTCATCAAGCCCAGTGCCCGGGAAATAGTTCTCTCTGCGCCAACGGCTCAAGAACTCTTGGAGAAGATGGAGGTAGTTTGATTGAACTCTACGAGATCTTTCTTTTCTATAAACTAGTCTAGGGCTATTGCAGTATTCATGGGCTATTGAAGTATTCATGTGTTTTTGTGATAGACAATAAAGAAAAACCACAATCACACACTAGAACTTGTATCTGATCTTTCATAAAGTTTAACCAATAGAGTTGGCATGGTGATTAAAGGTTGTGACTTCCTTGGGGAAGTCCTAGATGTTGGGCCACTTGCACAGCTTGTCGCCGGACTGACCCGTCCCTTGGGCTTGCAGCGTGTTCACATGAACTGTGGGACTAGTCCGGTGAAGTCCGGACACCCTTGTTATTCCAAGAAAAAAAAATAATTTAGGCATTTGCTTGGAAACTGGATAATCTTCTGCAGGTTATTAGACCCTGATTCCTGATCTCATCTCTCACAGAATTACACCCCATTGCACAAACATGTTGCTCCTCATGAGAGTTGGAAAGTGGAGAAACTCGGAGACTATTCGAGGAAATAAGAAGTGGGACGCCAAGATTTACAGCTAAGGTAGGCATGTTTTTTTAGAACAGTGGTGCCTCAATTACTGGAATTGTGCATCAGCACTTATTCTGATGGAGCTGCATATATTGCTTATCAGTATGACAATTTCTGTGGTTCTTTTAAGTCATGCAGATACTCTCTCATGTTCATCCTCGCTGTTTTACAATATGAGTTTGCTTTATGGTCAACTGAAGAACTATTTGCCATTATAGCTATTTGTTACTACTCATTTGATTGAGAATTATTTTCCTTTTGAAAATCTGGGACATAGAGAGCTGTTCTAACTTCAACTTTAGTGCCATTGAGCGCGTATTTTGGTAGGCCCACGCGATGGCTTTTGGCTTTGAAGCTATCACATCTTCAGAGACTTTAATTGACTCCATCATGGGGTCTGTGAACTTGAAAGATTCTTCTGTTGAAGATTCTTACCGAGTGTTGGCAAAACATCTCAAGGTAGCACTTGCTTAAAGAAGGAAAGGAAGTAACCTTGGATGTGAAAAAGGTTCTAGTTAGATTGTCTTTTCGGTGGAATTATAACTTTGGAATTTCTTCCTTTCTGATAGAGACAGAGCGACCATAGTCCACTTTTGATGCCATTCAAGACAATTACACATCTGGGAAACTACTTTTATGGACACTTTGGCGCAGGTTGATCAGTGTAGTTAGATCAGCTACAAGTACTTTTCCCTTCTATAGTTTTGCATTTGCCGGGGGTTCCAATAGGTTTATACCCGTAGACTTTGGAGATGGGAAAAGAAATCTACTTTTGGATATGCTACAGGGAGCTAATTTTCCAATATCCAGTCATTTTTTAATCGATCAGCCATGTTATCCTTCTAGTATAATGCAATGGAAGTACGAAGACCTGAAAGCAAGTTGCCTCTACTTGGACTCGGAAAGTTTAACTTGTCTATATAGAGCATACATGGGCTATGATATCAGATCATCTTGTCTACTAACCAACCTCAACAGTCTGATCTGTTTGAAACTCTCCCTCCGTGTTTCTTATAATATAAAATCAACCTTTATTATTTACTATGATTCCCTTTCCGTCCCGCTCTTTGTCATTTTCATTTAGCAAATTCTACACTGGCCCGGTAGTTTCGGTTTAAATGAAGTCTTGGTTTGTTTAAATGGAGTGCCCATCCAGCTCTCTATCAAGTGGACCTTCTGGGTCCCTTTCAACTCCTCACTCAACTGTTCTCTTGTCGACCTTCCCGGGAAGGTTTCTGCAGCAACCTGAAAAGCCACCAACTGTTCACAGCTTTTTCCCAGGGCCACTGGGGTCTCTTTCTGGGAACTGTGAGATGTGTGATCAGGAATAAATTGGGCGGTGCAGGAGCCACTGGGACAGGTCCAGGGTCGGGATGCGAGGGTAGACAATTGCTGCAGAGGCAATTCTCCATCATGTGAGGGGGTCCATTGCCTTAACAGCCTTTTGGGCTTAGAATCTGGTCCGCTTCCATCAGACATATGGTCCTCTGTCAAGTGGGGTGAGCTCTTTTTCTAATCATCTTTCTGCTTAGAGTTATTCGGGGAAACATATTTGGTTTCATAACTGGAGGAGGGAGTGGCTTCGGCAAAAAATGAACTTTACAAATGAAAGAAAAGAATATTCGGGAGTCCAGAAAATAGAAATCTGCATGTCTTCACACTCAAGATCACTAATCGAGTGCATTTCTCGCACTCAAGAAGTCCATCTCCCGGTCGGTGATAACTTGTTCACATTCCTTGCACTTGGTGTTTACTCCGTCTTCATTTCTCGAAATGATGATTATAAGCCATGCCATTGGACTATATGAGAGTTAACTGTATAATCTCTAGCAGTTTCTTTTACTGGCTAATAATGTTGTTTCTCTGGTCACCAGTTAAACGAAAAGTTTTGTCAAATGAAAAGGAAAATGGGAAATAGTTTCCTGTTTTAACTTTTTACAGCACAATTTCAAAAAGTAAAATCCTGAAGCTGGAGTTAATTATGAGTTCTCATGCTTTGCGACCTGATTATCAACTAATCGCCGTGATTTGGACTTGGAAGGTGTAAAAGTTCATTCTTCTTGCTTTATGCAAAAGTTAATACATGCTTTAATGCATGTGGAAGCAACGACAAATGTGTGAGTGAAATCTCGTAAGAAGCCTAATCTTGTATGAAATTACACGACGGTCCAAGCAACCCAAGATTTCTTGATGTATTGCACGAACTGTCATGGTGCATCATTCGGTCACACTGATGGGACCAACTTGAAAACCAAATATCTTGGAGCCCATGTTAATGAAGCATCGGAGAAAGACTTTGAAAACATCATGGATATATTTCAAGATTATAACAGTGAAATTTTGAAGGAAACAGCTGATTTAAGTAAAACGGGAGAGAAGGGGGCGTAGAAAGGGAGAAATTACCAGGTGGATAAATCTTTTGAATTAGAAGAGGAACCCATAAGTAGCGGGCATTATTATCTATATTACATCTCTATATACATCTATTCTCTTATAGAAGGCGAAGAATTTTTTTTCTATTTTTTAAGTTCTAAATATATCCATTATCAAATGATTTAATAAATTAAGAGTCATTACATGAGTTGAAAATTGAAGTTAAATTAGTAACTTTATGTATTTACTTATAGGGGTAATAACCTAAAAATATATATCCTTTCCTTAAATTCTCGGATTTACCAATTTTTTTTATTTTAACATGTAAATTCACAAAACTTCACTTTGTTCCAGCATCTATCAAGACATCAATTCTTTCGTTAAAAATGTCGAAGAGGACAATAATGGTGCTAGCATGACAAACGGAATTTGAACTGACATTCTTTTTTTTCCCATAAAATCACAAACTTCAAGTTTTCCAAAGTCTATCATTTTTATTTTTATAATAAACCAATTTATCCCTTTTAATTATGAGATTTTTTATTTTTTAGGAATATTTGCTTCTAGGTGTATTTATTAATTAGTGTTACTTGAAATTGAAAAATTAGTTTAGGTCGATTTTATAAATATTCAATCCTTGAATCATTTGTACTTTTTAAATAAGCTTTGCATGATTCTGTCCATGACAATCCTCAGTTACTAGATGGAGTTTGTATTGCTTAATAGGGGGCATGTCAATAAAATGCAATGATAGAAAGTAGTTGTCGTAGCTACTAGTAAAAAAAATTTCCCAGTTCCTGCGTCCTAAGTAAAAAAAAAGAAAAAAAAGAAAAAAGAGAGTGGGATGGAGCCTGACTTGCTTAGTATAATGCAAATCCATCCAATCTACCGAAGGGAAGTTACTCTGTTATCCTCACCAATAGAATTTTTCATAGCTCCTACATCCCACATAAATAAAAAGAAAAAATTCAAGTAAGTCAGTGTGCTTTTTATTTAATTTTTTAGTACTATTATTGTATTTTGTTTTAGCATAATGGAGACTATTACATTTCCTATTCTAGGCCATTATCATGCTTAAGGAAAAAAAAAATTCAACAAGCTAAATGGTCAATTGACCAGAGCTATTTTCAACTATTAGATTAGATTGAACTATGGACTAATAAGCAAAGCAATCTTCCCACTTACTTAAATTTCTTTTTTGTTTATATGAGAAGCAGGAACTAGGAAAATTGTACAGGTAGTTAGGGTACTAGAGCTACTTCTCACTTTTGAACTAGATTGACTTGCTCCTATTAAGCAAGGCATGCTCCATCCCACTTACTTGAGAAGCAGAAATGAGGAAATTGGAGCGACGATATTAAGTCTCCTTCTCCATTTTGCAGTTACGTAGGTGCAGCCCCACATTTCATGTTAGTGCATGAGAAAATTAGCTAAATTTAATCTTATTGACATTTATGAAGAAAATTTTTAATATATTGAGAAATTTTTTACAGCTTTTTTTTCTAAAATTTACTCATAAATTGGTAAAAAAAATTATTTCTTCAAATATTTAATATTAATTTGAGAATTGAGAAGATTTTTATTATACTGTATAATAATTAAGAATAATCATAATTTCATTAATGATATTAAATTCTCTAAATAACCAAGAAAAGACAATCAATCAGAGCTGAACTTTTCAAAAAAGTGGTGATGTGGCACTTCCATGTAACGTTACCCGACTTTTTTTATTGCTAGTATAAATTCAAGTATATTACATGTGAGAGCCCCTCTTTTATGAAGAATATAGAAAATTAAAACAATACATAACCGTATTAAATAGGATCACCAATAGTTAAATATATTAATATTAATAAATAGTCAATTAGATAATATACTGTAAAAATAATGTAATTTTTAACGACTTTCAAAGAGATGGTAACTTATCAACATCTATAAGATATTGGAAATCTATTAAAAAAAACTAAAACTAAGTTTTAAAATGCTTAACTTGAATAAAATCATGTAAAAAATGTAATTATGTTAATCAATTATTAAAAGATATTCTCATATAAAAATATTCATGAAGTGGAAGTAAACCATTAGAGCCTATCAATTGATGACTAATATAAAGGCGGTTACGTAAAAAGAGAGTGTAATGCAGTGGCTCAAGTGATATCTTGATAAACAAGATGTTCCAAGTTCGATATTGAGTGAGATTGCCCATGCCCCTTTATTAATTATTAGAATTTCTATTTCATTGTATTAGATCTACGAAGTTAGTCCCAAATATATGTATTAATTTGTTAAATACCATACCACATTCTGTTGAAAACTTATTTTTAAGATGAGATAAACATAAATGCACGTCAATTGAAATTTTATTTCGAGGCGGAGTACTATTACAACTGACATCTCTTTCAGCTAACTTACTACATCATCTAATCTAAATAGGAGTATCTTCCGAGTTTCGTTTATTAACAAAAGAAACAGAAAATATTCCTTTTTATTTTAATTTACTAAATGTATATTTTTCAATTTTTTTTATTATTTTATATAAACTAAACTATTTAATTAGGCTAAAGTGATGTTCTCATCTGTTAAATGTACATAAAAAGAGAAATTGTAATTAATTCATATACATATTAATTAGTAAGTTACAATCTATTCTCATAGAATCTATATATATATATCATACGAAACCAAAAAGCAGTTTCAACGAGGTTATGCCATGTGTCATCCTATAATTCATAAAATTGTACAGTGTCAAGCCCTTAGCTCTCTATTTCATGGCTTCACTCATAAGGAAGCCTCATTCTAAGAAATAACCATTTAAGAAGTTAGTATTTTTAAATTCACACATCGAGAATTAGATGAGTTGGAAAAATTCGAGAAATTGAAAATCTCTCTTCACATGGAATCTGTGGCAATCCTATCTCTCTGTTTTTTATTATAATTCCCTCTCTTCGTTTCTTAGTTATTCATTTGTTCGTTCATCCATTAATATTTTTTATAACTTTTAATGAAAATAATTAATCACTGAAGAGTTTTTGGTTGGGGGAGGCGATGTTTTGTCTTTTGATGCAAAAACATAGAACCCTCCACCAAAGAAAAAAAAAACATAAAACCCTTAAAATGAGAATTAACATATTAGCAAAATGAAAAATGAGAATGAAATATAATTAATTAGGGGAGGCGATGTTTTGTCTTTTGATGCAAAAACATAGAACCCTCCACCAAAGAAAAAAAAACATAAAACCCTTAAAATGAGAATTAACATATTAGCAGAACGAAAAATGAGAATGAAATATAATTAATTAGCTCAATAATTAGGAGGGTTCTTTTCCAAAAATAAGAACAAAACATAATTAGCAATAGACTAATGAAACATGTCAAAAAATATGTATGCAATAATAAATTTCCCAAGACAACAAGCTGAAAAATGTGACGGAAGCCATTTCTTAATATAAATGTATGGATGGATTTTTCTAAATTATACATATTGTTGTCCTAATGTTAATAGGTAAGATATCATAAAAGGATTCTAAAATGCCAACTACAATTCGTCATTTTTTTCTCTAAAATTTAACTTGTACGCATTTAAAAAAAAACACGTTCAAGGATTATTGAGGGAAAACACTATATTTATAATTTTTTATCAATTCAAACAAGTATTTCTTTGATGTTAAATTAATTAATGCACTTACTCATCATGATAAGCTATGTACATTAAATTTATCATTATGCTAAGGGCATCAACCAAACATCAAATTCTTGGTTGATATATTTTCTTTTATATTTCAACATGATTTCCTCTATTTGGATTTTTATTGGCATAACTCTCTCATAATAACTAACTATTATCTATTACTTAATTTTATTTTGTTAATTTCAGCCATTTTTTTATGTGTGTGCTGTTGTTAAATGGACAGAACATGAATATTAGCCACTAAAGATTGTCATGATATCGGCTCTAAGATATATCTATATATCTATATATTCTATACAATATCTATATATCTATATATTCTATAGAATATGTAAGATGACAAAATACAAGACTCTATGTATAGTATCCGTAATATTTAAACACTTAGCTCCAAATGCACTGATTCTTTCAATTGGTTGACATTTATATTTTATTGCTCATGCAATTAATCATTTTATTATTCGATTAAGAATTTTTGAAAATATGTTAACTTCAAATCAAATCTACATAAAAATTAAGTAATCTAACCTTCTTTTCGATACATTTTAAGTTTTATAATATATAATAGCGAAACTATTCTCGATTAATCACCACATATTCTAAAATCTCAAATCCTTAGCTTCTCATTATTTCACTCCTCACATACTTGCACTTAGGATTATATCAACCTGAATAATTATTAGATAGGTCTTCAAATTAATAACCCACAAACTATAATGAGTTTTTCCTACTTTTTTTGGATCTAATATCTTGTTGATCTACACCGAAATTGCCTATTGTGACTAGAGTAGAGCTTCTTTCACATTTCCCGTCCTCTCTCTCTCCCCTGCAGGCTAGGCATCATGTTGAACAAACCTCTTCAAAATTTTATTTCAATTGAGCTAAGTCAATATGATGAAATTAATATGGTTTAAATTAAGTTATGCAAATAGAAACACTTGGACGTTATTTAAAAGCATTCCGGCACATAAACTAATTGATAATTTCAAATTTTGGGCAACAAGTTGCATAATATGTATAATATATACGAAAATAACTCTTTGATAATAATTAATCCTGCGCAACGAGGGGGTAATTGGCTAGTTAATCAAGTTAATATATTTGTTTATTTATTTGAAATGAAATCTAATATTAGGTTCTCAAGCATCTTTGGATCCAATAAGATTGGTTGAACTCTAGGATTACTTTACACATCCGCAGATTTAATGTACGATTCAATTCTAAAATTTGCAAATGATTATATTAATATATATATATATATAATGAGTTCGATAAATTTAATATCTTAAACTTACTTGAAATATATACAGTACATCTAACTTTCATGTGAACGTATACACTATACAATTGCGTATTACTAGTTTAAAATATATAGCTTAAATTAAATACATATTATGCAAGAAAAAAAGGAAATATTAATTATTTAAATAAAAATTGTATGAGTCAAAAATTAGAAAAATACAGTTTTCGAAAGATATTATTGTTTTCTAAAATAATTAAAATAAAGTGAACTATGGAAAATATTGTCACTTAATCTCTCGGAAGACAAAAATATTTGATGAAGAGACATCATTAAATTAAGAGGTATTGATTGAAATTTTTTTCACATGTAACAGAGATTGCATTGAACGAGCGGAATGTAATAGAGATTACATTGAGAGAGCAGAATTAGTAATTATAAGAGGTGTCCACATACATCAAAGACAAAATAAAAATTATAAAAAATCAAGAAACACAATGATGAGCTCCGATCACCAGTTTTATCTATGTTATCGATGCTTGATTCCCCATCTTTTGCTTTATTATTTATCACAATCCATAAATCTTAATTAGAATGTCATTTTTAAATACTACAAGGAATTCTACATACATTTGAAAAAGTTTAATATATATTATACTAATTTTCATAGGCATATTAATTTAATAATACAAAAAATTATAAACACCACAGGTATCGCTGGTACTCAATCGAGTAACAATTAATTATTGAAATAACCTTTATTTTAGTGGCCCCTATTAATTTGGATTGATATGGCATGTGGAAGGTTTGGAAAGCGAAACTGAAGTGAATAATGGGGTTGTGCCTTTTGGATGTAGTAGGGATGCTCCCCTCTTGCGGGGTCCGAAATGAATGCTGCTGGCTCTTCACATAAAGTTAATCAAATCGAAGGGAAAATAGAAAATGTCTGTGTAAAGTACTGATCAACGTTCTGATACCGTGTAATTTTTTTTCCCCCCAAATGGTAACAAAAATTGTTCAAAAAGATTAACATTGTTCAAATGGAAGATGTGTTTCATGATAGTACTTGCGATTTGATTTCCCATATCGAAGGAAGGAAAACAATTGGCAGGCTTAGGACATGAGCATTGATTTTAAAAGTCTAACATGGAAAGTGGAACATCCTGTCCTAATAGATAGTGATAGACACTGAAATTACCCGAATGTTGACTAATTCAAGAGCGTCTGAGGACGAGGTTTTCTCCGGGACGCCAGAACTGACCTCGTAGCATTTCAATCGATTAATCAGCTATCAGAATGCGAAAGGTAAACCGGCTAGCGTATGGAAGTGAACGTTTGTCAATGCACTCGCATTCATAATCTTCGAGATGGATCGCATCTGCTTGGAATGTGAGTACAACAGGATTGCCTGGTAATCCTTTCGATGCTGAGGCATGATTTTGCGAGAAGCGGAGGGAAAGAAGCATCTAACATCGACTATTACAAGCACAAAACAAAAGCTTAAGCACAAGGCCGCGTTTGGTCGATCGGATATAACATTTGATAGGTTTCAAATCCTTATCCGCATTTGAGAATTGAGAGATTAATGTTATTTTTTTCCTAATTTACCTCTACGAACCTTCACTCAACCAAACTTGCCAAAAACCAAGGACAGTCGATGACGAGACGACGACGACAAGGAATCGGAAGTTGGAACAGAGAAAAAATACACAGAATCATCGATTCCTTGGGTTACAACTGCAAACACAAGTCGCTCATGGGCACAAAAACAACACTGCCATCGGAGAATGAAACTGCCACAGATATCACCAATTCTGCGATCCGATCCATCCTTCAGTCGAGATCGGAAACAATAAACATAAATGATCGAAACCCCGAAGCAGAGAATCCATTTTCGTTTCTTTCTCCCCTTCCTGCTTCTGAATCTGAGATTCTCAGGTCAGGCGAAGTGAATCATAATCAACTGATGCATCAAGCATGAGCGAGCTCTCCAATGATGATGTCTAGCTAACACGATTGGGAGTGGTTGTCCGCGATAGAAAACTCGTCTGACGAGAGGTTTGCGAGACGACTGCTGCACTGGGACAGAATTGCAGCAACAAATGAAAGCAAACAGAAAGAATGCCAAGACATGGGAACATAGGAAGAAGTCATTGACTGCAGCATCCGCTAAGTACTACTAAGTTCGATGATGGAAAATCGTTGCGGACGACAAGTCTGGGTGGATACAGCAACAAGTCCACGATGAGGACAATACACAACAAGAAGAGACAATGGGCTTAATTAATAAGAGAAAGAGATGGGATTGGGGATGTTATTCACAACAGCAGCTTAATAATGGATAAAATTCTTCAGCACAGAAGAAAAAGAATTACTTAATTTGTGTCGACAATTTACAGGGCATGTCCTGTGCTGTCGTCCATGGAATCAGTCGCAACCCGAGAAGTTGAACCACGGATCGATTTCTCCTTCGACGTCCTGATCACTATCTAAATCCGACATTCTCCGATGAAAACTTAACCAGAAGCAGCAGCAGCAAGAAGGAGAAGGAGGAGGAGGAGGATGGAGGTATCGAATACCCAATTGAGTGAGGAGAAGTCGAAGAGAACATCATCGTCACCACCAGCCATAGGCGACCTGAGAGTAGCGGTCCTTGATCCACCGGAGGCTCTTCCGGAAGGTGCTCTTGGCCTTCCCCTCCACGCCGTACATCTTGTAGCTCGCCACCCTCTTCTTCCTCTGGAACTCCGGGTCCCCGAGGCTCCACGACTTCGAGCCCGACCCGGACGTGCTCTTCCCCTTCTTCAGCTTCATGTCCTTGCTGCCCCCCGGCCCCGAGTTGTTATTGTTGTTGCTGTACGGATATCCCACCTGGGTCTGGGCGTAGGAGGCGCTGTAGCACCGGAGCTCGTGCTGCGGCCGAGGCGGCTGGCCTCCTCCGCGGCCGCCTCCGTAGTAGGGCTGCAGCTGCATGTTGTTGCTGTTGCTGCTGTATCCGTTGCCGTTGCTGTAGCTGTAGCTGTAGCTGTGGCTGTGGCTTCCACGGGCGTTGGAGTGAGAGTAGGACCTTGATCTGTCGTATTCCGACCCCATTTTCGGTTTTGGAAGGAGGAAGAGGAGCTTAGAGCTCTGCTCCGTGATTTTGTATATCTATGGCGGTCTGCTGTTTCTCGGTCCTTTTGGGCTCCTGATCTTGACCGGAGGCGATGGTGGAGTCAAAGGAGGATATGGGAATTTGCTCTTTGCTACCCTGAAGTTTTCTGTTCCTTCTACTTGTGCCCTCATAAGTTTTCCTCTTTTATGTTTTCATGAAGTAATAATCTACGTGAAAGTAGAAGCAAATTCTAAAACATAAATAACTAACAGAAAAGATAGATCACAACTTGACTTGGGAATTGTTTTGTTTGTTCGTTAGAGCGTGCCTTTTGAACGGTCAAAAAGGTTGTTTAATTTTTTTTGTCCAGATGTAGCAATTGCGTTGGGGAACTAAACGGAATAAAATTGAGTGTAATCGGACTTCACAACCAAAAGAGATCTAAAGGGTTTAAAAAGTTCTTACAAATAAGTTATAATAGAATATGAATAAGAAATAGAAGAAAAGAAGAAAGATAAGGGTCTGATCTATTTAATTATTGAGTGAAAATTCACTTAATGAGTAAGTAATAAAAAAAATTAATTGTTAAGTTATTTTATACTCAATACTTGAATAGATTAGATTCTTATCTTTCATTTTTTTTCTTCCTCTCATTCATTTTTCATTATAATTAACTTTTAATTAATTTTTCAACAATCTTTTCAGTCTATATCATGATATCCGAAAAGTCCAATGGAGTCTCGATTAATTCAATTTCAACCGGATCAGTCTACTAAGGAGTAAAACTCTCACAATCAAGAATTTTTTCTATTTACAAGACTTAAATCCTAGATCTCACTGAAAAAAATAAGTATCAAACCGTTTAAATCGTTAGTAACTTTTAAACACTTGCTTAATTAACTTGAATACATATTTATTTTCCACCAAAAAATATCAAAAAAAGGTACCTGACTTACCAATTACCATACATATATATTCGGCGAGAAGTTAATTCTCATAGTTTCTAACGTAAAGATTCCCGAAAAAAAAAAGAAACAAAGAAAAGTTTTAACGGGTATAGATAGAAGGAATGTGAACCTTGAGGGCGAAGTGCAATTACCGCAAAGAATAGGAATAAAGGGTTGGAGCTGGGTCCCAGATTGAGCATGCTAAGGTTGTTAACATCATTTATTTATTGCTATGTATTTTGAGCGACGACTTTGGGAGTCTTGAACCCTCAGATGGCGTGTGCGATGGGGAATCATTTTGTTACTCCATTAGAAAACAAAAAAAATCATATAATTTCATAATTCTTTTTTAGTGTATATCATTATATTTGAAATTTTAATGGACCCCGTTTAATCTAATTTGAATTGGATCGATTCATTAGAAGGTAAACATCTTTCAATCAATGATTTTTTCCATTCACAAGACTTAAAATCAAGATTTTTTTTGTGTGAATCATGATATTTAGAAGGTCAATTGAGTTCGACTAATGCAGTCTAATCAAATCAAAAATTTTATTTAAGAGAAATAAACATCGATGTACTTGAATCAACCATAATTGATAATACTATAATTTTAAAATAAGTTTCCAAGCCATGACAAGTCAATGAAATAGAATCATTTTTATGTGTTAATGGTACTTTCCACATGTACGAGGTCATGCGTTGTGGTATAAAATTAGATTCGGTTAATATATCTTCATCTTCGCTAAAAGTAGCACTTCTTCTTTATCCCATATAACTAAATAACCGGTTTCATTATATATTCAGCTAAAAACCGGTTTCATTATATTAAAAGAAATTAAAAAATGAGGTGCGTAACGTAACATACACTTTCGCTTAAAATCAAGATATTTCAAGTTTAATTTTTATTAGTGGAATTTTCAGTATCTTTATTTGAATTTTATGTATCTTTGTCAGGCTCATTTTTTTTTACTGAAAAAAGAAAAGATTCGTGGCCCATCTATGCAAAGCTATCATGCGTAGAATGGAAAAGGCATTCGACCTAAGTCAATTGCAAAATATTTCATGGAAAGAACTCACGGACAAAATAAACATGACCTTTATACGGGAGGCAATTTTGACAAGAAAGTATGACTAAATTGAATTTGTACTTCTAAATTCACCTTTAAGTATCAGTGCATATGAATAGGACGTATATACGTGTCTGGATAGTACATGATATTGTTCGTTTTAATTCCTTTAAACGTGAACCTTGTTGGAGTCACTTATTTAAAGAAATTATAAAAGAAAAAATCTAAAATCATATGGGATTACGGTGGGCTTGTTGATGGCTTCAACAAAAATAAGGACATCCAATCCGATACAAAATTTTATTCCACCCGAGATCCGGACCTAAAAAGACAACAACAAAATGCAGCTTCATCTTCTTCAAATAAAGTATGTGTATAAATTGAACGGCTGGGTTTTTTTGTCCTCCCAAGACTTGATTATGGCAGTCAAGTCATGAGTAATGCCAGATGCCATGTTGCATGTCGATCAAGTGGCACCAATGTCGACCTTGATGATCAACTACGTTACCGAGGAATCTTAAATCAGTGCAGTTGCAGTTGGAATGAGCTACAACATGGGCAGCTTGTAATAGCGAGTACTTTTGTGCATTTCTTAGCATGAAAGCAGTACGATTCTCAAGAAACGATTATTATCACTAAAACTTCGGGAAAATAACGTAGAAACTCACAAAGTTTTAAGTTTATTACAAATATACCAAGTTTTTAAATCTTGACCTGAAAATTCAAATAGTTTCATTCCGTTATCACATCTACCAAATTGTTAATTGCTCCGTTAGATATGTTGACGTGACAGATAATGGTGTACACATGGCAGACAGATTCCTACATGGCCGATCTCCTAGATAAAAAATAACCTTGAAATTTACAGAGTTTCATGTTTGTTTTAGATCTATCAATTCTTTTTGGATTTTGACTTGAAAATTTACAAATTTTCATTTTGCTACCACATCTACCAAATCATTAATTGCTCCGTTAAATATGCTTATATGACCTCTCTCCAAGCCGAAAAAATAAACAAAATAAAAGGAAAACATGAGGAAAGGAGGTGGAGAAGAGGAAGGCAGTGGCGGCTATGGTTTACCGCCTTCTCCAGTTGCCCATCCATGCTCTGATCGCCTCACCGTCGACTTTCTCCGCATCGAGAAAGGAGAAGAGGATTGCAGTGGTAGCTCAAGCTCCTTCTCTGCCCGATGGCGCATGCACTTCCCTTAGCTCCAACTTTGCCTCCTCCTCTCCCTCTTTAACTCGTAGCCGAGCCCAGCTTCACCAACTCGAGTTAAATCACCTTCTCCCCCCTCTCTCTCTCTCATCATTCTCTCTCTTTCTCAATCTCAATGCCTGGTCTCTCCCTCTCTCAACCTCACTGCTTGTCTCTCTCCCTCTTGCAATTGAAATGGTAAAACCTTGCTGATTAATATAGTAGCTTCGATGCCCAAAACAAAAAAGGAAATAGAAAATTGCAGAGGAAATATAAATGTTTTAGAATATGATAACTATATCTGAAGAAGTATTAACTTAAAAATTTCCCCTTGAATATGATTGGAGGAGAAACGACTGCGAAATTGACAAAACCAATAACAAGCTGCAGAACAAAATGAATAAACCCATATAAAGTCCTCGTCTAAAACTCTTCCCTACAATGATTGCCAATGCCAACAAAATTTACCAGGTAGGAACAAGAAAAACCAACCAGATCAGCCAACTTGACGACGAGGAAATCGGAGTGTGGACGCGCAACCGGAGAAGGCAGTAGACCACAACCACCATTTCCCTTTCTCATGTCCTTCCTCCTTTCTTCTTTTCCTTTCATCGGTATTCCTTTTTTTATTTGTTATTTTATTTATTTTTTCGTGTAGGAGAGAGGCCATGTAAGCATATTTAACGGAGCAATTAACAATTCAGTATATGTGGTAACTGAATGAAATTTTGTGAATTTTCAAGTTAAAAAAAAAGATTGGTAGATTTGAAACTAACACGAAATTTTGTGAATTTTTAGGCTATCTTTCATCCAGGAGAACCATATAAGAAATCTTCTGCCACGTACACCATTATCTGCCATGTCAGCATATTTAACAAAGCAATTAACGATTTGGTAGATGAGGTAACGGAATAAAACTTTTTGAATTTTCCGGTCAAATTTTTTTTAAAAAAATGTAGATTTGAAACAAATTTGAAACTTTGTGCATTTTTGGGCTATTTTTCCTACAACTTCTGTATATCTTTTTTTTTTCTTTTTTCTTTTTCTATGTACTTACTAAGCCCATAGATTTTTTACAATGAGAAAATACACGATGTGAGACTTTTACACATTTATGAGTTAACTCAACTCGAATTGGATTTATCGATAGCCATTGAGCTTTCAAATACAAAAATGCAAGCCAAAAATTAAAAGAAGGAGAATAATTCATGGTACAATCACTTCAAGTAAATTACTAATCAATTGAGAAAATTATACACATTAGAAGTAAATTACATAAATTTCGAAGTAAAAGTTCACAAATTTCGAAAATAACTTACAAGTTTTTAAAGAGATTTACTTAGCTGTTTAGTAAAATACATCATTTGTTTTTAAATTTTAGTAACTAAAGCCATTGCCCCACATGATGTTGTCGGTCAATAATTCGAGATTTGATCAAATTCAAAAGGGTAAATTCCACGTACATTCCGTGCTAATAAAATGCCTCCTACAATTTAAGATAATAAATCCCTAACTTAACTTGGATGAAATGGTAGCTTATGAGTCGTCACCCAACATATCTACAGACGTGGCTAGTTTTTAAAAAATTACAAAAACTAAAAAATAAAAAATGAAATAACCCAATTGAAGGAGGGGGAGGGCCAGCTGTGGCTCACCGGTGGGGGGGCGGTGGGGGGGCCTCCCCCATGTGAGGTCCAATCAGATACTTTGTCAAGTTACTCACTATATTATCGGACCAATCGGACCAAGTTTAAAAACATTGGAATCGGATGAACGGGGAAATTGAAAACAAAGTGGAAAAAAAAGAAAGAGAAACAATAGAGTAAGAAAAGGTTTTTCACTGGAAATTTAAAATTTCAAAAAAAGTTGAATATATATCTTATTTGTATATTTCGCGTTTCGATATGAAATTTCTTTTAATTTTTCTAGATGAAAGTTGAAGAAAAAAGTAATTCTAAAAATAATTGATCCAGCCATAGTAACTGGATCATTTGGCTCCATGGGTCAAACTGATTACCTGCCACCTTATTTGGGTGGGGTTTAAAAATAAAAGCATTAGATAAAAGGGAAATTTAAATGAAAATGTGGAAATTTTTAAAAAATGGAATTTAAAAGAAGGCTGATAATGTCCCCATTCGCCTTCTGGTCCCATAATAGGACCGAATTTCATATCCTGTTTTATTTATTTGGTAGTATCAGGCAATTATTTTTGTTGATTGCATCGTAAAATTTAAGGGAAAAATAGTTTTCTCAATGCAATAAAATTTATAATAAATCTAAAGAATGTGCTTTGCTTTAAAATATTATTACTGCTTACCAATATGAGTTAGTTCAAGCGGTTCGTTATTTATCCCTCTTAAGTAAGATCTCGGATTCGGGTCTTATGAATGGAAAGAATTCATGCTATGAGAGTTTTACCTTTTAGTAGGCCGACACGACTCTAATTAGATTAGTCGGAGCCCGTTTGGCTTCATGATGCCAAGATACACACCGAAAAAAGTATTGTTGCTGCTTAAAAGATATTAGGTTACCTCACTTACGCAACATGATCTATTCATATTGTTCATAGCTTGCTCAATTTATGAAATCGAGCCCTTTTTTAGTTTGATTTTTATAAGTGAAATTCCTCTTGTTGTCTTCGTTTTCACTGTCCTTATTTCCCACAAAGTTCATGAGCCTCTTATAGCTAAATTGAAAAATTCATTGTAATTGGAATATTCCTTTATATAATGGTCTTACAACTCATTTAAAGCCCAACCAAAATCCCTTAAAACTCAACAAAACCTGAAAAAAAATAAAAACTCCTATTCGGCAAGAAACATAACCGTATATATTCTCTTTTTATTTTTTTTAATTCTTTTTTGGGGTTACGTTAGTTTGACTCATTATGGGCTTTGGCCTTGGATTTATCGAAGCTAGTCTTGGATTTAATGAGGAACGGCCACCATTTTGGAAGATGAAAGCACTCTAGAAGAGTGAAAGGAAGATCTTTTCAATTTGGACTTTAAGAATTAATCACGTGAAATTGCTCCTTTTGATGGAGAAAGATCCACACTAATCTTGTCTTTAGTATTCTTCATCTTCATTCGTATATACATTAAAAGATGATCCGTCTTTCGCACAAAATATTTGGCGTAAGTTCTGTTTAAAAATTCTATTTGCTCTGCTATACATATATATAAATATATATATATATATATATATATATATATATTAGTCTGATGCTGCGAGCATTCAATTTGCACTGCTATACATATATATTCATATATATAAATATATAAATATATATGTATATACATACATATATATATATATATATATATTAGTCTGATGCCACGAGCATTGCACGTGATTTGCATCTCCATGAATTGTCCATGGTTATGATTTTCTTTAAAAATAATAATTTTATATAAATTTATTCCCGCTAAAAGTAACCACCAAAGATTAAGAAACACAAAACGCTTTGAGTAGCTAAGGTCTTTGTTTGGTCTTTCGATTTAATAGGAAGGCATCTTGAGGGTGCATGACACTAACCTTTTATACCAAAGAACTCTCACAATCTTCACACGAACATGTAACAAAATATCCAACTTTGTCCTTCAAGGGGCAAAAGAAAAAATAAGGAGCTCCTGGAATAAAGTTTAGATCATTGCAAAATTATAGCTAATATATCTCTAAAGATTGAGTTTTGAATTGCAATTAAATGAAAGTTGCTGAGATGTTATCTGAAGCAAATTATGAGACACATCGTCGATATTTAGATTTCTCTGAAATGGGCGTCGATATTTTCTCTGTAAGGATTTATCAAATTGTATGAACTTTGCATGGAGACACATCGAGAATCAGTTCTCTCGAAGAATTACCTCAAAATCCAAGAGATACACCTGATGTGAAAAAGAATACGAATAAAAAGTTATAAATGAGAATATATATTTCATATATCTGATCATAATTCCCTTACTCTTCTAAGCATTTACATTTCTGGCACAAGCAGGATTGGAAGTAGTTGTTCTAACTTTGCATCCATTATCTTCCTCCTCATTAGGCATACAAATAATTCAATCAGATTAGATAACTAAGACTGGATATGAACCTTCTTATACAAATATACAACTATAGATAAATGTGCAGCACTTCTACTATGACCAAAGACCTCAATTACTTCCATTAATATTTAAAGGTGCAGTTGCTTTGCCTATGTCACCGGAACATACCTTAAATGAACAGAATTTTTTCACAAAGTACATCCATAACTGTGTCCTTCATAAAAGAACGTTCCCTTACAGTAGAGGTAGAATAAACTGATCATTCAACCAGAAAGAATTTATTCTCTTTAGTTCGGGCTCATGAAAAGTTAAAAGTAAAAAAGGGGATAATAACCACCCAGTTCTCTAATTTTTGCTTGAATATGTATTTATACTCCTTAAGATCTATGAATTGGTGGCATTGAACTGTCCTGGCGTTGAGGGGAAACTGGTTGATATCTAGGAACGACAGAGTGACACATGCATCCAACGTTGATATACACAGGAAAAATTACATGACTTATCGACATTAACAGTCCGTATACAGTTTATGGAGCCTTGACGACAAACTGGTTGTGATCTTTACCTTCATAAAGGGATGATTCGACCTGATCAATATAGGCTAATGAGATGATCAATGTAGACCAAAGAGGCAATTCGAGATTACCCTTTCAATGACTTAGTGCAAAAAAGGTACTCTTGCAGACTCCAAAGAAAAGGGTTCATTGGCGTTCAACTGTAAAGCAGAATCCTACAATTATCATAAAAGAAAAGGGTTCCTATAATCATATAGAAAATAATCGAAATTGGCTTTATCATCCCTTTCTCATATAAGGATGATACGACCTGATCAATGCAGGCCATTGAGTTGATCAATGTAGATCAATGAGGCAGATCGAGATTGCCCTTTCAATGGCTTGGTGTGCTCTCGCAGACTCCAAAGAATGGCTTGGTGTGCTCTTGCAGACTCCAAAGAAAAGAGTTCATTGGCGTTCAACTGTAAAGCAGAATCCTACAATTATCATAAAAGAAAAGGGTTCCTATAATCATATAGAAAATAATTGAAATTGGCTTTATTATCCCTTTCTCATATAAGGATGATACGACCTGATCAATGCAGGCCAATGAGTTGATCAATGTAGACCAATGAGGCAGATCGAGATTGCCCTTTCAATGGCTTGGTGTACTCTTGCAGACTCCAAAGAAAAGAGTTCATTGGCGTTCAATTATAAAGCATAATCCTACGATTATTACAAAAGAAAAGCGTTCCTATAGTCATATAGAAAATAATCGAAATTGGCTTTGCTCAATTACTTAAATTTGGCAGATGGACATCACTAATATATCTGTGCAAGTATGAAATATAGAAAAGAAAGAAACAAAATCACCTAGTCTCTCCGCTTTTAGTTGGTTTTAGAAAGATACTTAGTTACAAAAGGATTTGGGAGAATTTGCAATTATTACATAAAATATTTAACCAACAAGCAAATCTTATCTCCTGTAGCATATATCACAAGTCAAAGTTATAATGTTGTGATCAAGCATGTAATTACATATCGATTTCTTTCATCAACCAAATTCCAACTGAAATTCAACCAAAATTCATTTTCCTCACTCCAAAATACTGAAATCGATGCTTGTTGCCGTAATTTGTTCGTAGACTCCCATAGTTTTTGCATTCGCCTTCCATTGAGTACACAACTAAAGTTCCACGTGGTTTGCATCTTCGGGTGTTGTCCAACTTTTCAATTTCCTTTAAATAGGCTTAAAATAATTATTTCTACTTCAGTATTTCTTAGCTTGAAAACTATAGTTCACTTCAATAGTACATTTGGTAAATAAACATGGGCCAAATTAACTCATACGCAGCACTGCAGTTTGAAGAGCATGAAAGAAAGTGTGCAAACAAAAACTGTTGAAGGTACAAATTTATAGGGCGAATCCAAGTCTATTAATTGAGCAAGACTGGCTGTGGAAAGAAATTTATTGTAATAGAACAAACGCGTTCGTGATTAATAAGCTATGTTGTACATTGTGCATGTACATAATAGCAGCACAACACAGACACGATTTCTACTACATTTGGTTGCATTAATGAAATTGCCTTAAATGGTAATTCTATTCACACGCATTCCTATTGCAACATGTACTCATATAATTTATGAAATAAAGAGAACCTTCTCTGTAAATTGAAGAAATACCTGGAATAGATTTGTAAGCAAACCAATATCTAATTTCACTTCTATGAATTCATACTATTACAAATTGCCACCTATAGGAAGTCTCTTCCAAACATGTTGAAGTAATTTAGATAGCAAAAAAGTCCTTTGTATCTTTTCAAGTAGAGTTTTTTTTTTGATACGCTGGGTTGATTTTATTATGAGATGAGAATTATGATTACCAAGAGAGGGAGAGAAGTATAAAAATGCAATGAAGATTATCTCCGATATCATCCCAACAATCTGTAACTCAAAGCTATTGTTAAGGAAAGCACATCAACTCACAAAAAACTCCCCCAGCTGTAAATAAATAAAGCCAGGGATAAAAAGTTCAGATATACTTCTGTAACAAACGACATCAACGGGCAAAATGATTGAAGAGGAGAGAAACCTGACATCTCAATCTAGAGAACCGATCCATGCGACAAACTCAGTTTTCCTGCTCGTTCCTTGCTTAGCGAGTGCGTCCACGATGTTGTTCGCCTCACAAAGGATATGAACAAATTCCAGCTCTGCAAATAGACCTTTCAGGTGCGATATGGTGTTGAAATCTGAAGTCATCCTCCAAACAAGTGTTTAAATCGAGTAGTTAGGTTGTCATTGTACTATTGAAAGTAAGATATAACATATGCCCAATCTCTGAATTAGAATTACCTTTCTTCGTTATAGATGATACCTTGCCTTAGTAAATACAAGAAAAAGCGATTAAATAAGATCTATCTCTCGCAATCCTGCACACAAGACAATCTCCTTCAAAGTGCAAATAAATGTGCCAGAAGGATGGTTTATATCTTAAATTATTATACTTGAAAGAAAAGGAAATTACTATGAAGAAGATGAGTGATGCACTAAAATTATTTCCACTGTAAATAATAGAGAAGAAAACCAACAAGCTTAAACTAACTTTTAAAAGTGGCATCACTGCAGAATGTGGAAGAATTTAAAAAGAAATACACTCTAAATTGATCAATAAGTAAACTAATGCTAAACAATATGTAGAAGCTAAAGAAAAATAAGCAAATTTAAGGATAAGAATAAACATGCAGATGGAGCTAATTTGCTATCCATTAGTGGTATGATCTTTCTCCTAAAGTAAAACGTATCCATTCTATCCAACTTTGAACAGAGCAAAATTGTAACATAATACACAATCATTAGTAAAAACGCCATTTTTAATTATGAATTTATTTTACTGATAAATGTCCTTATGGAGCATTTCCATTATTGCTCATAACCATTCTCTTTTAAACTTGACCCGGAAAGCAGACCATTAGTATAATGTTCAAAAACCCATATTTTTTAAAGAGGTCATATTATATCAGTTTGATTAATCACTAGCCAAGTTAAGTTAAAACTTCATGTTTGTCACCGTAGCATATTTTATGCATAGATTCAAGCCTGAAAATGCAAAGACAACATTGTCATGGGCATTGTACAATACATTGAAACTGAATGGTAATAAGAACAAACAAGTAACAACAAAGTAATATAAGCGGAGATAATATGGACAATATTCTGAAGGCGAAAAGAGATCAGAAGGTAGAAATTCTAAACAGGCAGTCAACGTAAGCAATCTATCGAACATGTAATGTGCACATACCAGGATTCAGTGGACAGAACAACAAATTAAGCATGGATCGCAGGACAACTAACAAGGAAAATTAGATTGGGCATTTCTGTGCAGACGGGACCACAGGGTAGCGCCAATAATTTACCTGTAAATTTATGCGGTTGGGCGTATGGGTTTCCAGGAAAACAGGGTGCTGATGCAAGGCGAGCAACCTCATGCCTTATTTGGTATTTTAACTTTAGTTTAACTATACTCCACTTAACTTCAATTATCTTCGATTCAACAATACAATCCAATTATCTTCGATTCAACAATACAATCATTACTTTCTTTCGACTATTTATTACTTTTTTTTCAAAATTCAACTACATAATCATTACTTTCTCTCTCGATTATTCATTATTTTTTCACATTTTTTCTCATAATTCAACAACTCAATTAAAATCAAAATTCATATCTACTTAACTCTAAAACCAAATACACCAAGTAAATCAAAGGTAGGGGCGGAGCCATTAAGGCTCCAAGGGGGGCAATTGTCCCCCCTGACTTTTCCATTTGTTGAAGATTTCTCATACAAATTTGTAAAAATTTTAACTTTTACCCCAAGAAAATATCAATGCCCCCCTCAATTATTTTATTATTTGACTTTTGTCCCAAAATTTTTAATTTACCCCCTGAACATTATTTTTAGCTTCGTCCCTGACCAGAGGCAACAGTCCTTGTGAGAAGTTGGCACAGGAGAGGGTATGAACGAGCAGGCTGTTATTAAAAGCAGAATGAGATGGTGGCAGAAAGATGGGAGGAGGAGGAGCGGTGGTAGGGAGTCGGTGATGGGAGACAGTGGGAAGGGAGACGGCGTTTGAGGAGAGCACCGTTGGCGGGAAGCAGAAAAGACGATAGGCGATAAGGGGAAGGCGGTTGAGGGCAGGCGATAATGGACTGAAGTATCCCCAAGCGAAAGGGCATAATCGGTGGCATCAGGTTTGAAAACATATAAGGCAGTGTCCCTTCGTGGGACAATACGAAAAATGAGGTTTAGATATACACACATGCACGTGTTTCTAATGAATGACATCATGTGTCAACAGCGATGACTAGCTATCCAGAGTTTGGACTATTCAATTTATGGATTGGCCTTGATTTCAATTCTTCCCAGCAGCTACCATTAACACCTGTCTCGTATAGCGACACTAAAGTATCATTCATCACTAATTAAAAAAAAAAAAAGGACTATCAGTATCATTTGCTCCTGAGCGTTTTAATTAAAACTAATTATTTGCCTGTGCTTTGCACGGGTTGATTAAATGAAATTTATTTTATAAACTAACTATTAAAAATTAATTTATATTCTTTTCATTTTTAAATAAATGAATCGAGAATGTGATTATAGCACGTGACTTTCTGAATAAGTTTTTAGAAAAAAAATTAGAAGGAAATTATGTATGATATGTTTGGATTCAAAATTAATTAATAATAATATTGTTTGCTTAGTATGTTAATTAATATCCTACATGTATTAAAAATTGGAAACGACAACTTAGTGAAGCCAGCTATGATCATGATTGTTTATTGTTGTAAAATTAAATACGTATTTATCATTAAAATCAATTAATTCTGAAAAACGATATTTGAAATTAAATAAAATAAATGATATAATAACTGTAAAAAAAGAGGACGTAATAATTTTAGCAAAAATTTAGGATCTCTATCTCTATTATGGCGGGGGAATTGGATACCTCTCATAAATCATAGCATTAATCATTCTAATATTTAGTAATTGTAATGGTAAAATTTATTTGAATATTGTTAAAAGTTAATTCATAGTTTTAGTTCTATGAGTTTTTCTATCTAATGTATAATTTCATATATCATTACTCTTTTCGACATAAACATAAACTCTTCTAAGAAAATCTATATAAAGATTTATTTAAGTTATAACTTTAAACTCTTAGTAAGATTAAATCATACGTTCCTACAGTATATTTGAAATATATCTAATAAAATATATAAATAAAAAAATCATTAAAGTTTATGTAGCGTGATTTATATTTTATATCATTTCCAAATCATAAATTAGTTTCATAGGAGCAATTTCATATCTAATTTATATTTGCTTGAACTCTTCTACACAATCTAATAAATTCATAAAAAATTTTATATATCCTACATTTTAGGATTAATCTTCATAATATAGGAAACCATTGTTTATATATAGAAGAAATTTTATTTCTTATAGCACTGATTTACATATAATAATTGATTCAGAATTTGACAAAGTATCTTTCTCTTAAATAACTTCACAAAAAAAGGAGAATAAAAAAAATTGAACGTATAAATATTGGCAAAATAGATAAAAGGATGCTTTAGAAGAGATTAATTTACAATATGCTCTTCTAATATTGTAAGTGAATTTGATATTATACATTAAAAGATGCTTCAGTTGTCCATACGTTCGACATATAAATCTATATCTAGACAATAAGAAAATCAAAATAATGTGCACCTTACCTTCATAGAGGATGGTCTCAACCTAAATTCAAACATGAAAAAAGGAGCTATACTTATGCGTGCATATGAATAGTATATGAAATCCATGATTTTCAGAGTAAAAAGTAGGAAAAACACATTTGCATTGATGATGAGAATGCTCATCATGTGATCTTTATCTCATATTATCGTAATCTCCATTTTATAGATGACTACCATCAGTAGTTTGGAGAGAATCCCAAAGGATATGAACCATCGTTTTGGTCTTGAGTAATGACCGTCAATATAGATATGTATGTGCAAATCCGAGTGATGGTACATATCACCGATATATATGGAAAGATTTCAATAGGATATTTATCACCTCTTATTAATGTTCCTTATTATTTTTTGAGTAGTGATATATGGTAATAATGTAGGTATCACTTTTAGAAATCAATTTCTATAATTGATTATGAAATAAAAAAGCATGGAACTAAGATCAAAGTTAAATTTATGAAATTCTTAGTTTTTTCAATCAATTTTAAATAAAATCATAAATTTATTAAATTGAACTTTTAGATATCCATTCATGTATGTCACACTTGATCGTTATATGGCAAACTGAAAATTGATGTACATAAGTTGTAGTTTGATGAACAAACTTCTCTTTGAATTCCCTCTAAACTTCTTTTCAATTTGAGTATAATACATGTGTTATTTTAAATGGTTTTTAAAGATATATTTTATTTATTTTAAGTAGTAATTTTTGTTTGAAAATTTTATTTATATATTGGAAATTAATATACTTACCAATTATTCTATATATTCTACTTATCCTGTAAAATTATTATATGCATAATTAATTGGTTATATATTGAAATATATAATTATATTTATATGAATGTAGTAGTAGCTTTTGTTTAAAATAATTTATTTATCACGCTAAAATATATTAATGTAAAATATGCTTATATTAAATAATTATGCAGACACTTATAATTCTACTTGTTGGGTAGAATTTACATATTATAATTAACTGTATATATATTGAAATAGATGTAATTTTATTTATATGAATTAATTATATAAGTATTTACATTAATTTAACCCTAAATCTTATTTAGACATTTACATTTGTGACCCTATAAAATCTTTACGTTTGCTTTTCTAACTTATTTATTGCATGGGATACAATTTTATATATAGAGAGATATGCAATTTATTGGTATTCAATATACATTAGTGTAATTCTACGATTCGATTAAAATAATCTTTTCATTCAATTAAGTTTATACATACATATTCATATAAAAATTGGTATTCTTTGTACGGCAGTGGAATTCTATCAATTAAATGTTACATTTGATTAAAATAATTTGTTTTATGTTTAATTAAATGCATATTCGTATAAAAGTTGGTATTCATAAAACACTGCAGCAATTCTACCAATTCGAATGTTAAATTTGATTAAAATAATTTCTTCCTACTTAATTAAATTGATATACATGAAATTATTAACAAAAAATTACAATGTGCAATCATAGAATTCCACCAATTCAAATGTTAAATTCGATTAAAATAATTTATTCAGTTTAAATTTTCTATATTACAATAATTTTTTTAGTCTAAATTAATTAAGTTTTTACGTATATGTAACATATGGAAACACTTGGTTCGTCGAACCCACATGTGAACTTGCACATAGGGCGATGCTTAGCGACACATGGCGGAACCTGATCAACTTTTCTAGCCAAAATTATTTTTACTGAAATATTTTCTCTGTTTAATCTTATATATATATTCGATTAAATAGTTTTTTATTTGACTAAAATAATTGTTTTGGCGCAGTATACAACGCTGCCATTCTACCAAATCAAATCTTAGATATAGATTCGATTGATCTTATATGAATTTCAATCTACAATGCAATTCTACCAATTCGATTAAATTAATTTTTTTTGTTTAATTAAGTTTGTACCAATTTTACAAATTCGAATGTTAAATTTAATTGAAATAATTTTTTCAGCTAATTAAAGTTATGCATATCTATTCGCAATAAAATTAAAGCAATTATTTTGGTGCTATAATTCCAACAATTCTACCAATCAAAGTTAAATTTGATTGAAAATATTTTTTATTGAAGCAAATTTTCCGCTTAATCTTATATGACTTTACCACGCGTATTTTTTCATATTAAAATTACTGCAATTCTACTAATTTGAAAGTTAAATTCGATAGGATATATGTTTTATTAAAATAATTTTTTCCATTTGATCTTATATATAGTTTCGATCAAATAATTTTAATTTTGTAATTAAGAAGACACTTGAACAAATGGCAACATGCGGTTGGGGGAACTCACATGGGAACTTACACACATGGCAACTCATGGCGGAAACTGGATAGGTCAAACATTACACGTTACGTAATATGATTAACTGTTTCAGACATTATATATTAAAATTAGCTATAAACGGTCATAGTCCAATTGGGGTGTTTATACGACCCTTCATTCAGGTTATTCTATTAAGTTTACTTTTTAGAGGAAAAAATGAATATATTAGAAATAAAAGGCAAATGAGTGAGAAATGTTTCTCAGATTAAAAATTAGGTTTTTTTGAGATATTAATTTGCAAGTAATAAATCACAGGCTGGATGGAGATGGAGGGTACTGGTGAGTTGCGAGGCTGCTTTTCTGGCACAGCCAACTGTGTTGACTGGGTCCAAATGCCACCAAATGCCACATTGTCTCCTTCCTTCTACAGGTCTCCTTGCTTCACGGATTTTCAGGGTGCATTTGTTTTTTAAAAATTTTTCAACTCAACTCAACTCAACTCCACTTATCTTCAATTCAACATCACAATCATTACTTTTTTTCATTTTTTAAATTTTTTTAACCATTCAATTTAATTTTTAATATTAAATTCTCTCAACTATTCATTAATTTTTCATAATTCAACAACACAATCATTACTTAATCATTACTTTCTCTTAATTATTTATTACTTTTTCACACTTTTTCTCATAATTCAACAATACAATCATTACAAACCAATTAAAACCAAAACTCAACTCAACTCAACTCTAAATCCAAACGCACTCTCAATCTCTAACTCGGAATAAGAAAACATCTATGTCATGTTATCGATCCGTAATCATATTCGACTTCTCGGTAATACATAATAAATCGCGTATTTATTTGTAGCTGGTAATTCATCATACTCGAAGTGGAAATAGTAGGAGTGTACGGGTCCGCGTACCCTGTTTTTTTTCATGATACCCGAACCCTATCCTGTAAAGAACATGTTCCAAAATTTTGGAATCGGATCCTACCTTGTTGAGTATTGGAACCGGAACCTACCCGGAATCTAATTATACCACAGGTTTCGAGTACTTTGTTGGAATTTGTAAATTTTTGTCTCGCAAAATAAAACTGAAAATATTTCATCCACAATCAGTAATCATACAAAATAGTATGTCGATATAGATTTAGATTTTTTTAAAATTAGTGACTATATTTTTTAAATATAGGAATATCTGAATATTACTATATATATATATATAATGGGGACAATTATTATCCGGATTCGGGTATTGGTTTCGGCCACGTTTGGATTGAAAGTTAACTGATTTTAACTTTAACTTTAACTTTAACTCAACACACTACATAACAAAAATATACGTTTTCTAATTCAAAAATTTTAACTTTAACTTTAATTCAACACACTACACAACAAAAACACACGTTTTTCAAGTCAAATTTATAATCACATCTCATTTGCCATTTTCCACAATCAAAATCAAAGTATTTTTAACTCTGAATCCAGACGGCCCCAATACCCAGACCCTACCCTATTTTCAATACGAGTTACCTGGATCCTATAGGTTTTGATCGGTTCCGGATATACCCGGCATCCATGCATATCCCTAGGGCATAGTCTGCTTCGGTCTGTTCATTAATTGGGCTGATTTTTTGCCCGGTCCACCGATGGTGGGCCGGTTGAGCCCAATCCAATAAATGGAAAAGAAATTTAGCGCCTAGCGGGTGCTCTTCTTTTTTTCTTCCCCTGCCGCTTACTCCATTGATGGAGCCAAACCTCTATAACTTGACCAAATCACTATATATAGAAATTTTTGGATAGCTCTTAGAGATCAATCCATTTTATATTCCAACCTCCACAGTGCAGAGCTTTCACCTTTGGCCCTTGAAGTTATGTCCTCCCTCATCGATCCGATCGATCATCTCCCCCGAAAGCTCATGCATCCAGTTGTCCGGTCGTGCCACTATGGAATTTCACATGCCTCCACCGGCTTGTTAAATCCACCAAAACATGAGGCTCCCTTTGCTTTGCTTTCTCCGGGTCGGCCCTGTTCGTTTTCTTTCTTTTGCATTCAAATCTTAACGCCTATAAAGTGCACTGCAAAATGCCCATGACAGTTTCTTTGCTCCCGCCGACGCCTGCAAATCCAAGATGGTTACTGACGGTTAAGTGCACTGTGATAAAATGATAGCCTCCCGTATAAGGTATACCCTCCATAACGCCTATTGCTTTGGCGTAGGAATCGAGTTTGTAGATGCATTTCCCTTTTATTTCACTCTTAGTGTTTGTTTGGATTGCGGGTTATGGAGAGGTGAATTATATAGGGTTATGGTGAGTTTCTATACAAATTTGTATAGAACCTTAAATAAATATACAAAATGATAAGCAAATAATCACATAGCTTGACTATTTATTGTTACCTCTTGGAATGAAAGGGGAATTGTTGCAGTTAGCCATCAATTGGACATCTGGAAAGTCTTTGTTGAGCCATACCATCTCCTGTAGTATGGATGAAAGTGATGCCCCAACAATCTACTAATTAAATGTTGAACCTATATTTGCATAATTGTAGTAGTGTAATTTTTTCGAGGGAAAAATATGACTTATTCAATCTTAAGATTAAACTTTTTTTTTCCTTTTCTCGTTTTGGAGTTCCAGATACTTAATTGGATTGATCTAGTATTCTGATTTCTATGCTGGGACGGTATTGGATTACTTTGTCCTTTTATATCCACAGGTTCTTTTCCTTGTTTCTGTCTCCGGCTGTTTTACAGGCCATGGATATACAGGTACCGATTCTGTGAGTATGCAATACCAGAGGAAAAACAAAAAGGCCTGTTCCAAGTGTGAAAACCCAAAGTCCGCCCCGTCATTCAAGGAGGAAAAAAACGACTAATATGCGATAACATTAAAAACATTAAGACTAAGAAAACTATTTTTGGGGAACCAAATGGCCTGAGCAAAGTAAAATGCTTGAGGGCCATTTGAAAACCACAGAATGTAATGGGGCCTCTAGATTGAAATAGAGAATTACTATTCTTACTATATTTATTTAACATGCTGACATGCTAGATTAGAATATGTCCTGCTAATACTTGCGATTTTTAAGGTCTTAGGCAGGGCATAATCTTTCTTTTACCACCACCTTTCTTAGATAGGCTTTTGAAATGCCATTTTGCCTTTGAAATGCCTTTTTTCCTTTTATCCTCTGAGAACAGTAAGTAAACTTGTTCTGTAAAGCCTAAAGTAATAATTGCTGTATACCATGCGGATCATAGTCGCATGTTGCATGCCAAATCAGTGCTGCCAATGAGCCATTTCGTCTTGGTTCAACCCTTTTCTTATAGTTTTTTTTTTTTGGGGGGATAGTTCCAATCCCAAACACCACCGCCACAGACAAAGTCGCCGGCGAACTCACGGGTAGCCTGTTATCTCGTCTTGGGCGGTGGTGGCCGAGATCGGGGCCACCACCACCCCTGATCTCCCTATCTCTCAGTTTGATCTAAAACAAAGAGATTGGGAGATCGAGGGCGGTGGTGGCCCTGATCCCGGCCGCTACTGCCCTAGACAAGGTCATCGGCTGCCCGAAAGGTTGCCAGCGACCTTGTCTAGGACGGTGGTGGCCGGGATTGGGAATCCCATCACCCCATTCCACTTCTCCACTATCCTGACTCTTTTTTTTTTTAATTTATTTTTTAAAAAAAGTTAATCGGAGGCTAAAGTTGAAACAAGGAAAATATTGTGGCCACTATGTAATTAGGATGTAATAATGTAAAATTTTTTAGCACTCCAAATAAAATCAACTGAATTGAATAAGCACTTCACTAAACACTTAAAAATTCAGCACTTAATTTTTAGTACTTAAAATTAAGTTGAAACAAACACACACTTACCCGAATAAAAAAAGTTAGACGCGAAGGTAGAAGGGAAAGACCTAGATTGAATGCTCCGTATGTGGCAAGCTAGGCCATTTTGCTTGTGAGTGCACTGAGCAAAAAGTTCATTTACAAACTTATAAGTTAAATAATGTTTATGTTTTTCTTTACCCAAAAAAAAATGTTTATGTTTCTAGCTGCTTCATGGTATTTGAATCTTGTCCAACGTGGACCGTAGATTTAGAAGCAACCCGACAAGTATCTAGAGACCATGAGACGTATGTAGAAAATCATCAAGAAGCCCCAGATCATGTTGGATTCACGTAGGGAATAACTCCAAAGTGAAGTTATAAGGAAGTTATATGATGTCCTACGTGCTCCATAAATTCGATGAGACCTTGTCTCGTTCTTGTACTTCTTCAATTATGAATGAATCTTAAGTTTCGTGGTATTGGTGTTGTGCGCACCCGAATTTCGTCTCGTCGGGGCACGCATGCACGCGCCTAAATGCAACGCGGCTTGAGAGTGTCCACCTTCCCAGGGACGCGCGACGGACGCACGTGAGAAGGAGTCGCCACTACTTGTTTACGACCCGAAGGTCGAGGGCCGGTGAGTTGCCCGGGTCTAGGGGTCCGGGGTACACCTAATTGCTAAGGCATATGGTCTGCGAAACCCGAGATTCCGAATTCGGGGGTTCTGTTACATGCGAGCCTATATCCCACATGCCCTATTGGTACTCTAGCTTGTCTAGGCTTGCCATTTTTTATTTAATTACCGCTTAATTAAGTTCCGCTCATCTTACGCGTTTTGACACCGTAAATTCGAAGAAACACTCCGACCGTCCGCTCTCCGACCGGGATTCTTACATGAATAAACGTACAACATAAATCCTTACATTGTCCTCTCAAATAAATAAAATACAAATTACAACAACTAAATCCCGGTCGGTTCGCGTTCGGTCATTATCCCACTCGTACTCACCGTGTGGTTTGAAAAGTCTGAAATTGAAATTAAGGTGCGCACTCGGTGTTTAGGGGATTAGATCCCGTAATCTACGATTGGGGAGTTGGAACCCATGTGAATCGTATCCTAAAGGATCGGGCTCGACCCGCATAATAAATAAGTGTAAAAATGTAACAAGTAAGCGCAAATAAACAAACAATGAGATTTTGTTATTGCCGAATTTACGTGAGTTAATCAATTATCATCCGGGGTATCTTGGCATACAAATCCTACTATAAAACAAACAAAAGGGGTGATGGATAGGGTATGTAGCATTTGACATTATTTTAACGGACCCGACAGACGTGATGTCCATAGTCAAGTCTCGAATGTGTGGGTTATTTTTAGATCATTCTATATCGTGACAATATGGCTTTTACAGATTAAAAGTATTTTCACCTAAAATCCTAAAACCTAACCCTCTAATTGACTATTGCCCATGTTTGATTTAAGCCGAGTTTGAGATTAATATGTTTTTCATGTTTTAACCCGTTCTAAACACAAACCTATACTAGGATTACGGCAGGACAAGAACCGGTAATCATGCCATTGAATCGGTAAATATGTGTGTGCATTCAAGATTATCGGTGCTTTTGAAATTGTGAATTTTGAAAAGGGCATGACTAACAGTTTTTGAACTGTCGACGCGATTACAAATTATTAATCAATTCGTGCAATCCATTTAAAGAAATCAAGTGATTTAATTTAGCCAAATTTAACGTCCCGATTATCCCGTATGTAGAATTTTAGGTTAATTAAAAACTTGCCGAATGCTTTAGTTTACGGATTTCCAACCGTCGAGATAGCCATTAGTTGACCGCCCGATAAGCTCTAATTTCCGACATGGTCACATAATTACAAAAATGAAATATTTAAATAGGGCACATACATTGTCGGTGGGTGATCCAAGTAGAAAAGGGCCGGATATTTTTAGAAAATGTCCAGGGGACTGAATTGAACGATTTTAAAAGAGCAGGGACTGATTTGAAAATTCTAAAAAATTGGGGACTGATCTGAAAATTCTAAAAAATGGGGACTGTGTAACAAAATTACTGAAAATGTCCTAGGACTTATTTGAAATGAATTTGAAAATCGGGACTGATCTGAAAACAAAAAAATGGCCCCAGGACTAAACTGAAACAACTCGAAAAGTTCCTAGGGATTCTTGAAAAATTCTAGGAATTCCAGGGCTGAATGGAAAATAGTAAAATGACTGGGAGTTTATTGAAAAGAATTTTTGAAATTAGGGGCAGATCTGATAAGAGTGAAAAATGGTCCCGGGACTAAACTGAAACAATTTGAAAAGTTCTTTGGGATTCTTAGAAAAATTCTAAAAAATCCAAGGACTGATTGGAAAATAATAAAAATGGCTGGGGCTTGATTGAAAATAATTTTGAAATTCGGGGCAGCTCTTAAAAAAATAAAATGCGTCCTCTGGACTGAAATGTGACAAAACAGAAAGTTCGTAAAATCGAGTTCGGGACAAATCCGATCACACACACGACCCAAGAACACTCATTTCACATTATATCCATCAAGAAAGCATTAATATTCAGGAAAGGAGTCCTAATCATGCCACTAAGTCGAGAATTTCCCTAGTCCGAAAAAGAACGGGGGCAGTTATGTATATAGAAGAAATTTCGGACGAATTGGGCTGCTGAGTGATTGGCCGAATTGGGCCGGACTGGGCCGATGGGCTGGACTGGGCCGATATGGGCGGACTGGGCCGAAATGGGTTGTTGACTGGACCGGGCCGAACTGGGCCGAGATTCGGGCTGGATTGAGGCCGAATTGGGTCGCAAGGCTGGGCTGGGCCGATGGTGTGAGCTGGGCTGCTGGCGGCATGCCTGTTCAACCCGGAGATCTGGACCCGATTAGCAGAGAAAAAAGAGAAGAAAGAAAAAAAAACGAGGAGATCTGGAGAGCTGGTCTGGTTGTGACGGCTCTGTGATCCACTGGAGGCTTGCGTGATAGGGGAGGCTCGGGTCTATCTGTGTGAAGGAGGAGCCGAGGAGAGGAATCGAATCCTGTGGTTCGGTCCGAGACTTTAATCGGGAAAAATTGCGGCGTCCGAGCTAGGGGGACCACGGGAGCTGGGGGCCGAGAAACCTGAGTTGAAGGACGAGCACCAACTGAGGGAGAGTGTCGTGAGGGGAAGCGTGAGCTGAGCTACCCTTCTTTTTTCGGATCCGAGCTCCCGGGAGAGAGAGAGAGAGAGAGAGAGAGAGCTCGGTCTTTTTTTTTTTTCGGAGTCCCCCCCCCCCTCGTTAGGTTTCACCAGGAAGAAGAAGAAGGAAACGGAACCGAGATCGGGCAAGATTTTCGCCGGAAATTTGCGAAAGCAGGAACGAAAATCCCGGTTTTTCGATTGCAGGGACCAAAATGAAAGGAAGGAAAAAGGAAGGAGGAAAGAGGAAGAAAAGGAAAAGAAGTGGGCGGGAAGGAAAGAAATGAAAAGTCCATCCTGTCGGTCAGACCGGCTCTGACCGGTTTTGACCGACTTTTTCTTTTTTGTGTGTGGGCAACGGTCGGTCAGACCAGCTCTGACCGACCCTGCCCATCCGTCCTGTCGATCAGACCGGCTCTGACCGGTTCTGACCGACTTGACCCTTTTTTTTTTAAAAAAAAAGGTAATAAATTAGGAAATGACAATTTTGCCCCCTGGAGCCGATGGACCGAAATTGGGTGCTGACAGCTTGTCCCTCTTTGGTTGCGTGCTCGGATAGAGGATGCAGCCAAAGACTATGAGAAACACCTCGTTTGGTCCTGGCGATCGTCTGGCCTGTTGCAAAATAGCAAAAAAACATAAGTTGGTAAATGTGGACGCATACTTGAAAGACATTAAATGTGGACAAGAAGTCCAGAAAGCGATATGGACACGAAGTCCGAAAAGTAGTAAAAGTAGACACGAAGTCCAAAATGCAGTAAATGCGGGCACGAAATCTGAAACGTAGTAAATGAGGATATGAAGCCCGAAACGAAGTAGGTGCGGACACGAAGTCCTAAAAGCAGTAAATGAGGACACGAAATCCGAAAAACAGTAGATATCGACACGAAGTCCGGGAAGAAGCAAATGAGGACACGAAGTCCGAAAAGTTGTAAATGCGGACACGAAGTCCGGAAAGCAGTATATGCGGACACGAAGTCCGAAAAGTCGTAAATGTGGACACGAGGTCCGAGATGCAGTGAATGCAGACACGAAGTCTGGAAAACAGTAAATGAGGACACGAAATCCGAAAAAACAGTGAATGCGGACACGAAGTCCAAATGCAGTAAATGCGGACACGAAATCCGGAAAGCAGTAAATGAGGACACGAAATCCGAAATGCAGTAGGTGCGGACACGAAGTCCGAAAAACAGTGAATGCGGACACGAAGTCCGATATGCAGTAGATGCGGACACGAAGTCTGGAAAGCAGTAAATGAGGACACGAAGTCCGAAGAACAGTGAATGATGACACGAAGTACGGAAATCAGTAAATGAGGACACGAAGTCCGAAATGCAGTAGGTGCGGACACGAAGTCCGAAAAGCAGTAAATGTGGACACGAAGTCCGAAATGCAGTAGGTGCGGACACGAAGTCCGGAAAGTAATAAATGAGGACACGAAGTCCGAAATGTTGTAAATGCGGACACGAAGTTTGGAAAGTAGTAAATGAGGACACGAAGTCCGGAATGCAGTAGACTCGGACACGAAGTCCGGAATGCAATGAATATGGACACGAAGTCAAAAATGCAATAGATGCGGACGCGAAGTCCAAAATGCAGTGAATGCGGACACGAAGTCCGGAAAGCAATAAATGAGGACCCGAAGTCCGGAATGCAGCAGACTCGGACACGAAGTCCGGAATGCAATGAATGTGGACACAAAGTCCAAAATGCAGTAGATGCGGACGCAAAGTCCAAAATGCAGTGAATGCGGACACGAAGTCCGAAAAGCAGTAAATGAGAACACGAAGTCCGGAAAGCAGTAGACACGGACACGAAGTCCGGAATGCAATGAATGTGGACACGAAGTCCAAAATGCAGTAAAGATGCGGACGCGATGTCCTAGACGCGAAGTCCGAAAAGCGGTAAAGATGGACACGAAGTCCTAGACGCGAAGTCCGAAAAGCTGTAAAGATGGACGCGAAATCCGAAAAGCAGTAAAGATCGCGTCCAAAAAGCAGTAAAGATGGACGCGAAGTCCGAAAAGCAGTAAAGATGGACGCGAAGTCCGAAAAGCAGTAAAGATGGACCCGAAATCCAGAAAGTAGTAAAGGTGGGCATGATGCGAAAATGCAGGGACTGTAGAAGCAGCGACTAGTGTTAGGGAATGGCGCGGGGCGCCGAAGAGGGGCGCTTGGCATTGGGTCGTGGCTTTGTTGGAATGGTGTAGTGGTAGGCGTGGCTTGCATTGCCGCCGAGGTGGTTGTGCTTTGCTGGAGGCCCGCTTTGCCCCTCGGGCGGTTGTGCGTCTGATCTGCCAGAAGCCGACCCTGCTGTTGGATCAATTGTTTATTACTCTTACTGGCAGCTGGTCTCGCCGCTGAAGCGATTGCTTGCTGGGAATGCCCTGGTCTCGCCAATGGGATTTTTGCTTGCGAGGCGGTTGCTCGTTGCTGGTTAGGCGGTTGTTCATTTGCTAGGGACCGGCGTCTAGCGATGCGGGACTCGAGCTCTGAGAGCGCCTACGTACCCTCTTGGACCGGGGATCAGAGTCTGCCGTAGTTCTTGCGTTTGTTGTACCTGCGATCCTAACATCATTAGTAAATCATAGGATTACTAGCAATTTATAAGCACAGGTAAAAGGATGTGTTCGCGAAGTATTTTCTTCAGTTTCGGGTCGCCCGGGCGACCCGGAGAGAGTTTTTGCTTTGGCGATGCGAATGAGATCCCATTTTCGAATGCCTCAATGTGAGGCCTCCAAGGCTCCTGTTGGCCATGCACGAGCATATCGAGACATTCTTAATGATGCCCTAGCGGCTCTGTCGATTATTCGACGCGCCCGTCGGCTTAGGATCCTTCTCGTCAAGGTACCGTAGGGCGGCTGCGCTTATGACTCACGTGGGGATTTTTTTGCCTAGATTTGATCAGACTCAGTCTATCCATTTCCAGAATGCTATGACTAGATCCCGGAAAGGAATGTCTGGGATTTCGACTTTGTGGTAGCCTGTTGAAGGGTGGCTGTGACCCATTCTGGAGTTATGCAAAGACGAACAGAAAAGAGAAAGCTTGGGGGGATCGCGTTGCCCCAGGTTAAAAGGATACACGAGTTCACGCCTGTAGCGAGATGTACCCTTTTTCCTTTGTTCTTCTGTTGTGTAGGCTGTATCAAATTGCTTGGATAGCATGCTCGATTTGCCCACTGTACTTGAGGAGGAATCCACGCTGGACGGTTGAGCTGTGTTGGAGGGCTGATCGAGGATCATGTTGGAGTAGATAATCTGACCACTTTCGTTGAGGATCCCTAGTTCGCACGATGTGTGTGAGACTAGGGGGTCAATTTTATCTATCTCTCATTTTGCTCTCCTTTTGTTACGGTCACCCACCTCGGGACCGCACCTCTCAACCTAAAGGGGAAGAGCTCTCCTTTTGCCACGACCGCCCCAAAGGGTTTCCGGTTATGCCTCTCTTTTACCCTAACTTTTGCCTAGGCCGCCCCAAAAGGGGTTTTCGACCTAGCGGGCTCGATTCTTTTATCTCTCGAGTTTGCAAGGGCGAAGGTTTCGAAGGATTCAACCTCCGAGTGCATTGTTTTCTATCTCCGTCGATGAGTTGTGTCTGCTGCTCCCCTTTTGTCGGGGTTTGTTGATTTTTCAAGATTGGCAAAGCCGGAGTTTCCAATCTCGGCGGTGCCTTGTTTTATTCATTGGCGATTTTTTTCCGCGTCTTTTCTCTCTCTTCATTGGCGGGTTTTTCCCGCTTCTTTTTGCTATGTTTTTTTCCTTGCAGCTGGGGTTTGTTTTGTGCCCCATGTCTTTGTTTGAAACTCCACGATTTACATCGCCGAGGCCGCTTTGGTGTACTTCGCCTCGTGGAGACTTGTTGTGTGTTACTAGCCTTGTTTTGTGAGGACCGGCTTTCTTGGAGGTTTGACTCTCGTGCACTCGGAAGTCGAACTCCGTGTCATTTGCCCTTGCAAGTATTACATGTGAATTTCCCCTGTTGTCTAAGAAAAGAAAATATTGCCCCATGTGGAATAGGGAACCGAGGTTGTCTCGACGCGAATGTTGAACGGGGATGCCCCGGTCTTCCCTTATTGAAGTGGCCCGTGGTAGGCGTATGGTGTAATGTCTCCGACCACCTCTTGTTGTTCTTTCCAGCGCATGCCTCTTGGAGAGTGCACGCTATTGAAGCCACTGGATGTTCGAGGAAGACGGTTGCATCAATGCTGAGTGATTCGCTCGATTGTCCTTGTTTTCGACTTTATAGGGGGGTACCTCATCGTCGGACACTTCCCTCGTCAAAGTATAAGGAAAGGGTCCGAGACAAGTTCTCAAGGAAGCGTGAACTCGTGCATCGCTCTTCGCCTGTGGTCAATGTGCCCCTATGAAGGATGACAAAGAAGACAATGCATTA
The DNA here is from genome assembly GCF_007655135.1 of Punica granatum. Taxonomy (NCBI): domain Eukaryota; kingdom Viridiplantae; phylum Streptophyta; class Magnoliopsida; order Myrtales; family Lythraceae; genus Punica; species Punica granatum. The sequence continues at coordinate 15,680,775 of NC_045127.1, read as the reverse complement.
GGCGATTATGCGGGGAATATGTGGTAAGAAATATGAGGTGGTCCCATAGGAAAATCCCTTTTCATCCCGCGCGCGACCCATGGGGTGCCACGTGTAGGTGGCATTTGTTTCTGGGAATCTAGTCATCACTACTCCGGAGTGGTTAGACCGTGACTAAAGGTCACATAAGCATATTTTCCCTAGTTGCGAGTAAGCATGCGCAGTCGTCCTAGGGAAGGCTCGAGGAGTCGGGTCCCATAAGGACAGGCGAGTCGAACAGGTCCAACAGAACTAATAAGGTGTCGCAAAGACTGTCCTAATGCTCCATTGAAGGATTTGATCATGTCGAGAGCCTATTTGTGGGAATGCATTAAAGCAAAAGAGAGTTTAAAGAAGACTGTGCATATTGCCCCCGTATTCAATCGGCGACCACAACAGTGGTGGATGAGATCCATTCTTTGATCAGAGGCATGATCTTGCTGGTATCTCCTGCGATCAAGAGTTGGGTCATGCTCTGCTTGTGGAGCTGTCACTTCCGATTTTTACAGCGAAAGGATTAGACTTGCTCCTCGGAGTATCGCTTGGATGAATTTGAATCCAAGTCAATTTTGGATTTCAGATGAGCCTGAAAGCAGTAAATGCGAGGTATCAAAACCTGAATGTAATAAATGCTAGGCTGGAGCCCAAAAGCAGTAAATGCTGGGCCGGGGCCCGAAAGCAGTAAATGCAGGACCAAGGCCCGATACGGGGCCGAAGCTCAAAGGTGGGGCCGAAGCCCAAAAGTGGGGCCGAAGCCCGATGCAGGGCCAAAACCCAAAAGCGGGCCCGAAACCCGATGCAGTAAATGCGGGGCCGGAGGCCGATGCGGGGCCGAAGCCCAATGCAGTAAATGCATGCTCGATAAGAAAGTGCAAGAGATGCAAAAGCAAAGGTCAATGCTGAGGAAAAGTGCAGGGCACTGCAAAGCGGTGACTCTGATTTTTCTTGCGGTCTTGCTTTGTGGAGCAAGGATGGGGACTTAGTGTTGAAATCCCAAGGAGCTGGATGAGAGACGTTTGTTGTCTCAATTGTGATCGCTCAGTATTCAGGCTGTCTTCTTGTTCGGAATTTCCTGCAATGGGAAAAGAAAACAATGAAAGAGCATAAACTGTTCAGGATTTCAATGCAAGAGTGTAGGGAAGCGAACTGGCCTGGTGGGCGTCGTGCGAGCGCATCGAGGGACGTATGCTGAAGATTCGGCACGGGCAGGGAGAGATGTGCTCGCACGACGCCTAGTGACGCGATCTGTTGCATTGAGGGAGGTGCACAGGACAGGCCAAGAAACGTGTTGGAACACGTGGAGGCGTAGAGGAATGGTAAAGACTGTAAGTTGTCTACCAGCGAAATTTGGCACGACTCACCTGTCATGTGGGATTGCGTGGTAGCTGCAAAATAATAAATAAACAGAATACATGCGATGCATGAGTTTTGAAAATACTAATGCGGTCATTCATATTGACTAGGACGGTTCAAAGTACAATGCAAGTTTTGAAATTGAAGTCCTAAGTCGATTTTCCATTGCGCTCGGGGAGCAAGCAACCATCACCATGGAAAGTCCTAGTTCGAGGGTCTGGCAGGGGTGTCTATCCTAGGGTGTCTATGGACCCCCGCGGGCCCTTTTCCTGGATCTCTCCAAAGCGGCGTTTGCTCATGCCAATTCCTGATCGCGCCTCTGTAGCTCAACACGAGTCTGGGCGAGCTCTTTATGTAGTTGGCGCTGATCAACAAGTTGCTCGTCCCTCTCTGCGACTTCTCGATGAAGACGATCTCTTTCGGCTCTGAGATTAGTGAGCTCGGCTTGGATGGCCATATTCGGAGTGGGAGTTGCGCCGGGTGACCCGCCATCTCCGACTCGTGGAGAGTTGACGAGATCCTCGTGTGCTGCTGTACCCCATCGGTAGAAGCGAAGGATGTATTCTTCTGTAGCCTGGAAATCTCTCTCATCAAGGGTCGGATGCTCGGGGAAGTATGGAAGCTCGGTAATCACAGTTCGCCACGCATCCAGGATCTGTTCGACGTTACTTTGGCGATCTGCGGGTGTCTGATCTTCCCGCCAAGTATGTTCAAATCTAGTTCGCGCCGTGTCCTCGGGGACCGTCTGTAAGCCACCGAGCTGCCTCACTACTAGCGCCTGAAAATAAGTGGTGGACCCCGCATGACTCATGAGTGGGACTCTATAAAAATCAGGACACCTAACGGCCATGGGTCCGGGTGGCATCCACACGGCACACCACTTGAAGCCCCTAGGTACTATTTCACGAAAAATTTTGATCCACTCAGAGACCTTGCGTTCTTCCACACGCAGGAGGGGTAGCAATCGAGAAATAATTGACTCTGGACCATTAAAATACATAATCGAGCGCACCAGACGCAGAGGGTTTGCGTGACTTTGGAGCCAAATTTGTAAATGCATAGGGGATCCTCTTATCCTTCGGTCGCATGTTCTCAAGACGCGGTCAAGGGACCAGATGGTCTCAACAACAAGGGCTACCTCATAACCACGCCCTCCGACCACTTGGAGGACAACACTGGCCAAGGCCGCATCGATGAGACTATGCGAGCGAGGGAATAAGAGGGTCCCAAAGATTAGCAATAGAACAGCATGACATAAATCCTTTCGAAGAAAATCCCCCTGGACCCTATGCACTCGGGACTCAATAAAAAAGAGGAGTTTCTCGATTGCAATCTCCGTGCTGCCGGAGTATGCGAGTTCAGCATTTAAACGAGTCGTAGGAACCCCAAGTAGGCGTGAGACTAGGGTTGGTCGGGCGGTGTGGAAATTGGGTTCTACAATGCCGTGGACAACTGCGGTTCGACCGATGAGTGATCGGTACTCCTCGATGGTTGGCGTGAGCTCAGTACCCTGTATGTCGAAGACGGCGTGACTTGGGTTCCAGAATGCGATGGCGGCTTCGAGGAAATTCCAATCAACGTGCCGGGTAGCCAGCAAAGGGATATACCCTACGAACGCAGAGATGTAACGGCAGTTGACTGGGCGTAATGCTCTCCATATACGGGTAATCTCCTTGAGCGGTGGTGTGACTCTGTCGAGGCGCAGGCAGGAGACCGGGCGTGACATCCCTTACCAAGATGAAAAGAAAATCGACTTAACGCTAGTCAATACAAATGACACCCTAATTTTGAAATTGGATGATGCATGCATGTAAAAAATAAAAAATGCCCACGGCTTAATGAATAGTATACATCGCACATCTCTCTCAAGAACAGAAAAGATTCAAATTGGCGCGCAAGCCGACTCAAGGACTGTTGTTGGAGTCGGGTTGGAGGATGGCGTGGAGCTCCTGCAGAATACATGGTTTTAGTACTACAGGGACCATGCTACGTAAGGATGGGGGCTCCCGACTCAAGGGTGTCAATTCCTTGAAATCGAGCGGGAATCTTTGGGGGCCTAATCGATGGTCCAACCGTGCAACGTACCCTTACTCGGAACCCTTATCTAACCTGTGTTTTCTAAAATCGGTCGTGGGACGCGACCCGTAGGTACCTGAAGCTAGTATGATATGCAATGTGTGTGCGAGAAATAAAAATGCGTAAAGTAGATAAGCGGAAAATTGCAAAAAGCGATATATAAACAAGCAAACAAAGCAAGCGAGAACGAGCTCAAACCCTCTAAGTGTCCCCAGTGGAGTCGCCAAGCTGTGCGCACCCGAATTTCGTCTCGTCGGGGCACGCATGCGCGCGCCTAAATGCAACGCGGCTTGGGAGTGTCCACCTTTCCAGGGACGCGCGACGGACGCACGTGAGAAGGAGTCGCCACTACCTGTTTACGACCCGAAGGTCGAGGGCCGGTGAGTTGCCCGGGTCTAGGGGTACGGGGTACACCTAATTGCTAAGACATATGGTCTGCGAAACCCGAGATTCCGAATTCGGGAGTTCTGTTACATGGGAGCCTATATCCCGCATGCCTTATTGGTACTCTACCTTGTCTAGGCTTGCCTTTTTTTATTTAATTACCGCTTAATTAAGTTCCGCTCATCTTACGCGTTTTAACACCATAAATTCGAAGAAACACTCCGACCGTCCGCTCTCCGACCGGGATTCTTACATGAATAAACGTACAACATAAATCCTTACATTGTCCTCTCAAATAAATAAAATACAAATTACAACAACTGAATCCCAGTCGGTTCGCGTTCGGTCATTATCCCACTCGTGCTCACCGTGTGATTTGAAAAGACTGAAATTGAAATTAAGGTGCGCACTCGGTGTTTAGGGGATTAGATCCCGTAATCTACGATTATGGCGTTGGATCCCATGTGAATCGTATCCTAAAGGATCGGGCTCGACCCGCATAACAAATAAGTGTAAAAATGTAACAAGTAAGCGCAAATAAACAAACAATGAGATTTTGTTATTGCCGAATTTACGTGAGTTAATCAATTATCATCCGGGGTATCTTGGCATACAAATCCTACCCTAAAACAAACAAAAGGGGTGATGGATAGGGTATGTAGCATTTGACATTATTTTAACGGACCCGACATACGTGATGTTCATAGTCAAGTCTCGAATGTGTGGGTTGTTTTTAGATCATTCTATATCGTGACAATATGGCTTTTACAGATTAAAAGTATTTTCACCTAAAACCCAAAAACCTAACCCTCTAATTGACTATTGCCCATGTTTGATTTAAGCCGAGTTTGAGATTAATATGTTTTTCATGTTTTAACCCGTTCTGAACACAAACATATACTAGGATTACGGCAGGACAAGAACCGGTAATCATGCCCTTGAATCGGTAAATATGTGTGTGCATGAAAATCAAGATTACGTTGTACGTATCTCGGTGCTTTTAAAATTGTGAATTTTGAAAAGGGCATGACTAACAGTTCTTGAACTGTCGACGCGATTACAAATTATTAATCAATTCGTGCAATCCATTTAAAGAAATCAAGTGATTTAATTTAGCCAAATTTAACGTCTCGATTATCCCGTATGTAGAATTTTAGGTTAATTAAAAACTTACCGAATACTTTAGTCTACGAATTTCGAGCCGTCGAGATGGCCATTAGTTGACCGCCCGATAAGTTCTAATTTCCGACATGGTCACATAATTACAAAAATGAAATATTTAAATATGGCACATACATTGTCGGTGGGTGATCCAAGTAGAAAAGGGCCGGATATTTTTAGAAAATATCAAGGGGACTGAATTGAACGATTTTAAAAGAGCTGGGACTGATTTGAAAGTTCTGAAAAAATTGGGGACTGATTTGAAAATTCTAAAAAATAGGGGACTGGTCTGAAAATTCAAAAAAATGGGGACTGTGTAAAAAAATTACTGAAAATGTCCTAGGACTTATTTGAAATGAATTTGAAAATCGGGACTGATCTGAAAACAAAAAATGGCCCCAGGACTAAACTGAAACAACTCGAAAGTTCATAGGGATTCTTGAAAAATTATGGGAATTCCAGGGCTGATTGGAAAATAGAAGAATGACTGGGACTTTATTGAAAAGAATTTTTGAAATTCGGGGCAGATCTGAAAAGGGTGAAAAATGGCCCCAGGACTAAACTGAAACAACTTGAAAAGTTCTTTGGGATGCTTAGAAAATTCTGAAAAATCCAAGGACTGATTGGAAAATAGAAAAATGACCGAGACTTGATTGAAAATAATTTTTAGAATTCGGGGCTGATCTGAAAAAAATAAAATGCGTCCTCTGGACTGAAATGTGACAAAATGGAAAGTTCGTAAAATCTAGTTCGGGACAAATTCGATCACCCACGCGACCCAATAACACTCATTTCACATTATATCCATCAGGCAAGCATTAATATTCAGGAAAGGAGTCCTAATCATGCCACTAAGTCAAGAATTTACCTAGTCCGGAAAAGAACGGGGGCAGTTACGTAAATAGAAGAAATTTCGGACGAATTGGGCTGCTGAGTGATTGGCCGAATTGGGCCGGACTGGGCCGATGGGCTGGACTGGGCCGATATGGGCGGACTGGGCCGAAATGGGCTGTTGACTGGACAGGGCCGAACTGGGCCGAGATTGGGGCTGGATTGAGGCCGAATTGGGCCACAAGGCTGGGCTGGGCCGATGGCGCGAGTTGGGTTGCTGGCGGCGTGCCTGTTCAACCCGGGGATCTGGACCCGATTAGCAGAGAAAAAAGAGAAGAAAGAAAAAAAAACGAGGAGATATGGAGAGCTGGTCTGTTCGTGACGGCTCTGTGATCCGCTGGAGGCTTGCGTGATAGGGGAGGCTCGGGTCTGTCTGTGTGAAGGACGAACCAAGGAGAGGAATCGGATCCTGTGGTTCGGTCCGATTCTTTAATCGGGAAAAATTGCGGCATCCGAGCTAGGGGGACCACGGGAGCTGGGGGCCGAGAAACCCGAGCTGAGGGACGAGCACCAACTGAGGGAGAGTGTCGTGTGGGGAAGCGTGAGCTGAGCTACCCTTCTTTTTTCGGATCCGAGCTCCCGGGAGAGAGAGAGAGAGCTCGGTCTTTTTTTTTTTCGGAGTCCCCCCCCTTCGTTAGGTTTCGCCAGGAAGAAGAAGAAGGAAACGGAACCGAGATCGGGCGAGATTTTCCTCGGAAATTTGCAAAAGCGGGAACGAAAATCCCGGTTTTTCGGTTGCAGGGACCAAAATGAAAGGAAGGAAAAAGGAAGGAGGAAAGAGGAAGAAAAGGAAAAGAAGTTGGCGGGAAGGAAAGAAATGAAAAAGTCCATCCTGTCGGTCAGACCGACTCTGACCGGTTCTGACCGACTTTTTTATTTTTGTGTGTGGGCAACGGTCGGTCAGACCAGCTCTGACTGACCCTGCCCATCCGTCCTGTCGGTCAGACCGGCTCTGACCGATTCTGACCGACTTGACCCTTTTTTTTAAAAAAAAATGAAATAAATTAGGAAATGACAATTTTGCCCCCTGAAGCCGATGGACCGAAATTAGGTGCTGACAGGTGTTGATGTATTATCAGATTTTGGCTACTATGATCATTGTAATTCATAAAATTCAGCTGGTGTAGACGCGAATATATGACATCATTAATTAAGCCACATTGGTCAAAAGAGAATGAACATGTTAGATATGAGTAGTCTATTGGGACCGCTCGATAAAATTGCTTCGCTAGCCAATGAGCCTTGCCTACCTGGAAAAATAACTAGGACACCATTTGGACACGGAACTAGGGAGGAGGTCTCATTACAATTAATCCATTCTCATTTATGAGGTGCAAAAAATATGAGGACTAGGCATGGTGCTTACAATTTTGTCACATTTTTAGATGAATACTAGTATGATACCCAGTGCTATGCTCCAGCACTATCATCTGGTTTTTCATTATTAATAACAATATTTAATTTTATAAGTTGTTTAATAACGATTTTTGAAATTTAATAAAGTCATTGTAGTTTCGATTTAAGGAATTCAACAGTAGAAATTATTAAAACAATAAAGGAAGAAGATAATTCAATATACTCAGAAGAATTCCTAAAAAGTTCAAAAAAGAAAAATCCAAGAAGTGATGAATTAAATTTTTAAAAAAATTATTTTTTTCAAAAAAATGATAAGCAATTTTAAAAAATTAAATAAGATAATTTAAAATCCATACATTATCTAACTATGAATTAAGTGAACGTGCCAAAGTTAACTAAAGTTCATTATTTTGTTCAGTAAAATTCAGAAAAAAGTGAACCTATATATATTAATATTATTTACTTCGTAGTTAAGTAAATATATATTATTATATTATTTTATAATATTATTATTTACTTCATTGCTAAGTATTGTATATATTACTGCATTATTTTGTATAAGTATTTTAGAAGAAAATTTCTAAGTTATATGCTAAAAATAAAACACTTAATTTGTATAATAAAAAATAGTAATGTGAATGCACTTATTGCTTTCGTACTTTATCCATAGAAAATTGAATAGAATATATTATAAATAATAAATTTATTAAAATATAATAAAAATTTTACTTATTATATTATTTTATAATATTATTATTTACTTCATCATTAAGTAATGTATATATTATTCCATTATTTTATATAAAAATTTCGAAGAAAATTTATAATTTTTATATACTGAAAAATAAAATATTTAATTTTTCAAAATAACCATGTAAACACACTTAATGCTTTCGTTTTTTATTTATCGAAAGTCGAATAGAATATATAATTAGTTAAATAAATTTATTAAAATATAATAAAAGCCGTCAAGTGCAATTAACAGGCTCTCCACATTAGCCCCTTCCAAATACTCTTAGCTCGTGATTGAATGACTCTTCGACTACTCGGCCACAATGATCGTAATTAATTATTATTTTGGAATATGAAACAAATTTCTTGATTCTTAAATTAGTGTCAAATATGTTCTTTAAAATATTTAAAAATTTCCTAATCGTAAATCTATATATAATATATAATAGCGAAAACGAAAAACAAGTTTAACAAGACTGCTTCATGTGTCATCCCATGATCAACAGGCTGGTGCCATGTTGTTAAGCTTGCAGCTCTCTGTTTACCCAAATTTCATTAATCTTCTTTACCATTTTCGATGCATAAATAAATAATGCACAACTAAATAAATTGATTTATAAAGATAACATATTTATATCAATTCAATTTACTACCATTTTTCAATTCTCGATTTAACAAGTAAAAATATGTTTACTAGAATATCTATGAACCTTTACTAAACTAATATTAAATACATAAAATAAAAAATACAAGTGAATTGATCTAAGAGTTTGTATAATTTGGTAATATATATATATATATATATATTTTGAAGTTCGATTAATTAAAATTATTTTATGTTCCAAATTTTAATTCTACAAATGCTTAATTATATTCTTGAAACTGTAATATGGTTTTTCAATTTAAAAAGGACTGGGAAATATTTTTCCAAAATTTTTCACACAAGTAATTACTTACATAATTGAAATTGTAAGGAGTTTTGGAGTTTTAAAAAACTAATTACAAGTTCTATGTTAATATTAGGTATACTTAGAAATTAAAAATGATGCTAAAAGAATTTATTTATTTAAAAGTTATTAAATGAATGGAATAAATTTAGTCTCTTTTTTTATATATATATATATATATATATATATAAACTTCTATTCCCAAAATAAATAGGGTTAGAAAAGTAATTTTATATATAGTATAAGGTCATAAAGGTAAATGTCTAAATAAATAATTATAAATGTATGTACAATTATAACTAAATTAGTAAATACATATAAATTATTAAATACTTAATAATTTTATTATACAAGCACATTCTTGATTTAAAATGTATAATCTTAAAATTTATTTATAAAAAAATTCAATTTCTTAAAATAAGTATCTATAAAAAATTTCGACATAATCAGTAACTAAAAAGAAAATTTTACTATATGCAACAAATATGCTTAAATATTGAACATTTTTAAAGAGTAATAGATAAATCTATTTTAAAATTATTAAAAATAGATGATTTGCACTTCTTTCTTTTTTTTAAATACAAAATACATGGAGGGCATGTATTACAATAGTTTAGAATTTGATAATTTACATAATGTAATGTGTTTTCTAAGTAATATCATTTTCTTCATCCATATTTGGTATTATAATTCATTTTTATTTATTCTGAATTTATTATTATATGCGTTAATATTGGAATGTTTTCATTTTAAGAATATATATAATTAATGAAAATTTCAATTGTATTGTCAAAATTTTTAAAAATCCATTGCATGGTCAAGAAAGCTAGTTTACTTAAAGTCGAAACATTTAAGTTCTATGAGTAACTTATTATTGTATAAAGGATATAAATGCAAATATCTTCTATAATTTGATCTTGAAAATTAAGAGTTTTTTAAAAACTAAAAGGTATTAATTAATCACTTTAATAAAATAACTTTATTCATGTGATTTTTCTCATCTTATTTATAAAATATATAAATTAATGCTTTTTAAGTGAATAATATAGCTTTTTATGTAAATAAAGTATCTAATATAGCAAATCTAATCCGATGAATTTAACATTCTTTGTCCATCATTATTTTGATAATTATGAAAGAGTTAATTCTACAATTGTAAACTAATCAATATTCTTAGAGACTATGTATAATAAATTATAAAAATTCATGCCACAAATAACATTTTCGCGCAATGTGCGAGTAAAATGGCTAGTAAATATTAAAAGCAATCTGAAAGAATATGTTCTCCAAATAAATTAAAACATTTCTCCATAAAAGGAAAAACAATTTGCATGCAATTTTCAATCAAGACATGTCACCAAAACTAGGATTAATCAAAAATTTCACTACCGAAGAGAGTGACTCCTTCTATTCTATGCTCTTTTAGTAGGAAATAACACTTAGCAACAAGGAGTGCTTTTTTTAATGTCCTATCGAATTTTTGTTGATTTTTCAAAAGCCAGTTGTTCTTAAAGATAAAAAGAGAAGAGTTGGTTGAATCCTCCCTAATTATATGAGGTGATTTTCATTACAATATGTACGGACCGAATGTGCTCTTGTCGGGGCTTGCATGCGCGCGGCCAAATCGCGTGGCTTGGGAGTGTCCACCTTTCCGAAGGACTCGTGACGGACACGAGTGAGAAGGAGTCGCCACTACCTGTTTACGATCCAAAGGTCGAGGGCCGACAAGTTGCTCGGGTCTAAGGGTAACGATACACCTAGTTTTGCTAAGGCATTAGTCTGTGCAGAACCGAAAAGTTCAAATTCGGGGGTTCCCGTTACATGCGGACCTATATCTCGCATACCCTTTCAGTACTCTAACTTGCTAGGCTTGTAATTTTTATTTATTTACCATGTGAGTTAAGTTGCACTTGACTTACACGTTTTGACACTGAAAATTCGGTGAACTAAACAACGTCAGTTGAGAAGCCGAGAGAGAAGTAGGTCCCGTATGTTGGGGAATCGGTTCACTATCTTGCGTTACAATTCATCAAACCATGATGGTTGAATTCCTCCGTGAACCGGAACCGTGAGATCTTGGGATTACTCTTGTCTGGGCAAGCATTGGACGTTTCGATTAGATCGACTCTCGGACCATTCGCTCACCGACCGAGATTCTTACAAAATGAATATTCAAAGTAAAATCCTTATAATGCTCTAAAAAACAATAAATACAAATTACAAATGGTTGAATTTCAGTCAATTCGCGTTCAGTTATTATTCCACTCCAACTCGCCGTGAGTTTAGGGAAAAAATCGAAAATTGAAATTCAAATGCGCTTTCAGTGAATGGGATGTTAGACCCTGTAACTGATGGTTAAGGCATTGAACCCTAACTGCAATGCGTCCTATAGGTCGGGCTCGACCTGCATGGACAAACACAAGTAGAAAATTAACAAACAGCATGTGGATTGCAAACAAGTTGTTTTCAATGCCAAGTTTACGTAAATTAACAGATTATTAACCCTGAGTGTTTTGGCATGCAAATGTCCTATGCTAAGCAAGCAAACGTGTGCAAAGCATTTTGCATTGAGCTTTGTTTCAAGGACCTGACAAACATGGTATCTGTAGTCCTTTGTGTGTGGATTGCTTTAAAGTTGTTATGTATTGTGACGATGCAATTACACTGAATTCGCCAAACTCATATTTTGACTATAGATTTGGAACCTAGAGTTTCACCTAACCTTTGTATAATGTTTGATTAGGTCAAGTGAATGATTAATCAGAATTTGCATGTTTTGGGACAGAGATAACAGTTTTAGTTACCCGAGTCTACGACAAGATGATAGAAACTCATTAGTTAGATAAGAAAAGGCTATACAGATGAACGTGCACCTAGACAGGAAGCCCATTCTTATCATAATACCGTAGTATTTCTATCAAGCTAACTCTAGAGGTGTCGCTAAATTATGAAAATACGATTTTGCTCTTGACTTGAAAATTGATTTCAGAAAAGGGAAACAACACTTAAAAAGGCTCATGGTCACCTTTCCTCAATGGGAACCCGTGAGCTTCCTTGGTCGTTCCGGTTTAAAATGGTCTCCCCGACTTCGATTTAAACATTTCCCGACATGTTAACACGTAATACGATGATAAATGTGCATGATATAATATGAAAATTGCATAAAAAAGGAATTTTGGAAGTAAATCATGCTTGAAACACCTTTTAACTCTCTAAACACCACAAAAATATAAAAGTCCTAACTCCTCTAAGTCGTGGGAATGATTATACCTAGTCCTAGGATGCGGGATGAGAATGTAAAAAGTCGGGTTAGACGGTTGGTGGGTCGGGTTTGGACTGTTTTGGCTTGAATAGACCCGACTGGCACTCGAGAAAGAACGATCTGGTTCAGGTGTTTTCGGCTGATTTCCTTGGCGGTTCACGGTGGTTCTAGACACCCAAGGTACCCCTCTAGGTAGTGGTGGTGGTCGTTTGGGTCCAGTGGTCTCGGTTTGACTCGTATAGCCCTGCAAAGATCAAGCAAAACAGAACACGCCCTAGGACAGACTCGACTGGGCAAGTTTTGGGTCGGACGTCACAAAGATGACTCCCGATGGTATTTTGCTGCAAGATCGGTGGCTTCCGACTCCTAAGGGACCCTTGGAGGTGACCGTGGTGGTCGTTTGAAGAAAAGGGTCTTGGGTCGACCCGATATGCAAGGAAAATCACAGGTGAACCAAAAAATTCGACTCGACTAGGTAGTCGGGCTGTTTCTTCTTACTGGGCTAAAACCAACGAGTTTTCTTGGGATCTGTCGACTCCTAGACACTCTTAGATCATGTATGGAAGTGGTTGATGGGTTTTGGCAGCTCAAACCAACCCGTAAGGTTAGGAAACCCGAGTTAGAAAATTTGACCCGACTGGGCACAAATTCGATTCGGTTCTGTGGTGGGCTGGTTCTATGGTTTAGAGGTTTCAAACTGAAAATTTAACTTCGGAAATGGACTAAGGGAGTCGAAAACATGTGGGATATAAAGTTTTGACAAGTTTGGATTTAAGCCAGGATGATGAACGCCATGATTCCGATAAGTTCTTGAGAGTTTTTGCTTGGAATGGCTGAGCTGAAGCTATTGGAAGTTGTTGTTTTTCTTCAAGTTCTTGAGAGCATTTGAAGAGTGAGAAAGCTTGAGAGAGATGTGCAAGAGTGTGTGATTAAGCTAATGACATTTAGGTAATATATAGGCAAGTTTAATGACAAGATTAATGAAACAAAGTGCAGTTAGGAGCAAGCTTAGGGCTTGGGCGGTTTGCTTAAGGAAAAGTGAAGACAAATCTTCTTCCATTGCATTAATGAAGAAGAAGAGATAAGAGCATTGATAAAGATTGAGTGTTGAAAAGGAATTGTAGGCTTAATCTTGTGATGCAAGTTGGCTTGGAAGAAGAAGCCAAGAGGGCGGCAATGGCAAGTCATGGCCGCCCTAGGGCAGACCGTGGGTCCCACGGGATATGAGGGAGAGTCGGGATGAAGTTCGGTTCTCGATTGATCGAGTGTTCGAGCTTTGTGACTCAAACGAACATTAAATTGTCAATGTGCGCACGAAAATGATTCAAACGAGCCCAAAATCATCCATTTTACCTAAAAGAATGCTCGTGTGGTTTTTGGGCTCGGAAGCCGGTTTTACTCTTTTCAGGCAATCAGAGCAAAGTTAGCCATTTCTGAATACGCATCTCGTGTCTGCATTTCATGCTGGTCATTTTGACATGCATTATCAATCATACCGAATAATTGACCATTAAGCCGGTATTGCAAATGAGATGCCAGAGACGTCTTAGGAGTTTGCAGCCGGATTTCTCAGAATGCTTTCTGAGTTGCTTGGATGATCCGGAGATCGTTGCGATCTCTGTTCGTTGAGAACATACCTCGAATAATTGAAAAACTGCTCTGATACCTTAAAAATACTGTTATGAGGGCCTAGATGGATTGTAGAATTCCATTTGAGGATTTCACATTGAGCCATGGAACGAGTGGCACTAGGTTGGCCAATCATCTGATGACAAGTTTATGCCAAAAGGACATTCGATTATGAATTTTCGTTAAAAATGACATTTTCTGCTCTTCGGAAATTATTCGGGAAACTAAAAGAGATTATGTAGTATGATTTGCCTAATTGCGTCCGTCCGCTGTGATTTTTAGGGCAATGCATTGCTAACTTCGTTTGCCGATGTTTCGTCAAACCAGTCTCCGGTTATGCATTTCCGATGAAAGGTACGTTTGTTCTGCCTCTCAAGAGTCATTCGAGGAGTTTGTGTGACTTCTGAGAAGTAATATGAAGCGATGCTTATAATCTGTAGAATTGCGGGGTTTGACTGTATCTGACATTGGGCATTAGCTTTTGTCTGATGAATAGACATTTTTGGACTTCCACTGAAAAGTTGTCTGTATTTAGAAAATTGCTCTGTATAGAGCAGATGATCTGCAAAATGTGTTTGAAGACACTTTTCATCTGTTTGGCACTGTAAGGGATTTTTGGAGTCCAATATTGACTATCTTCTGATGGTCGAGCGAACCAGCGGAAAATAGCACTGTACGTGTTGTATTCTGAAAAAGCCAGTTTGGAAGTTGTTTGGGCTCTCTGTTTGCTTTGTATGTCGCTAGATGATTCTAGAAGTTCTTTTGTCAGGTACTTGAATCATTTGCTCGTCTCTGTTGACTTGATGATGAATAGCAATTTGCTGCTCTGTCGAACCCTTTCTGTATTGATGCTCAAGTCATGCCCTGAATCATTGTTGATGTGCATTGCTTGAACTGATGAGCCAAAATGGGGTGCTGACACAATATATAGTCATATACAATGTTCTATGTGTGGAAACTATCTATACATGACTAAAGTCCGTAATTTGTATAAGGTAAGTTATAATGACAAAGATTCTTAGAATACGAGATATGTTAAGATTTCGGATAATCTCCTCTATTGCTCCCCTGCAAGCCAAACGAGGACTTCACCACGTGAAGTTTGGACTGAAAGTCAGCAAAGTGAGAAGAAGATAAGCCCTTGGTGAGTGCATCTACTATCTGATCATCAGAGTTAATAAAGTGAACAAATAATTGCTTATGCATGAAATGCTTCCGCACAAAGTGATAATCAATCTCAATGTGTTTGGTCCGAGCATGAAAGATAGGATTTGCTGTAAGATAAATCGCAGAGATATTGTCACACCAAAGAGTCGGAGGGTAACACTGCGAAATCCCAAGTTCCCGAAGTAGAGGCTGGAGCCATAAAATCTCAATAATGGCATTGGCAAGACTCTTGTACTCTAACTCAGTACTCGACCAACCAATTGTCCTCTGCTTTTTGGAGCTCCAAGAAACGGGTTGGAGCTAAGAAAAACAATGAAGCCACTGATAGAGCAATGATCATCAGGATTACCAGCCGAATCAACATCAAAGAAGCTATGAAAAGATGATATAGAGCTTGGACAAATATAAAGACCATAGATAATTGTACCTTTGAAATATCTTAGGATGCGTTTCACCGTCATCCAGTGAGCAGTAGTTAGATAGTGTATGAACTGACAAACCTAATTTACCGCATAACAATGTTAGGTCTGGTGAGCGAGAAATACTGGATACTACCGACCATACTCCTATAGAGAAAAAGATCCTGAAATAAATCCCCATCATGAAGAGAAAGTTGGGATCCTGATAAGACCGGGGAGCTGATAGGCTTACACTCCAACATAGAAGTGTGAGTTAGGATATCATGAATGTACTTGGACTGTGTGAGATAGTCTACTACTATCAGTACGAGCCTCCATCCCAAGAAAGAACTGAAGAGGATCGAGGTCCTTCATGACAAATTCCCGTTGTAAGGCAGTAATGATGGAATGAAAAGGTGCATCTGGGGTTTCTGTCGGGATAATATCATCAAAATAGACGAGAAGATAGACAAGATAACTAGGTCCCCGGAGAATAAACAATGAGGGATCAGTATTGGAATCTGAAAACCCAAGTCTCTGAAGATAGGTATTGAGAAGCTGGAACTAGGCTCAGGGGCTTGCTTGATCCCATAGAAAGATTGGCAGAGTCGACAGACATAATCAAGATGATCAATATCGATGAAGCTAGGAGGTTGAGCCATGTAAACCTCCTTAGTGAGATGCCCATGAAGGAATACATGCTTCACGTCTAGTTGTCGAATCGGCCACTGACAGGAAACATCAATAGAGAGAACTGTCTGAATATTAACTAGCTTGATGACTGGACTAAATATCTCTGAATAATCAACTCATTCCTTCTGATTAAAACCCTTTTGCCACCAATCGAGCATTATAGCGATCGATGGTCCCGTCAGCCTTCTGTTTAATGCAACATACCCATTTACAGCCAAAACCATTTTGCACAGGAGCTGGTGGGACAAGATCCCAGGTATAATTCTAGAGTAATGCCAAATATTCCTCCTCCATTGCTGCCACCAAGTAGAGTGTTTATGAGCTTGAACAAAGGTCTAAGATTCCTGCAAAGCAACAGAAATAGAGAAAGCATAAGGATGACGAGATATGGTGAACCGAGGAGGAGGCAGAGTACCATCCTTAAACTGTGTCATCATCCTATGAGTGCTTTGAGTAGCAGGTGCATCATCATTACCCACAAAATCCTCAGTCGGAACTCTAGAATTAGTGGAATGGTCATGATTCTCAGGAGCAGGAACATACAACTCAATAGGTAAGGTGGCAAGACAACTAAACTCATGAAATGGCATAAAAACAGACGAGGGAATATGAATATAAGTGGATGTGATACTTGAAGAAGAGGGAATAAACATACCAGTAGCAAGTGCAGGGCCAAAAGGGGACCGACTAGCATCCATCGAGATAGGTCCACCTGTCATGAAAGGAAAAGAAAGCTCATAAAAAACAACTTAAGTGGATAGGAAGATGCGACCAATGGTAGGATTCAGACAGCGATATCCCTGATAATGGTAAGAATATCCAAAGAAGACAAAAGGTTGAGATCTAAGTTCTAACTTATGACGTGTGTAAGGTCGTAATGGAACCAACCGGCAAAAAGCATTAAGGCTGCTCCAAAATTGGCCTAGTTCCAAGATGTAGAATCCATGTTGAATCACCATTTAGCAAAGCTACTAGGACTGGGGTCTCTTTCTTGGACAAGGCATCAAGTACATGTATCTTTACCAATTAACCAATTTCTAAACGTTGGAGTAGATCCTAAAGAGATCCCACTTCCTCATGTGGACTCCCATGGAGTACCTCAAAAGGAGATTTGAAACCAAGGGATTTTGTAGGTAACCTGTTAGTAAGGTACACTGTTGTTTTGACAGCAAATCCCAAAATTTCAGTGGAATGGAAGAGTGAAAAAGTACTGTGAGTCCCATGTCAACGATATGATGGTGTTTACATTCAGTAGAGCCGTTTTGTTGAGGAACATGAGGACATGAAATACGGTGGAAGATGTCATTGTTCTACAATTCAGACTGGAAATCTGCAGAGAGAAACTCTTTTGCACTATCTGATTGAAAATACTTGATTCGATGTCCATGAAGATTCTCAATTTGAAGACAAAATGCTCAAAAACCACTAAGTACTTCAGATCGAGATTTGAGAACGTAAAACTAGAATTATTTACTAAAATCATCAAGGAAGTGAATATAATAATGATGACCAGTATGAGAAATGATTGGTGCAGGATCCCAAATGTCAATATGAACAAGCTCAAAAGGAGATGTGCTTTTATGAAGAGTAGGTGGAAAAGAGTTCTTTATTATTTTTCATTCTTGACGAGTAGAACATATATGACCAACATGATCATTACTAAGAGAACATGAAGTACGTAAAGCGTGACAAACAATGGGAAAAGATGAGTGCCCAAGGCGTTGATGCCATAAGACATTGGACCCAGACACAGAGAGATCAGCCTAAGGACGGTCGATGCACCTGCTTCTTGAGTGAAAATAGTAGAGTTCATCTTTAACTGGGCCATGCATAAGCTTTTGGTGCATATGACGATCCTTCATAATGAAACAATTTGGGTGAAGTTCAAGGAAACAAGTATTGTCTCTGGCAAATTTAGATATAAAAATAAGATTTTTGGAAATATGTAGAGCATAAAGAATGTGATTTAGGCGTAAAGGATGTTGAGAGAGTTTAAAGGTGGAGGAACCCGAAGCAAGAACCGAAAGTGATTTACCATCACCCATGAAGATGTGATCTAAGTGTAAGGTATCATTATGAAGATTGAGGTTGGACAAGTCAGATGTGACATGGTGTGTATTATGTGCTGGGCTTCCGGCGGTATTATGTGCTGGATTAGGCCGGCCAAGAGCAAAGGGCCCAAAGTTGCCTGAAGGCCCAAAGGATCCTAGGCTCAATCGCCGTCACGAGTCGGACTAGATTGGTAATGACCCAACGGAAAATGCTGCCCGACTCCTTGCATGTATCCTCTCTACCCGAAACCTCTTCCCCTAAAATTGAAATTAGGGTTTCTTGCATTTCCTCCTCCTTGGCCCTAATCGGTAGAATCCCCCAAGTTTCCAGTTCTTTCTCCTCCTTTGCCACATGCATTATTGCACTTGAAACTTGTTGGTCACTAGGCTAGAGTGCACGCCACAGCACCGCGCTACATCCTCTTTGATTAAGAAAAGTGATTTTACATGTGTGTTTAAGTTGCGAGGGAGAAGAGTGAGGAAAAGAATTTAACGTGGAGAGGGAGACATGGAAGGAGAGAATAGGGGGTAAAGTGAGAAAATTGTGAAAAGAAAACGAGAGAAATATTTATGTTTAATAGTTGAAATATTCAAAATTCTTTTTTTCTGACCGACTGATTACTTTTTCAAAAGTTAATTACGTAGTTATATAATACTTATTTTTAATAATTTCAAGAATTCAAAAAAAAAGAAACAAGGAGACGCCTAGCTATGAGAAAAAAGAGAGATGCCTCTTTTTATTATTGTAATAATAGATAGATAGATAATAGATGACAAATAATAGATAAAAACCCGTCGATAAAAACAAGTCCTATAAAGAAAGATCAGATTCTTGGGCTTAATAGGAGTAGCCCAGCCCTCTCATGGGCTCACAATTATCCAATTGGCTCATCTCTTTGTTTTAGTTGGGCTTCAGCCTCAGCACGGCAGGGATGGAACGATACATTTATCAGCTTACCTTATTATGGCTCAATATATATATACATATATGATCATTTAATTTTCAATTTCATGTCCCTTTTTTGTAAGTTTTCTATGCATTTAAGATCTCGGTATCCTACGGAAAAAGGTTATGGTAATTAAGAAAAAGATTATATTATCATCACATCTTCTATATATCGACGTAAATAACCTCGGTTCGACAAACGAAATGAAAGAAAATTCCACAATATAATATGTTAGGTAATTTTTTTATTATTTTAAGTTAAAGATAAGTAGTAACTTATGCAAGTATAACTAAAACCATTTACCTGTATATATACCTAATAAATAGTAGCTACCATGCTGTAAAGCATTTTGTGATGAACCTCCATATATCAGGCTGGTACGGGTTGAGTACGTCTCGCCCTGCACTATATATATATATATATATATATATATATATATATAGTAAAAGTGGCTGCAAAATCAATCCTAGCCTGGTGCAGAAAAGCTCGGGAGGCCGCCCTGATTGTGCACTACTGAGTACCATAAGCACCCAGTCGCATGGGCATGTGAGGGTCCATGGGAGATGCAGGATAAACTTGAGGCATTAAAATAGGAAAAAAAAAAAAGCATTTGTCATGCAACTCGCCTAAAAGTTACTCGGGGCTAAAATTTTGCGTAAACAAAATCTTATAAAGATAATAATGATCACAGTAAAAACTATGCAATAGTCGATTTTTTGGCAATTTTGATCCAATTGACAGCTCGACTTTGATACATTTATTGCGTGGAATATGAATGACAAATCGCATTAGACTATCCTCAGTTTTGATACATTTATTATGCGGATGGAGGTCATCCATTAACATGAATCGACGTATTATTCTGTAGAAGTTCATCTCAAGTCCCACATCTCCACGTTGATCCACTTAGTTTGCCTTTTGCGGAAAACATCGCTTTAATGGATCAATATCAAAATCAACATCATTTTCATCACTTCAATTAGTGGCTCAAAAGTCGAACATTGTGGGCTGAAGGGCCTCGCTCGTGCCCTATCTTCTTGATGATTTTTATTTTATTTTATGAATAAATAGATAGTGGGCTGAAGGGCCTCACTCACTCATTCACTCATGCCCTATCATGTATAGTAGTGTTGCTATCAATATAGATGAGACAATTGATAAACTGTTGAACTCTTTATCTGGGGAATGTGTCATTCATAGAGACACCTATGTATATATTCATTCAAGCATAGTGGCATAAATAGTATAGTTTGAGCATAATAGCATATATATGAGCCCCTAAAACACGAAGATCGGGAAAATTTATCCAGCAATTTGCCCTTCTGAACTTAGGCCTTGTGATAAATTCCTCATAATGCATGGATATCAAAATCGTAAATCACAGAAACACCCTTGATCTTTTTTAGGTGAACTAAGGGATCAAAGGCCGAAAACAAAAACTAAACTAAATTACACAAAAGTGAGCAAGACAATCCCAAAGATGTCTCCGGACAGAAGGCATTGGACACTACTAAAAATACTGGGATTACCGAGGGACCCGCCCCTCAGTAATCCCTCAGTAAATAGGTTTATTGATGGGCGTATCCCTCGGTATTTCCGAAAAAAAAATTATCGACAAATTACTCTCCTTCCGTAACTCCGTGTTTTTGTTAAAAAAAAAACCCGCTATCCCTCTCTCTCCTTTCCCCTCCCACTTCCTTCATATTTGTCTTGCCATTTTGATGTCTTGAACCTGAGACATTCCACCCCCCATCTGCCCCCCCCCCCCCCCCCCCTCATGCCATCTCCTTAACCGTTGAGCTACAAGCATTATTGTTGTCATTTCTCTAATACTATTTATTTCATTCATTTTTTTTTTCAATTTTCATGTACAATATTAAAATGGTAAGTAATAATAAAATGCATCTATTTATGACTCAAGCTCCAAGCGTAAACATAATCTTAATTATAATAATGTTTACGTGCTCCGAGCGTAAACGTTATATTTATATACTAATAACTATTTATATTTTTTCAAAACTCAAAATTTTAAATGTTCAAATTAATTAATTTCATATTTACTGTAACTATTTAGCACTTTCAATCCTAAATTAAATTAATTTTATATTGAACTTATAATATAATATTCTCTTCAAAAAATATAATTTATATGTCATATATATCTCTACAATTATTATTGTAAAACAAATATTAATTTCCTCATTTGATATTTTATTTGTTTAACTTTTATTAGAAAAATTTATACTTTTTAATTTACCGAGGGAGTTTTCCCTCGGCAAATTATTTAAAAAAATTAATTATTTTTAATATCACAGAGGGATTTTTCCTCGGCAAATTATTATTTTTTAAATAATTTTATCAAGGGATTTTTTCCTCGGTAATCACTCGGTAATGTTTTTTTTTAAAAAAAATTATTTTTAAAATTTTTTTATATCATCGAGGAAAGGGATTTTTCCTCGGAAATTACTAGGGAGAAAATCCCTCGGTAAGTCCCTTGGTAATCCCGGTATTCTTTGTAGTGCGATGTCTTCCGGTGGTGAAGGGTAATGATGACGCCCTTGATGAAACTCGAGTTATTTTCAAGTTAGTCAGCACAAAAATTGCCTTCTCTGTGTACATGAGCCACATGGACGATTCAGTCCAAACTGAGCATCATAAACGAATGGACGAAACCAATAATAAGCGCAGGAAGACGTCAAGTTGCTCTGTAGCCAATCGGGGAACTAGCTCCTAGTCCACTTCAGCTCTTACCTTACGGAACCCAAGCAACAAAGCTAACTCAAGGCCATCCTTTAAAACCCCATAATTCAGCTATAACAGCCACGGAGGTAACATCGTCGTTGATCTTAGCATATATACTTTAAAAACTATCCTTTTCCTAGAAACAATCCACCTCAATTAACTATGACCTTGACACACCAAAGAGGCTGGGATGGGAAGTGCGCAATGCCATGTCCATGCTATAGGCCAAGAATACGGGTTCGATGCAGTCAAATCTCATTGTCCTCATGGTATATAATGAGGTCATCAGCCTGGTCATTGTGTACGTTGAGGTTGATAGTGGTCTAAGTTCCCGCACACATTGGCCTGCAAGGCTGATTGAGCATGACAGGGTCGATTACGTTTTATCTCTTATCACAAGTTGGAGCTTACAATATCCCCAGGCTCACCACAGTGGGGCTATATCTGGAGTGGCTGGTAGTGAGGGTACTTCTGCGACATAAAATGAAAACAAGTGCATATTGGACAATTTGCTTTTTGTTTTCTTTAGGGAAAAGTTTACCAAATAACTGAAGTTTAGGGAGTGATTTGTTTTAAATAAAGTTCATGGAGTGAGTTACAGCCTATCTTTCAGATCAGTTATCCTAGTCATTAGATACCAAGCGTCATAGAGCATCCAAAGTAATTGCAGGTAATTCCTTTTCCTTTTCCTTTTTTTTCCCTCCTTTTCCCAAAGCTTAATTGCAGGTACTTCATTAATCCTACTTCGTCAAGTGACATGAAGAAAAACCAATTAGAATGCAACGAACATGTAAATAGAAGGTTAATCATATGGGTAATTATCATAATTATTACTAATTGAAACAATCATATTGATTTTTTCTCGGTGCATCATTGCGATGTAGGATTATCTAAGATTTTATCCAAGATTGAGAGTAGTCCAGTGATGCTAGAGAACGATTGACATGATCATTAGTGTCTTCCAATTCCGGCCTTTGATAAGAGATATTGATATTAGGAAATACTATGCAACCATTGGTGCGGGGGCTTAGCATTGTGCAAGCTTTTCTTTCTGTTACTAGCATTGTCCAAGACTCCACATCCAATCTTTCTTTTTTCTTTTTTCATAGGACTCCATATCCAATCTTATAACCTAAATTATTGGGTGGTTGAATGAAATTTTCTTATATATACAACTAAATATTCAAAATTTTCTCACTCTTTTCTATGGTAGAATTTATAATACTTGCGATACTGGATCGTATGTGACAAGATAGACTCTTTACAGAATGATTTATATGCAATACTGTCACTTTACATAATGATTTATATGCAATAATAGATAAACGCTGAAGCGGAGAACATGGTTGCATTTTTCATGCCAAATTAGGAAATCCCCGCAAATCTACGTTAATGAGATACATATTCACATAGGCTGATGTCCGACGAATTCAACCATCGTTACTGCTTCCATGAATTCACTTTGTGATTTCAGTTTAAGATCCAAAAGTATTATTTAATATTGAAAATTACAAAAACTTGATCCAAGACAGCAATTTGCAGAATGTGCGTGCAATCACACACCCAATAATATTATATTGTTCAGTCCATGATGAAGGCGTATTACTCCACACCTAATGAAATTCTTTTCTGTGAATAATTAATTGATTGAACTCACTTGCACTCTTACAGCACGTTATTTTCATTATAAAAAATCAGGAATCATGCCATGTCGATGAGAAAATAAATTACATAATTCGACTTTACAATAATGAGCAGAAATGGACCAAGGGGGCTGCAGTCGCCCCTTCTCCATAAATTCCGATGCTCATTAATTTTCGACAAAATTACTTATACTTACCCCCTA
Organism: Punica granatum; assembly: GCF_007655135.1. Lineage (NCBI taxonomy): Eukaryota > Viridiplantae > Streptophyta > Magnoliopsida > Myrtales > Lythraceae > Punica > Punica granatum. The sequence continues at coordinate 15,657,122 of NC_045127.1, read as the reverse complement.
TCGGAATTTATATTTTTCTTATGATATGATTAGAAAAGACTAATGCACTTCTTGTAGATAGCTTTATACCATATATACCATGTGTAATTTACGCATCATTCAACATTTATTTATTGCAATTTTATTGGCACTTCATCACATAAATTTTTATTAGCTCATTTTATTCCTTATATTTTTAATAAAATATTCTTTGAAATAACACTTTATTTTTAAATTAAAAAAATAAAATTTCATATAATTTATAAGGATTGTCCTTAAAAATTATTTATTCGCCCTTTTCCACAATGCTATTATTTCCTACCATATTCTTCTACAAATTTTCATATATTTCATAAAAATAGTTTGAAAAATTATTGATTAGTTTTTAAATCACCATTACAAACGATAATATTTAAGACTATAATCTTGCACTAAGTGCTAATAATAATTATTAAAATTTCTAGATATAATATTAGACATGTTTTCGTGAAATTTCTTGTCATATATCTATATCTTCAAATTAACTTATATCTTTTTCTGTCAATATGTCATATTGAATGCACTAATTCTCTTTTACTTATGTATATTAGATTAGATATGTATGTGACATGTCCTAGTACGTACAGTCAACTATCATGTCTCAAGACAATTCATTAAGCCTCCATCTGAAATATATACCAACAGAACATCAATCTAGTTTCTGGTTTATTAGTTTAATATCCCATTTCAAAGCAGGTGTTACTTTTATTCCAATTCAATCATGTCCTCATCGGCCCAAAAGAAAAAAAGAAAATCATGTCCTCATCTATGATGGATTCAGTCTATTATATAATAATTGATCCCAATAATTAATTTTGGCAGATTACTTTTATTTCCCAATTCCTCCCCCTCCCATCTCCCCATCTCTGAATAATGTCCGAGTGTCGGGAAACCCCAGTGCACGAGACAAGAAATATATAATAATATTTTCATTGTTATGGGGGTTTGGTTATTTTAGGGCACAGCAAATTTCTCCCACTTGTAAAAAAAAGTGAGGCCCCATTTATCTTCATGCGCGGCTGCAATGTGATGGCACATTTATTCATTTTTACTATTAAATAATGAGCAGGATAGGGTTTCGGGAAGCAGGGGAATTAATATGTTTTTGCTGATCCTTTTTTAGTTTTATTTTCGTTTATAAGAGATCTATGAGTTTAATATAAAAATAAAAAAAAATTAAATAAAGGGTATGATAATGTTATCAAGAGAATTAAACCTAAAAGTTTTAGATTATCAAGAGAGAGTATATATTACTGTCTGACACGATTTTATCTACTTCTTTAGGGTTTTGGAGTTTTTAGGTTTAATTCTGATGACTCATACCTAAAACCCTAAAATCCTATGCTTTCTATTCTTTCTATGATATGACCTCATACCGCTTTTCAGGTGATGATAACTTATCGGTTAGGGTTTTCCTGTTTTTCATCCTCGGGCATTTAACATTTTTATGTTCGGAGTGCAGCCTCTACGGAAGATAATCATGTAACGATGATCTCCCAAATCAAAACAGTTAACTAATTAAGAAACTTTGAGGGTCAAGAGACCTCAGGGGTTCCCCCAAAGACTTCAGTAGGAAATTTTCTCTCCCATGATGAAGTTTTCAAGGGGAACTCTAGAGGACTCGTGACGTATACTACTTATCCATACTCCTCTCAGTATATACTATGATCGACCAGGAAGAAATTATCAATAAAACGTGTGCTGAAAGCTGAAATTGAAACCGAATTTTAAAAAAAAAATCCTTAGGAAAATGAAATCATAACCAAACCATACATTTTGATTTTTTTAATTGATTTTATTATTTATATTTTCAATGTAAAGTTTTGATCTTTACGAATTGCTTTTGATTTTTCTATAAATCATACAAAATAAAATATAATAATGAAAAGTATCTTTTTTGATATGTATCTTGATATCCAAAATTTCGACGGATCATGACTAATTCAGTTTAGGCCATGTTAGTCTAAGGGATAAAGCTTTTCCAATTAATGATTTCTCTATTAACAAGATTCAAATCTAAGACTTTAATTTAGGAAACAATCGCCAGATTCCTTAAATCATTTGATGGCACATTCATTCATTTTTACTATTAAATAATGAGAAAGATAGAGCTTCGGGAAACTGGGCAATTAATATGTTTATGTTGCTTCGTGGTCCTTGTTTAGTTTTATTTTCGATTATAAGAGACCTATAAGTTTAAGATAAAAAAATAAAAAGTCAAATAGAGGGTGCGGTAGTCTTATCGTGAGAATTAAATTTAAAAATTATAAATTATTAAGTGAGGATATATGTCACGGCATAACACATGTTTATCTACTACTTGAGATATTATTATTATTATTATATTTTTTTCCGAAAAAACAAAAGGTGGAAAGCAAAACTCCCAACAACTGAGGGCAATTGATTGGAGCTGTGCCCTACACCAAAAGAAAAAAGAAGAAGTTGCATAAGATCGCAACAAGAGGAAAGCGGCTCTTCGCAGGCCCACTCCGTATTCAAGAAATATGCAGATATAATCATGAACAAGACGCAACACAAGACATATCAAATTGAATTCGTGATGGGGACCTATATATGGCCCTACAAGAGCTTGATCTCTAGAGGATTGTGCTTACCCGATTCGAATTTTTATCAAGATTTGTCAATCCTTGTTGCGCTGATTGAGAGGTTTCATTTTCTCCTGTTTTAGCTAGGGTTTCAAGCTCTTAATTAGAACCTCCTCCATATATAGTTTTTGAAGTGAGAAGAGTCATATTAATATTATAAGGTTATGGCTAGAGATATGTGTTCAAGCTCGTTTTCTCCTCTATACAATTTTATATAAAAATGGTACGTCGGCTCTGATCTACCTTAACATAAGTATGACATCATACATAGCTGTCAAAGATTTTCACCATTTTGTGGATTCATGATAAATAGGGATCGAATGAGCGTATGCTTAGGCTCTGTCCAACGAAAAGAGCAGCTCTAATCGAGGGTTAGATGGCCAACCTCCTTGATGCTAAGGGAACGACTGAGGAAGGCTAGTTGCATGACTTAGCGTCTACCTTGCTTGTTTGCTTGACCATCATAAATGCAAAACAACGTTGCTCTGCGCCAGGTGCAAGTCATCATTCACACGTGAGAGGTTTTTACTATGAATAGAAGGTAAGGAATTCCATTTTCACTGCTAAAATATAGTCGTCCTCAATCCTATTCTAGCCAAGACATTTGGGCTATATAACATCCCCAGAAGAGCAATTGTCATTCAAGCTGACATCCGATCTAGCTCTATTGGATCCATTAATTCATAGTTTTGTTAATCGTTTGCTGTTTTTTTCTTCTTTGAATATAAGGGTGACACATTTGTTTAGTACAATAAAATAAAAATTATATAATAGCATTAATCTTTAGCTTTTAATCTCTTTTCATGACACATGGTAGTCATCAAAAGGAAAATTGTTTTCCGAGAAAAAAAAACTAGATCATATACCCAGAATAATACTGTAAGAATTTTTCCTTTATTCCCCACATACATGCCTTTTCCAACCAATTAGCACAACGAATTGGCTTTATACACATGGAATTCTTCTTTTTAATAGCTTATATGTCATTTGGAATGATTTTTGTGATCTCATAGGATTCGGATCTCATCATATTTTGTCCTTTCCGAGCCACCCGCGTACCCCATTTACTCCCTGTATCGGTCGTAATCATGCTTATAAACCGGATTATTCCTTTCTTTGTAGACAGACACATGCATGTATGTGTATATATTTATATAACTTGGTGATGGCAGATCTTGAGAGAGCAAGGTCTCCAATTTCAATCAATCATGTATAGTAAACATGAGCTGATTTAAGTAGTTTGACGCTTATTCTCTTCAAATAATGTCTTTGATTCGAGTATTTGAATAGAAAAAATTTATGATCGGGAGATTTTACCTCTTAATAGGCTAACTGTGCTCGAACTGTATTAATCAGGACTTGTTGGATTTTTGAATATCAAGATGTATACTAAAAAAAGAAAAAGAAAAGAAATACAACTTATAAAACTATATATACTAGTATGCGTAAATCTGTAATATCAAAAATTGGAGAATCTTACTAATAAAGTGTTGGTCGAGTAATAAACAGCTCAAACCTCCATAAGGAGGAGAACACAAATTTGAGCCTCGCGAAGCACACATGTTAGGATAGAGAATAACCTTTATGTTCGATCTCCGGAACTGAATTAGTCAGGACCTATTGGGTTTCTAGATACTAGGTGCATGCTAAAAAAAACAGGGGAATCTTTTTACTAGTCTGCAATAAAAATACATACATATAGATATACTAGTGTAATATAATAATCTACTGATTTTGATTAATAAAATTAAACAAAGCATGTGCTAACTCCTGGTCCTTACCATAAAGTCGTCCAGAAATGCATCGTCATCACATTTTTTTAACAAAAATATTGGGTAACCTAACATCAATGGAGACTCCACGGTTAAAGAAAATAAAGAGAGTAAGAACTATTTACATTTGATATTAAAGAGATGCTCGTTCATAGTGTATGTAAAACTTGGACTTCGGAGACTTCGAGATTAATTTTGAACATTCATGAGTTAGAACTTTTCGGAGTTTCATGAGTTGGCAGGATTCTGTGTATATTACGCTTCTTCATCAATAAAGATTACGGTTTCAACCAAAAATCGAACCTATAATAGAGCTGATTTTAGTATTTCTTTCTGGATTTAGTTCTCCTATTGCAGTCTATAAATAGGCAATTACACTATACAAAAATATGCAATTTGTTGAGTATTTTACTCCATGGTTTTGTCCTATGGCCACCGTATGCATATTATGTTTTTCGTATTGTCTCTCATATATCTTTGTCATATCTTCCACAAATATTTAGAATATAAAAATCATAAACTTTACATGAAATTTCAAAGTCACCACGAACTTGAACTTTTAGTATCCAAATACATCAATTATTACTTAAATTCCATGTCGACTATCGGTTCATTTTACCGTCCACTTTTCTAATGTGGCAAGCCTACGAGGCTAACGGTTCCTGTGTGGCAACTAACAGCAATTGATGATGCCGCATGACAAACATAGATTATTTGACTGAGCCCCACATATATTTTTTTTATTAAAATCATTCTGAAAAATTAAAAATTAAAAATAAATAGAAAAGAAAAAGAAACAAATTTGAAGAGGAGGGTGGACGGCAATGGGGCCACGCTGACGGTCACCACCACCCCAATTGAGGTCGACAGCCATCACAGTCATGACCGACGACCCTAATTGGGGGATGGTGGCCGCTGCTCGGGCCCAATAGGTCGGAATTGAGGGAACCTTGTAATTTGGGCGTGCAATGCATTGAGTCATTGTATTCAGTGACTATCTTTTACTCCCGTAGTTTTATCCTATGTCACCACATATATTATTTTCTTCGTATTCTCTCCCATATATCTTTTCACATCTTCCGCATTATTTAAAATTTAACAGTGGCTTTATTGAGTTCATGCTGCACAATCATAACTGACTCAGCAAGCAATGAGAATTGCGGCATAAAGAGAAAAGGTAGTGAAAATTAAATCAGAAGGCCCAAGGAAACGAAGTTCTTATAGTGACGATCGACACTAATGAACATAAATATACTCTCTTTTTTTTATGTAATATTGATTATCTAGTGTCATGCGCTTTCGTCCATTTTAACCCTTTCTTGGCGGGCTTAAACGCGGGCCATCTACGTTGAGCTGCTAGCGTGTATATATCTTATAGAAATTATTTCATGCACATGAAATAGAGAAATAAATAAAGGATAATTTTATATTAAATAAGGTTAATATTTTAGAACATGTGATTAGGATGATCCCACATTTTCATATGGCATAAATTTATTTATTTGGTTCATTTTCTGTATTTCTCATATGGATTGTTTTAAATAAATACTAAATTTATTGGTTCATACTAAATTTAAGTTTTAATAAATTGCGAGTAAGATTTTCAAGGAGATACTAATTAATGTCAATACATTTCTATGCTCGAGGTCGTTTTGGTGTATCTACTGAGGTCTTAATTAAGATGTTACCCATTTTTTCTTTTATGACCAAGATGTATATATTCTTGTGGGTCTCAGTCCCGCCCTACAAGACCAGTTGCGTATCATGCACATGATGGTGCATGTCGACTGGTGTGGCCTAGAGGCTTTTGTAGCTGGGTTTAGGTCGACCTTACAACCTCTTTTCAGGGCGGAACATAATCGACTGCCTATCCTAACCCCTGACGGTTGATGGTTACCATATTAATATCTAACTATGAAAAGAAACAAGAAATATAGAAAAAAGGAGGACTTCTATCAAGGGCTTTGTCATGATCATGCAGTCATGCACGCTCATTATAGGTAAAGCAAAATATGTATCTTTTTAGGAGAAATTCGACAAGGAATGGACCAGCCTCATCTTCAAACATTAAAAAGCGGAGAAATAGATCATATATGTATTTGTATACGTAAAGAGGATGGTCCCAAATGCCCCCTACCCCTCCAAAAGAAGAATATAGCCATTGAAGGAGAAGACCAATATGATATGCCACATGATTGCTGCTTCTAATTAAGAATCCTCATTCTACTCCATGAATCAAAATCAAGTGGACAGAGGACAAAGGAGTCCGTGTCCCATTGGTTGGGTGACCTCATTCTAAGAATCGAAAAAGATCATGGATTCGATTTTTATCAGTTCTGAGTTCTTAATTTAAGCGGAGTCTCGGTTGATTTCCCTTCCTTTAGCTACTCAGATGCGGGGCATCACCTTACTAACGAGCCGACAAGGTCTAATTAACTCAATTAAGTCAGCTCGGATTTGCATCACACAGTGCTTGGTATCAACCGTCGATGTTGTCATACCTGACTTTATCAGCTTCTACATTCCCCATACAGTTATGGCAAAGGATGGGTTTCCTATAAACTTAGGAAGACCTACAAATCTTCAATGCCGACCTTAAAGTGTAAATTTTCCAAAAGTGTTGTATAAAATTATACTAATTAATTGAGATCATAAATAGCCATTGAATGTGGAGTTGCCATGCCGGCTTCTTGAGCGCTCAATTTAAAGCGACCAAATTTTGACCCGAAAGTGTTCCATGTTGTTCTTGTCAAATGTAAGGAATTGCCGCATAGAGCTTGAGTCAAATACAAATATTGAACTTTCAAATCCTCATATTATAAAGGCTAACATTTAACTCTCTGTTTGGATGGAGGGAAGGGGAGGGGAGGGAAGGGAAAGTTGTATCGAACTTTCCCTCCCTTTCCCTCCAATCCAAATGATAAACCTTTTCCATACAGGCTGAATGATGCCACGACCAATGCTTGCCAATAATCTTCTAATTGACAAATGTTTACATTACAAGAAGCCAATTCCATATGTCGTGTTAATTCACATAATAAAGCACTAATAGTTAATCCATTATCTTCAAAGACGAAAGAATGCCAATAAAAAATAAAAAAAATTCCCAGTGTCTTGGCATCGTAAAATATACAAAAATATATGTTTAAAATTAACATATATAATTTACCATAAATATATAATTATATAAACCATGCATAGAAAAAAATGGGAAAGACACGATGACAGCAGTGCTCTTGATGCAAATGACTCACCGAATAAAAGATATGTATAGATATAGTACCAGTAGCTAGGATTCTAGAATGTAATAAAATAAGTAATAGTTTAACATGCATAATAATGTTTAATTACAACTCTATGTGCTTTACCTGACTACAAAACTCTTCTTACAAGATTAAACTCTATCGCTTCCGGCTAGCTTCCTCATGAACAAAAAGCACATTATCTTAATTTTTAGGGCTTTCTGGCCAGTCTCATGAGTACTCATGGAGAGCAAATTGAATGCCTGAATCTTGGATCGAAGCATTAGATGGGAACGTACGTTCTCGATCATGACAAGTGCCTGAACAGCCTCGAACATACAATCCCATCGTCGAAATCGAAAAAGTCGATAAACAAATATATAATCCGAACTGGACCATCGCATGGATTCCCACAACATACACGCAGACAGACACATACGCAACCCCCACTCGAATTTATATTAAATACATTTTTATATGATTTTTTTTGTTTGTACTCTGGTATTCGGAAATTCATTGGTCAAGACTAATCTAGTTTGAGTTGAATCTAAAGGGTAAAGTTTTTTTAGTATAGATTTTCTCCATTCACAAGACTCGAACCCAAGGCCGAACTGCCTGATATTATCTCTCTATCTTCTTTCCCCGACTTCAATCAACATTTGCAGAGATAACCCATAAATTTTGGCAGGACAAATATAAACATATGGAGAGGGCTGAAGACAACGAAGCCAAGACTCCCCACACTGCCACATGGATTGCTGAGGAAACATGCAATCTTTGCCCATTTCCAAGTTGCCGAAAGTGGCAGAAAAGAAGATAGAGATCGAGGAAAAGAGATAGACTATGATCAGATCAGAACAGAACAAAATATGCCAGAGAGAGAGACCAACAAAAAGAAAGACCAACAAGGCTAGTTGTTTGGACTTCTTTTATTCATTTATCCCCTGTGCCCTAACCCCTCTCTCTCTCTCTCTCTCTCGATATATCGTAATGGAACAATAAATAATTAGGACAACCAATCAAAATCGAATACCTATTTATTCTATCCGTAATGCATCTTCCCTTCCTCCCTCTATATAAACCCCCAACAGGGCTTCTTCTCCTCTAACCCCATCAAATCATCAATCATGAATCAAAATAAAAATCAAATCACCCCTGGTCCATTCTAATGGAATAGTAAAATTAGGGTTTCTGAGTCAGAGGAGGGCTTCTGAGGACAAACAATACTCAAATTAGGGTTTAGGAATGTCCAAAGAGCCCATCTCAATCTTCTTCTTCCGTTAGCCAGCTTCCGGATACATGAGGGGTCGGTCTTGGTTGTCTTCTTCTCATAAGACTGAAGGGGTAAGGGAGGTGACAGAAGAGAGTGAGCACACATGGTGCTTTCTTGCATAATAGTGTAATGCTTGAAGCTATGCGTGCTCACTCTCTGTCTGTCACCCCGCCACTCTCTCAATCTCTCTCTAACTCTCTCCCTCTCTCTCTTTGTGCCTATGTCTATTGTCGGCCTGTCAATTTGCTTCACTTTGAAAGATGATTTAGGGTTTGGAAGATTCAGTCTTCAAACTTTTGATTGTAATAATATACATACATACATATATATATATATATATATCTATGAACTCAAAGATACCACTATTAATCTAGCCACGACGTTGTAATTCAACACAAGTTAAGCATCCAACCAGCGGATTTTACCAGCAGTGCAAGGGTTTGACAGTTGAAAAGGAACCATGGAGGGAGGCCAATATTCTCATCGAACCTCTTGCTGATTTTTATTTGTTCTTGCTGTGTCTTGAGTCTTGAGATATCTTATTGTTGTAATTCTTGCACGAAATAGATCAGATCTGACATCTTAACCGTCTCTCTCTGTTACATTTTAATGATCTCGAAGCTGTTCGTTTTATGAGTTTGAACTTATTGTGCAGCCATTTATGTAAATCAGATCTATTAATATTTGGATCGTGTCCCAAATCCCAATTAGATCTTCGGTTCTGTGTCAGTTTGAAGTTTCTCTTGCAGGCCATTCTTGTTGGTGTGAAAGAGGCATGGGTTCTTTTGGTTTGTTTGTTTAGCATATTTGGAGATTGTCCCTGTGATAGATAGATACACACATGCATATGCATATATATATTTTTTATAGGAGGGCAGAGTTGACAACAAATTAGAAGTTGGTCGTTTGTACTTTTACTTGTACTTACTATGACAAAAGTTACATCACCGAAGACAGTATTTATTGTCTGGACTGTGTGTTCCTTACTAGTTTATTTCATTCTTTTACTAAAAAATTCACCCCCTTTTAACCGTAAAAATTTTCCTCTAATTTTTTAAGGTGAAATTGATGCATGGTCATTGTTCTTGCAGTACAACTTCAGGGGAAAATCATTCATGGGAAAGTTTGTGTTTTTGTCCGATACAGCATTGTCGGCACGTGTTGTTCATTTCAGATCTGCGATGTCATACAAGATCCAGTACAAGAATCGAGTATGCCAGCTTGAGTTTGTTGAGCGTCTGTTTTGTGATACCCTCTCTAAACTACAGCTCTTCCTAAGCCTGCTCTTGTTTTTGGCATAAATATATCTCAATGTATTTCTGCATAAGCAAAGCTTACATGTCCGTGAGCATGCATAAGTTGAATTAATGTATGTTCTCTTTCAAATCTATTAATTGTCGATACATTTGCTGAGTTAATACATTTGGTGGACTATTAGTCGTAACATTTGTTTGATCTTACTTTTTTGTGGTATTTCAGGTGTGTAACGTTATGTCATGAGGAACGATAGATTCAAGGAATAATCAAGAGATGGGCTTCAAGTCCTAAATCCCAATGGCAACTTTGTTCTGTGCAGGAATAAATAGTTCTTATGCAAATATTTGTTCGTTCCCATGCAAATATTTGCTCTCTCTCTGCAGGTAGTTTTGTATTGGCTTCTCATATATTTGTTCTGTTAGATCAGTGTTTCTATGCATGTTTAGGCGTTCTTTTTTTGGAGGAATTTGGAGGAATAAATGTTGCAGGCAGATATAGTTTCTCCAAATCCTCCATCTAAACAAAATTTTTAGGTCATATCAAATGATAGATTGAGGGAAGTTCTTGGAAGGTAGTAGGCAAACTGGTTGATTAGTTTGCAAGTCTGCTTGTTCTTTCATAGGTTTGGATAATGCACAGAACATTTGATTAGTTTGCTATCTATCTATTAATCAAAATCAAATACCCCCATGTTCCATTCTAATGGAACAGTAAAATTAGGGTTTTTGAGTCAGGGGAGGGCTTCTGAGGACAAACAATACTCAAATTAAGGTTTAGGAATGTCCAAAGAGCCCATCTCAATCTTCTTCTTCCATTAGCCAGCTTCCGGATACGTGAGGGGTCGGTCTTGGTCGTCTTCTTCTCATAAGACTGAAGGGGTAAGGGAGGTGACAGAAGAGAGTGAGCACACATGGTGCTTTCTTGCATAATAGTGTAATGCTTGAAGCTATGCGTGCTCACTCTCTGTCTGTCACCCCGCCACTCTCTCAATCTCTCTCTAACTCTTTCCCTCTCTCTCTTTGTGCCTGTGTCTATTTTCGGCCTGTCAATTTGCTTCACTTTGAAAGATGATTTAGGGTTTGGAAGATTCAGTCTTCAAACTTTTGATTGTAATAATATACATACATACATATATATATATATATATATTTATCTATGAACTCAAAGATACCACTATTAATCTAGCCACGACGTTGTAATTCAACACAAGTTGAGCATCCAACCAGCGGATTTTACCAGCAGTGCAAGGGTTTGACAGTCTCCAGATATTCGTCTCTTGTCGTGCTCAAGTAGGGTCTGTACTTTGTATTAAGCTACATTATGCATGGTTATTTGGTAATTCTAATTAGGCCATGTATGCAAGATCGGCGGATGCAGAGCTTATACTTGCATTCCACACTATGACTTTTGTGTGTGTGAGAAGATATTTGTGTTTGTAGATTGAGACGGTCATTGACAAGCTAGTTTGGCTATCTGCAAAGCAGCAAAATGTCAAAATAACACGGGATAAGCTTATCAACCAATATGAGCTAAAATATACTAATAAAACATGAAAATTTGGCTCAGAGACAAACTGATCTGTTAGAGGTTGAACTTTACCAGCAATTCAAATGATCGAAACTCACTTGAAGTATTTTGCGGTTAAGGACAAGTCAAGACTCGAATGAGATAAGTCTCATCAATAAAGTGAGGATATTCGTGGTCTCACCGAAAAAAGAGGTATAGGAATATAATTGAAGAAGGCAAAGCATACATTATGCATAAAGCGCAAAAATTTTATATATATATATATATATATATGTGCTAACCCTAAAGTACTGCATAGTGTCATGATGCATTTTAAGAATTTAAAATCATTGATTAGGCCAACTAGTTGTGCCCTTTGGCACGCATGATCACTTGATTGCACCGGACAAATTCTTGAAATGATGGATAAGGTTTATTCGAGTTCATTTGCTGGAGTTCATTTGAGAAAAGATTATGTTCTTTGCTATGTGAGGCGTAACCTTTTAATGGTCGAAGAATAATTTGGTGATGCAATAACCAATTAAAAAAAGCTATCGGTGTACTGTACTTTCTCCTGAACAAAACCCTAATTGGAATCAGACAGTGCTAGTGTAAGCACTGTACTCTTCCTCCACTCCATAAAGGGAAAGCCTGATAATCATTAAACAATTGTCCACTTCCCTAAAGGGGAAAAAAGTATTTTATTCTATTTTCTCTTTTGATTTTCATTTTTTAATTTTCTATATATGTCTATCCACCCTTTATCATCATTCGAAAGTACAAGAATTTAATTTCTATGATGAAGACGAAACAGTGAGAGGAAGAAATTGCTTGATGATGATGATGATCAGGAGCATCTTCACCGTTCAATCATTTGACCCAAAAACCATAAATCAGAACTTCCATAACTGAATTTACTGGTCGGCTAATTAAGCTATAGCCTACACGCAGGTCTATCATCCAAGTTGGACAATATCATGATTAATCAAGACGATTGGTGAAAACTTGCGTAGACTTAGAATGATTGTATTTCTGATTTGACATAATCATTACTCATGATATGATATGAGGAACCATTTAATGTCTTATAATAGGAAATGAAGAAATAAAAGTCTTTAAGTCATATTAGCATTTGGCATGTGAAAAAGGTTGTTTTAACTCACCATCATGTGAGAAAGTGCGCTTAGTTTATCACCCTCGGTATAGGGTCATGAAATCTGAGATTTAATTTTATTTTTGGAACTTCCTGTACCTCTATATTTCCTCTCTCCTATATATTCAACTTCATAGTCAAGAGTTCCGTATATAACATAAAGAGAAAAATTAAAGGTGTCACAAATTAGTTTTGACATCTGTTTCAGTAATTACAATTCAATACTTTTACATCGCCAACTATACTCCCAAACTAAACCTTCATTATGTTAAAATATCAAGAAAAATATAATAAATTATCATTATTTTTACCATTTATTTTTGGATGAAAATGCTGGGAAATATTGCTCTTGTAATTTTAGAAATGGAGTATTAAAGACCAATTTCCCTTCAAATAAATACGCTTTCCGAAAAAATATCTGTTTTAGCTAGTTCATTTGCTTCTTATTGTATGAAAAGTAAAGTGAGTAAAAACACTCATTACTCTCTTTTATTTTTTCTAGAAATAAACAGACCCTGAAATCTTGATATTTACTATTCTTTTTCAAATCAAAATGAAAGAAGTGTTCCACTTTTGTTTTCTAATAAACTTCTAGTCATCTTAGCTAATTAAGGGTTGGTAATTTAATTAATTGATCTAACATATTATTTTAACAACTAAAAATGATTTTAAAAAAATTGTGCTTTTGTTGTTTTGCTTTTTTTTTCCTTATATTTAGTACGAACTCTAGTATCCAAAAGTCCAATGATACTCGACTAATCCATTTCAAATCAGTCGACCTTTTAAAAAATACAACTCTCCCAATTCCGGATTTTCTTCTTTTGTGAGACTCAAACTTGAGACCTTTCTCAAAGGGAACAAGCGACGAATCGTTTGAACCAACTCATAGTAATTTCTACTTTACAAAAGCATCAAATCCTAAAATACAACAAAAAGCGATATTATGCCTTCAAAATCTAAGGGGGAATTTCTATCCAAGAGAAAAATAATAAGGGGGGAATTTGGAAAAGGCAAAACATAATGACGTTCTCCCCATAATCCACGCAGTTGTAGTGATTGGTCCGAACATTTTGTCAATGATGCTTCCCATCGTGCATTATTGGGTCTTTCTTAATTAATAATTAGTAACTAATTGGTGGTAATATAAACAATTATTATTAGAAAGCATATTTACTTTTTAAAGAAGCTTTAGCGCCGTATTAGATCTTTGCGTGGGCTAGTTTATAAGACTGTGTTGTCCTCTGATTGGTCATCTCCCATTCTCTTCAATCTTTTCTTTGATTAATTATAACTTGTTTAGTATAAAGGGCACCCAATTCGTCCCATGCCCTTTCTTTTCCTCTCTTTGCTTTTTAACTTTCCAGAACGAGAGGGCCTGCCATTTATCCTTTCTTTTCTTGCTAATTTGCAAACTAAAATTCGATAATTTCATATGATCATGTGCTAGTCTAGGATTAATGCATCTTCACATGGTGCTTATGTCTTCTAATTGAATTAGATTAAGTATACTATAGAATTTCTATTAGGTTTTAATACGGGTTTGGGCCCATTTCCATTTTTCGTGCTCGCGCAATGGGGCACTTACACGAGGTGCACTATTGGTTGGATTCTAACATATTGGGCTTGACGTGGTGTGAATGCGCATACGTATGACCTGAACTCTTACACCATATTGAATTTCCATTGGACTTATACGAGTTTGGGTTCATTTCCACTTAAAAGCTCAAACTAATAAGTGATAGTATCCAAATCTCGTATAAATCCATGGATATTCATTCATTTTTTTCATGTGTGATTAACATTCTCAACATTTAGATTAATTACCGTGTTTTCCCTAATTAGTCAATAATGAATATAAAACTATTATGTCATTGTGTTGTTAAAGGCATGAAGAACCAACAGAGCACATACCTTGAATATAAAATGTCGACACTACTAGAGAATATACTATAATTCATAAAACCAGGACCGGAAAATAATATTTTTTTTCTCAAATTTTCGAAAATACAATCGATATATGTCTAATATTGTTTGGTAATTGCCTAACAAACTGATCAACAATATGTGTGCAGTTTGTTTAGCCCCTTAACTTTCCAGTTCCACCATGATATATATCTACAAGGAAAAAGGTATTTTTGGTCCTATAAGTTTAGCTTTCGGTCAATTTTGATCATCTAAGTTTTAAAAGTGTCTAATTAGTCCTATAGATTTGCTTCGTAAAACAATTTTGGTCTATTCCGTGACTTATAGGACCAAAAATGTCTTTCTTTTTAAAACTTATAGGACTACATTTTAGTTGAAAGCCAACTTATGGGACAAAAAATATTTTTTTTCAAAACTTATAGACCCGAAATTGTCTTACGGAGCAAACGTATAGGACTGATTCGGTACTTTTAAATTTTATATGACCAAAATTAACTGAATGCCAAACTTATAGGAACAAAAATATATTTTTCCCTATATCTATATATTTATAATGCATATTGCACTAATTTCAATAATGTTTTTCTTTTAAATTTTCGGGGTGCACCATCTGATATCCGAAAGTCCAATAAATCCCAACTATCCAAGATCGAGCAGTGTCAGGTCACTAAAAGATAGAGCTCTTCCAGTGTAAATTTTCTCAATGTAGGAGACACAAACCCAAAAATTTATTTTAGGAGAACTTTTAATAATATTTTTACATGGAATATATTCACTTTAACTTTCATTACTAGTGCATCATCCAGAGGAAGATCACAACCCAAGCAGAAAAGAAGATAAGGGGCATCACACTAAAAATTTGCATGGTGACGTTAGAACTGCAGAGCCCATGGATTCCTTATTTCAATGTGAGTGGTGTTTGGTCAATTAGAGTATATGTGGTCGACTTTCGATATGAAAAGATGATTTCTTTAATTGCTGTCAGCGTAGAAAATGTTGATGGATGACATGTAGTCGTACCATCATATCGATCATATGGATTTTGCATATTAATCTTTAGATCACACTGTTCAATTTAGGAAGATGAATAGTAAGTTCCACGCATTATGTAACCGAAAAAAACAAGTTCCACGCATCAAATCTGGACTTGTTGAGCTCTTAAACATATTCGTGACTCAAATCACTTCTCTTGATTTCAAGTTTATAAAATCACTATTTTGCCCATTTGGCCGCTAATCAATCAAACAGCCAGTGACCATCTTGATGTTTTAATCTTGGTTCTACTTTACATTAATAACTAGGTATGAACGGGAACCCTCTCAACCTCTTGTTTTGAATACAGGGAGTGATCTTGTCTTGTTCAAAAAGGGGAAGAATGAGGATTGGACGGCTAGAAATTGAAAATTACAAGACGCATTGGTAAAAGTAAACTGAATAAATGAGACTCTGACAAAGATTGTATTTGTTCTTGAAGGGTAGAGAATGATATTAAAGCCTTTGGACTTCTTTTATTCATTTATCCCCTGTGCCCTACCCCCTTTCTCTCTCTCTCTCGATATATTGTAATGGGACAATAAATAATTAGGGCAACCAATCAAAATCGAAGCCCTATTTATTCTATCCGTAATGCATCTTCCCTTCCTTCCTCTATATAAACCCCCAACAGGGCTTCTTCTCCTTCAACCCCATCAAATCATCAATCATAAATCAAAATCAAAATCAAAATCAAAATCAAATCCCCCATGTTCCATTCTAATGGAATAGTAAAATTAGGGTTTCTGAGTCAGAGGAGGGCTTCTGAGGACAAACAATACTCAAATTAGGGTTTAGGAATGTCCAAAGAGCCCATCTCAATAATCTTCTTCCGTTAGCCAGCTTCCGGATATGTGAAGGGTTGGTCTTGGTCGTCTTCTTCTCATAAGACTGAAGGGGTAAGGGAGGTGACAGAAGAGAGTGAGCACACATGGTGCTTTCTTGTATAATAGTGTAATGCTTGAAGCTATGCGTGCTCACTCTCTGTCTGTCACCCCGCCACTCTCTCAATCTCTCTCTAACTCTCTCCCTCTCTCTCTTTGTGCCTATGTCTATTGTCGGCCTGTCAATTTGCTTCACTTTGAAAGATGATTTAGGGTTTGGAAGATTCAATCTTCAAACTTTTGATTGTAATAATATACATATATATATATATATATATATCTATGAACTCAAAGATACCACTATTAATCTAGCCATGACGTTGTAATTCAACACAAGTTGAGCATCCAACCAGCGGATTTTACCAGCAGTGCAAGGGTTTGACAATTGAAAAGGAACCATGGAGGGAGGCCAATATTCTCATCGAACCTCTTGCTGATTTTTATTTGTTCTTGCTGTGTCTTGAGTCTTGAGATATCTTATTGTTGTAATTCTTGCACGAAATAGATCAGATCTGACATCTTAACCGTCTCTCTCTGTTACATTTCATGATCTCGAAGCTGTTCGTTTTATGAGTTTGAACTTATTGTGCAGCCATTTATGTAAATCAGATCTATCAATATTTGGATCGGGTCCCAAATCCCAATTAGATCTTCGGTTCTGTGTCAGTTTGAAGTTTCTCTTGCAGGCCATTCTTGTTGGTGTGAAAGAGGCATGGGTTCTTTTGGTTTGTCTGTTTAGCATATTTGGAAATTGTCCCTGTGATAGATAGATACATACATGCATATGCGTATATATATATTTTTTTATAGGAGAGCAGAGTTGACAACAAATTAGAAGTTAATTGTTTGTACTTTTACTTGTACTTACTATAAGTTTTATCACCGAAGACAGTATTTATTGTCTGGATTGTGTGTTCCTTACTAGTTTATTTCATTCTTTTACTAAAAAATTCACCCCCTTTTAACCGTAAAAATTTTCCCCCAATTTTTTAAGGTGAAATTGATGCACGGTCATTGTTCTTGCAGTACAACTTCAGGGGAAAATCATTCATGGGAAAGTTTGTGTTTTTGTCTGATACATCATTGTCGGCACGTGTTGTTCATTTCAAATCTGCGATGTCATACAAGACCCAGTACAAGAATCGAGTATGCCAGCTTGAGTTTGTTGAGCGTCTGTTTTGTGATACCCTCTCTAAACTACAGCTCTTCCTAAGCTTTCTCTTGTTTTTGGCATAAATATATCTCAATGTATTTCTGCAGAAGCAAAGCTTACATGTCTGTGAGCATGCATAAGTTGAACTGATGTATGTTCTCTTTCAAATCTATTAATTGTCGATACAATTGCTGAGTTAATACATTTGGTGGACTATTAGTCGTAACATTTGTTTGATCTTACTTTTTTTTTGTGGTATTTCAGGTGTGTAACATTATGTCATGAGGAACGATAGATTCAAGGAATAATCAAGAGATGGGCTTCAAGTCCTAAATCCCAATGGCAACTTTGTTCTGTGCAGGAATAAATAGTTCTTATGCAAATATTTGTTCGTCCCCATGCAAATATTTCCTCTCTCTCTACAGGTAGTTTTGTATTGGCTTCTCATATATTTGTTCTGTTAGATCAGTGTTTCTATGCATGTTTAGGCGTTCTTTTTTTGGAGGAATTTGGAGTGATAATTGTTGCAAGCAGATATAGTTTCTCCAAATCCTCTATCTAAACAAAGTGTTTAGGTCATATCGAATGATAGATTGAGGGAAGTTCTTGGAAGGTAGTAGGCAAACTGGTTGATTAGTTTGCAAGTCTGCTTGTTCTTTCATAGGTTTGGATAATGCACAGAACATTTGATTAGTTTGCTATCTATATAATATATATATATATATATATATATATAATTGTGTTTTACGAGTGAAGGATGAATTCCTAGAGGGAAGATGCATAGTCAAGTATTGAATTTTCGAAGGAATTTGATGATTACTATCTAGTATTGTTTTATTTTCATTCTCTTTGAAATGGGATATTATTTGTGATGTTGCTTTCGACTTAATAGGCATAGTTCTCCCTGAAATTGTCAGACAAGAGAGGGATAGTTACATTATTAAGTTACTTGACTAAGAAAAGAGAATATATTTGGGGCGTACTAATTGAGGATTTGACTGATCGATTATCGCCTAGTCTCTTCATCATATGAATGATTCATAGATGCTGTTGGTTTGTTCTAAACTTGATTAGATATGGAATGGGGATTTGCCTATTCCAGGAACAAATATCACCAAGGGAACGAACAATTACCAGTGTGACATTGCATGGAAATGTTTATACTAGAATATAATTTTGTTTCTCTACATATTCTTTTGTTGCGACCATAACTCATGCAATATATATAGTTATTTCCTTGATTCTGTCCTCCACAGATCAGTTCAATAGGTCGATGAACTTTCTTTGGAGCATCAAGTGACTCTTCTGATGACACAGAAGGGAAAATCGAAGGACGAGATGCATTTTATACCACTATTGTGATCCTGCTATTCTATATGTAATTATATGGTAACTGACAGTGCAGAAAGCGATTTTGGTTGCATGGAGTCTAATATGGCGGATACGAGCAGTTTATTGGATGCAAGATGGAATGGCCATCAATGTTTATGTATAGTGGCTTTCATCCTGTGCAAATGTGAAACAATAATTGTTCATTTCAAGATATTTGTCATTGTCCCTAATAGCCAATAAAGCCCGCACATTGTGCGATATTTACTTTTAGTAGTTTTATTTAGAAATTTCTCACGGTTGACAAATTTCCTAAATCTTATCAACCATTGTATTTAGATTACTGTTATGTTTCGATATGATCACCAACGTTGGTTGGTTCAATCTGTTTGGTACTTGTTCCGTTTAACTAATGTCTCGAGTTCGAGTCTTTATGAATGTGAAAAATTCATGCTTTAAGAGATTTACTGTTTAGTAGAAAGACCAGGCTCGACTATATTAGTCGGGGCTTAATTGAATTTCCGAATACCATGGTTCACAAAAAAAAAAAAGTGTCAATATGATCAAATTTCAATTTTCATTTAGAAAGTCTACATTGACAAATGTGTGTATGTGTTTTTTTTAATAATTATGAGGCAGATTATATACAAATCGATGAAGACTTATAATCAAAATTAATTCTAACAATGTTCACTATCTATCTATATATACTAGATGAATGGTCGTGCGAGCAATTTTGATGGACAAAAATGTTACAAATTCATGTGTAAAGGATATGGTCATTATTTTAATGCATTAGGGCCTTGGCCCCTCACCCAAAAGAAAAAGATTACGGCTTATTTAAATGCCTTTTTTATACTCATTTAAATTCATCTTTTACCTCATTCAATTTCGTATATTTTTTCAATTAGGTAATTAAGTAGACTAATTTTTATTTAAATTTAACTTTGTTATTGTGTATATATGATGATACCTTTTAAACTGTTTTTTTTTCTTTTTGTTAGTGCATATTAATTATCCAGTAATTAAATAGAAAATAATCCTCACATAAATATCTCACAACTACATATGTTCATATATTCATAAATAAAAATGACATAATTAAGTAGAAGATATACATATATACTTGCATAAATATCTCTCAACTATAAATATTCATATATTCATAATTTCATTTGAGTATTTATCAAGCAAATATTATCAATATATAGCACATTCAACCAATACATATGAGTATTATTTATCACACAAACTTTCTTAAATAGACGATTGAAGATACCTTGTAAAACACATATCTTGTGTAATAATAGCAGAATACTCTACTTTAATAGGAAACTATATATTGAAATTATATCATTAAAAATTTTAAAAATATAAGATGTTGATATGGCTGCATGAGAGTGGTTAGAATTCTGAAGACATGATGATATGAGAGAAGGCGATTTTAATGTTGATGAGGTCGTGACGTGATTAATATACTGCTGGCTCGAGGGTTTATTATTATTATTATGATTATTATTATAATATTGATTAGAAACTTACCCATGCATAACACAGCCTTATATGTCGAGCATAATACATTCTAATAATCTGAGCATACCATGTTTCAAGTACAACAATTTTTTCCACTATTGTGACACGGAAGGGAAAATCAAAGGACATGATGCATTCTATAATAGTAGTTTTACTAGAAAGATTAACAAATTACGTATATAAACTTTAAATGTGATAGTTAAGCTAAAAAAGTGAAGGGAAAAAAAATTATTGAGCTAAGAGTTGAAGAAATTTTTTTTTATGTATTACAAAAAGTACTTGTAGAATATCATCTATATTATTTAGGGAAAATAACGTTATGTATCCCAACCTTTACATGTTATCTTAGTTTTATCCCAATATTAATTTTTTTAGGTATCCTAACGTTAATAGTTTGGTATCAAATCTATCCCGCTGTAAACATTCCGTCCATTTTTTACGGAAATGCTAACGTGGTGTGTTAATTGCCTAACGCCGCTAACGTGAAAAGTGTATGAGTCCCAATACAAGTAAAAAATAACACCATGTATCCTAATCTTTTAATATTTTCTCAATTTTATTCCAACTTTTTATTTTTTTCTCAATTTTATTCCAATCTTAACTTCTCAAATTTATCCCAACCTGTTGGGATAATATTGAAAAAACTGTAATAGATTGAAAGAAGACTAAGAAACTATTAAAATGTTGTGATAAAATTCAGAAATGATCAAAATGTCAAGATAAATTCAGAGACAACAAAAAGATTGTGATGCATAGTGTAATTTTTTTCTTATATCGAGACCCACACACTCTCCACGTCAATATTTCCTTAAAAAATATATGAAACTTTTACGATGTGATAGATTTGAAATCAAACAATTAACGTTAGGATACCTCAAAAAAATCAACGTTGGGATAGAACTAAGGCAACGTGTAAACATTGGGATATATGGTACAATTTTCCCTTTTTAAATGTAAAAGGAAAGCCTGTCTCACTTTTCCTTCCCGGTATTATTATTCCATTTTCTACATATGCATGAATTTATTGCTACCATTAGATAGAAGCATACAATTATAAAATGTAAAAAATAATTATTTACTAACTCACTTTTCACCATATGAGATCCCTATATTGTTTCTCCTCTCACACCCCTCTACGTGATGCATGTACACGGATTGATTTCATTAAAAAAAAATAGTAAACTAGCAATTTGGTTCTTGAAATAGTCAAATTACATCAATCGGGTTCCTTCGATGAAATTTGCATCAAGTTAGTCCCGAGTAATATCAAATTAGTCCTATATTACATCAAATTAGTCCCCGAGCATCAATTTGGTCCTTTCACAACATCAATTGGGTCTTTCATAACATTAATTGGATCCCTACTTTTTTTACTTTGGTCCCTCCGTCAGGCGCTGTTAAAGTTACGAGGGACCAATTTGATGTTACGAGGACTAATTTGATGTTATAAGGGACCAATTTGATGTTATAAGGGGCCAATTTGACGTTAGTAGGGACTAACTTGATGTAGATTTCATCCAAGGGATCCGATTGATGCAATTTGACTATATCAAGACCAAATTGTTAGTTTACTCTTAAAAAAAAGCCCATATGAACTATATTTTCATGGCCCAGCCTGAATTCATCGAACATCTCTAAGGCCCACTCCCGTTGCCGCCTCTCGCACTCTCTCTCTCCGTCACTCTCGCTTCTCTTTACTAGTTCATAATAATCGACCCGACCCGACCCAACCCTCTCAGTGCTTCCCTTCCCTTCACGTTTCCGCTGGCTGTTTCCTCTCTGTCCCGACTCCCCGGCGACCTCTGGCTCTGACCAATCGCGAATACTTCTTCCGCTTTCGCAGCCGCTCCGTCCTTTCCATCTGAAGTGAAAGAGGTGAGGCTTAGGGTTTTCTGAATTTGTAGATTTTTCTGGCTTTACTAATTAGCGAGTTGGTTGATTGGTTTGCAATTAATTGTTGCCTCTCGCGATGGTGCCGACATCGCCTGGGCTTGAGGTTTTCAGGGCCAACTGCTCGTTGTGAATTGCTTTGACTGTTCTAGAAGTAGATTGATAGGCAATTATGAGGATCTTGGGCGACATGGCCCGGCCTTGAGGTGGTTGCGGCGGCGAGCCGGCACGACCCCCTCTCCTAGCCGTAATTGTTTCAATTTAAGGGAAAGATAGAAAATTTGCTGTAGGTTTTCGAAATTACTGACGATAATTAAGCTTAGGATTATAATACTTAGCAGCCATGTCAACGGAATCCGTCGGTTCTTGGCTTTGGTTCTGAATTTTAACAGAGGGGAAGCTTGGTACTTTTCTCTAAAAATTGCATTAAAGAATTGCAGCTCATATTTTTGGGGCCATGTGAATGCAGATTTATTCTATTGGAGTCGAACAAGTATCCTGTTGTAGCTTCGGTTCATTTTCAACCACTAAACCCAGGAAGCAAGCATGCAGGTATGTTCTTCATCCATTCGTCCCAGGTTCTGCAGAACCAGTAGCCTCGAGCTCAATTGATATTTGTAAGTTTAATAAAGGATGGGCTCAGATTAGGTTTGGAAATTTGGTGTTACACAAAATTATGTTAGCAGTTCGTAATTGAAACAAGGTTCAGGATTTTGCTGAAGTCAAGACAATAAGAGGGCTTTCCATTTTGGGTGTTTTGCTTGCTGTGGTCATTAGAGTTTGCTTATTGGTTCGGTGGCCTGGTTTGTGGACTTAATTTGATTAACTTTGCAGTTCTGTTGGGCTTGAAGAACTATGAAGGCAATGTTAATTAATTGTTCTTTTATAGAAGCATGGAAAAATTTGTAAGAAGAATCCATTCTCCTTGGTGCGCATGGTTTCGGGAAAGATATAGATATGAATTTTTACCGACAAAAAGCTTCTTTTCCAACTTTGCTGGAGTTTTCCGTTGGAGATAAATTGTGTGTGATGCTTTTATTCATATAATCGATTGCTTTCCTGAAACCAATGAGGTTTTTCCTTTTAAGTGGTGTATTCTCGTGCAGCTACTTGATGTATGCGACTCTCGTATTCTTGACCCTTACTATAATTCTAGTTTCCTGTCCTTTTTTTTTTTTTTTTTTTTCTCTCTAAGTAGTTTTTGGATTTATCTATCATGGAGCTGTAGATTCGCGTACATAATTTGCATTTCTTTGATTCATGCAGGCCAGTGACAGGTTTAATATCAATTCCCAGCTCGAGCATCTCCAGGCTAAATATGTTGGAACTGGGCATGCGGACTTGAATAGATTGTCAGTGTTATTAGCTTCTTGTACATTCAGTATCATTTTTTTTTTCCTGGTTACTAGCTTTTAGTTTGCTTACCCATTAGCTTTTAAATTGTGCAGTGAGTGGGCGGTGAACATCCAGCGTGATAGCTATGCATCATATGTTGGCCACTATCCGATACTGGCCTATTTTGCCATCGCTGAAAATGAATCAATTGGAAGAGAACGGTACAATTTCATGCAGGTTAGCATATGATATTGATTATCCTCCGAAGTTCTTGCTTTTCTTATATCATTTTATACACACAGAGAGATCTGCATTGATGACTTGTGAGTTTGTGATCTTGGGTATTGGTTGTTGCAATGTGGATTTATGGGGTTACTGTGAAGGTGCCTACTGATCAGCTAAGTGCTGAATATGACTATAAAGATTAGCACTTCTGGAACATTTTATTACTTTATCTCTTTGACTCTTGACGCAAGTAGAATAATGCTGAAATCCTTTGCTTTGCTGTGATATTATAATCAGGGATAGTCTTTTCAAGTGTTAACATTTTGTTTGCATCAAAACTTATAAAGGAAAAGTAATGAAGAAAGGTTATAAGTAATGAAGAAAGGTTATAACATATGAGTAAATTTTAGTGGAAGCTAACAAGCTTCCTATGCATGCAATCCGCTTTTCTAATGTTATGATGCTGTGTTTCTTAGGAACTACAAGATAATTTCTATTTCATTCAAAGGTCAATGTCCTCTTTCCCATCAAATCATGCATCATAAAAGTAGTGGAATTCTCCTCCACTGTCCATTGCACAATTGACCTTTTGTTTAGTTGAGCAAATCATACATATAGAGTGAAGCTTCACATGTCCTAAGAGGATGTAGCTGCATTTGTGGGGAAAAGATAGATGTTTCTGTCAGTGCACCATAGAGCATGAGATCCTCTAGGTTCCTGGCACAGACTGGTCCACTGTTAGTCTTATGTTTCCACTAAATTTTCAATTTTCAAACACTTTAAGGAGGCCTCCCCACAGGAGTGCTTTCTTCCTAGACACTAGTCTCTTGTTTACTAGAATTTTGAACTTGTGTTGCTTCTTTGATTTATATGGATTTTTGTTTTTGTCTTTTTGATTTAATGAGCCAATCCTAGGATTTTCTTTTTCATCTTGGCAAAATCTCGCTATTCTGTTGTGTTTATATATCTTTCAGGCTTTTTATATGCTTCTTATGTTTAAAAGTTACCCTTTTGATTATAAATGAAAATGGAGAAAAAGAATCCTGCAATTGTATGATGTTTTGGTTCTCTTGATAAAGTGAAATACTGTGGTGATTGTGTTGACATGGATATAGATTTTGTGACCGGAAAAAAAAAAACTAAAAGGAAAGGAAAAGAACGAGAAAAATGTGGCTGGTTTGATTTATTATATATTGGAAGTGTACATAGACAAAAATATGCATGAAGAATATTCCTTAAGAAGCTGTATTTCATTTTGTGCAGAAAATGCTATTGCCATGTGGTCTGCCCCCTGAGAGAGAGGACGACTGAGAGCCGGTTCATTTCCTGGGTATTTGCTGCTTGTGGGGTTCTCCGGAGATTGGGATTCTATGGGAACGGTTTGTACTCGGTCTATTATCCTACTGACTGTAATTGTGTTGGAGCGGAGAGCGAGCAGGTATCACAATGGTGCTAATATGTGGCTTTATTACTTCAGTGTCGCTTGGAGTGATGTTGCTAGGAGATGGTTTGTTACTTATGGTTTCATTCTGCACTTTGTTTTGGTCTTCTGAGTTGTGAGGACCGCTTCGAGACGAGACTTATGAAAGCAGAGGACATTCTGGTTGTAAGCATCGTGGTAGGGAAGGAACAACATATGTCAAGTTGATCTTTCGGTGTTGGAATTTGTATAAGACAAGGGTCAGTTCTACAAATTCTGGAGTAAAGGAATCAACTCTATAAATTATTCTTCCCTTTTTCTACTTCAGACCAGATGATACAAAGTAGCGTTTGCCAGTGCCCACTTCTTTAACCTTAACATGCATTGACATTCATCACGAAAATGAAATTTCTTCTAAATGATTTTTTAAAAAAAGGATTTCTAAACCTTAGCATTCTGAAAATTTGATAAATTAATTTTCTCATTCGTGGCTTTGTTCCAGGCCAGGGCACCAACATTTATATTATACTAGGAACCAACCTGAGTGATGCCGCAGATTGAAATTTCCTTTTCCGCGAATCCTTTGATTTATCGTGTTAGTTTATTTAATAACCGATATAGAATATAATTGAAGCTAATCATAAACTTGTTTATGAACAAAACTTATGAGTCGCAATTGCTAATAAAAGAGTCACGCTAAACTTAATTTGAATTTTCGATATATCTATTAGAAAATGAAATTCAGTATGTACTAGATTTTAAGTGGCCCGGTAGTTTTTAAGTGACAAACTAGTCGTTCACGTGTTTAAAATTCATTAAAGTATCTCTCTAGTCACACTTAACTCATTCTCTGAGTATTAGTTTCAGTCAATAAATTGATGTAACGTTGGATTTTCCCTAAAAATAAATTAGGATATTTATAACATTACAAATAAAAATAAGCTGATTAAATTGTTGATCAATTGAAACACGTTTTTCATACATAAGTATATATATATATATATATATTACCAACGAGTTGGTTTAGGTGTCTATGAATGGGTAGATTCAAGATGAAAAGAGTTTTATCTCTTTCTGATCTTATTTCAATATGAATTAGTCGGAACCCATAAATTTTTGAATATTAAGTGGTGTAAGTTGAAAAAAAAGTTCAATTAATAAAAAAATATCAATTTGAAAAAAAATAAAAATAGAAAAGAGAGTAGGGTAGGTCCACGCTGATGAAAAACCCACCCAACTCGCCAGAGGAGAGCAGAATGGGATCAAGGATCGCAAATCATTATTTGGTTAATAATAGTAATAGTCAGGGGCGAAGCCAGGAATTTAACTCGGGGGGGGGGGGGGGGGAGGATAAACTTTTATATGAAACTATATCAAATGTATATTAACGATAGAGATATATGAAGTTCATTGAATTAAAAACTAAATAATTACAAATATCCCTTTCGAGGTCTCATAACCTGAAAGTTATTTAAGATTCTTTCATTGTCAATGTTACAAAAAATATCTTTCTCAATATAAGTAACCAAATAATCGTTCATCTAAGAGTCTCCCATCTTATTACGAAGGCGGTTCTTCACAATTTTCATGTCTGAAAAAATTCTCTCCACCGATTTAGTAGCAACTGGTAATATCAACGCCAACTTCATAAGTAAGTAAATTAGTGGATAGACAATATGCCTTCTTGTGGCAACCAACTTCTGAAAAAGATCTCCGATAACTTTTAGGTTTAAGAACTCTTCATTAGATCTCATATCAAGAATGTAAGTTTCAAGTTGATTGTCAAGCAACTAAATATCAACATCGGAGAACTCCGAAGGATAAAAACGAGCAAGTTGAATCAATTTGGACTTATCAAAAGAGGCAAACGAATCATTTGAGCTTAAGCAAGCCACACAAAGAAGCAAATTTGTGTTCACCTCATTGAAGCGGCTGTTGAGTTCTTGAAGTTGCCAATCAATCACACTATTAAAAAGCTCAAAACGGAAATAACTCAAGTTTGTCAAGGCTTCACTTTTCCGTCGCAATCGTCCTTGAGCCACATACATTTCATTCATATTTATGATATCAATGTCATTTATGTCAGAAAATATAGATACTTCACTCATCAAATAGTCTCATCCTTCATCCCACATATCTTGCAAACGTTGCTTTGCCGCTTCAATCAAAACCATAGCATTCACAATATCTTGATCTTTCCTTTGTAATGCTAGAGATAACTCATTCGTGATTCCCAAAATATTTTTCATCAAGTGCAAGATGAACACAAATTCAAAAGTTGGCATAACACTCTATAAGGAAAATGCTTCACCTCTTTGATCTACACTTAGCCATCTTTCTCAATGATTTGGAGAACTTCCATAACCGATGAGAACATGACAACCAAACTTATCAATGACTGATAATGAGATCCCCAACGCGTATCACCTCCTCTTTGAAGGCTTCTCTCTTGATTTGAACCTTTACCCATTGAGCATTCACCACTTTCAAATGCTTCCAAGACTCTGTTTTGTTGCTTCTCTTGAAGAAGATCTCTACGCTTGCATGAAGCTCCAACAAGAGTAGTTATAATAGTCATTGAGTTGAAAAATGCAACTTGCGATTTCTTTTTTGCCACATGTCAGCACCCCATTTTGGTCCACAAGTCAAACAATGCTACGACTTGACCGTTATTACAGAAGAAGGCTCCACAGAGCGAAAAATCACTATTCATTCTCAAGTCAGCAAAATCAAGCAAAATGACACATGCATATGACAGAAGGACTCCAGGGGTCATCAAGGAGCAACAGAGTGACTAGAGAGCTCAGCAATATCCAAAACCGGCATTTTCAGTATATCACAAGGAAAGTTCTATTTTCCGATAGTTCGCTCGATCATCGGAAGATAGCCAATATTGGACTCCAAAAATCCACTCCAATGCCAAACAGATGAAAAGTGTCCCCAAAGGCATTTTGCAAATCATATGCTCTATACATAACAACTTTATGTATACAGACAACTTTTCAGTGGAAGTCCAAAAATGCCGATTTCTCGGAGAAAAGTTAATTCCAAATATCAGATGCGGCCACGCCCCACAATCATACAGAGCACGTGCAGAGCTTCAGATTGTCTTTTGGAAGCCATACAAACACCCTAAATGACTTCTGAGCGACAAAACGGGCATACCCTTCTTCGGAAGAGCGTAACCGGAGACTGGTCTGATGGAATTACGGCAAACGAAGTTCACACTACATTGCCCTGAAAACTCCAGCGGACATTCGCAATTGGGCAAAACAGACAGCAAAACCCTTCACGATTTCCCGAGTAACCTCCGAGGAGCACAAAATGCCATTTTCAGTGAAGATCCATATCCGGAGGTCCTCTTTGGGGAAACTTGATGCCGAATGCTTACGTTACACAATGCTAGCCTTCTCAAGGCTAAATGTGGAGTCGTCGGAATGAATCACACAACTCATCTAGACCCCCGAGCAGTGCTTTAAGGGTCTCAGATGCACTTTTCATATCCTTAGAGGCCCAATCTCGGCAAACAGAGATCACAGTGATCTCCGGATAGCCCAAGAAACTCAGAAAGCAATCTGAGAAATCCAGTTTCGGCCTCCTAGGACATCTCCGGCTCCATATTTTGCATTACCTGTTTAAGGGTCAAGTGCCCACGTAATTTGACAATTTATGTCAAAATGACCGACGTGGGATGCAGATACAAGATATGCTGTCAGAAGTGGGCAACCTCGCTCTGAATGCATAAAAGGAGTAAAACCGGCTTCCGAGCCTCATACAGACATTTGGTAATTTCTCACGGAAAATGCCAATCTCGGACTCTTTAAACCCGTTCCCTCGCGTATACCAATAATTCAACATTCGGTTCGAACCACGAGCCTCGAATGCGCGATCAATCGAGACCCGAGCTTTTTCTCGGTTTTTCCTCTTCGGTCGTGGGACCCACGGGCTACCCAAGATGAGTCACCCTATGCTCTAGAAGCTTCTTCTTCCTCTTCAATGCAAGAAGCCAACTTGCCCTCTCTTAGCCAAAATATCTTGGAGAGGTTGAAGACAACACTCAATGCTCATCAAAGCTTCTTGGCTCTTCTTCATCAAGATTACATGGTCCACATTCAATGATGCGATTCCCGCCAAGAATGACGAGACCCGACAACTAAAGGAACCCAAGATCGTTCCACGATCAGATTTGATTGACGAACCCTCGACCCGTTGTTTACGACAAAAACAAGAACCTTGGTATAACTGACCTCAACCCGTTGTTTAATGCGAAACAAGAACCTCGGTATATAGGAAGACGCCACAAACGGTAATGGAAAGCCGCTTGATAAGTCGATGAAAACGCCACAAACGGTGGTGGAAAGCCGTTTGATAAGTCGATGATGAACGCCACGGAAACTTCCGATAAGTTCGATTAGTTCTTCAAGAACCAAAGAGAATACTCTCACAATTTTCTGAATGTTCCTATTAAAAATTGACTAAGATGAATATATATAGACATAAAGTAATCCTAATATGGTCATATCTCCTCCTATAGATAAGGAAATTAAAACCAAGAATATCGATAGAGATATGACATAATCTATAAAGATATAAAATCTAAATACCCCTAGAATATCTCTATGAGATTTAAACTTCAAACAAATCTGATGTTATCTTCTGTTGATCATCAACTGTTCTAGAAGCTTCCTTAAACACTTGCTGAATTTAGCCTTGTCCGGAATCTTCTATAACTTGAATAATGTTGATGGATCTTTGTGGATCACGTGATTCATGTCCAATGGGCCTCCACGAATTTGCTTGAGCCCAAACCTCTTGAATCAGGCCGTTGAGTTCATCTTTAAACTTCTTTGCTCGTGCTCGCGTAATCGGTCCAATTGGAACTTGAGCTGGATCCCTTGAAGTCATGCTACGATTTGCATCATTCCCCTCCTCTTGAAAAGGATTTGTCCTCAAATCATCACCTACATCAAAAGGAAGCAAATTAGCAACATTAAAAGTAGCACTTACATTGTACTCACCAGGTAAGTCTAGTTTATAAGCATTGTCATTGATGCGCTCCAGGACTTGAAAAGGTCCATCTCCTCTTGGAAGCAGTTTGGAACGTCTTTGCGCCGGAAATCTCTCTTTCCTCATATGCAACCAAACCCAATCTCCGGGTTCAAAAATCAGCTTATGACGGCCCTTGTTAGCGTGTTTTGTATACTGCTCCGTTTTTCGCTCAATGTTGAGTCTTGTTTTCTCATGAATCTGCTTGACAAATTCAGCTTTCTTTTTGCCATCTAAATTAACATGCTCAGTCAAAGGTAAAGGAGATAAATCCAATGGAGTTAAAGGATTAAATCCATAAACAACTTCAAATGGTGAAAATTTAGTAGCGGAATGAACAGATCTGTTATAAGCAAACTCAACATGTGGTAAACACTCTTCCCATGTTTTAATGTTTTTTTTTATGATTGCCCTCAACAAAGTAGACAAAGTTCTATTTACTACTTCCGTTTGACCATCAGTTTGTGGGTGACAAGTAGTAGAAAATAACAGCTTAGTACCTAACTTACACCACAAAGTCTTCCAAAAATAGCTCAAGAACTTAGCATCTCTATCCGAAACAATTGTTCTAGGCATGCCACGTAACCTCACAATCTCCCTAAAGAACAAATCAGCAACATGCGAGGCATCATCCGTTTTGTGACATGGAATAAAGTGTGCCATCTTAGAAAATCTATCCACAACCACAAAAATTGAATCTCTCCCACGTTTAGTCCTAGGTAATCCTAACACAAAGTCCATTGAAATATCAATCCAAGGCTCACTAGGAATTGGTAAAGGAGTATACAAACCGTTAGGCTGCACTCTGGATTTAGCTTGCCTACACGTAATGCATCTACCACAAATTCTCTCAACATCTCTTTTCATATGTGGCCAATAGAAGTGTTCTTGCAAAACAGCTAAAGTCTTTGCTACTCCAAAATGTCCCATTAATCCCCCACCATGTGATTCCTGCACTAATAACTCTCTCAAAACAATTTGGCACGCATAACTTATTCTCTCGAAACAGAAAGTCATCATGCCTAAAGAACTTACCACAAGGAATTTTCTCACAAGCTCGATATTCCTCACAAAATTCATGGTCATCAGCATATAAATTTTTAATGTGCTCAAAACCAAGCAATTTTGCATCAAGTGTAGAGAGTAATGCATACCTGCGAGAAAGTGCATCGGCGACCACATTCTCCTTACCTTGCTTATACCGAATGACGTATGGAAACGTCTCAATGAACTCCACCTTTTTCTCCCACTCAAGGTATGCTTCGGGATCACTCTTTCCTTGGAACGATGGGATTTTC
Source organism: Punica granatum (assembly GCF_007655135.1). Lineage (NCBI taxonomy): Eukaryota > Viridiplantae > Streptophyta > Magnoliopsida > Myrtales > Lythraceae > Punica > Punica granatum. Next base: position 15,625,227 of record NC_045127.1, on the reverse strand, counting down.
ATCTTAATACTACCCAAGTTATAATCTTCCTGATTCCTATCTTCTCTAAACCGCCCTCCATGTCTCCTATTACTAACAACCGAATCTCGATCATCTTCATCAAAACTAGCCCCATAAATCTCTTCATCTTCAACCCTCACTTCCCTCGGTTGAACTCTTTCCCTCCTACGTGCATTAGGAGCGTTTCGTGGCTGCTCCACACGTTTATTCTCTATCAGATCTATCCGTTCATGAACCTGCTCAAACTCCGACCGCATCACACGTCTCATCTCACTCATCATGGCCTCTATAAGTATTTTCGAATCAGCCAATTTCGTTGCACCTTCGGGAATACTCTTAGCACTGTTGTGAGACATGATTGCTGCAAAATAAAGTTAGAAAGAATGGACCTCACAATTCTCTCCCTTACGTGTTTACACTCAAGAATGTGAATCACTCTACACTCGTGTTTTCACTCAACAAAATATGTGGCCTTTAACCCTCTAATATTCTCACCGCTCTTGCCTTTTTCCACTCGACAATTCTCTTTCAGTTCCTTTGGAACTAAACAACTCCAAATTTTCCAGCAACAATTCACCAAGAACTCATCAAGGAAATTAATGATCAAAGGAAATTTCAGGAAGAAAAGAAGCAAGAGAAAAGGCAACTACTATGAAGGATTAAATAAACCAGAATGTTATATGAAATTATGGGATCAGAATCAATGCATATTATAAAGAACGAGAAATAACTACTTTAGAATGGTCTGATGTAAAAAATTTGGATCAAATTGACAATGATGTCTTAATTCTTTTCATTTGATCCTTTTTTTTTCAGCTCTGTATTTTTTTTTGGCCGATTTTTTCTTCTTCTTCTTTTTTTTTTTCAGCTCTTTTTTTTTTCTGCTAACAATCCGCAAAGAACAAAACTCGATGAAGCGAAACTCAGCAAATCGAAACAAAAAAAAATGGATAGGATAAACCCGATTTGGAGCCTGATGCTCTGATACCAAATGATGCGATTCCCGCCAAGAATGACGAGACCCGACAACTAAAGGAACCCAAGATCGTTCCACGATCAGATTTGATTGACGAACCCTCGACCCGTTGTTTACGACAAAAACAAGAACCTTGGTATAACTGACCTCAACCGGTTGTTTAATGCGAAACAAGAACCTCGGTATATAGGAAGACGCCACAAACGGTAATGGAAAGCCGCTTGATAAGTCGATGAAGACGCCACAAACGGTGGTGGAAAACCGTTTGATAAGTCGATGATGAACGCCACGGAAACTTCCGATAAGTTCGATTAGTTCTTCAAGAACCAAAGAGAATACTCTCACAATTTTCTGAATGTTCCTATTAAAAATTGACTAAGATGAATATATATAGACATAAAGTAATCCTAATATGGTCATATCTCCTCCTATAGATAAGGAAATTAAAACCAAGAATATCGATAGAGATATGACATAATCTATAAAGATATAAAATCTAAATACCCCTAGAATATCTCTATAAGATTTAAACTTCAAACAAATCTGATGTTATCTTCTGTTGATCATCAACTGTTCTAGAAGCTTCCTTAAACACTTGCTGAATTTAGCCTTGTCCGGAATCTTCTATAACTTGAATAATGTTGATGGATCTTTGTGGATCACGTGATTCATGTCCAATGGGCCTCCACGAATTTGCTTGAGCCCAAACCTCTTGAATCAGGCCGTTGAGTTCATCTTTAAACTTCTTTGCTCGTGCTCGCGTAATCGGTCCAATTGGAACTTGAGCTGGATCCCTTGAAGTCATGCTACGATTTGCATCAACATTCATCCTCATCTCCTTGTCATTTTCTCCATGCAACTTGCATCCTCTTAGGAAAATATCAAGCCTACAATTTGAAGACAACACTCCATCTTCATCAATGTTCATCAATGCTTATCTCTTCTTCATTAATGCAATGGAAGAGGATGAGGCTTGATATTTTCTTAATCAAACCGAAATTTGCTAAGCATGGGGGTTAAGAGCACTTGCTTTTGCTAATTGTGTCATTAACTTTGCCTATAAATGGCCTAAAAGTGATTAAGATAATGATTTCTCCTCTTGCATACTTCTCACTAGCTTTCTCCCTCTAAAATCCTCTCAAACTCCATAGCTAAGAGCAGCCAAGAACCAGCAAGCTTCATCCCAAAAAAATAGAAAAGAAAACATCGAGCAAAACACGAAGTTCTTAAGTCGGAAGCCGGTGTTCATCATCCCGACTTAACTTCAAAATTTCCCAAACTCCATATCCCACTCATTTTGGACCCATGGAGTTCATTGGTGAAGTTGGTTTTTCCATTTGAAGTCTTTAAATTATTGTTTCAGGTCAAATAGTGCATTTCGGGTGAAATCGCTACTCTTGGGTGAATAGTGACACGCCAGCGCCAGCCGCGCGCACGCCCGCGCGCACGCCGCACGCCCACGCGCCCGCGCGCCCCCGCGCGCACGCCTGCACGTCCGCGCGCCTGCCCCGCTCCCCCGCGCCTCTCTCGCCTCCCGTGCACTCCAGCCGCACTCCCCGTGCACCTAGCTCCCCGAACGTGCATCCTTTGCACCCGAGCATCCTTCCAAGCGTTCTACCGAGTCACCCGACTCTCGAACACTTCCCCAACTCTTTCCTCGTATCCCGAGGCTAGGTAAATCACTCTTGACTTAGAGGAGTTAGGGCTTTTTACATTATTTGCATGGCTATGGAGTAATATGGTGCGCAAAGCATGTTCACTTGCAAGACTAAATTTTTATACACTTTTACATTATATCATGCATGTTTATCCTCGATTAACATGTTAGCATGTCGGGAAACGTTTGGATCGACCCTTGGAAGACCTTCCCGACCCGAAATAAGCAAAAGAGCTCTCGGGTTTGCCTCAAGAATAGGTGACCGAGGCTTGGCTTGCTTTCCTCGGGTTAAGATCGGCCTTCTTAGCCCGATCCAAGCTTGATTCCCGAGTTTTCTCGTGTTTTCTTACATGCACAAAGTCGGTATTGCTTTATCGATTCATTAAATAACTTGTTTGTGCATGTTTGCATGTTCGAATGCGTTATTCAAATCATGGCAATACCGACTCTCGTTTAATCGTGTCGTTTATCATGTCTCTCATTTAAGCATGCGAGAAATGATTCGAAACGAGACGGGGAAACCTCGTGGAACCCCATTCGGGCCATGGGACCTCTCAGCTATCTCCAAAGAGAAGTAACCGAGAGCCTCTTAGACTCGTACGGGTTGCATGAGGCTTCCTCTTCCCGTTTTGAGTCCGTTCTCGGCTTTCGTGTAATTTGCAATTTACATTATCGTCGTAATATCGCATGAAAATGTCTTTTCAAAACAAAGCATGCATGGATTCGGGTATCGATGACGCATTCGGGTCCATTCGGTTACGAGGGTAGTTTCGGTCATTGGACCAAATTATCCTCGATCCTTATGGAATCGTCTTGGTCTTCGAGTCGTGAATCGTTTTCACAATTAATGCATTCGGCACAACCCTTAAGCATTAATTCCACAAACGGGTCAATCGGGACACTTACATGATTAAACCCACTTCACACTGATAAAGTTTACACGAATTGGCCATTAACTGATAACTCGCGTCGATGAGTTGTCAAATGACGTTGGTGCCCTTTTCAAACTTATCAATTTCAAAACCCGAAACGCGCGGTCCGATGTAGCATGGACGTCTGAAAAGGGCTTCTATGTTTCAACTTGAGTTTTTACCTGATTCCATGTAACTCAGGTTAGGATACAGAAGACCTTTCTAGATCACTTCCGGGCATATCGACTGGTTCTTTGGCTTTTTCGGGGTTCTTGCACAACCCTGGAAGATCCATGGAATTGGTCGACCACCGGCTATAGGCCGAGGTGGCCCGCACTGCGATGTTTCCCCTTTTTTGAAAACAATTTTCAAATAAAGGGCAAAATCGTCTTTTCACAATTCAGCGACACCCTTAAGGTTAGCATGACAGAAACACTACAGTACGGGATAAGAACGGGCTACCTGTTCAGGTGCAGGTTCATCTGCATAGCCTTTTTTTATCTAACTGATGAGTTTCTGTCATCCTAACATAGACTCGGGTAACTAGAACGGTTATCTCTGTCAGAAAACATGCAAAATGCTGATTAACCTTTCACTCGACCTAACAAACACTAGATAATGGTTAGGAGGAATTCTAGATTCCAAATCTAGAGTCAAAACACGAGTTTGGCTAATTCATTGGAAATTCAGTGTCACAATACAGAACAACTGTAAAAGCAATCCACACACATGAGATTTGACTTTCTTTGTCAAGTTCTCAAAACAAAGCCGAATGCTAATACATTGGCATGTGCTTGTTTGTCTAGGGTAGGATTTGCATGCCAAAATACCCCGGATTAACAACTTGTTAAAACACGTACACTTGATAATAACAAACACCTTGTCTGTTATTTACCTGCTGCGTGTTATCTTTCTGCACCTGTTTGCCATGCGGTCGAGCTTGATCCCTAGGCCGAATAATATTAGGGTTCAACGCTCTAATCATCGATCACAGGGTTCAACACCCTAATCAACACTCACAGGGTCCAACGCCCTATTCAGTGAGAGCGTCCATTGAATTTCAGTTCTTCGGTCTTTTTCCCTAAACTCACAATAAGTTAGAGTGGAATAATAACCGAACGCGAGTCGACTGGAATTCGGCCATTTGTAATTTGTATTTATTGTTTTCGAGAGCATTGTAAGGATTTTATTTTGTACATTTTTTTTGTAAGAATTCCAGTTGGTGAGCGAATGGTCCGAGAGTCGAATTAATCGAATCGGTCTAATGCTTGCCCAGATACAAGTAAATCCAAGAACTCACGGTTCTGGTTCACGCAGGGATTCAACCTCCATGGTTCGATGAACTGTAACGCAAGATTGTGAACCAATTCCCTGACACACGGGTTTACTTCTCTCTCGGTTTCTCCACTGACATTGTTTAATTCATCGAAGTTACGGTGTCAAAACGTGTGAGTCGAGTGCACCCTAATTCATGCGGTAAATAAAACAAAATGCAAGCCTAGCAAACCAGAGTACCGAAAGAGCGTGCGAGATATAGGCCCGCACGTAACATGAACCCCCGAGCACGGATTTTCCGGTTCCGCACAGATCAATACCTTAACAACAAACTAGGTGTTCCATACTCCTAGACCCGGGTAACTTATCCGCCCTCGACCTTCGGGTCGTAAAATGATAAGTGGCGACTCCTTCTCTCACGCGTGTCCGTCACGCGTCCCCACGGGAAGGTGGACACTCCCAAGCCGCGCGATCCAAAAGCGAGCAATGCGGGCCCCGACGAGAGTCCACATTCGGGTCCGTACAGCTTGGCGACTCCACTGGGGATTTCTTAGTGGGTTCAGGCTCGATCCGTTTGCTTGCTTGCATGTTTATTTATCGCTTTCCGTACATTTACTTTTCTGCACTCGCATTGCATCATTCTAGTGGATTTAGGTACCACGCTTAAAATCCCACGAGCGGCAATCTAGGAATCTTGGTTAGACAGGGGTTCGAAGTAGGGGTACGGCGCGCGGTTCGACTGTCGCTTAGGCCTTGAAAAGATTCTCGCCCGATTTCAAGGAATTGACACCCTTGAATCGGGAGCCCCCATCCCTACTTAGTGGTTTTCCCAGTAGAACACTGAAACCATGCATAAACAGGGACCGTCATGCTGGACCAAAACAAACCTCATGCTGCCAACCGACCCAAAGTTCAGTCTTTGAGTCGGCTCGTAGTTTTTCTTTTAGGCGGGCCTTTTGTTGTTTTTCTATAATGAGCGATGTACATTGTAACAGATACAGTTATACTTTACTTTTCTACACTGCATGCATGTTTTCAAACAAACTAGGATATTGCATTGGTTTATTGCTTAAGTTCCCTTTTTCAAATGAACCATCTTTGTAAATTTGGGAACTTGAATCAAATCAATGCAACGGCATTAGCTTTTGAAAATTCATACATTGCCTGCATCCGATGTTTGCACAGCAACTACCATGTCCTCGCACGACAGGCGAGTTGTGCCAATCTTCGCGGGTAGACCACCCGCGGTCTTCACTTCTCCATAGCGAGATGTGCTATGACCAGAAGTCGAGTCCCATCCCGGTCACCCACCCCACACGACAGGCGAGTCGTGCCCACTTTAGCGGGCAGGCCACTCGCGACCTTCACCCTTCTCCACGGCAAGACGAACTGTGGCCCGAGGGCCGATTAACCTTCCCAGGCGAAGTTAACCAACACTAACTTCTTCCTAACAAAGAGTGTCACCGCGTGATCGGACGCACATCCCTCCGCGTGACCCCACGCATCTACTAATGATCAAGCGTGCCTCACACATGTCCAAGTATGTTCACACCAACTCAAACATGCCTGATCAACGTATTAATGCATGTCTCTCGGTGTGCTCGCACGACATCTACCAGGCCAGTTCGCTTCCCTACACTCTTGCATTGAAATCCTAAACAGTTCATGCTCCTTCATTGTTTTCTTTTCCCATTATAGGAAATTCTCAACAAGAAGACAGCCTGAATATTGAGCGACCACAATTGAGACAACAAACGTCTCTCATCCACCTCCTTAGGATTTCAACACTAAGTCCTCATCCTTGCTCCACAGAGCAATACCGCAAACAAATTAGCGTCACCGCCTTGCAGCGCCCTGCGCTATTCCCCAGCATTGACCTTTGCTTTCACATTTCTTGCACTTTCCTATCGACCCCGCATTTATTGCATTGGGCTCCGGCCCTACATCGGGCTCCGGCCCTGCATCGGGCTCCGGCCCCGCATTTACTGCATTGGGCTTTGGCCCCGCATCGGGCTTTGGCCCCACTTTTGGGCTTCGGCCACTCATCAAGCTTCGGCCCCACTTTTGGGCTTCGACCCCGCATTTACTGCATCGGGCCTCGGTCCTGCAGTTACTGCTTTCGGGCCCCGGCCCAGCATTTACTGCTTTTGGGCTTCGGCCCGGCATTTACTGCTTTCAGGTTTTTGACACCTCGCATTTACTGCTTTCAGGCTCATCTGAAATCCAAAATCGACTTGGATTCAAATTCATCCAAGCGATACTCCGAGGAGCAAGTCTAATCCTTCCACTGCAAAGACCGAAAGTGACAGCTCCACAAACAGAGCATGACCCAACTCTCGATCGCAGACCAGCACGGTCATGCCTCCGATCAAAGAATGGATCTCATCCACCTCCATTGTGGTCGCCGACTAAACACTAGGGCAACACGCGCAGTTTCCTTTAAACTCTCTGTTGCTTTCATTCAAATGCATTCCCACAAATGGGTTCCCGACATGAACAAATCCTTCAATGGAGCATTAGGATAGTCTCAAAGACGCCCTATTAGTTCTGTTGGACCTGTTCGACTCACCTGTCCTCATGGGACCCGGCTCCTCGAGCCTTCCCTAGGACGGCTGCGCAGGCCTACTCACAATTAGGGAAAATATGCTTATGTGACCTCAGTCACGGTCTAACCACTCCAGAGTGGAGATGACTAGATTCTCGGAAACAAATGTCATCCACACACGACACCCCATGGGTCGCGTGTGGGACAAAAGGGATTTTCCCATGGGTCCACCCCATATTTCTTACCACATATCCCCCCGCATAATCGCCTAATGCATTGTCTTCTTTGTCATCCTTCACAAGGGCACATTGACCACAAGCGAAGAGCGATGCGCGAGTTCACGCTTCCCCGAGAACTTGTCTCGGACCTTTTCCTTATACTTTGACGAGGGAGGTGTTCGACGATGAGGTACCCCCTATGAAGTCGAAGACGAGGACAATCGAACGAATCACTCGGCATTTATGCAATCGTCTTCCTTGAACATCCAGTGACTTCAGTAGCGTACACCCTCCAAGAGGCACGTACTGCAAAGAACAACAAGAGATGATTGGAGACATCGCACAAGGCGCCTGCCACATGCCACTTCCATAAAATGAAGACCGGGGCATCCCCGATCAACATTCACACCGGGGCAACCTCGGTTCCCTATTCACTGGGCAATTTGACATTTTCTTTTCCTAGACAACAGGGAAATTCACATGTAACGCTTGCACGGGCAAATGACACGAAGTTCAGCTTTCGAGTGCACGAGAGTCAAACTTCCAAGAAAGCCGGTCCACACAAAATAGGGCTAGCAACATGCAACGAGTCTCCATGAGGCGAAGCGCACCAAAGTGGCCTCGGCGATGCAAAGTCGAGGAGTTTCAAACAAAGACACGGAGCACAAAACAAACCCCAACTGCAAAAAAAAAAAAGAGCGAAAAGAAGCGGAAAAAAACCCGCCAATGAAGAGAGAGAGAAAAGACGCTGGAAAAACCCGCCAATGAACAAAACAAGGCACTGCCGAGATTCATCAAGAGCACCGGCGCCGCCAATCCAGAGAAGTTAACAAACCCCAACAAAAGGGGAGCAGCAGACACAACTCCTCGACGGAGACATAAAACAATGCACTCGGAGGTTGAATCCTTCGAACCCTTTGCCCTTGTAAACTCGAGAGATAAAAGAATCGAGCCTGCTAGGTTGAAAATCCCTTTTCGGGGCGGCCTAGGCAAAAGTTAGGGTAAAAGAGAGGCACGACCGGAAACCCTTTGGGGGTGGTCGTGGCAAAAGGAGAGTTCTTCCCCTTTAGGTTGAGAGGTGCGGCCCCGAGGTGGGTGACCGTAGCAAAAGGAAAGCAAAACGAGAGATAGATAAAATTGCCCCCTAGTCTCTCACATATCATGTGGACAAGGGATCCCAAAGGAAGTGGTCAGGTTATCTATTCAAACACGATCCCCGATCGGCTCTCCAATACCATTCAACCGTCCAAGAGGAAACCTTCATCAAGCACAGTAGGTAACTGAATACGCCGTCCAAGCAGTTCGGTACAGCCTACACAACAGAAGGACGAAGGAAAATGGGGGTACATCTCGCTGCAAGCGGAATCCGTGTATCCTTTTAGCTTGGGGCAACGTGCTTCCCAAGCTTTCTCTTTTCTCTTTGTCTTTGCATAACTTCAAATCCTTCAATAGACTACCACAAAGCCGAAATCCCAGACATTCCTTTCCGGGGTCTAGTCATAATGCTTTGGAAATGGTCAGACCGAGTTAGACCGAATCTGAACAGAAATCCACAAGCAGGTTGCAAATGCAGCCGCCCTACGGTACCCTATTGAGAAGGGTTCAAAGCCGACGGGCGTGTCGAACAAATAATAGAACTGTCAGGGCATCGTCGAGGAAGTCTCGATATGCCCATGCATGTCTAACGGGGGCCCCTGGAGGCTCGTATCTAGGCCTCCGAGAACGGGAGAAAAATTCTTCATGGGTTGCTCAAGCGACCCCGAAACTGAAGATCTGTGCATCACAATGACGCTCTTTTTACTGTTTATCTGTGTCTATCTCATGTTGGTATTTCTCACATGATTTACTAATAATACTAGGATTACAGGTACCACAAGCACGCAAAAACTACGACGGACTCTGATTCCGGAACACTCGGGATATGTAGGCGCTCCACCCTAGAGCTCGAGTCTCTCAGCACACGGCATCCTGCAAAGCAAAATCCCACATCACTGCAGCCAGGGTTTCACACCCGCTTTACTGCTTTCGGGTTACACACCCAACATTTACTGCTTTCGGGTTACACACCCACACATTTACTGCTTTCGGGTTTCATACCCACACGGGTTACACACCCAACATTTACTGCTTTCGAGTTACACACCCACACGTGTTTCACACCCAACATTTACTGCTTTCGGGTTTCACACCCACACGGGTTACACACCCAACATTTACCGCTTTCGGGTTACACACCCACGCAGGTTACACACCCAACAGTTACTGCTTTCGGGTTTCACACCCAACAGTTACTGCTTTCGGGTTTCACACCCACACGGGTTACACACCCAACATTTACTGCTTTCGAGTTTCACACCCACACGGGTTACACACCCAACAGTTACTGCTTTCGGGTTTCACACCCACACGGGTTACACACCCAACAGTTACTGCTTTCGGGTTTCACACCCACACGGGTTACACACCCAACATTTACTGCTTTCGGGTTTCACACCCACACGGGTTACACACCCAACATTTACTGCTTTCGGGTTTCACACCCACACGGGTTACACACCCAACATTTACTGCTTTCGGGTTTCACACCCACACGGGTTACACACCCAACATTTACTGCTTTCGGGTTTCACACCCACACATTTACTGCTTTCGGGTTTCACACCCACACATTTACTGTTTTGGGTTATACCCCAACATTTACTGCTTTCGGGTTACACACCCAACATTTACCGTTTTCGGGTTACGCACCCCACATTTATTGCTTTTAGGGTTCCACACTCACTTAACACAACTTTCATTAAGCTCCGCACTTTTCATCAAATTCAACTCTTTTTGTCAAAATTCACACTTTTCTCTAAGCTTCGCATTTTTCATTAAGCCCATTTCACATTTTGACATGCATTTCCTTTATGCACCTTCCTATTTATTGCAAGACTCGCTTATGCCTTATTTCGTTTTTGTTCCTTCGCATTTAGGTACGAAATTTCCCACATATTCAAAGAAAAAAGGAAGACAGTCTTGGGAGAAGCCATATTGGACATCATGACCAAAACAGGGTTCTCCTATATCTTTGGCCGAATCCTCTATCAGAGCATCCAGCCAAAGAGGGGCAAACTGTCAACACCCCATTTTGGTCCACAAGTCAAACAATGCTACGACTTGAGCGTTATTACAGAAGAAGGCTCCACAGAGCGAGAAATCACTATTCATTCTCAAGTCAACAAAATCAAACAAATGACACATGCATATGACAGAAGGACTCCAGGGGTCATCAAGGAGCAATAGAGTGACTAGAGAGCTTAGCAATATCCAAAACCGGCATTTTCAGTATATCACGCGGCGGACAATTTTATTTTCCGATAGTTCGCTCGATCATCGGAAGATAGCCAATATTAGACTCCAAAAATCCACTCCAATGCCAAACAGATGAAAAGTGTCCCCAAAGGCATTTTGCAAATCATCTGCTCTATACAGAACAACTTTCTGTATACAGACAACTTTTTAGTGGAAGTCCAAAAATGCCGGTTTCTCGGAGAAAAGTTAATTCCAAATATCAGATGCGGCCATGCCCCACAATCTTACAGAGCACGTGCAGAGCTTCAGATTGTCTTTCGGAAGCCATACAAACACCCTAAATGACTTCTGAGCGACAAAACGGGCATACCCTTCTTCGGAAGAGCGTAACCGGAGACTAGTCTGATGGAATTACGGCAAACGAAGTTCACACTACATTGCCCTGAAAACTCCAGCGGACATTCGCAATTGGGCAAAACAGACAGCAAAACCCTTTACGGTTTCCCGAGTAACCTCCGAGGAGCACAAAAGGCCATTTTCAGTGAAGATCCATATCCGGAGGTCCTCTTTGGGGAAACTTGATGCCGAATGCTTACGTTACACAATGCTAGCCTTCTCAAGGCTCAATATGGAGTCGTCGGAATGAATCACACAACTCATCTAGACCCCCCGAGCAGTGCTTTAAGGGTCTCAAATGCACTTTTCATATCCTTAGAGGCCCAATCTCGACAAACAGAGATCACAGTGATCTCCAGATCGCCCAAGAAACTCAAAAAGCAATATGAGAAATCCAGTTTCGGCCTCCTAGGACATCTCCGGCTCCATATTTTGCATTACCGTTTAAGGGTCAAGTGCTCACGTAATTTGACAATTTATGTCAAAATGACCGACGTGGGATGCAGATACAAGATATGCTGTCAGAAGTGGGCAACCTCGCTCTGAATGCATAAAAGGAGCAAAACCGGCTTCCGAGCCTCATACAGACATTTGGCAATTTCTCACGAAAAATGCCAATCTCGGACTCTTTAAACCCGTTTCCTCGCGTATACCGATAATTCAACATTCGGTTCAAACCACGAGCCTCGAATGCGCGATCAATCGAGACTCGAGCTTTTTCCCGGTTTCTCCTCTTCGGTCGTGGGACCCACGGGCTACCCAAGATGAGTCACCCTATGCTCTAGAAGCTTCTTCTTCCTCTTCAATGCAAGAAGCAAACTTGCCCTCTCTTAGCCAAAATATCTTGGAGAGGTTGAAGACAACACTCAATGCTCATCAAAGCTTCTTGGCTCTTCTTCATCAAGATTGCGTGGTCCACATTCATCCTCATCTCCTTGTCATTTTCTCCATGCAACTTGCATCCTCTTAGAAAAATATCAAGCCTACAATTTGAAGACAACACTCCATCTTCATCAATGCTCATCAATGCTTATCTCTTCTTCATTAATGCAATGGAAGAGGATGAGGCTTGATATTTTCTTAATCAAACCGAAATTTGCTAAGCATGGGGGTTAAGAGCACTTGCTTTTGCTAATTGTGTCATTAGCTTTGCCTATAAATGGCCTAAAAGTGATTAAGATAATGACTTCTCCTCTTGCACACTTCTCACTAGCTTTCTCCCTCTAAAATCCTCTCAAACTCCATAGCTAAGAGCAGCCAAGAACCAGCAAGCTTCATCCAAAAAAAAAATAGAAAAGAAAACATCAAGCAAAACACGAAGTTCTTAAGTCGGAAGCTGGTGTTCATCATCCCGACTTAACTTCAAAATTTCCCAAACTCCATATCCCACTCATTTTGGACCCATGGAGTTCATTGGTGAAGTTGGTTTTTCCATTTGAAGTCTTTAAATTATTGTTTCAGGTCAAATAGTGCATTTCGGGTGAAATCGCTACTCTCGGGTGAATAGTGACACGCCAGCGCCAGCCGCGCGCACACCCGCACGCCCCACGCGCACGCCACGTGCCCCAAGCACGCCCGCACGCCCGCACGCCCCGCGAGCACGCCTGCACGTCCGCGCGCCCCGCGCGCCTCCCGTGCACTCTAGTCGCACTCTCCATGCACCTAGCTCCCCGAACGTGCATCCTTTGCACTCGAGCATCCTTCCAAGCGTTCTACCGAGTCACCCGACTCTCGAACACTTCCCCGACTCTTTCCTCGTATCCCGAGGCTAGGTAAATCACTCTTGACTTAGAGGAGTTAGGGCTTTTTACATTATTTGCATGGCTATGGAGTAATATGGTGCGCAAAGCATGTTTATCCTCGATTAACATGTTAGCATGTCGGGAAACGTTTGGATCGACCCTTGGAAGACCTTCCCGACCCGAAATAAGCAAAAGAGCTCTCGGGTTTGCCTCAAGAAGAGGTGACCGAGGCTTGGCTTGCTTTCCTCGGGTTAAGATCGGCCTTCTTAGCCCGATCCAAGCTTGATTCCCGAGTTTTCTCGTGTTTTCTTACGTGCACGAAGTCGGTATTGTTTTATCGATTCATTAAATAACTTGTTTGTGCATGTTTGCATGTTCGAATGCGTTATTCAAATCATGGCAATACCGACTTTCGTTTAATCGTGTCGTTTATCATGTCTCTCATTTAAGCATGCGAGAAATGATTCGAAACGAGACGGGGAAACTCGTGGAACCCCATTCGGGCATAAGCCCTCTCGGCTATCTCCAAAGAGAAGTAACCGAGAGCCTCTTAGACTCGTACGGGTTGCATGAGGCTTCCTCTTTCCGTTTTGAGTCCGTTCTCGGCTTTCGTGTAATTTGCAATTTACATTATCGTCGTAATATCGCATGAAAATGTCTTTTCAAAACAAAGCATGCATGGATTCGGGTATCGATGACTCATTCGGGTCCATTCGGTTACGAGGGTAGTTTCGGTCATTGGACCAAATTATCCTCGATCCTTATGGAATCGTCTTGGTCTTCAAGTCACGAATCGTTTTCACAATTAATGCATTCGGCACAACCCTTAAGCATTAATTCCACAAACGGGTCAATCGGGACGCTTACATGATTAAACCCACTTCACACTGATAAAGTTTACACGAATTGGCCATTAACTGATAACTCGTCGATGAATTGTCAAATGACGTTGGTGCCGTTTTCAAACTTATCAATTTCAAACCCGAAACGCGCGGTCCGATGTAGCATGGACGTCTGAAAAGGGCTTCTATATTTCAACTTGAGTTTTTACCTGATTCCAAGTAACTCAGGTTAGGATACAGAAGATCTTTCTAGATCACTTCCGAGCAGATCGACTGGTTCTTTGGCTTTTTCGGGGTTCTTGCACAACCCTGGAAGATCCATGGAATTGGTCGACACCGGCTATAGGCCGAGGTGGCCTGCACTGCGATGTTTCCCCTTTTCTGAAAACAATTTTCTATTAAAGGGCAAAATCGTCTTTTCACAATTCAGCGACACCCTTAAGGTTAGCATGACAGAAACACTACAGTACGAGATAAGAACGGGCTACCTGTTCAGGTGCAGGTTCATCTGCATAGCCTTTTCTTATCTAATTGATGAGTTTCTGTCATCCTAACATAGACTCGGTAACTAGAACGGTAATCTCTGTCAGAAAACATGCAAAATGCTGATTAACCTTTCACTCGACCTAACCAAACACTAGATAATGGTTAGGAGGAATTCCAGATTCCAAATCTAGAGTCAAAACACGAGTTTGGCTAATTCATTGGAAATTCAGTGTCACAATACAGAACAACTGTAAAAGCAATCCACACACATGAGATTTGACTCTCTTTGTCAAGTTTTCAAAATAAAGCCAAATGCTAAAACATTGGCACGTGCTTGTTTGTCTAGGGTAGGATTTGCATGCCAAGATACCCCGGATTAACAACTTGTTAAAACACGTACACTCGATAATAACAAACACCTTGTCTGTTATTTACCTGCTACGTGTTATCTTTCCGCACATGTTTGCCATGCGGGTCGAGCTTGATCCCTAGGCCGAATAATATTAGGGTTCAACGCTCTAATCATCGGTCACAGGGTTCAACACCCTAATCAATACTCACAGGGTCCAACGCCCTATTCAGTGAGAGCGTCCATTGAATTTCAGTTCTTCGGTCTTTTTCCCTAAACTCACGGTAAGTTAGAGTGGAATAATAACCGAACGCGAGTCGATTGGAATTCGGCCATTTGTAATTTGTATTTATTGTTTTCGAGAGCATTGTAAGGATTTTATTTTGTACATTTATTATGTAGGAATTCCAGTTGGTGAGCGAATGGTCCGAGAGTCGAATTAATCGAATCGGTCTAATGCTTGCCCAGATACAAGTAAATCCAAGAACTCGCGGTTCTGGTTCACGCAGGGATTCAACCTCCATGGTTCGATGAACTGTAACGCAAGATTGTGAACCAATTCCCCGACACACGGGTTTACTTCTCTCTCGGCTTCTCCACTGACATCGTTTAATTCATCGAAGTTACGGTGTCAAAACCTGTGAGTCGAGTGCACCCTAATTCATGCGGTAAATAAAACAAAATGCAAGCCTAGCAAACCAGAGTACCGAAAGGGCGTGCGGGATATAGGCCCGCACGTAACATGAACCCCAGAACACGGATTTTCCGGTTCCGCACAGATCAATACCTTAACAACAAACTAGGTGTTCCATACCCCTAGACCCGGTAACTTATCCGCCATCGACCTTCGGGTCGTAAAATGATAAGTGGCGACTCCTTCTCTCACGCGTGTCCGTCACGCGTCCCCACGGGAAGGTGGACACTCCCAAGCCGCACGATCCAAAAGCGCGCAATGCAGGCCCCGACGAGAGTCCACATTCAGGTCCGTACACCACAGTAACAAGAGCTTGTTGAAGTTGATGAGCAAAACAATGAACATAATAAGCAGAAGAATTATCTTGCATGATCAAAGTTTTGAGTCCATTAAATTCCCCTCACATATTACTTGTCTCATCGTCCTGGAGCCACATACATTTCATTCATATTTATGATATCAATGTCATTTGTGTCAGAAAATATAGATACTTAACTCATCAAATAGTCTCATCATTCATCCCACATATCTTGCAAACGTTGCTTTGCCACTTCAATCAAAACAATAGCATTCACAATATCTTACCTTTGTAATGCTAGAGATAACTCACTCGTGATTCCCAAAATATTTTTCATCAAGTGCAAGATGAACACAAATTCAAAAGTTGACATAACACTCAATAAGGAAAATGCTTCACCTCTTTGATCTACACTTAGCCATATTTCTCAATGATTTGGAGAACTTCCATAACCGATGAGAACATGACAACCAAACTTATCAATGACTGATAATGAGATCCCCAACGTGTATCACCTCCTCTTTGAAGGCTTCTCTCTTGATTTGAACCTTTACCCATTGAGCATTCACCAATTTCAAATGCTTCCAAGACTCTGTTTTGTTGCTTCTCTCGAAGAAGATCTCTACGCTTGCATGAAGCTCCAATAAGAGTAGTTATAATAGTTACTGAGTTGAAAAATGCAGCAACTTGCGATTTCTTTTTTGCCACAGTAACAAGAGCTAGTTGAAGTTGATGAGCAAAACAATGAACATAAAAAGCAGAAGAATTATCTTGCATGATCAAAGTTTTGAGTCCATTAAATTCCCCTCGCATATTACTTGTCCCATCGTCCTGGAGCCACATACATTTCATTCATATTTATGATATCAATATCATTTATATCAGAAAATATAGATACTTCACTCATCAAATAGTCTCATCCTTCATCCCACATATCTTGCAAACGTTGCTTTGCCACTTCAATCAAAACAATAGCATTCACAATATCTTAATCTTTCCTTTGTAATGCTAGAGATAACTCATTCGTGATTCCCAAAATATTTTTCATCAAGTGCAAGATGAACACAAATTCAAAAGTTGGCATAACACTCAATAAGAAAATGCTTCACCTCTTTGATCTACACTTAGCCATCTTTCTCAATGATTTTGAGAACTTCCATAACCGATGAGAACATGACAACCAAACTTATCAATGACTAATAATGAGATCCCCAACGGGTATCACCTCCTCTTTGAAGGCTTCTCTCTTGATTTGAACCTTTACCCATTGAGCATTCACCAATTTCAAATGCTTCCAAGACTCTGTTTTGTTGCTTCTCTCGAAAAAGATCTCTACGCTCGCATGAAGCTCCAACAAGAGTAGTTATAATAGTCACCGAGTTGAAAAATGCAGCAACTTGCGATTTCTTTTTTGCCACAGTAACAAGAGCTAGTTGAAGTTGATGAGCAAAACAATGAACATAAAAAGCAGAAGAATTATCTTGCATGATCAAAGTTTTGAGTCCATTAAATTCCCCTCGCATATTACTTGTCCCATCATAGCCTTGCTCCCGCACTTTAGACAAGTTCAAATTATGCTTCAGAAAAAGAAGCTGAATAGCCGCTTTTAGTGAGGAAGCAGTAGTGTCACTAACATGAACAATGCCACGAAAACGCTCAACAACACACCCTTTCGAATTAACAAATCTTAGAGCAACCGCCATTTGTTCCTTGACCAAAAACATCATGAGATTCATTAAGTAAAATAGCAAAGAATTCATCCCCTAGCTCATGGAGAATAGCATTAGTGGTCGCCATAGCGCAAGCACGGATAAGATCCTTCTGAATATCAGGGGATATCATTTTCATATTTCTTGGAGCATTATTCAAGACAACATTTTTTATAGCGTCATTGTTACTAGCAAGAAAATAGAGGAGCTAAAGAAAGTTGCCTTGATTATGCGATTCTTCTGCTTCATTGCGGCCACGAAATGCCAAGTCTTGAGATAGAAGAAAACGAGTGCAGTCAAGTGAAGCAGTCAGACGAAGCCGATAATCTTTACGTGCTTGTTCTAATTGCTTTTCAAAAGCAAATTTGATATGTTGCTGTTGATTCATCAAATCTTCGTATCTTCTCCAAGCTTTGTTATGAGCACTATTCGGACCTCCAACATGCTCATTGAATTTTTCTTTTTTTCTTCCAATTTGTATATCCTTCCGACACAAATACTTTACCACTTGCTTGCGCTCCAATGTCCGGCCTATAAAGATAGCAACACAAACAAAAGGAGGCATCTTTCGCAATACTATATTCTAGCCAATTTTTATGCTCCTCAAACCATTTTGGATTAAAGCGCCGAAATATATTTCCAAATTTCTTTTGAGGAAAACCGTGTCCTTTCGGTTGACATGGACCTTGTTGCAAATAATGCCTTCTAATTCTATCACGATCATTAGGATGATAATCAGAAATTTTTTTCCTAAGCCCGTGATCCGAAGAGAGATCTTCCAAATTGATTTCCACTTGTCTTCTTTTTGAGACGTCATTATTTGCTCCAGTCGTTAATGTTTCTTCTGTGGTTGATTTCTTCTTTATAAGATACTTATCCATATCTATACAAGAAAAAAAATTCAATCTAAATATAGCCCCCAAAAAATTCAAAGAAACAAGGCGGAACAACAAAATCAGCAGCATAGTCACTAATCAGAAGAAATTCTGCAAACAAACCTAACTTAGTGGGCTAGATAGAGTCCCTGAAGGACTATTTGAAAAAGATGAAAACATTGAGTGTGTACAACTCTTACAGCAGGCTAAAATGGGACAAAAACCACAATGCAGACTCTGATGATTCATGTGCCTAAATTACTCTCAAGATAACTATTCATAGATTTTCTAGAATAAATCAATTTGCAAAAGTACCTACAAAAAAAGCTTTAAGATGTCCTAGCAGAAAGGACAAGTCCAAAAAATCTAACATTGAAGTATATAATTTTCTAATCCAATGAGCAGTGAGATTAACTAGCAGAAAACTAAGTAACAAGCATAAAACTTAGTTGCCATATTTCATATCTTCACCCATATTCTCGAATTTGATTACTAGAATCTATCTGAAACTAGCAATCATCCAATAACAAATATCAAGACAGACAAGCAAATGAAATCACAGATATATATATTATCATTAAAAACAGATTATACAAAAATTATCCGCCTATGCATTTGATTTTCTATTTGATCATGCCTGAAGAAGTTATCCAGAAATCCAAACATAGGATCCAGTCTAGCCCACACACCCCAGTATCATTAGCTTTCCAACCATAATACCCAGAAGCAAAAATTAAGGATTCATTATGTCAGCACCCAATTTTGGTCCACCGACTACAGCAAAGTCTTGAACCAATTAGGCCATAATATGAGCTCTAGCAGAAAATAATCAGACAAAGTCGGTTCACTATTCAAGGTAAGATCGATAGGGCCGACCAGGCGACTCAAGAAATATGATGACAAAGGAAGGTTTTAGGACCTCTCAAAAGGTTTACGAAAGGATGACAGATCTTGCTCAAACAAGCAGTACAATGCATAAACATGCAAACAGGCAATTGAATCAATTAGTGTTGCTCCGGTCACCCGAACCGGGACAAAACCGGCTCCCAAGCTCCCAGTGCATCAAGTCATAATAAACCAATATCAGGCTTGTCGGGATCGCCCTTCTGCACATATCAACAGTACCTTGTCCTTTGTGTTACGAAATTTGAATGTGCAATTGATTGGGATCCAGACTCCTCCAACATCCCTTAAATCCATGCGGGACCCACGGCCACTTTTCCATTTTTATTTATTTGCAAACCAGCTCCATTCTCTTTCTTTATTTGCAATCTAGCATTTTTCTTATTATTTTGCAAACTAGCACATTACTTTTATTTATTTACAAAACTAGCACCACCTTTTAGTTATTCACAAATTGGCCCCAATCTTTTGTTTTTTATAAAACTAGCCCCATTCTTTATTTCATTTACAAAATTAGTCTCATTCTTTCCTAATCTAGCACATTCCATCCATATTTCTCTTAAACTCACATCCAAGTCTTTTCTTTCCTATTTTATTTTACATTTGGCTACTTTTTTTCCTTTTATTCTACTTTAACTTCTTTTCCATTCTTGATCTCATTCTTCCATTCTTGAATCCTACTTCCAACTCAACTTGTTCCTTTTCAAGTTTGCCATTTAAACCCCTGTTCTTTCCTTCATGACCCATCTTTCTCCTTTTACACACTTATTCCAATTTTTCTTCTTCCTTGAATGCTTGCCATCCAAAGCCTTCTTCCCCTCTTTCCCCACACTATATGATCGAATTCTTCTTCCATTTTCAGTAAAAATAGCCAAGTTTCCCCTCTTGATTTCTCCTCTTCATGGCCGAATCTTTCCCTTTTCAACCGATTTTCAATGGTCTTCAATTTACATTCATTACTTGCCAATCAAAATAACCTTCCTAGCTTGCTTCTTTCCCATTCATTTCAGCAGAAAAAAATCAATCAAAAAGAAGGAAAATTCGTCCACATACATTCAGCAGAAGAAAGGAGGAAGTTCATTAATGATTTTCCCATTTTGGCACAATTTTCCGATCTTGGATCATCCTTCCTTTCTTGCCAATCTCCCTCATTCATTTCAGCAGAAAAAAATCAATCAAAAAGAAAGAAAATTCGTCCACATGCATTCAGCAGAAGAAAGGAGGAAAGTTCATTAACGGTTTTCCCGTTTTGGCGCAATTTTCCGATCTTGGATCATCCTTCCTTTCTTACCACTCTCCCTCATTCATTACACATTCGTTATTCAGCAGAAAATATTCAAAAGAGGGCCAATAATTCGGCCAAATGCAGCTGCAAAGGAGAAGAAGGAAGTTCATTAACGGTTTTCCCGTTTTGGCGCAATTTTCCGATCTTGGATCATCCTTCCTTTCTTGCCAATCTCCCTCATTCATTTCCCATTCATTTCAGCAGAAAAAAATCAATCAAAAATAAAGAATTCGGCCAAATGCAGCTGAAAAGGAGAATAAGGAAGTTCATTAACGGTTTTCCCGTTTCGGTGCAATTTTTCGATCTTAGACCATCCTTTCCTTCTTGCCTCTCTACCTCATTCATTACTGATTGATTTCAGAGGTTTTCAGCAGAGAGGACTGAAAATAGAACAGAGAGAATTCGGAAGAAAAGAGGGCGGCAGAGGAGAGAACAAAAAAAAACCGTTATTGTCAAAAAACGTCGTTTTTCGGGCAAAACATCCATCTATCCACACCCAAACTTCGAAAAAATACATACCCCACCTATTTTCGACCTTCTAAATCCATTGGTGACATCCATTTAGTCCTTTGGAGTCCCTAGCCACCCGCTCCAAAGCTGAATGGAAACGAGCACTTTGTAGATTTTTAGGTTTCCTTGCGTTCTTCGACCCCTACGACTAAGGCAAGTCGTACGATTCTTCCTTGACAGGTCTCTAACGATCCTCACTCTCCCCGTGACACGAAAGTCACGGCTCGAGAGCCATTCCACCGTGCAAACTACCCATTTTTTTTCCTCTCTCTTTAAGGTTTCACGATTTTGTTTTTTCGTTGTTGATTCGGGTCAGCTAGGGTACTCACCTCTTGAGCATCATCCACAGCCACTTCCGTAGACCTCTTAACAACCTTGAACCCCGTGCTCGATCGGAGGAGACACCCCTCCTTTTCCTCACAGTCTCACCTCACCCGAGCTCCAAGGAAGGCTTATTCGGATCATTGTTGTACCTGAGCATCTAGCAGCTCGCCTCACACTTTCCCCGACTCATTTTCATCCTTAAGACATAGGTATGACATCCACTAAACCCTTAGAGGAGTTAGGTTTTTTAATTTCCGAGTATTGTGGGGTGATAAGGCGGTCCCAAATCGATTTCCATGCATGTTTTGGTATGAACCGGTGCCCTTTTTATCGATTTCGTTAAATCCCATATTGTTATGCATGCTTGAATGTTTTGCTTGAAAGGATACCAATTTCGCATTTGTTTGTTATTGTCGTGTTATCGATTCAATACTCACATGAATTGTGATGATGAGAAATATGTGTCTTGGATGAAAATAACATGAATAAGTCTAATCATTAAACCCGACTTTAAAAAAATGAGGCATGTGAAAAGAAATCGATATGAATAGGAATTTAAATATTTTCAAAGAATCAGATTTAGAATTGATTGTTTGAAGTGAGAATGAGCCCACACGAATTAAGCACATGCTCATTCGGCTGTTAAGGATAAAATCGACTAAACAAACCAAGACCGGTTTAATTAATCATTTGGACTTAAAATCGACGAATTAATTTTATTGTGATCATTTTGCCCATATTCTTGTGCTTGGAATGATGAATGTATCTTTGATTAAAATCTCACATGAATTGGTTTAATCACGTAAAGTTGATTAAAAATTTGATTTAACCCCAAGACGGTTCGAAATTAGAGTTTATCAGGTGACCCACTAATGGCCATTCCGACGGCTCGAAATCTGTAAATTAAAGCATTTGGCAATTTTTTTTATATTTTATATTTTATATTTATTAACTTAAAAATTCTCCACATGGAACGATCGGGATACTAAATTTGGCTAAATTAAATCACTTGATTCCTTTAAATGAATTGCACGAACCGATTAATAATCAGTAATCATGTTGACAGTTCAAGAACTATTAGCCATACCATTTTCAAATTCACAATTTCAAAAGCACCGAGATACCTGCCACGTAATCTTGATTTTCCACACACACACATATTTTCCGCCTCAAGGGCATGACTACCGGTTCTTGATTCGCCGACATCCTAGCAGTGTCTCTTACTCCTATTTCCCTAAATTTGTCTTTAGAACGGGATAAAAATACGAAAAAAAACAGATTAATCTCGAACTCTGCTTAAATCAAACATGGACAAATAGTCAAGTAAAGGTTTAGGTTTTGGGTTTTAGGTGAAAATACTCTTAATCTGTAAAAGTCATATTGTCACGATACAGAACAATAAAAAAACAATCCACACATTCAAGACTTGATTACAGAGATTGTGTTTTGTCAGGTCCACTAAAATAATGTCGAATGCTACATGCCCTCTCTATTACTCCTTTTGTTTGTTTTAAGGTAGGATTTATATGCCAATATACCCCTGTTAATAATCAATTGATTCATGTAAATTCGGCGATAACAAAACCCCATTGTTCGTTTATTTGAGCTTGCTTGTTACCTTTTTGCACTTGTTTGTTATGCGGATAGAGCCCGATCTTTTAGGACACGATTCACACAGGGTCCAACGCCCCTAACCGTCGATCACGGGGTCTAATGCCCTCATACACCGAGTGCGCATTTAATTTAATTTTTCGGTCTTTTCCAAAACCATACGGTGAGCATCAGTGGAATAATGGCCGAACGCGAACCGACCGGGATTCAGTCATTGTAATTTGTCTTTTATTTATTTGAGAGAACAATGTAATGGTTTATGTTGTATATTTATTCATGTAATAATCCCGGTCGGAGAGTGGACGATTCAAGTGTTTTTTTTGAATTAACGGTGTCAAAACGGGCGAGCCAAGTGCAACCCTAAATCATGTGGTAAATAAATAAAATGGCAAACCTAGCAAGCTAGAGTACAGAAAGGGCGTGTGGGATATAGGCCCACACGTAATAGAACCCCAAAATTCGGAATTTTCGGTTCCGTACAGACCATTGCCTTAGCATACTAGGTGTATCCATACCCCAAGACCCGGGCGACTCACCGGCCCTCGACCTTCGGGTCGTAAACAGGTAGTGGCGACTCCTTTTCACGTGCGTCCGTCGCGCATCCCTGGGAAGGTGGACACTCCTAAGCCGCGTTGCATTTAGGCGCGTGCATGCGTGCCCCGACAAGACGAAATTCGGGTGCACACAGCCTGGCGACTCCACTGGGGACAATTCTTAGAGGGTTCGGGCTCGATTCTGTTTGCTTGCTTGCTTGTTTATTTATCGCTTTTTGTCATTCTCTACTTTTGTTTAAATTTCGCATTTTATTCATGTATTTACATACTCGCATGCATTACGCATCATCTTAGGCGACTAAGTACCTCGTTCGAAATCTCACGGGCGACCAATAAGAAACTAAGATTAGAAAGAGGTTTTGAGTAAGGGAATGGATCAAATCGGCTATGCCACCGAACCGGCCCCAAAGATCCTCGCCTGGTTTTGGGAAAGTGATTACCCCTTTATTAGGAGCCCCCATCTCTAGATAGTTTATTCCCAGTAGCACCCATGCAATGCATAAATAGGGGCCCTCATGCTAGACCAAACTAACCTCCATGCCGCCAACCGACCGCAAAAGTCAAGTCTTTGAGTCGGTCCCTAGTCTTTTTTAGGCGGGCCATTTTTCTGTTTTTGAGGGGATTGTACATTGTAAATTTGATTACAGCTTTTACTTTCCGCACCTGCATTACATAATTGCGAAAATTAGGACATTACTTCGATTCGAGTTTAAGCATTGAATGGACAATCTTTCCTTTTTAGGTAAGAATGGCCCGCCCGACTGTCTGCCCCAGGCTCGACCACCTTGACCCACCAGGCAGACAAATCACTCGCATTTGGAACGCTTTCCGCCTAGTCGACCGCACCTTCATCCGCCTCATCGTGGGAGACTTACCGTTACTCGCCGAATGTCCCATCGATTGGACCTTCCTTAGGACCGCCATATCATTCTGGGACCCCTAGCACGCCGTGTTCAATTTCCAAGGGACCGAGCTGACTCCCACTTTCAAGGAATACACGGCCCTTATCCAAAGACCAATCCCTACTCATCACATCATCATGCCCAATCAGTGGGCGTCAATACTAGGGCGACTCTCCGACCTCCTGGGTATCAGCACTGCTGAAATCAACCACGAGCTCCAGAATGGGTGGGAACACAGCGTCAGGACCTTATGGCTGGAGAATTGGACTTACATTCGGGCACTCCGCGCCATCGGCGATACCTACCAACGCGACGCCTGTCACGGATTCCTCCTCCTCATCTTCGGGACCCTTCTATTCCCTAAAGCGCCGACTCTCATAGACGGGGCACTCACCCAAGTCGTCCTCCAAGCGGTAGGAGGCCATAGTTACGTGCAAGCCCTCGTGGCCGAGACCGTAAGGTCCCTCGACTATGTACGAGCGAGTCGACGCGGTAGGATGAGGGGGTTGCTCCTGCAGATATGGCTCCTCGCGCACATCCGGTCATTCTACTCGTCTCACCCGTTCTCATATATTGCCGACAACTGTTCTCTCGTCAGTCGCCTACTCCACGTATTTAGACCACCCACGCGCAACGTCTTCGATTGGAAGAAGTTTATGGAAGAACTCACCCCCGGACAGTTCTTATGGGCCGCTCGCTGGAATCCCTGTGGCCCCATGGCTGTCGGATGCCCTACCATCATTGGGCTTCCTCTCATCAGCCACTTAAGATGCACCTTGTCTTCTCGAGCCGAGTGATCAGACAACTCGGTGGTCTACAAGACATTCCCGTTGACACAGATCGCTCAGCGTACCAGCTCACATGGGTAGAGGTTTCTCCTTCAGCTGTAGGGAGATTCACAAGAGTTCGTGAGGTTCGACAGATATGGGAGACTCGCCTCTCGCAAAACCTCTACTTCCCCGAGTTCCCCACCGACGAAGAACGAGCTTTCTCCGCCACTTCGTCATACATGGCCCGGTTCTACCCACAAGGCCTTGAACCCGTTCATCCACCTAGGGCGCTCCCAGCTCCTCGAGCGCCTCCAGCAGCCATCCCGCAGATCGAGAGCTCCGTACAAGCGCCCATGCACATGGAGCTGCAAACTATCAGGGAGGAGCGAGACCGACTTCGCCGCGAGCTAGATGACACCCGAGCGGAGCTCACATATCAGAGGGAGCTGCAACGGGAACTAGCCCAAACACGCACACACGTGGAGAGCCTGAACAGAGAGATAGCACGCTTGAGCGCCACGCTGGACCAAGCGCGAGCTAAGACACGGAAGGTCTCCCATCTCTAAACCTAGTTCGCCGGAAGGGTCTTCGCCCCGCTTGAACCTACGTAACGCTCACTCTGCTAACCGGACGCGGAAGATTTGTCGATTCAATGCTTAGTTTCCTTTTTGTAATCAAACACGTACTCTTTTGTTGAACTTAGAACTCAGATCGAATCAAGCAATGGCACTAGTAGTTTAAAATTTTCATGCATCTCAAGCATCTCCTTTCATTTATTGCTTTGCACTTCCGTTTCTCTCGAGAAAACCAAAATCCCACGTGCTTATACACTGATGGAATGTAGGTGTTAACAACTGGCGGCGCCCCACCGGTATCCCACACGCTTCCAATTAAGAATGGCAGAGGAAAATCAACTCGCTGTCTTCGAAGGGAATACACCACCGACGCCTACCAGGCCAGTTCGATCCCTTACGCCCTTATATTCAAAATTACGAACAATTATTGTTCCTTCATTGCTTTTCCTCTTCCCATTGCAGGAAATAAACAAGAAGGCAACTTGAACTCCAAACGACCACAATCAAGACAAGGAAAACCTCCCGTCCAGTTTCCTGGAATTTCGACATTGAGTCCCAACCCTCCTTCTGCAAAGATCGTAAGTAGCTGCTCCAACAAACAGAGCATGGCCTAGCCCACCCGCCGCAAAAGTCATTTACATGGTCGCACCTCCTACCGAAAAATGGTCCCAGCTTCCCCTTTGATGTGTCCACCAACCAGCCACCGGGACAACGCGCACAATCTTCCTTAAACTCACTTTACTTTCATTTAAATGCAATTTCCAAACGGGCTCCCAACTATAACGAACCCTTCAAATGGCACTAGGACAGTCCTGAAGATGCCATATTGGTTCTGTCGAACTTGTTCAACCTGCCTATCCTCATGGGACCTAGCTCCTCGAGCTTTCCCTAGGACGGCTGCGCATGCCTACCCGCACCCGAGGAAAGTACTCATGCGGCCCCTAGTCACGGTCTGACCACTCTAGGGTGGCGATAACTAGACTCCGGAATTGAGTGTGCCCCACGTGCGGCACCCCATGGTTCGCACGCTGAACGAGAGGACTTCCCATGGGCCCACCTTATATTTCTTACCTCATACTCCACCACACAATCATCTAATGCATCATCTTCTTTGCCGTCTTTCACAGGGACACGTCGGTCATAGGCGAGGAACAATGCACGAGTTCACACCTCCCCGAGAACTCTTATTGGGCCTTTCTCCCTATACTTCGACAGGGAAGAGTCCGACGAGAAGGTACCCCCCACGAAGCCGAAGACAGAGATGATTGAGCAAATCATTCAACATCGACGCGAGCATCTCCATTGAGATTGAGCGATAGCTCGGGGCAAATCAGGTCTTCACCACTACAAAGGCTCACCACCAACAACATCTCTCTACGAGCCCCGGAGCAAGACACATCCGGCTTCAAAAGCACCTATCCTCTAAGGCGTACCCTCCATGTGAGCGAAAAGATACGGTCAGGAACGACGATCGCACAAGGCGTCCGCCACGGACCATGTCAATAATGGAGACCAGGGCATCCTGTCCAACAATCACGTCGAGGCAACCTCAGTCACCTATACTCCTGGGGAAAATTTTGTTTTTCGTTTTAGACGACAGGGGAAATCATTTGTAAAGTTTCAAGGACGAGCAGCATGAAGTTTGGCTTCTGAATATCCAGGAGCCAAATCTCAATGAAAAGATGGCCCTCATGAAATAGGGTTATAACAGTAAAACGCAATAAGTCTCCACAGGGCAAAGCGCAACCTCGGCGATGCAAAGTCGAGGAGTTTCAAACAAGTACATGGGGTACAAAACAAACCCCATCTGCAAAAAAAGAGAGCGAAAAGAAGAGGAAAAACCCACCAAAAGAAAACGAGGCGACGCCGAGGCTCACCAAACATGTCGACGGTGCCAATCCAAAGAAATTGAGAAAACCCCAACAAAAAATGGAGAAGCAGCAGACACAACTCCTCGATGGAGACAGAATACAAAACAGTGCAAAACTCAGGAGCCGAATTCTCCAGACTCTTCTTCATTACAAACTCGAGAGATAAAATAATCGAGCCCGCTAGGTAGAAAACCCCTTTCGGGCGACCTAGGCAAAAGTTAGGGCAAAAGAGAGGCACGACCGGAAACCCCTTGTCAGTAGCCGTGGCAAAAAGAGAGCTCATCCCCTTTAGGTTGAGAGGTGTGGCCCCGAGGTGGGTGACTGTGGCAAAAGGTGAGTAAAGCGAGAAATAAACAAAACTAACCCCCGTAGTCCCTCACACATCGTGCGGACTAGGGATCTCCATGGAAAGTGGCCAGATTATCCGCTCCAATACGATTCCCGATTAGCTCTCCAACACAACTCAATCGTCCAAGGCGGATTCTTCCTCAAGTACGGTGGCCAACCGAGCACACCGTCCGAGCAATTTGGCGCAGCCCGCATAACAAAAGGACGAAAAAGGGGATACATCTCGCTGCAGACGTGAACTCGTGTATCCTTTTAGCCTGGGGCAACGTGCTCCCCATGCTTTCCCTTTTCTCTGGGTCCATTCATAACTCCAAACGGGTCACAGCCACCCTATAATCGACTACCACAGAGCCAAAGTCTCAGACATTCCTTTCCGAGAGTCTAGTCATAACACTTTGGAAATGACTAGGTCGAGGTCTGACCAAATTTGCATAGAAATCCCCCATGCGGGTTACAAACGCAGCCGTCCTATGGCACCCTGACGAGAAGGGTCCTAAGCCGACGGGTTCATCGAACAATCGATAGGGCCCTGGGGCATCATTGAGAATGTCTCGATATGCCCATGCATGACCAGCAGAAGCCCTGGAGGCCTTACATCGAGGCCTTCAGAAATGGGAACCTGTTCGTATTGCCAAAACAAAATTCTTCATAGGTCACTCAAGCGACCCAAAATTGAAGAACATGCGTCGCAATTACTCCTTTTTACCTGTGCTTACACATTATTAGTAACTCACCACTGATTTACTAAAGTTATCAAGACCACAGGTACTGCAAGCAATAAGAACTACGGTGGACTCTGATTCTCAAGTCCCTCATCGCAAGACCGGGGCATCCCCAGCTAACTACAATCGCCCATGCGGCAGAGCCAGCATCCAGCAGAGCAACGAGCAACCACCCCAGCAGCAAGGCCGACCTTCGGCAAAAGCACAACTGCCCCAGTAGCAAGGTCAGTTTTCGACAGGCAATAGCTCCAGTAACAAGTCTGACCTCCGGCAAATCAGCACCTTTTGGATAGCATCAGCCCTGCACATTCAGCGCACACCACCGTCCACGTGACTAACGAAAAGTTCTGCCCATCTTGGTGGGTGAGCCACATACAGTTCCCACTCTTCTCCGAGACAAGATGCGTCTTGATTCTAAGAGTCAATCCAACCCACAGCATCGCCTCCCTACGGTAACACTTAGAAGCAATAGCATCCCCGACAAATACAGCGATCGGACCATCCCTGCCAAGCACGCAACGCAAGTGATCCAGCATACGCCCAATCATGTGACAAACTACAAGCCACGCCTACCGCTTCACCATCCTAACAAAGCCTCGACCCAATGCTAAGCGCCCATTTTCAGCACCCTACTCTGTTCCCTAACACTGATCTTCGCTTCTGCATTTCCTGCACTTTCCTATCAACTCACATTTACTGCTTTGGGTTTGGACACCCATCATTTACTGCTTTGGGTATGGACACCCGCCTTTTACTCCTTTGGGTTTGGACACCCGCCTTTTACTACTTTGGGTTTGGACACCCGCCATTGACTACTTTGGGTTTGGACATCCACCATTTATTGCTTTGAGTTTGGACGCCCACCATTTACTGATTTGGGTTTGGACATCCACCTTTTACTGCTTTGGGTTTGGACACCCACATTTACTGCTTTGGGTTTAGACACTCATCTTTTACTGCTTTGGGTTTGGACACCCACATTTATTTCATTGGGTTTGGACACCCACCATTTATTGCTTTGGATTTGGACACCCACCATTTATTACTTTGGGTTTGGACACCCACATTTACTGCTTTGGTTTAGACACCCACTTTTCATTACTTTGGGTTTGGACACCCACTTTTATTGTTTTGGGTTTGGACACCCACCATTTACTACTTTGGGTTTGGACACCCACATTTTACTATTTTTGGTACAAACACCCACCTTTTACTACTTTGGGTTTGGACACCCGCCATTTACTGCTCTTATTACAAATGCCCAGCTTTTACTGCTTTGGGTTTGGACACCCACCTTTTACTATTTTGGGTTTGGACACCCACCATTTACTGTTTTGGGTTCAGACACCCACATTTACTGCTTTGAGTTTGGACACCCACTATTTGCTGCTTTCCGGACTTCGCATCCATGCTTTCCGGACCTTGTGTCCACACTTACTGCCTTTCGAACTTCGAGTCCACATTTACTGCCTTTCGAACTTCACGTCCACATTTACTGCTTTTCGGACTTCGTGTCCACACTTACTGCCTTTCGGACTTCGCGTCTACATTTACTGCTTTCCGGATTTAGCGTCCACACTTACTATTTTTCGGACATCGTGTCCCTATTTACCGCTTTATGGGCTCCGGCCCCGCATTTACCGCTTTATGGTGCATTTACTGCTTTGAGTTCCAAATTCACACTTTCTTGCATCCTTGCCGTGATTCTTTTACCTTTATTTTGCAACAGGTCTATGCACTTGCACAATTTTCTTCCACACATCCAAAACAGGAGAGCAAGCGGCTACTAGGAGAGAATCAAGACGATCGCCAGGACCAAACGAGGTGCTTCTTATAGTTTTTGGCAGCATCCTCTATCCGAACACGCAACCAATGAGGGGCAAGCTGTCAGCACCCCATTTTGGTCCACCGACTACAACAAAGTCTTGAACCAATTAGGCCATAATATGAGCTCCAGCAGAAAATAATCAGACAAGGTCGGTTCACTATTCAAGGTAAGATCGATAGGGCCGACCAGGCGACTGAAGAAATATGATGATAAAGGAAGGTTTCAGGACCTCCCAAAAGGTTTACGAAAGGATGACAGATCTTGCTCAGACAAGCAGTACAACGCACAAACATGCAAACAGGCAATTAAACCCGACTTTAAAAAAATGAGGCATGTGAAAAGAAATCGATATGAATACGAATTTGAATATTTTCAAAGAATCGGATTTAGAATTGATTGTTTGAAGTGAGAATAAGTCCACACGAATTAACCACATGCTCATTCGGCTGTTAAGGATAAAATCGACTAAACAAACCAAGACCGGTTTAATTAATTATTTGGACTTAAAATCGACGAATTAATTTTATTGTGATCATTTTGCCTATATTCTTGTGCTTGGAATGATGAATGTGTTTTTGATTAAAATCTCACATGAATTGGTTTAATCACGTAAAGTTGATTAAAAATTTGATTTAACCCCAAGACGGTCCGAAATTAGCGTTTATCAGGTGGCCCACTAATGGCCATTTCGACGGCTCGAAATCCGTAAATTAAAGCATTTGGCAATTTTTTTTTATATTTTATATTTTATTTATTAACTTAAAAATTCCACACATTGAACGATCGGGATACTAAATTTGGCTAAATTAAATCACTTGATTCCTTTAAATGAATTTCACGAACCGATTAATAATCAGTAATCGTGTCGACAGCTCAAGAACTATTAGCCATACCCTTTTCAAATTCACAATTTCAAAAGCACCGAGATACGTGCCACGTAATCTTGATTTTCCACACACACACACACACATTTTTCGGCTCAAGGGCATGACTACCGGTTCTTGATCCGCCGACATCCTAGCAATGTCTCGTACTCCCATTTCCCTAAATTTGTGTTTAGAACGGGTTAAAAATACGAAAAAAAACCAGATTAATCTTGAACTCGGCTTAAATCAAACATGGACAAATAGTCAAGTAGAGGTTTAGGTTTCGGGTTTTAGGTGAAAATACTCTTAATTTATAAAAGTCATATTGTCACGATACAGAACAATGAAAAAACAATCTACACATTTGAGACTTGATTACAGAGATTGTGTTTTGTCAGGTCCACTAAAATAATGTCGAATGCTACATGCCCTCTCTATCACTTCTTTTGTTTGTTTTAAGGTAGGATTTGTATGCCAAGATACCCCTATTAATAATCAATTGATTCACGTAAATTTGATGATAACAAAACCCCATTGTTCGTTTATTTGAGCTTGCTTGTTACATTTTTGCACTTGTTTGTTATGCGGATCGAGCCCGATCCTTTAGGACACGATTCACACAGGGTCCAACGCCCCTAACCGTCGATCACGGAGTCTAATGCCCTCATACACTGAGTGCGCATTTAATTTAATTTTCGGTCTTTTCCAAAACCATACGGGGAGCATGAGTGGAATAATGGCCGAACGGGTACCGACCGAGATTCAGTCATTGTAATTTGTCTTTTATTTATTTAAGAGAACAATGTAAGGGTTTATGTTGTATATTTATTCATGTAATAATCTCGGTCGGAGAATGGACGGTTCGAGTATTTTTTCGAATTTAGGGTGTCAAAACTGGTGAGTCAAGTGCAACCTAAATCATGCGGTAAATAAATAAAATGGCAAACTTGGCAAACTAGAGTACCGAAAGGGCGTATGGGATATAGGCCCACATGTAATAGAACCCCCGAATTCGGAATTTCCGGTTTCGTACAGACCATTGCTTTAGCATACTAGGTGTATCCATACCCCTAAACCCGGGCGACTCACCGACCCTCGACCTTCGGGTTGTAAACAGGTAGTGTCGACTCCTTTTCACGTGCGTCCGTCGCACGTCCCTGGGAAGGTGAACCCTCCCAAACCGAGTTGCATTTAGTCGCGCGCATGCGTGCCCCGATGAGACGAAAATTCGGGTGCGCACACACTATAACACCACATTGACATACCGAGAGATAGAGACCAAAGCGGAAACATGAATCTCAGATTATACCACAAACTGTTGTGGGTCAGGCCAAGACTGTTTGGAGAACCGTTTAATGGCAATGAATCGGTTGTTCCTCAACTCCCTTTGTGAACAGCAATGGGGGCTTTCTCTCCACTCTCTGAAATAATCAGCTCATTGCTAAATCCATTAGTAGTAGCTCGAAGCTCCGAGAGGCCAAACTCTTTGAATGTAGGAACTAGTTCTTGGTCCACTTGCTCACCATTTGCTACACACCACAGAGAGTTGTAACAATAAAAAAGACAAAAACTTTCATGCATATAAATTATAATAGTCAACAAAGACTAATTGATTATAGAATAGGTTCAACAAGACTCAAATAGATTGACCAACAAAACCTTTGACCTAGATTTCCAGATTAACTATATTAACGAAGACGAAAGACCTACATATCTATCTGTCGGAACCCATATGAGCAAAAGATAAACAAAACAAGTTCCTTAAACTAGGAAAAAAAAAATATTTAAAAGGACCCAATAACTGAGAAGAGGCCTAATCTAGATCAGGTGGATCAAAAGAAGAACAGTCAAGATACAGATATGAGGGGCACAAAAAAAAGGACATGCAAATGGAAAACAAGGAATGGGGGAGATGGGTACCTGGATGGGTCACTGCCTCATCGGAGTCTGGCCTGTCTGGAGATAGGGCTGGCGAGACAGCGATGCTCTCTTTATCAAGGTCGTGCATTCGGCTTCAACAGTCGCAGAACTTCCTCTTCTTCTTCTTCTTCTTCTTCTTCTTCTTCTTCTTCTTCACCAACTCCATTCTCGGTTGCCGGTTCCAATCAGCCTTCCAAGTTTGCTTCTGAGTTCTGTCAATGAGTGTCACAGTCACAGAACTTTTGTGGTTATGGTTTGGTTCTTGACTTCTTGTCTAACTCTAAGTCTTTTCTCATACTCTCAGTTATCTTCCCGCTTAAGTTAAGTCAGTTAAAATTAAAACTGATTTTTTTAATAAGGAGCTTGGGATTTAAAGGGGGGGCAACAAGGCATATTTTAATATTTTCAGGGGGGGCAAATATTTGAGAAAAGTATATTTTGGGGGGCATTTGAGATTTTGGGAGAATTGCCCCCTGCTAACTCATTGGCTCCGTCCCTAGTAATAGTAATAATATATAATATAAATATAATATATATATATATATATAACTAATTCTCATTTGGATGTTTCTCGACTCTTCGTAATTCCATCTTTTATCCTTCAATGTATATAGACATGTTTCAGTTCTTACCCCCCACACATTCAATGTTTTTAGATCATTTTTAAATATTCAATGTATCTTTATATATATATATATATTTTACCTTTTTGCCTTTTCGAAAAAAATATATTTATTCGTTTGCATGCACAACATATATTTTCTTTCGATTTTACAAAAAAAAATGCATATTTTCTTGTCCCTGCCCCTCCGGTCACGTTACATCATTGCATTTCTTATTTGTTGGTTTGAATTTGAGACATTTATGTTGCATTTGATAAGGGAGTGAAATTTAATTTAATTTGATTTAGTTTGATTTCACGGGATGAAGACAAAATAATTGAAAATTTTTATTATTAAAGTTGAAAAATAAGATAAAAATGTAATGATTGTGTTGAATTAAGAGAAAAGTAATGAATAGTTGAGAGAAAATTTTTATTATTAAAGTTGAAAAATAAGATAAAAATGTAATGATTGTGTTGAATTAAGAGAAAAGTAATGAATAGTTGAGAGAATTTAGTATTAAAAAATTAATTATAATAGTATATAAGAAAAATTATATGAGATAATTTATTATTAAATTGAAGAAAAGATTAAAAAAAGTAATGATTATATTATTAAATAAAAGAAAACGTTAAGTTAAGTTAAGTTAAATTTAATTTAATTTCACTCCTTTCTCAAATGGAACCATTTTTTTTTATCTATTTTTCTTCTTCTTTTTTCCATCCTAACTCCTAAGAATGAAACTTTTTGTTCTTATTTTCTATTTTCTGGTGATAGGCCAATGAGAACAGTACCTGCCCGGATCCGCCACCCCCTAGGAAGAACGGTTTTTCACTAGAACCGTCATGTAGAAAGTCAAAATCATTATCCTCCAAAAGTCGTCGGAGGAAATTCCTCCGAATGTCCCTTGCTTGGACATTGCCCTTTTTTTTTGTGTGTGTAATTTCCACCCTGTCACTAACGAGAGAATTCGGCACACCTGAATCGGCTGGTGTAGCTATGCTCATGTAGAAATAGTTTCGTTTTTTTATGTGAACTCTGGTATCCGAAAGATTAATTAGACACCGATCAATCTAGTCGAGCCAGGTCGGCCCAATAAGAGGTAAAACTCTATCAGCGTAGATTTTCTGTATTCACAAGGACTCGAACCCGAAACCCTACTTAAATGGAACAAGCGTCGAACAGCTTGAACCAATCCACGGGAGTTTAGTATGGCTTTTCTATTTGGGTACAATAAAATAGTTTCAGTTATTCTATACTTCTCAAATTGCAAAAGACACGACCATTCAACAATACACCTTTTATATGGTATATATATACAATCTTTAACGTATTCTTTCTCCTTCCAGCAAAACTTTAAAAAAAAAAAAGCCAAATCATCTCATCCCTCCTCTTGTTGAACCGGCGATGTGGATATACACAGTTATTGATGAAAAACAGGGGTAATTTAACCTTTTTTCTTATTTCCTTCTATAGATACTATGCTATTTGTTTCATTAATTCCTACTATATATTTCACAAACTTTTCAATCGTCCCCATTGTACTCTATAATTTCTGAAAATTTTCATGTATTGCATTCTATAGATCGTTGTATACCTAACAGGATCGTAATATTGTAGGAAGTTGGTATGGATCAACATATAACGTACAAAAAATTGATTCTTCTATCTTCGTAGTGAAGCCTGCGCCTTTTAATGGTTTGCATGCATCTCTTTTTGAGTCTTATGGTGGAACAATTGTACACAACAATAACATAACGATCCGTCAAAGACCATAAAATTAAAAGTGCATGCGCTATATTTATTTTACTATGTCAGTTCCTATGAAATCTTGTAGTTTACATTTCAAGTACACAGATTTATATGCTTTTTATTACTCTTGCTTCTTTAATTTATTAGCTTTGACTTTGTTCTTTTGAATTGTTAGGAGTGAATTACTTATTATACCTTTCTTTGAATCATTAAACATGTTGCATTCATTTGTATGGATGTGCAAGGAAATATAACTCTGGCGGTTATGTGAGAAAGGGATTCAATTTCTTATTGACTAAGGATCTCTCTCTTCAAAGTTTTGATCAAAAGAGTACTTGAATAATTATGACAATTGAGAGCGAATAATGCCCCGTCAGGTTATCAAAAGAGGGTATACCACAGTGGCGCATGCTCTCGCCTATTAATCTAGAGATCACAGGTTCGGTACCTAATAGAACTCTTCACGTCCCTTTATTAGTTATTTATGATTTTTTTCATTGTACTAGACGTTGAGCCTCATTTATAACCCAAAAAAAAAAGGTTAGAGAAGTTTTATTAACAAATGGTTTAACAATATATCTTAGAAATGAGGTGTGTAGTGTAGTGGTACACGTTCTTGTCTATTAATCTAGGAATTTCAAGTTCAATTATCATGATCGAACTATATAAATAAGTATATGCTCTTTACTATATACTGTACGTAATTATAATTATAGCCATTCATATTTTTTTCTCTTATTTCATGGAATAAAAACTTTGAATATGATTTCGTAAATCAAAACGACAGCTTTTATTTCTTGACAAATCAAATTTTATTAGTCTAACCAATCCAAAACTACATTTTCTTTCCGGTGAAATCACGCATATTCTAAATTTATGCAAAAAATTTCTCCCATTCAAATTTTATTAGTAGCTTTTCAAATTGGAATAGGTTATTTAGCCAACACTGTATTTGAAGTTTTATTTAGCCATCGCTTTTCCACATATACTTCTAGGGTCCACACCTTCCATAATTTATGGCGTGCCCTTCCATTGGAATAGAAATGATTACTCTCTCATGTGGTATAAGCCCGCGTGCAGTTATTTTCTTCAAACGATAATGATATTGCATTTTTAATTACATAAATTAACATAATTATGTTCCAACATGCAACGCACGTTGTATTTTCACCAGTTTAGTTAATTGTGTGTGTACATATTGGAATGTGTAAATATACTGTTGTAATAGTTGTTTTCTACTCTGGGGACGGATCTTAGTTCTTGTCTGTGGTTGCGGCCATCTTGTTATAGGTAGATATTTATGTATCAGTATGAAATTCAAAATCCGATTAACCTTGCATTTATTCACTTTTTTCATCACATTAAATATTCTCAAAAATGTTATTAGAATCGGACCATATCGGCAATTAAACAATTACAGTGTGAGTTCATGGACTCTCAAAGGCCGCATGTTTAATGTAAAAGTCATCGAATCCCATTAATAACAAGATAAGAATGCAATATAAGCACACATTGTAGAAATAAAATCTTATATGGCAGATTCACTCTTCCGTTTATATATTGTAGAAGTAAAAGCTGATATGGCAAATTTTCCCAACGGCTCCCACTTTTATCTCTCTCTCCCTCTATATATATATATATATATATATATATATATATAAAGTAGGAACATAATGGGACAGTCAAATAGCCTAAGAACACTCCATTGTTGAATGAAATTTTCTCAGTTTTTTTAAGATTTTCCAAAAAAATTAATTTTTGAATTTTTAAAAATATATAGATATAAATTTGTGAATCATTCGTTATTTTCTAGATTCTTTTAGCTTTCTTTAATTTATTATTTTTCAAAACAAATAAATATACATTTGTGGGGCTGGAAGTTATTTTATCGATTTTTTCTTAGAAATGAATTTTAATTTTATTTTAAAAACTTTTTAAAACATATTGCTATACATTTTTGGGATTGGTCATTATTTTCTAGGGTTTAGGACTATTTTTAGAAAAGAATTTTAATTTTTTTTAAATATATAGATATAAAATTATTTTTCTATAGATATGATTTCTCATTTTTTTTTTCAAAAAGTAAATCTGCTCATATTTTTATATATAAAGATATGATGTACTATCCATATTATTAGGTATGATATGCTATAAATAGTGGTTGGATGTATTGCAAATAAACCGTGATTGATCTGACTGTGAAAAATATTACTAAATTATATTTCTTTAACTTTTCGCATGTATGCAGGTTTATTTAAAGTACGTGCACAGTTAGATTTTTGGTGGTGAGCTTTTCTACTTTTTGCTTTGTCTCACACATAAAATTTTGTAGAACTTTGACGGTGCGTTTGGATTCAGAGTTAAAGTAACTTTGATTTTGATTGTGGAAAATGACAAATGAGTTGGGATTATAAATTTGACTTGGGAAACGTGTGTTTTTGTCGTGTAGTGTGTTGAGTTAAAGTTAAAGTTAAAATTTTTTACTTGGAAAATGTGTATTTTTGCTGTGTAGTGTGTTGAGTTAAAATTAAAGTTAAAATCAAAGTGATTTTGATTGTGAAAACAAATATGCCCTCAAAGATTCTTCAATTTTGTGTATGTTGTTTAAGAATCAAATTTTGATAACGTTGAAGATAAAAATCCATCATGCCTTGGTTGAAATTTTTCTTTTTAGCTTTTTATGCA
The DNA here is from genome assembly GCF_007655135.1 of Punica granatum. Classification (NCBI taxonomy): domain Eukaryota; kingdom Viridiplantae; phylum Streptophyta; class Magnoliopsida; order Myrtales; family Lythraceae; genus Punica; species Punica granatum. The sequence goes on along the minus strand of NC_045127.1, from coordinate 15,586,932 downwards.
TAATCTTGACAATGTTAAAATTTTCAAGATTTATATTGAGTTTTTTGCTTTTATGTAATTTTTTCTTATCTTATTCGTGAAATTAAATTATCATTAGTCTTATACGTCTAATACTATACTGTTATTGATTGTAAATTACTATTTTTAAATAATTATAGCACATATTTTATGTGATAAATTAGTGAAAAAAGATTACATTTAATTCCATGTAACGCATGAGCTCCACGACTAATTGTACATAGATTCCAACTGAGATGACGTAGTGTTGTTCGTCTACTGGTGAATAATAAGAAATCCAATGAGTCCTCAACAACTGAGTCAACTCGCAACAAAATCTGTATTTAAGTTAGAAATGCTTGGAATCGCAAGTTGGAGCGGTATAATAGGTAAACTCGCGTGTCTATTGACGTTTCTGCTAGTCTCTATTGGTTCCTTTCCTTCACCTCTTTCGTCAAAGTTCGATTCGATTCTCTTATGGTATCAGTTTAGAAGGAAATTTTGATTGGCTTTTGTCTTGGGGGCGGAGAGTAACCAAAACCCTAATCGCAAGGCAGAAGAAGACGATAAAAAGACAGAAGGGATGTGGGTCAGGTGGGCCACCTATTAGTGACTCAAGAGGTCATGCCCAACTTATAAAATAACACAAAATAATAATCAGTAAAAGTTAAATAGCAAAAAACACAAGTATGCAAAAAAAAAAAAAAAGCGGGCTCCATGTTTCAGTTTCTCCATTTCTTAAATTAACTAATTTTAAAATATACGAAAAACTAATGTAAATGAACCCCGCACTTGAAGATCGCCTAATGTATAGCCTAAATTCTGCTCCTCGCCCGATACTAATAATAACAAATTATTTTGTAATATTTTAGTCAAAAGTACATACCAATAATGAATTTATTAAAATAAAGATTATATTATTTAGATTTAATTTCAAAAATAAAAGTTGTATTGGACTTTATTTAATGTGTTTTTTTACACACATATATATATATATTGTTAATTTATATTTCGAAGATTATTTTCTTTTATTTCGTAAAATCTTACGAATCTACGATTCGATTTTACTATTCGATTCTATGACCCCTCGTCCATTTCTACCTAGAAAGTCGATTTTGACTACCTTGTTCCTCAAGCATATATCTAGACTATCATGAAATGTAAAATATGGGTGCATATTTGTATTGGAGCGTGGGCCTTTTCCTCCTACTGACTGGGCCTAATCGATTGGCCCATTTCCAGAAATGAGGACGAATCTCTGACGCCCAATGGCATATGATCGTATTCATATAGAATTCATATGCCACAGCTTTCTTACATATTCTTACGTCTAAAAGCTTGAGGCTTGCGAACGAATTTGTCACCATTTGTTTTCTTCCTTTGATTTTTTTGTATTTTCTTCTCGGTTATTGGGGAAGTTCGGGAGTGCTGGAATTTTGCGTGCTTAGATGCTAATATATGGCGTGTGTTATGTATGAGAATTCTGAAGGCATTAATGAAACAAACAAGAGATAGAGGAAGTGAATTTTACATTTTCTCATAAACGAGCTACCACATATATATGCCTCAATTGAAGGCTATACTCACAGAGCATTCTAGGACTGTCTAGCATATCTTTTACACAAAAAAAAAAAGGAATAATATTAATAAATAATACGTATATATAGGACTCCCATGAAGCTGGAACATGTTTGGCGGTTGCATATTATTGGTAATCTAGATCTCCAAGGTAATCTTCTTTCTCATCAACTAGTAATTTACTTTCCTGGGGTGTCTATCTAGATTACTAGTAAGATATAACATTATCGGTCCATACCAAACATCATAATTAGCATTACTAGTCATTTTAAAAGTGAAATCATCTCAGTAAAAATCTAAGGCCTTGTTTTGTTTGTGAGTATAATTTTAAAATCACAATTCTAACTTAACTCTTCCCACTACAAAACAAAATAACTTATACAAAGTCAAAAAGTGGGCTCCATTTATATCACTTTTTTCCACAACAAAACAACATAACTCATACAAAATCAAAGGATGAGCCCCATTTATACTACTCTTTTTCAAAATCAAAATCTGATTTTAAAATCCTATTATGAAACCAAACGCAGTATAAATTATCAGTAATCTCAAATAGTAATGTACTAAATGCCACTTAACAGTTCTCTTTTTCTTTTCTTTTTTTGGGTAGATTAGCAGTTCTCTTCTTAATATTCAAACATAAGATTTGATTTATATTTTAAATTTCAATTAATAACACTTCTCATCAGGAGGTACGCGTATGAATCAGGACTCGCAAGTTGTAAGTTGTAACATCTTGGACTTCTCGAGATGGTTACCTACGTCTTTAGTGTTACACAAAATCTCGCCATTGAGTTGCAGAGGAAAGCTCTTAATTTTATTTTATTTTTGTTAACCCGGGGTGTCCAGGTTTCGTCCGACTAATCCCTGGGGCTCTGTGAACCCCCGACGGAGCACAGAGCTGGTAATTACGCCAAAGGCGCTTCGGTGGCCCCACGGGGATTCGAACCCAGGATCGGGTGCAAGTTTAGGCGCACCTTAATCACTAGGCCAAACCCGTTGGGTTGAGGAAAGCTCATAATTACTTTGTCGTTGAGTGCCCTTAATGGCTCCAGCTGTTGGTCTTTAAAATTATGTTTAGCAGTTGTTACACCCGAGTTTTATAGCTCTTAATCTTTCATACTAGTGGCTTTCGTTTTACCAATTGAAGGAGGCAAAAACGTAAATAAGAGAGAGAAACAAGAAAAAAGAAAAAGTGTGATAATTTGATCCACCCAAAATGTAACAATCCTTTATAATTAGAAATGCATTTGTTTCTTCGGAGCGGAGATCCCTCTTCTCCTGAACCGTTGGATGCCTTAGGCTTCGTTTGGGAGTGCAATGGCAGTTGGATAAGTGCTTATTTTATTGAGTTTTCACTAGAAGCAGTGTTTGGTGATTTTCTCTAACATGTTGAATAGGTACTTACAAAAACTGTTTCCGCTTATTCTCTAATTTAAATATTAATTTTAATTTTAACAGTTTCAAATTATTATCTCCCAAATATTTTTACTTATCATAAAATCAATACTTATTTTTCAATAATTATACTTCAATACTTTTATTTTAGCAATAACACTTCCAAATCAAACCCTAATCTTCTATATGATCGATCTTTTAGAGTGCGTTTGGATTTAGAGTTAAAAGTAACTTTGATTTTGATTTTGATTTTGATTGTGAAAAAGGACAAATGAGATGTGATTATAAATTTGACTTGGGAAACGTGTGTTTTTATTGTGTAGTGTGTTGAATTAAAGTTAAAGTTTAAATTTTTGAATTGAAAAATGTGTATTTTTATTGTATAGTGTGTTGAGTTAAAGTTAAAGTTAAAATTTTTTGTTCCTGAGCAGTGTTATCAGAACCGGACCGGATGATGAACCGGAAGGGGTACGGGGTCATGGGTTTATGGGTCCAACCGGGGGTTCGATGGGTCGAACCGCTCGTTTATTTAAAATAAAATAAATATTCATATTATTAAAAAAATTATGATAATTAAGATAAAAGTATGATGATTTTAAAGAAATATAACAATAGTATAAGAAAGTATCTATATTTAATATTTCTTACTTCAAAATAAATATTTTATTTTAATAAGTACTTAAAAGTAGAGTTAAAAGAACAAAAAAAGTGGTGGTGGCTTGGTTGGTAGTATGCTAATATGAAAAGCAAGAGGTCATGAGTTAAAATTTTTACACAACCAACCAATTTTTACATTAAATAGGAAACCCATAGAACCGGCCGGTTTAATGAAATTTTGCTTAAAACCGGCCGGTTCAATGGGTCCGACGGTTCAAAGTTGCCATTTCGGTTTTTAGGCGAACCGGACCGGACTTGGTGCCGGTTCCCTGTCCGACCCATCGAACCGGCCGGTCCGGTCCGGTTCTGATAACAATGTTCCTGAGTCCAAACAGGGCATAGAATCTTAATTTGGATGTATAATTTCTTTGCCAATATTTTTCTTTTTCAATGAAACCGCGCGATATTCTCAGCCTATTGACTAAAACTAATCATATACAGACGTCAATTTGCCCTAGCCATGATGCGCTTTCAATAATAGTTCTGAATCCTTGCACTGCAGTCTGCAGGTAAATTCGTTGACGGAGGACTGAAGTTTACAACTGAGCAAAGAAAGCGTTTCTTTGTTATTGACAAATAAATTGCTCAAATCAATTTACAAGTCCTCCTAGTCCTGCAAAAATCTCATAATTAAATAATGCCCCCTCTTCTTGCTTTTAATTACAACTTTGCCCCCATTGACACCTTCCAAACTTCCAAATTCGGAGATAGAGCATTGCTCGAAAAGAATAATGATTTTTCCTTAAGGGAATAAAAAAAAGAAGGATAACTGAGGGTGTCATTTATTAGAAATCACTTGACCACAATTGACTCGGCAGAAACTTATCATAAGACCTGCAAATGAAACCAACAAAGCTGAGATTTATAAACAGATCAGAGTTAACCTAAGGGACTAAAAACACTTCATCTACTCATCATATATCACAATCAAAATTAGCTAACAAATTAGCAATTACAGTCCCAAAACCTTTACCAGATCATGCTCAAGAACATCAATGACACAATGAAAAGCGGAAAGACATGACCATGATGAACAGTAGCCGCTTTTGAGGCATAGTAATAGTAGTAAGGGTAGGCGTAGTCGTGGGGGGGAATTGAATTGGGCGGTGCGGGGCTCGAGAATGGCGTGCTGGAGTACTTGAACGGTGGAGGGGGTGGCAGGAGCAGGCCACCCATTGATGGCGGGGCATACCCGTACTCAGGTGGCGTATTGGAGTACTTGAATGGTGGTGGCGGAGTTGGAAGGGTAGGGAGGCCTGGTGGCGGAGGAGAGAAGTACGGCTGGGGCGGCGGTGAGTGGTGGTGCCGGCCTGCCGGCGGTGATGATGGCGGCGGCAGCAAGAGCGGAGGGGACACATAGGGCTCTTCAGGTGACGAAGGGGGTGGCGTGCAAATGAGAGGACAGGTAGGGCAGTCGCTTATGCATACCGTGCCATACGAGGTAGGCGGAGAGTAGGATGTTGCCGGGTTCCCCGTTGGGTCTTGCTGAGAGGTCATAAGAGGAAGCATGATGAGAACATTGAGAAGCGGCAACATGATCCATACAAGAGACCATGGAAGGGGACGTAGTCTTAGGTGAGCCATATTGAAATGGAACATAGAAGAAGCATTAGGGTTTGGGTTGTCCTTTTGCTTACGCACACAGTGTCATAGTCAATATGTAGGGGTTGGACTTTTGTAGTATCGGAGCACATAGTACCTTCAAAAATCTTGCAAACGCTTATCTTCTTTGTGGATTTGTGGATGCTCTCTACCCTTTTCGGATGAGGTCTTGGGTCTTCGGCCGGATCTATAATTAAAATATGTACACTTTCGCGGTCGCTAGCTGGTCCATCCTTCATATTACGAGTAATTTATACCAGTGAGGGTAATTAAAATGGAAGATTAACGCTTTTTTGCTTCGGATATGATTCAATTATTACATCGCTTAGGTTATACAAATTAGGCTTGGGTTCAGTGATAAACTCTGTTTCCAAACAGACCCAAAATATCTCTACACGCTTTAACCCTTCTCAATCGACAATGATAGTCATGTAATCTAACTAGTTAGATACATTCTTTTAAGAGAAGATGATTCGCATATTTGACATCGAGGGCTCTCATGCTGATGTGTAGCCCTAGTTATGGTCCAGTCTGCTAGGTTCTGCTCTGATTAATGATAATAAGTTCGTATTTTACTCCAATCGACGCCAGATATATCAAAGTTGCTTACCGTCGGACCACGGATATTAAATATTCATAGAAATCGATTCGAGTGATATGCATTTTTTTTAATAAGATATGGCTTTAATTTCTTTGAAAAGTTGGATTCAGATGCTTCGGTTATTGGACCTTTGTGGGTTATTGCTGTAAAGCTGAAGAAAGACATCCGCTCCCTCTATTCCTCCTTGTGTTAAGGACAATGTCGGCCCCCTCATTTCGGCAATTAGTCAAGGAGAGCTCTGTCTCTATATCTAGCATTGATTGATTCAATAGTGAGAGCTCTGTTATTATATAATATATCATTCTTTTGATCACGAGGTTGTCATCAGCTTTTAGATGAGACAGATCTTCGCTCGAACATCAACTTGTTTCGCGGCTCGAAATTGAAATGCTCCTGTAAAGGCCAATGAAATTAGCACAAATAAATAGAACTCCTAGTAATTCCATTGACGAAAATGAAATCTAACACCTCCTATTTTTTAGAGGAAAATATATATCATTCCACTACACTCTTTTTTTTCAAAAAAAAAAAAGACAAATTACTTGGCCATTACATAATATGGCTTCTAGGTTTTATATGTTGTTTTTGCCTTTGAGAGGTATATTATCTCGGAATCTTCAATGGGTCAATACTCCTTTAGGGAAAGGGGAAATTGATCAAAATTTTCCACTTTCGTGTCAGAGATAGGAGGAGTACAGTGAGTTTGAAAAAGTGTACGTCTTTTTTGAGTGTCCTCTTTCTTCCTTTCCTTTTCCCTTTTTTATTTTTATTTTGGGATAAAGGCAGAGGATTATATATTTCGTTTTTTATCCCCCACCACCGGTTATTTGAAATGAGATTTTCTGTTTTCCTTAATTTCTTTTCCTAGGCTATCACTAGCAATGCTGAGCACGCAAAATCGAAATTAAAATCGGAATGTGAGCATACGCATGTTGATGCAATGACATGTTTGCTTGCCCATATGATTTTTCAAAAGAGTTTCTAGAGTTATGTTAAGTTTATGAAAATATAATTATGCGGTACCTTTTATAGGTTTATTTGGAGTTAGATTCTCTAGTTTAAGTTAGTTTTAATAGGTTTATAGTTTAGTTTACATTCATTATATGTAGAGTTTAACCGTTTTTTGGTTAGTTTTTAGGTGTTTTTCGAAGTAGTTCATAAATCAAGCTTTTACAATCTCGAAGTTTTTTATTTTTTGGACAGGTTAAACTCGACTAATTGGTGCAAATTACATATGGTTGGAAAGCTCATTGAGTCTGGAGCGCAGCGATTCAAACTATTCATCGTTTGGAGCTCAGACAAAAAAGATACAACTACTTGAAGTTCAGCATGCAGTGAAGCAAATACAGATTTGAAGGGCCACAGCCGTGAAAAAGGAGGGCTGGGGCCGTCCAGATCTGTTGAACTGCATTGATTTTGCTTTATTCGGGTTTTTTCTTGGGTTTTAAGGATTTTAAGAGGAGGCTATTATTGGGGAGATATCTTCATTTATTTTTGGAATAATAATCTAATTAGATATCTTCATTTATTTTTAGAATACTAATCTAATTCTACATAACTTAATTCTATTATTTTTCAAATTTAACGATATAATTATTATTGTTTTATCTTTTGTACAATTCAACGATATAATTTCTCACTCATATTTTTTTTTAACCATTTTTACACTCAATTTTTTAATAATAAATTCACCATATACTTTCACACATATATATATATATATAATCTCATATATCAATATATTTGTCAACACTTGCAATTACTACGCAAAATCAAGTTGAATTGAATCACGATCTAACTCGAAAACCAAACACAAGCTTAACTTTTTCAAATTAGATGGTTATGATATTTTGGGAGATAGAAAAATTCAATTGGGATGGTTTAAATTACGAAACCAATTCTTTTAGATTGAGAGATCTTTGCGGATTTGTTTAGATTTCTTTTTATGCTAAACATTAGCAGAGGGAAGAGAGCTGAACGTCTAACATTTGGAGGGAGAGAACGCAGAGCTCGGAGACCAAGCTTTCAGTAGAGATCGAGATCATGACGACGGTGGCTCGAGTTGGAAGACCAACTACTTCATCTTCTTCTCGTTTTTCATCTCGTTTTCCTTTGATTTTTGTGGTCATGACTATGTTTATCTTTTGGGAATAGATGTTTACACTTTCGATCATGAACTAAACTCTTTTTTTTAGGGCTTCAATGAAACCTAGTATTTATATATATATATATATATATATATATAATTGTGAATTATCTTCTCTATATCTATTGAATTCGATTGAATTGCTTGTCCTATCTTGTTCTTAATGCGATTAATTGCTTGATCACTAATTAATTTGATTAGGAAATCTAGATGTACTTGGGAAAGACATTCTAGGTTAAGCCATGGATAAGATAGCCTAAGTTTAGTTTGAGATGGAAAACCGACTAATTCGTGTGAGGAATAATAATATACCCAAACGCCTTAGGTAGCCAATTAGGGGTTAATAATTAATAGGCCGCCGCTTATTGATTGCATAGGAATATAGTAGTTAATTCGATACAAAGTATACATTTATGCGACACTCGAAAGAGGCGTTGGAAGATTTATAAAACCCTAGGTTAGTAATTTGAGAATTCGATAGAATAAAGAGAGAATGATTGATTCTGCATAAGGTACTAGGTGAAATTGATAGTCCTAGGTTATCTCCATTGATTTTTACTCTTATTTATCTCGTTGCTTAAGTTTAGTTCAGCTTTAGTTTAACCTACTCCCTCAAAAAACTAATTGTCTGCATAAAAGTTAATTGTGATAGTTTTAGTACTTAGTAAGTTTTAGACCAATCTCTGTGGGACGATACTCTTGCTCACTCTATATTACTTATTTGATAAAGTGCACTTGCATTGATCAATTTTTATCGCAACAAGTCGTTTTTCATAAGATTTAGTTCATCAAAATTTTTGTTGTGAGGTACTGAATTCAGAGTTTGGTATGTTATAATTCTAAGTTTTGAATATTAATAATGACAATTGTCAAATATCTTTGATAATCACTTCAAAGGAGCAGTACTTTCAATTGAATTTAGGCAAAGTAGAATCAGTTCAAATTTTTTTTTTTGGTGAATGAGTCACTTCAAGTTTACTAGGTTATTTCAATTTGCTCTAAAAATTACTACTATTACAGGGGCTGAAGTAACCTAGGTGGTGTTTGGCAACGGAGTAGAATATGATTATACTTAATTCTATGAAATGAAGACAACAATAGTTCTTTATCTAGCAAGAAAAAACAAAGAAGATAACAGTAGTTAGGGAAATTTATTATTAAAAAGTTGGTTGTAATAATTGATTAAGAAAAAATATATGAGAAAATTTATTACTAAATTAAAGAAGATAAAAAAGTAATGATTGTATTATTAAATTGAAAAAAAAGTAATAAATAGTTGAGAAAATTTAATATTAAGAGATTAATTGTAATAATGGTTAAGAAAAAGTACGTGAGATAACTTATTTTTACATTGATAAAAAAAAAGAGAGTAATGATTGTGTTGTTGAATTGAAATAATAGTAAAATGAAGTTAAAATTGAGCATGATTTTTTCAATAGACAAACAAAGTCACTGGTAAACTTGAAGGGTTCTACTTTGCCTGAACTCAACTGAAAACTATACTGCTCCTTTCTAGCTTCTTTTCCAACATACATTCATTAGTACCTAGATTTACATAAATGTACGAGCAGTTAGTTTAAGGAAACATCTCTTACTGTTTAAGATATAAGAAACCCATTTTCTATATATAATCAGCGGTCTGACTATTATGACTGTGTATCAGCGGGACATGGTATCCCACGCGTTGGATGCGTGTCGATCCCACGACGCACTATGCATCTGACGGCAGGGAGACCGCGTATCACTGGAACATACGGTCATATTAGAATTTTCCTATAATGAAATTATGATAAAGAGTTTTTCCTTTCCTGGATAGATGGAAAAGCGAGTTAAATGCAGCATCAATCACCACGTTTGAGAATTCTTGTGTCTCTTAAATGGGTCTTTAGATCCCAACCTTTCATAGAACCCCCGAAGTATGACACTCGTCGTGCTACCATCCAAGAACCGTTCGTCCATTATTGCTCAGTGGTTTTCCTGCCAATTGGAAATATGTGGCAATTAGAGGAATGTGGGGCTTTGCCTAGGTGCTAGAACTTGCGACCGCAACAAAGCACTTTTTCATTTAAAAAAAAAAGAAAAAATAAAAAAAGGAGTGCAGCGTCTCTTTCCCACAATTCAAAAGCGAAAGGTTCACCTACCGAATGACTAATTCTCATTATTGAGACTATATGAAAGAGTTTGATTTCAGAGTTAAAGTAACTTTAATTTTAATTTTGATTTTGATTGGAAAAGGACAAATGAGATGGTATTATAAATTTGATTTGGAAAAACGTGTGTTTTTATTGTGTAGTGAGTAGAGTTAAAATCAAAATCATGATTATAAAATTAGACTACGAAAACAAACAGGCCCTATATATATCCCATTATTGTCTTTTCTCCTATCATGGTTAGGATCATGCGCCTTCCCTCAATCCTATATAGTTTTAGGTAGCTTAATTTCGAAAAGTAAGCATGTATTTTACTTTTTTTCCCCCCTTAAATGTAGTTAAAAACAAGAGTTGTTAAAAATTAATATGCACCTTCAAAATTGTTTCTTTTATAGCCAATTATGAACTTTTCTTTGAATTTTTCATTTTTTTTGTTAAATTTTTTTTATCCTTTCACGTCTATTTTTGGTTAGTTTTATATTAATTTTTATGAAAAATTATTAAAATAAAAATAGTACTAAAAAATAATAAAATTATAAAAGAAAACTAATAGATGAACAGATAAAGGTGCGTTCAACGCTGAGAGCAATATGACTTCTTCTTAGCAGTGGTGGTCGGCGTTGGCCTTGACACCACTTTTCTCAATCTTTTAATTCCTAAAATTAACTTTTTCATTTTTCCGACATCAAAAAATATTTTTGAGACAAAAACTTAACCGTGGTTATTTAAAGTGGCTATAAGCATGATTGTTCTAAAAGTACGTAGCCTTTTTCTTTTTATTTATAAAGGGATATCTATGAATTTTGTATAATGGAATATAAATTTTGAAAGTATATAACTTTAATTTAAAATATTTTATTTTTTGTTAATACTGAGGATGAGAGTACAATACATTTTCTACAATTATATTCTACCAAAAAATTAAAACCTACACATACATGATTATACTATTTAGATGGTAAAACTGCCTTTTTGGCAAGATTATTCATAAACCATACCTCATTCCGTGCCTTTTCAGCATTGGTGACAATTGACAAGGGCCATCATGGATGCACAATTTCATAACAAGTTGAGATCTCCTTTCTGACCGAGTGGCTGCCCCCCGATGCCACCACTAACCTCATAAAAAGCAGATTTGTACCTGTCACTTTCGGGATATTATGGTCCTTTGCTGTCTTAATAAAGCAGAGAAATTCCTTGCATTTTTTTTTTTTGAGAAATGATGGGTATGTTCTAAAGGTAATTTTGATGCCTTCCAAGTTCCGACCCCTGAAATTTTTTCTCGACATGAGATAATCAATTATGTGCACGTCTATACACGTGTTTCTAATTATTGTAATAGTAAAACGATCATTTTTACCACCCTAGATCATTATAAATTCGTATCTAAAGATCCTTCCAATTGTAATCAATCTTACTGTGAACGTGAATATAGCTCGGGGAAGATGCAGAAAATTCTACGCCTGTGTTCCTTCATCCTTCTTGTTATTTTCCTACTGTAGTGGAGATGGAATCCTAGGCCCTCTTTCTTTCTATTTTCAACACTCTCCCTTTTTTTTTTTTCTCTCTTTCCTTCCCTAGAAACGTACAATTTTCTTTCACCATGTCTTCCAAAACTTTCATCAATGATTACGCTCCAATAGTCTGAAAAACTGATGTGCCCGGATAATTCCCTAACTCACGACTTGGGTCAATATGGCTCCTCGTCAAATTTACATTCGGTTTGCACTTTTGAGAGATATCCAGATGTAAGTTTAGGAATCAATGTAAACACATCCACCTATTAATAAAGTATTTTATTCAGAAAAAAAAAAAACAGTCTGGCAAGGCAATCTTACAAAGAAAAGCAGATAAGTAGAAGAGGAATTTCTCCTGGCCATACTTTCCACTTCAGGTGTCCATTTTCGACTCTTTGGTGACGTTTGGTTCTTGATAATTGAGGTGGGAATTTCGGATTCCCACCTAGATTACGCATTACACGTTTGGGCATAATTTGGAGCCTAGGAATTTTATTTGGACTTTCTCTGGGCCTTATGAGATTACACCATCTGGAGATTACGCCCTCAAGTTTGGTATTTAGAGGTTGTCTGGATCGCTAGAATGTTAGATTATAAGGAATGTCAAATTGCAGGGAAAGATAGCCTAGGAATGTTACATTACAAGGTCTATGACATTACTGTGTTTAGTAAGTTATTGTGTATTTGGGAAAGTATCAGGTAATATGAGATTGGTACGTATGGTATATTAAGTAAATCAATGGGAACGTATAGTAAGTTTACAAATACACCCCTATATATTATTTATTATTATTTTTTTAATTTTAAATATATTTTTATATAAGTATTAATATTTATATAAATATATGTTTATACAAATATTTTATTTAAAAATCTATCAAAAATATTTACAAAAATATTTATATTTAATGTATATAAAAATATTTATATTATATTACATTATGTTTATATCTATATAAATATACTTATATTTATATAAATATATATTAAAGAAAGAGATTACACCCATGTTGTAATCTCAAAATACCAAGCTATATTTTGAGATTACACCATAAGGCCCGGGAAAGCCCAAACGAAATTCTCAGGCTCTAAATTGCACTCAGATGATGTAATTGAGGGCGTAATCTAGGTGGGAATTCGAAATTCCCACCTAGATTACATTGACCCAAATGCCCCCTAGAGATTACACCGATCTCATTCTTATATATATTATAAATATTATATATTATACATTTATATATTATATTTATGTATTTATATAAATATAAATATTTATACTAAATATATTTTATTTTATTTTTGTATATTTATATTCGTATTTAATATAAATATTTAAATAAATATTTTTATAAACATATAACAAATATATATATATTTAAAATAAAAAAACAATATTAAAAATAAACATTTAGCATAATAACCATATAAATAAGGGGTATAATTGCAAAATTATTTTACTTTTCAATCGATTTATTTAATATAACAAACGTGACAATCTCAAATTATCTTATACTTTATCAAATACATAATAATTTACCAAACATAGTAATATCATCATGTTCCTTGTAATATGACATTTCATGGACTTACTTTCCCTATAATCTAACATTCCATGTAATTTAAGATTAAGCGAACCAAACTCCCCCTTAATTAAATTAGGAGAAAGTAAATGAGAAATTCTATGGTCCATGCTCATGAAGTTCTTGATGACTGTAGAATCAGTTTGGGGTCAACTCCTAAATGCTGATCCAACGGTCATGAATGCCTCATGAACCTGTTATTGCATAAACGGTTGAATTTTTCCAAAGTAAATGGAAATTGGGTAACACAATTTCATCCGTCAACGATAATAGATAAGATGGAGAAGGATTGATATGACAATAAAGTGCCTCCCGAATTACGAATAACTATAATATAAGAAAAACCGCTTATCACTAGCACAAGCAGAGGAACAATCGACACTCAATTAAACCACTCATTACCTGAATTACAGACTTAAGCGGACTAATCTCAAATGACGAGCCATTAACTTGTTAACGTGTAAGCCTTTAATCCAACCATTACGCCTATCTTGGTACGTGCATGCGATGTGATGCTCAATTCAGAATTCATATTATGCGGTAAACAATGACGAGCTGATTTACAGGAACTTTTTGTGAAGTTCGCAAAATAATCATCCGACATAATTCTTCCCGAAACAGAAGAGCAATGCACGTTTCACATGCAGTGATGAGAAAATTGAGGTTTTCCGAGATACGTTTTAATCTTTCTTACAAGACAACAGAAGGAATCATAATACCCTGACTTATGCACATGGTCATTTTCCTTTGTTTCTTTTCATTTTTTCCCTACCACATTTCCCACTGTTTCCCCTCGTTCTTTCCCCACCCAAAGGGTCGTTCAAAATTTATGCTAAAACCATCTGCGGGTCATATTTCTGTATACACAAGGAAATTTTTAAGTCTCAGGTGATGATTCGTGTCTTGAAACTTTGGCGTCGATTCATCTTCCATTCGAACCTGCACAAAGCTGACGGAATCAAATGTCAATGTCCGTATTGATGATTCAGTCGATCCCTCCTTCAGCAGCAGCTGCCTTGTGAGTCGGTGAAGATGATGTAGATGCTTCTCCGTTATCAATCTAGCATTAGGAAATAGTCTTGGTTAGCACGTAATTTATACCATGAGAATATTGTGAATGTATACGTAGACTAATTCTGTAAGTCCCATTATCATAGAGCAAAACTTTTTGTAACCATTCATTTTCCACCCTTTTTCGCTAGTTATAGTGTCACCTGTCATAGTGTTTCAATAGCCAGGACTATACCTGATCAATACTTGTCCTGCATATGGTTGATGTAGGTGAAGATGGTGGATCCCTGCTTTTTGAAGTACCGTGTCCATTATTTCTATGGTGATCATAAAATCTCCCAAAGTCTCTCAGTCGATTAAGCTCCGGCACGATGACAGTCCCCAGATCCGGCCTATCCTTTTGCCGAAGCTCCGTGCACCTGAGGGCTAGTTCAGCAAAAGCCAGTGCCTCCTCAACTGGCCAATCTCGAACTGCCGGGTCAAGCATCTCCTCGAACCTACCTATATCGATTGCAAGTTTAACCTGGTGAGCAAGGCCCATTGGGGGCCTCGCCGTGATCATTTGAAGAAACATCACTCCAAGAGAATAGATGTCAGATCTCGTGGTAAGCTTTCCCGTCTGTTGGTATTCTGGGTCAATGTAACAAAACGTTCCTGCAGCATTGGTCATGTGGTACTGAGTCACGCTATCCACAACAGAAGGCGGAACAAGCCTCGCCAGGCCCACATCACTAATCTTGCTCTTGTAGTTGTGGTCCAGTAGGATGTTTGCAGGCTTCAAGTCTCGATGCACCAGCGGCTCTGGCTTGGCTTGGTGGAGGAACAGGAGAGCAGTAGCAACCTCAGCCGCAATTTTGAACCGCCTTCTCCATGAGATCGGAGGGGTGTCGCCTTTCTGGAATAGTCGATCTTCCAAGCTGCCGAAGTCCATATACTCATATACCAGGCACCCGTACTCAGGACAAGCACCCAAAAGGAGTACCATGTTTGGATGTCTCATGGAACACAGGACCTCAACCTAAAACATTAACGCTTGTTAATAAGATCTCTGCGTACACCACTTTGCATGATAGTTCACAGAGTTCATACATGTGAACTGCTTCATGAAACAATAAGACATATTCGTACCTCTTGGTGAAACTGCTTCTTTCCCTGTGAGGCATCCGGACGTAAAACCTTGATTGCGACGCGGGTATGATTGAGAATGCCCTTATACACAGGCCCATACCCACCCTCCCCGATCTTATGCTCTCTCGAAAACTTATGGGTGGCTTCTTCAATCTCAGCAAGGGTGTACTTCCGGTACCGCACATCATTATGGTGGTACGTGCACAGTGCCTTGTCCTTCTCCTCAGACTCCAGCTTGGCCTTGAGCTCGGCCTGTCTCCTCCTCTGGACCTCTATCTCAGCGAGCATCTGGGCCTTCTCCGCAGCCTCTAGGGCAGCCTTGCACTTCGCCTTCTCCATCTCCGCAATGGCAAGGGCTGTCTCCTCAGCGAGCCTGGCCTCCTTGAACTTACGGGCCTCTTCCATCTTCAGCTGCTGAAGCTCTGCAGCCTATTCAACCCCAATGATTAATTTCAGAGTGCGACTAAATTACGGAAAATAAGCAGACAGCAAATGATCATTATAAGCTTACCTTCTTCTTGGCAGATATAGCTTCTTTGCAGGCATTGCTGTACATATCCATGGTCTGCTTCAGCTCAAGCTTCAGCCTCTTCATCTGGGCCTCGAGTTCCCTCTAAAATGTTCAATGAACTTATTGTCAGATTTCTATGTTTTCCTTTATAATTTTTTTTAAAAAATTTTATAGTTAAACATTCAACCTGAATAATATTTTCAGTTTTCAAAGATTAAAAATAAAAATAAATAAACCAATCCAAATGCTCTGGTGATACTCACGGATGACTGATTAATTGTTGTTGAAAGTGTTGGAGAGTCTTTTTCGATGATGCTAAAGTCTAGCCTGTCGGCAGTGAGATCCATTGATCCAAAGTTTAATGGACTTGGAAACTCGCCAAACTCACTATTATCAGCGATGGAATCCCGGCCCCAGGTCGGAGTCCTCAACCCATGATTCAGGATGTCCGAGTGGTCCACGTGGCTAGGATTTCGGTGCCTATCTACTGCTTTTGGAGCTCTCAAGTCATTGCTCTTCCTTTCCGAGATCAATACATCCGACCCAATGCTTCTTCGCCGTGGGTGGCTGGGTGCCCTAATTTGAATGAATCACATTAAGAAAGAACAGCCACGAGGGAAATAAAAGGACTAAAGATCACTTGCATATGAAGTTATGAACCAATAATATGAATAGGTACCTGATTGTGTCGTCTGGATCAGAATTAGCTGGGGGAGGTGTTGCAGAAGTCGGGGTCCTCGGGGGTGTGGAATTGTTAACAAATTGCCTTTGGGCTTTCTTTGCAGACGACACTCTCCCTTTTGAGATCACGAAGACATTGCAAAAATCAGGGGCAGATTTCGCGAGGATATTTGATACATCGGGGTTCTTCAACTTTCTGAAGCATTTCGTTAAAAGTGAAAATTAGTTCTCTTTTGTTAACTGCACAAAATTTTTAAGAAACAAAACTTCCAGCGATATGCGTATGGGAAAGTACCTGCTAAGAGCATTCCTCGTAGATGCACCAACAACAATATTCGTAACATAGTTATTTGAAATGTATTCCAATATTCCTTTCGCGACATCATTGTCGTCAATGATCAACTCCTTCAGTTGGACCTGAATTGAGAAAATCTCTGGATCAATTAACTTCATAAGCTAATTAAATGAAAGATCTCACGAATAAGCTCTCAATCACGCTGCATATGGACATGATGCCACCATGGAACAGCCAACTTCTTACCCCTTTGCGAGCGCAATACCCACGGTAGACACCGAAAAGCTCGCGTTCATCCATTTGATGATGTCCATCGTCATCTGCGCACGTAAACAAATGGTATGAATAACAAAATACCTATAATGCTTTATCAAGTTTTATCACATAATTAGGAAGATACTGAGGGCATTTCTTCTCGAATTTTAATTTATGAGGTGAGATCCTAACACTGGAGATATTACTACATAATTAAGGAGGGAGGTACCTACGATGTGCCTTGCGCCGGACATGTATGAGCGTGATTTGCATGTTGTTGATCAAATTATCGATGGCCCACCTCACGGCGTGCGGGCTGTTCTTATCCTTATCTATGGCCACGGCAGTCATCGTGACACCGCCATTTTGAGGAGTGCTGCCATTTTCAGAAGAAGCCTGCACGGATGCCATAATATTGGATCGGAATGCTTGGGATCGATGCCAAACACCGACAGAGGACAACTAGCCCTTCCCTCTGTTCCGCCTCTGCCGGACTTGGGCTTGTCGGTTACTTTGGCCACGGAATCGACCCCTTGAATAGAAGCAGGGCCGATGTGGATAGGGAACAAAAGATCATTGGTGGCTTTTGGGGCCGAAGGACTCACAAATTCATTGGATTGGTAGTAACTAAAAATACCTAAATTCGGGGCAACTGTGGACTATGTTTCAGGAAAATTTGACTGTCGTCCCCACTGGTTTTTCTGAGGGGCGTTCGGGCAATTAAATTTAGTACCAGACAAGTTGGCAACTACTGGCTCCGGAGACCTAGGAAATATAGTCTGTCCAATTGAGTCTTCTGAAAATATTCCTTGACTCACAAAAAAGAAAAAGAAAAAACACAAAAAAAGAACAAGTTTAATTTGATAGATTATGTTGGCCGCTCTCTCAACATATTGGAGCTTAATTATTAACACCCCGACTTCCCAATCAACTTGAAGCTAAAACCGCAAATCATGTCTTTTTCTAGTACGGCAACTCATAACACATGCGGAACAATCCTCAGTGTCTGCTATATGTATGTAAGCTTTTAAGTATATGCACGTATCAAATGATGGTTTTATAGATTAGGACGAAAATTGAAGATTATCTCGGTAACATTTATTGTCACATAGATCAAATAATCACAGATTATTCACGAGTTATCAAACTTATCTATGTATTTTACTTAGGAGACACACTTTTGATTATAGTGTAGAGATTAGAGAAGAATAATTGTGGATAACTGGATTTCTTTAAAATGACGAGATAAAAAAATACAATTGTCAACGACAACTGAGCAAACGTTTTTCTATTATAAAAAGTCAAAAAAAAAGTAACATGTCATTTATAACGCAAGGGGACAAAATAGAGTGGCAGTAGCTAGATACAACATTTTGAACTCAAATATATGCACGTCAAAATCAA
Organism: Punica granatum; assembly: GCF_007655135.1. NCBI lineage: Eukaryota > Viridiplantae > Streptophyta > Magnoliopsida > Myrtales > Lythraceae > Punica > Punica granatum. The sequence goes on along the minus strand of NC_045127.1, from coordinate 15,568,421 downwards.
CCAATAAAATTGTTCACCCAAAATATATCTATGTATATCTATCTATCGAGCCAGAAAAAAAGAATCTTATCTCATCTTTCTTATATCTTATCTTATAGAAAAAAGTAAAATTCTAGTCTATAGGGGATGCTGGTGGTATGTAGGGTGGGATATCCCACCCTTAACCACCCTCCCTCTTTTCTTTTTTATAATTTTTAATATTTCTTTTAAATTTAATTTAATTTAAATCACTTGATATTAAGAAGTCCACAAGATCCACCTAATGTAGGTTAAAATCTGATTAATTTAGCCCTGTTTGGTTTTAGAGTGTAATTTTAGAATCACAATTCTAACTTAACTTTATTCACTACAAAACAAAATAATTGATACAAAGTTAAAGAGTGAATTCCATTTATACTATTTTTTCCACAACAAAACAACATAACTCATACAAAGTCAATGGGTGGGTCCCATTTATACTATTTTTTTTCAAAATCAAAATCTGATTTTAAAATCATACTATGAAACCAAATGCAACCTTAGGTTAGACCAAGTTCAACCGACTAAGGGATAAATCTTTCCGATCGTGAATTTTCTGTAATCACATGACTCGCACCCGATACCGTACTTGACGATAAGATTCGCCGTTAAGACTAACCCACGTTAATAAAAGGCCTATTTTAACTCCTAACCAATTTAAGTAGTCTCTTTTTAATTGGTATTTTTTTTTTGTACTACTTGATATTAAGAAGTCTCACCCTCATCCTTTCTTTCTTTTTAAAATTTTTAATAATATTTTTTAATTTCCTTGGTATAAAAATTTCTTTGATTGGTGCGCACCACTTGATATTTGAAAGTCCAATGTATCTAATTGATCTAGGTTCGTGCGAGGTCGACGCAATAAGGAATAAAACACTCCCAATCATGATTTTTTTCCAATCACAGGACTTGAACCCGAGGTCAACCCACTAAAAGATAAAACTTCTCTGATAGTAATTTTCTCCAATTACAAGACTTACACCTGATGGTTTACCTAAGAATAATATTGGCGACTCACCTAAAACCGATCCACATTAGTAAAGAAATCTATTTTAATTCCATCACCAAATTAAATAGTGTCTTTTAGTTTGTGAAGTTAGAAAAGTCCTTATTTTTACGGCAAATTACACAAAAAAAACTTAAATTTTGTAAAATTTCTCAATTTTGTCATAAATTTTATTTTGTAACAAAACAAACAATAAGTTTTCTAAATTGTCTCAAAAATGACATCCGTTATAAATTCCATCAATTTTGCATACGTGGACTGTTAACTTCAGACATAAATTAATAAATAAATAAGATAAGTTAAATAAAAAAATTCAAATTTTTAAAAAAGTCTCAATTTCATCATAAATTTAATATGTAATGAAAAAAATCACATGGTTTATCAAATGATGTGTAAACTTTGTAGGTCCCGTGAAGTCCACGTAGGCAAATAGACGGCAAACTTAACAGAATGGTAACGGGAGGTCAAATCTGAGACGATTCTCAAAACATGTGATTTTTTTTTACAAAACAAAATTTATGACAAAATTGAGACGTTTTACAAAATTTAAGTTTTTTTTGTGTAATTTGCCCTTATTTTTACGATGAGACGCAATGTTAGACTAACATATTGACTGAGACTAATTCTTTATTGGGTATTGATGAAGAAATTAATATGGATCCGCGTCAATACAATATTATTAAAATCGATTTTGTACAGTTTTGAAACGTTAAATGGTTCTTTTTCATATATATATATATAATATTAAATATTGATCATGCTTAGTAATGATTAATTGGATATTTAGTTTAGTACTTTAGCACATATTTTTTAGAGCGAGAAATAAAAAGTACATAAATGAATTTTTTTATTTAGTAAATTTTATTTTTCAAAATAATAAAAACGGGTCCCTTCGCTAGTTTTAACTAACTTTCATGTTTTTAACTTGAAAGCAGCCATCAGCTTATACCACGATGTTTTCGGAAAAGGAATAAACTATACTATATATTGAAATGTAAACCTCTTTAGATTTAACTTAAATACATTTAACCAAAGAAAAGGAAATGAAACATGAAAGTAATTTATTACATTTCATGACTTACGTATCCTTACCGAGTAGAATATACATAATTACTGTATCATGAAGATAAAACAAAAATTAAAAAGGAAAGGGTAAAATGACCTTCCCTATCCTTAAATTTTTGTAATGACAATCCACCTTATTCTTAATCAAAATAGACAACCCACTGATAATTCTAGGATTTAGAGTTATTTCGCATATCTTGTTGCCATAAATTATGTTTAGTTGGCCAAGTTTAGTTTAGTTTTAGTCCTTTTTATGTTGATTTTCATGTTTTAGTTAGATTCTAGAATTTTATAACATTTTAATTATTTTTAGTTATATGTTGGTATTTATTTGTTTTCTTTTCATAGGACATAGAGTAGTGGCAACGAAGACTCAAACTTGAATCAGTTGATGTCGTAACATTATACAACATAACCTGAGAGCAGTTTTTGGTCGAGTTCAGGCGATGCTATAGCATTGGACGAGAATGCTACAACACTAACAAAGAATAACATCTGATGCATGAATTTTGTACTTCTGACTTATTTCGAAATGTTTGGAGATTCTCTTGGAAGAAAATATCTTGAAGACCAAGGCTAGAAGAGAAGATATGATTAGATTTCCCTTGTGTTTTATTTTAGGAAGTTGAATTGTTATAGATAAGGAAATTATATATTAGGTAGATTTTGTTAGGTTGTTCTATTTTCATGCCTTTTCCCTTATAAAAGCCATGACTTGGGCAAGAGAATGGTGTGGACAGCACAAGGAACAAAGGCGTATTCAAGAGGGAGAAGTATTTGGGTTTAAGATTCTTGTGGCACGATTGTGTCATATTATCTTAGACTGCTGTCAATTTCTCTTTAATTTCAATGTTTATGTTGAATTCTTGCATGTGTTCTTCATTTCTTATGGGCTAATTTCATATGGTATGATTGCAATTGAACCCGCATGTTGTTAATTCGTTTATTTTCCTTTGATCTAATGAGTTTATGATTCTAATCTATTTAGTCTATTTCCGTGTTTAATACTTGCAATTGCCCGATCACCAATTGTATTGATCTTAATAGTTTAGATGAACTCAAGAGGGGAATTCTAGATATAAATTAGGGTTAGACTAGTCTAAGATTGGCTTTGATAGATTGTTTCGAGGGTAGATTTAGGTCTATAGTTGATTTGTGAGTAGGATAGGAATATACCTATTCACCTTAGGTAGCAAAAGAATTGATACTCAATGAGCTTGTATGATTTTGGTAACCATAGGAATATAGGGAATCAGTTAATATAAATCTTTTTTTGAGTGATTAGGAAGAACCTTAAGGATAGTTAAGAACCTAGGTTAGTAGATAGGATTTGAAACGAATTAGGGATAGAGGGAGTAGCTCGAGTTAGCTATGTGTTGGGTGAAATTGTGATTCTAGGCTGTGTCACCAATTGATCATTGATTGTTCTTGATTCGATTCATTTTATTTTATTTTAATCAATCAATCTTTGCTTTGCTTGACTTCAATTGAGTTGTGAATTTTGATAATTAGCAGAGCTTTAAGTCAAGTCATCGTGGAAATGATACTCTATTCATCATTATATCGCTTGTCATGACCTGTGCACTTGCGGGGTTATTAAACTGTCAAACAATTTTTTGGCGCCGTTGTTGGGAATTTGTTTTTCAAAATCTTTACTACTTTTGATACTAAGCAACTTAGTTGCCAATCAAGCTTTATTTTATATTTTCGAGCATAGTCTAGTTTTCTCTCTCGTATTTTTGTAGGTGCACTTACAAGATGTGGTCCGATGATGATGAACCATCAATGGAGACTGATGGCAAGACATTTATCTGAGGGTTACGTTGGAGGAATCCATCTAGCTTCATGTACGTGGCAAGATCAACAGGCAACTTGGGTGAATTCATACAGGTATGAACCACAACAATGGCACCCATTTCAAGAAGAAGAGCCAAGTATAGAGGCATGCTTTGAGTATTACAGTCAATGTCAACTCTTTTAGAGGAATCCAACGCCAGAGAATTGAGAGACAAGGGATCTAATTGCCTCTATCATTCGCAACCAATCCTATGAAGAGTTGCCGAGATACATTGATTTCGACATGAGGGAAGGAAGTACTGAAGAAGCCATGATGACCACAACGTTGTCCGAGCCATAATTTGAGGAATACAAAATCATAAGTGTCAACACTGTTGAACTCGAGGATGATACCGCATCGACGGAGGTAGAAGATCGAGAGGGACCCAATACCATGTCACTTGACTATGCAAGCGATCCGGGAGATCCACCGGAGGATTTATTACTAGATGGAAAAGAAATTGAAGATGTGGATTTTCTTGGAATCTTGAAGTGGCTAGAACCCACACCACATTTGCCAAGAGTGACAAATTGAGGCGGGCTTTTAATTTTCTTTCAATTATCTAAATTGATTAGAAATTCCGTGCCTTTACAGAGGAAGCAACAATTTAATGATTGGTTTGATTTGCATGGAATTTTGTTGCAGGCACTCTATTGGGAATTGAAAGAGAGGGTTCGAAGATTAAGAAACAAGCTAAAGTGGCAAACAAGTGAGCAGTGGTATCATGCAATTCAAGAGCAACAACTACATCGATTCAGGGGAGATTTCCATGATTATTCTTATTTGATTCATGCTATTCTATTATTTAGGATAATGCTTAATTTTAAGATTAGAGATTGGAGGTGTATTTTATTTTAGTTTCTTTTTATTTTACCTTGTTTTATTTTTTACTTTTTTATTTTTGGTAGGTAGTTTTCGAAGTTGATCTGCCTTCGTCTAGTGTCATCTCATATCAGTCAGTGCCACGACATCAGTCTAAGCACTACAACACAAACAGAAGAATAAAATTTGTTAATCAGGCGATGCTACAACATTTAGAGGGGTGTTACAGCACCAACCGATTTGATATTATGAAGAGTGTCCAATACTATAGCACGATGCTGCGACATTTAAAAAGGGATTGAGATTATAATGAAAAATCACAAAAATCCTTAATTTACTTTTTCCTCTTATTTGTACTATCTCAACGCAATATTCTCGTGTCTCCACGGAAACACTCGAAGGCAGGAGTACCGATTGATCAATTTGACCATCGGTGGCGGCATTTCTAGCCCTCACAAATCCTTGAAGTGGCCGATCAAGTACAAGGGTGACACTTCTTCCACCGCCATGAGAGATGTTGAATAAGGTCAAGGAAGAGGATGATGAAGAGTGTAGAGGATAAAGCAACAAAAGTAACGAGCTTGACTTCATATATGATCTGGGGAGTTATCTCGAGCTTTTTCTCTTTTATTGTCCAAATCTTATTTGTGTGAGTGAGCTTAGACATTAGGAACGATGTTTAGCTTAGGTTTGGGGGTTATATACCTTGTTTTGTGTGCTTGATTTGTGGTAGTTGCATTGTTAATGCTGAATTTAATAGATGCCATTTTTTTTTCCTTGCTATTAGTTGTATTTTTAGGGTGATTTTGTTTTCCTAGATTTCTATTTCGTTGAGGCTTAGATTTGGGTCTAGTTTTTTTTTCCCTCAGCTTGATTGGATGAGATAAGTGTGGATTGATTTTTGTTCTATGAGGATGAATAGTGATTTGCATTTATTTCTAGGTGAAAGAGGATTTTTGGACTTTATCTCATGATCAAGATTTTTGTCATTATTAGTTGTACAAAGCTGAAACTTTTTTCTTTTTCCATTTTGCTTTTCAAAAATTTATGGTCTCATGCTTTGGTATGTTTTCGGTTGAAACTAGTCTTTATTTTTTGTAAAGCGTGTCTAGTAATGTGTAGTAGAGTTCGTTCTAGATTGCTTCTTGAAGTGAACTCTAAGGGGATTTTCATTTAAGGGGCACCGAATAAAAGTTGATTATTTGTTATGCTTCATTATTATTGCGGAATAAAAATACCTCGAAATAAGAACCTAGGTGAGCTGAGTAACCGGGTGCCTTCATTGACCATGTCAGCATTTGCATCAAAAGGTTCCACTTTAGGCAAACATGAGTTAATTTAAAAAAAAAGGCAAAAAAGAAGAAGAAAGAATTCATATGGATGACTCAACCAATTAGATTTGTAGGGTGCCTTATCACCCAATGCCTTGGACCAACTGGTTCGTGAGTCATTAATTGAAAGCTTGCCACATGGGTCTCCGTTGGGATTAAAAAAAAGAATTTGAAAGGAAAAGAAAAAAAAATTGAAAATGATTTCGAAAACTGTTGGTTAACTTAAGTACTTGATCCGAGAGGTGCTTTATCACCTAATGCCTTGGGCCAAATGCACCTGGAGCCATTGATCAAAAGCTCGTTACCTGGATTGCCATCGAGGATAAAAAAAAAAGTTTTTTTTGTTCTTTTGCCCCAAAAATGTTCTGAACCTTAGATGTAGTGGATTAGAGAATGATAGGCAAAGTTCTATGAAACATTATGACCATGTTTTGCTGAAACTTTTGATTTGTTCATATCGATTATATTTATTGAAATGAGATGCTTTTTAATAAAATAAAATGTTCTGTTTGGATGGAGGATGGTCGATGTGGTTTGTCTTGATTGTGGGTTAAGCGAAGGCATGAATTAGACTATCAAAGTAAATGTGATCACTCCCGAGAATGTTAAAGGGGTCACTCCATGTCTAGTTGATTTTGAGAAGGTTAACGGTTGTTTGTTTGTTTTCTTTGTTTTGTTTTGTTTTGTTTTGTTTTGCTCGAGTACTAGCAAAATTTAGGTTTTAGGGTGTTTAATAACTCTAGGATTTTGAGTTATTTAGCATGTCTTGTTTCCATGAATTATGTTTAGTTGGTCGAGTTTAGTTTAGTTTTAGTCCTTTTTAGGTTGATTTTCATGTTTTAGTTAGATTTTATGATTTTATAACGTTTTAGTTGTTTTTAGTTAGATATTGGTATTTATTTATTTTTTCATAGGGCATGGAATAGTGGCAAGGAAGACTCAGACTTGGATCAATTGATGTCGTAACATTTATAAGGATGTCACGGCACAACCTAAGAGTAGTTTTTGGTTGAGTTCAAAAGGTGCTATGGCACTGGTTGAGAATGCTACAGCACTAGAGAATAACATCTGATGCACGAATTTTGTACTTCTGACTTATTTCATAATGCTCAGAGATTCTCTTGGAAGAAAATATCTTGTGGAATATCTTGAAGACCAAGGCTAGAAGAGAAGATATGATTAGATTTCCCTTCTGTTTTATTTTAGGAAGTTGAATTGATATAAATGGGGAAATTAGATATTAGGTAGATTTTGCTAGGTTATTCTATTTATGCCTTTTCCCTTATAAAAGCCATGGTTTGGGCGTGAGAATGGTGTGAAGAGAACAAAAAACATAAGCATATTCAAGAGGAGAAGCATTTGATTTTTAGGGTTCTTATGGCACGATTATGTCATATTATCTTAAACTATTGTCAATTTCTCTTTAATTTCAATGTCTATATTAAATTCTTGCATGTGTGCTTCGTTCCTTGTAGGTCAATTTCATATGGTAGGATTGCACTTGAACCCGCATGTTGTTAATTTATTTATTTTATTTTGATCTAATGAGTTTATTATCCTAATCTATTTAGTTTATTTCCATACTTAACGCTTTTTGCTTGATCACCAATTGAATTGATCTTAATGGTCTAGATGAACTCAGGAAACTAGATATAGATTTGGGGTAGACTAGCCTAAGATCGGCTTTGATAGATCATTTTGAGAGTATATTCAAGTCCACAGTTGATTTGTGGGTAGGATAGGAATATACCTATTTACCTTAGGTAGCTAAAGGGTTGGTACTTAATGAGCTTGCATTAATTCGGTAACCATAGGAATATAAGGGATCGACTTATTTCTTGAATGATTCGGAAGAACCTTAAGGATAGTTAAGAACTTAAGTTAATAAATGGGATTTTAAACGAATTAGGGATAGAGGGAGTAGCTCGAGTTAGCTATGTGTTGGGGGAAGTTGTAATTCTAGGCCGTCTCACCAATTGATTATTGATTGCTCTTGATTTGATTTATTTTATTTTATTTTAATCAATCGATCTTTGATTTACATTACTTCAATTCAGTTGTGAATTTCGATCGTTAGTAGAGTTTTAAGTCAAGTCCTAGTGGGAATGATCATCTATTAATCATTATATTGCTTGTCACGGCCTATATACTTGCGGGGTTATAAAACCGTCAAACACTACTGTATTATCTTGTTAACTTAATAAGATAAATTTCTTTTGACCCTTAACCTTTATTTGTTTTTCATTTTCATAGAAAGTCTTTTTTTTTTGAATTATTCTCATATTAATATTGAACAATTTATTCACTTTGGTCTTACTATTTGAATTTTTGATAAACTTATTACTGTGCAATATTTTTAAGAATAAACACATTTTGAAAAAAAAAAAAGAAAAGATAGAGCAACTTGTCAACAACCATTGAAGCTCTCAACGTTATAGATCGAGAGAGTATGACGACATGACATTCACTCGTCATAACAGATATCCGGAATGCTATATTTGACACTGGGAGATCATGCCCACTACCGAAAACTTGTATTTCACAGTTCATAATCTCGAGTGGTGTTGTAGTTGCCGACAAAGCCCATCCCCGATACTGAGATTTTAGTGGTCATAATTTAAGATATCAACATTACAGGTGAAGCCTCGCCAATTTCAAATACTCCCACCATATTAGCAGCACAAGTTGCATCACAAGTTGTTGCCTCTTGAACCTCACCTGGCCCATCATGTATCTGGCACCTTCTTCCGGCTATGACCCCCTATAGAGACTAGTTATCTTCTTTTTCTTTTTCACTTATAAATGATAAAGTCTACTGATTGTTTGAATTAAATGGTTTCATAATAGTATTTTGACAATCAATGCCAAAGCCAATTGAATGTAAATTTTACCGTCAATATTGTATAATAAATGGGATATAATACTAAATATTTTGTAATTCATAGACGAATATGTTAAATAAAAATTAATTAATAAGACATTTTATTATAAATAATAGTAGCAAATATGAAAATGAAGAATATGTTAATTCGAATCATTGTTGTTATTTCAATAATAAATAAATATTCGTAGTCATATGAAAATAAAGAAAATTTATAATTATATGAATTTAAACTTTATTGCATAATGTTTTAAAGTTATTGCAAATCTTATAAAAGTTCAATTAAGTAATCTTTAATGGAAATAATTGATTCATTTTAGCTAAAATTATTCAAATTCATGAAATTTAATATATTAGATTTGACTATGAATAGCACATCATATAGTGAAATTTCATTATAAAAAATAAAAAATTATCTCAAAACGTTTTTTGGATAACTTATCAGAAATCTCAATTAAGAGAGTATTGTAGTTTATAACAAAGAGATCAAAATCCAAAGAGACTACCCAGGACAACAAAAAGATCACATGAAAGTAAGTGCAATGAAAAAAAGTTATAGTTACTAATTTTTTATCATATTAAAAAAAATTTGAAAAACTTACACCACTATTTTTTTCTACTTCTCCAACATATTTATAATATATGAATTGATCAAAATTCCTAAAGATATATTTGGATATAATTAATATTATCTACTATCGAAAAAAGGAATATCTTTTCATAAAAATTTTGAAATTTAACTAAAATAATTATGTTTGAATTTTGTAAATAAAAATATATTTATCATAAAGTCTCATGTAATATGGATGTCATTCAACAAGCCTTAATAAATGGCCAACAATTAGACGAATAAGTAACGGAGGATGACTAGTGAAGATTCGAGATCACGTAATTTTTTTTTCTAGCAATAATCGAAACATTTTAATAGAATTTTTATTTGAAGCAAACTTTTGACCTTTTTTAAGGATTTACTCTTTTCTACAATATGGTTTTAGTCACTTGGATCTGGCCGAACCCGCTTTCGTCGGTGTTTTAAAAAAAAAAAGAAAAAAACAGTTAGAACACCTGACATAATATTCTATAGTAGACGCGATTAATCTTTTTCTTGCTTTTGTTTAGTATGATATCTAACTATGAGGGTACTTGACGTTGGATGAACTTCCATCACCTCGAAAAAAAAAAAAAAAGCAATCCGTCTCCATCCAAGTATGTCAATTACTAATGGCTTCAAGCAAGAATTAGTTCAAATTGAACCAATCGAGTTCTTGATATATGTACAAGATGGCAAAACACCAGATTCGACGATATGATATAAGAAGGAATCCCAAATCCGGGCAAAGAACGACTTTGACATTGAATCTCTCTTTGAAATGCAGCTTCTTCAGGCATATATGGTTGAATCAACTAGGTGTTGCCCATTCCATGCTTCATCCAGTCAATAGACCGAGAGAGAGAAAGAGGGAGAGCATGTTGATCGGTCGCTCATGTAACGTTTACCGCCAATACTGGTGTTGATGCCACTGACGCTATACTGCTGCTGCCACTTTCGATCGGCTCTGAACGCTATCTTTGTACAGTCCATCTCCAGTTAATCTTCCTCCATGTTCTGACAACCAATGGGACTCTGGACACCAGCCTGAGGCCAAGCGAGTTGCCCAAGGCCTGTCAAGAACTCATGCAGCTCTACCTCAAGATCTACCATCTTCCACTGCTTCAGCAAGGCGATGATTGTGCTTGTGATTCCTGGTTAATAGTCTGGCATTGGAAATAGTTGTGATTAGAACATATCGCTAGATCAATGTGTAACACAGGATTTAGCTGAACCAAGCAACTTCATAGACATGTCCGTATACCTGATTTGGACCCGTCTCAGACGGCTCCCTCACCACAGGATCAGATGCAGGTCCATGGCTCCTCGGAGTACTGTGATTGCTACTTCTGCGTGAATCAGAACTTCTCCCGAAATCTCTGAACCTGTTCAGTTCCGGTACAATAACTGTTTTCAAATCTGGCCTGTCTTTTTGCCTGAGCTGCGCACACTCGAGGGCTAGTTTGGCAAAGGCCAGCATCTCCTCCATTGGCCATTCCCGAACCTCGGGGTCCAGCAACTCCTCAAGCTTCCCTTCCGCTATTGCCATTTGGACTTGGTGGGTGAGGCCTATTGGGGGCTTTGCCGTGATCATTTGAAGCAACAGTATTCCAAGGGAGTAAATGTCCGATTTCGTGGTCAGTTTTCCCGTATGTTGGTATTCCGGGTCGATGTAGCAAAATGTGCCTGCTGCATTTGTCATATGGTACCCAGTCGCACTGTCCACAACTGTAGGTGGAACAAGCCTCGCTAAGCCGACATCGCTAATCTTGCTTTTGTAGTTGTGGTCCAGTAGGATGTTTGCAGGCTTCAAGTCCCGGTGCACCAGCGGCTCTGGCTTTGCTTGGTGGAGGAACAAGAGGGCAGTTGCGATCTCTGCTGCAATCTTGAACCGCCTTCTCCATGAGATGGGAGGATTACTGCCCCTCCGGAATAGCCGATCATCCAAGCTGCCGAAGTCCATGTATTCATATACAAGGCACCCGTACTCGGGACAAGTCCCAAGGAGGAGTACCATGTTCGGATGTCTCATGCAAAATAGGACCTCAACCTAAAATATATATTGAAGCACATCAATAAGATCCTCTTCTGATATGTATAAATGAATTATGATATGATTTTTTTGAAATGGGAGGTCATACCTCTTGGTGGAACTGCCTAACTCCCTTGGTGGTGCCAGATCGTAAGACCTTGATCGCCACCGGGGTGTGATCAAGCTTGCCCTTGTACACGGGCCCATACCCGCCCTCGCCAATCTTATTCTCTTTCGAGAAATTGTTGGTGGCTTCTTCAATTTCAGTCAGTGAGTACTTCCGGTACCAGACATCGTTTTGATGCAATTTGCTTAAGGCTTTGTCCTTCTCCTCCGCCTCAAGTTTAGCCTTGAGTTCTGCCTCTCTCCTCTTCTCAGCCTCTTCGTCAGCCATCTTTTTAGCCTTCTCCGCGGCCTCTATGGCAGCTTTGCACTTTGCCTTCTCCATCTCAGCCAGAGCAAGGGCCGCCTCCTCAGCGAGCCTGGCCTCCGCAAATTTACGGGCCTCTTCCATCTTCAACTGTTGAAGTTCTGCAGCCTATTCAACCCCCGATGATTAATTTCAGGGACGTGACTTAATTACGGAAAATAAGCGGGCAGCACATGATCATTATGTATGGGCTTACCTTCTTCTTGGCAGATATAGCTTCTTTGCAGGCATTGCTGTACATATCCATGGTCTGCTTCAGCTCAAGCTTCAGCCTCTTCATCTCGGCCTCGAGTTCCCTCTGAAATGTCCAATGAACTCATTGTCAGATTGCTTTCCTTCTATTTTATATCCTGAGATACATATCCACATGTTCGATACCATACTCACGGAAGACTGAGATATCGAGGAACGTGTTGGCGAATCACTTTCGCTCATGCTTAAGTCCAACGTATCACCGCTGAGATCAATTGACCCGAAGGATTGAGGACTTGGGAATTCGCTTTCACTAAAATCGGATGTGGAATCCCGGCCCGGTGACCTCAACATCCGGATTGGGATATCCAGATTGTCCAGAGAGAAATGACCGAGACCATTTCGATCCCTCTCACCTGCTATTGTGATGCTCTTCTTTTCCGCAGCCAGTAATTCTGATCCCGTGCTTCTTCGACGTGTACGGGTCGCTCTATTCAACAAAAATTACATTTGGAGATAAACTTACGATTGCCGTATCTAATTCTTGCATATGCGAAAATAATAAAAAATATCATTTGCCCACCAATTTGAAAGTTCTTATAAAATGAAACCAATGCCGTTTCGTAATAACCATTTTTTTTTTACATTTACTAGAGTAGCAAGTTTCTGAAAACAATTCCTTTGAAACAGATCACGTCAATAAATTTTTGCACGAACTTATTCAGAAGGACAATCCCATACCGAAGTGCCTCTCTCGAACCAAATGCGGGGTGCGCAGATGCCCCAGAAGTCGGGGTCCTGGGGGGCGTGGCAGTGTTGACCGCGGACCTCCGGGCTTGTTTTACCGATGTAACCCTCCCTTTCGAGATCACATAGACGCTGCAGAAATCGGGGGACGATTTCGAGAGGACATTTGAGACATCGACGTGTTTCATTTTTCTGAAGCATTTAATTTAAGAGATAATTAATCCTTAAATTGTTATATGAATGAAAAGTAAAGCAATACATATATATATATATGTATATACAAAAGGAAAAACACAGAAGAAGAAAAAGAAGCAAGTGATGGTTTTATTAAAGTACCTAGTAAGAGCATTCCTGGTCGATGCACCAACAACCATGTTGGTTATGTAGTTATTCGCGATATACTCCAGTAACGCTTTCGAGACATCAGTCTCGTCGATAACAACCTCGTTCAATTGTACCTGATAAATAAGGTGGAGAAGTCAGGATTAATTAATTTTATAATCTTATCATGGATCCTTCAAATTATGTCACCACAGAGCAATCAGTTCCTTACCCCTTTGCGGGTTAAATATGAACGGTAAATACCGAAAAGATTGCGTCTATCCACTGGATTTCCCTCAATTGCATTGCCATCTACATAAACAGGCGGTAGGTTATTCATCCAGAAGATATATAAACAAAAAAAAAATCATCTCAAAGTATCTAAAATTTATTTTATCTAAAGATTGCGTTTTCGATTTCTTTTCATGTTGTGAAATCCTTAATTTCGGATAGTATGTATACAAGGGGAGAGGGATCGTACTTGGTATCTTGCGATTGACATGGATGAGTGTAATATACGGGTGGTTGACGGTGAGGTTGTCAACAGCCCACCGCACCGCGTGCGGGCTGTTTTTGTCCTTGTCTATGGCCACGGCTATTGACATGCTAATGGGGCAGCTGCCGTTATCGGAAGAAGCCTGGGATGCCGTATCAATATCCTGGCAAGCCTGGTAACCTTGCGCATCGAATGGTGATGAGCCCTCCAACCCGCATCTGCCAGCCATGAACTTGTCCCCTCCTTCTTTGGCTGCAGGGCTGGCGCCGTGCACGGTGCTATTCCTGCAGCTGCCAGCATCAACGCTACCGTTTGGGGCGGTGGAGATGGTGGGGTAGAAGGGGATGAAGAAGCTCATTGGCCGTAGTAGCTATACGTTAGTCGTTGCCAGGGGAGCCTCACATGTTCAACCAGGGATGTAATAATTAACTAGAGATTATACCTGGTCGAATGGAGCTACAAAATCAACCTGTGGACTATGTTGCAACAGGATTTCTATGTTGTCACGTGTAACAATTGGTCGTGTTTTAAGGAGGGAAGGCAGTTATCTTTAGGACCCTGACAACTTGGAACATCTTGACTGTCTCCGGAGACCTAGGAATTCCATTTATGGAAATGATTGTCCTGGACGTGTTTTGACAGGAATTATCCCGATTGTGGCATGCGTAACCACTTGTGACAGGGATAATGTCATCGGCCCTTAATGTCGGAGCTGATACACATCCAAGCTGATTCAATAAGGGAATCTACATTGCTGGTATATTCTTCTTAGTTTCAATAGGATTCTTTACGCGCTAGAATGCATCTAGACTGGAATTTAGTCCAAGAGGTTGAAAGATCAAGAGAAGGCAAGGCAGAATAAAATCGCAAAGTCAAGAGGGCAGGATAAGATAATTCGATGGTAAGGAAAAAGATAATAAAAGAAAACTCGGCAAGATGTATATGAAAAATTTTGTAGTTTATCGCGATTATAGGGGAGACGACTTCGCCTCAAGCCCACCTTAATCGGTCCATCTTTATTTCTATCTACTATCATCTATGAATAATCAATTCGTTTAACTAGATGAAACCAAGAAATAACATATACTAAAGAAGATCAGAGAAATTATAGGTCATGCAATTCCGTCGATCGAGTATAATTATATGTGTGGCCTATATTTATACCAGGAATTTCAAGGAACCCGATTATAATTGCTTGGATACATCTTTAAGCTTTTCAAGAATTTATTCCTTAGTTCAAAAATCCAGTTACGAACTGGAACTAAGAATTAGTAGGCATAGTCTTTCGTAGCAAGAATGGACCCGTGTCATGAAGTTATGATCGATTAAGTTCATTGTATACCAGACCATAATATAATAGCATTATAGCCGTGCACAACAAATCCGTATGTCTCTGTCCGCACTAGCAAGTTTTGTATTTATTTTATCTACTATTATATAAAAATAATTAAGTTATAAAGATAATTAAGGTATTAATAGCGTGCTCAAAAAATTTAAGTTACTTATAGCAAGATCAAACCAAGAAATAACAACTCAATGTGAAATTATAAGACTAGTAAAACGCCCGCGGCATTGCACTGCAATCAAGAATTAGTAGATGAGTTCCTCCGGAATATTAATGGACTAGAGTCATGAATTTATGATCTATAATTTCACGATTGAGCCTTTCTTGTGATTATAAGTTCATTTCATAACGTACTAGAATAGAATAGCATTATATATGTATATATATACATATATGTATGTACATAACAAGTTTAGAGTTCGAGTAGAAGAAAAATAAATGATAAATTTTCAATTAATGATATAATGATAATCTCTTAATTAATCTATATCTATATCTATACCATTTACAAAAGTAAGAGAAGTTTGTCCAATTTTCATTATTTCAAAAATACCCTTACACCATCATGATATTTCGCTGCATCATTTTTAATTCTTTACTTTTGGTTGCATACTTTATAATATTTATATTTATATTCTTTTTCTTTTCATTAATTTTTGACATTTTTCCTCTAACATCCATGTCAACTGAGTTAATCCCTATTGCAAGTATGTTTGTCATATTTTTTCCATATCGATTTATAATTTCAAAACTTTGTTGTATCATGTATTTGTTAGCAAGCGATTTCATGCGGTCTTTGTTTTATGGACCCTTTCATGCTCTCAATGGAAAAAATAAAAGTAAGAAGTGTTTCTCCAACGTTTCTTCCTATTTTTCCCTTACTTAAATAATGATAGTACAAATTTGCTCATTTACATAATTAACAAAACTAAAATAATTCTTAAAATCATTGTACCTTTGGTACAAGAAAAACAACTTTCAAATAATATTTCAAGAGAACCTTCCATCCCTTAGAGCTAAATGAAATTCATACATCACTTTATTTTTTATTAAAATTTATATCTTCTTGAGTATAATAAAATATATATAAAGATCCGATTAGAAAAATAAAGAGAAAGTTATAATTTAATAAAAGATAAATTTGATAGTTAAATTAGTATAAATAAATTTAATAGTGAAATACTATTTCATAGTTGAAGAAATAATTTTCTTGTGAAAAGATGTAATTGCTAAAAGGATGTGACTATTTAAAAAGTTACATTTATTTCTACGATATATACGTTTCAGTTATCAAATAGACATATGAATCATTGGAACTCCATTCTCCCTCTAAATCTTTTCTCTTTAATAGTTTCATTATGAAGTCTCAAAAGATAATGTTGTCGCTCGAAAATCTCAATGGTTGTATTCTTATATTTCAAAAGGTATGTCATTGCTTATAAAATATATATTCGCTTATAATTTATATATTCTTTATGGGTCTCTAATAGAGACTATTTACGTATAATTCTCGAGTAATTATTTATTTGTCATTCTTCACAGATTTTACTCTATTTTTAGGATATCGTAGGTTTCCTTCTCTATTTGGAGATATTATTTTATTATCTTTTAGCGTTATCTTTCTTTTTTTTTTCTGTATTGTTGCTCATATTTTCATAGAAAGCAAGAAATTGAGCAATCCAAGTTGCCCAAGTTGATTTTCGATGTTCCATATTGTAACTCCTAGTGAACTAACTTGATTCTCCACATTCTAAAGGGAAGTGTCGTGTTCTTGCAAAAGAGCATCAGTCTTAGAACAATATTTCAGCAAAGGTTCCTCCAAAGTCGACCTCAGTTTTGGTGCAGGAAGTCTTGGCTGCTGAAATCCTAGTAGTGGATTCGGTCTTGCTCCGGATGCTTGTTGATTTCCACAAGAAAAAGCAGAGTGATTCCTCCACCCTGGGTTGTATGTGTTTGAGTAGGGATTACTCTCAGCGTAGTTCTCACAAGATTCACATCTTCACTCTACTCGAAATATTGCCCCATCACTTGATGATCCTCTTGAGCTTCAAAAGATCCTCCACCTTGACTCGAGGTCTTAAGATAAGAAATTTCTCTAGTAAGAGCATCAATATTTGCATTAAGGGCCGTCACAGCATCAACTGAATGAATTCTTCAACTCCACAAGTTGAGGTATCCTTTTGCCCATTATTGGTCATCTGCTCAAATAATTCAAGCATTCTCTTCCAATGTCTTGGTAGATAGTACTTAGCCAAGAACTGCCGAGACAACTCATCTCGAGTGGTGATAGAATCCACTGATAACGATGAAAACCATGCTCGAGCCTGGTCCCTAAGTGAAAAAGGGAACATCCGCAACCAAACAGCATCATGTACCGAAAATTATCACATATATCCACGAAGTGTGTGAGATGCCAATTCGGATCCTCATTAGGTAGGCCTACAAAACTTGATTTCTTGATCAAAGAAACTTTTAATTTCAAAGTTATTAGCCCGAATAGCCAGCCTAACTATGCTCAAGTTCCCTTGAGGTGTCAATTGCAAAAAATGACACATAGTCCTCTGCTGGATACAACAGCAACTTGATTGTTACTGTTGATGTTTCCTCTATTGT
The DNA here is from genome assembly GCF_007655135.1 of Punica granatum. Classification (NCBI taxonomy): domain Eukaryota; kingdom Viridiplantae; phylum Streptophyta; class Magnoliopsida; order Myrtales; family Lythraceae; genus Punica; species Punica granatum. The sequence continues at coordinate 15,550,696 of NC_045127.1, read as the reverse complement.
TGCCATTGTTTTCTCCATTGTTATTGATGTCAGCCACCTCTCTCCTCTATTCTCTAAGTCGAGCATGGAATGTCCTTTCGATTTTTGAGGCAAAAGATATCATTTCTTCACTCCGAGAACGGCGCATCCGATGAGCACGCATGCGACGACAAGAGGTCTCCTACAAATCCAACAGCACAGTAAATTAAAAAGAAAAATAAAATATATGAATTAAAAGTGATTGCTCGGTCCTAATATTAGCAATAAGCAAAGAATCAATCCCCCGCAAAAGCGCCAAAAACTTGTTGCGATAAATCTAGCAATGATAACACACGTATACGTATCGAACAAGTAGTACGTAATGAGTATGAGTATCGTTCCCACAAGGAAAGATCTATACTATCACCATTTACTAGAATTAAAATAGTCAATCTTTATTCAAACAACTGATTTTCACAATAATTATTTAAAACTAAATTTAAGTAAGAAATTAACAATTTGTAAAATTGCAATGATATGAAACACGTAGAACATTCAACTTTCCCTAGGGCTATTCCTAATTTGATCACCTACTTCTCTTACTATTGACTGATTGATTTTATTGAGGATTTTATATCTTCTTGGACATCTTCCGATAGCTACGAGAATGTTTCCCCGTGTATCAAATCGACTACACTATTTCTAGGCAATTGACTAGTAAGGACCCATTAAGAGTGAATCCTAATTGGCTACCTAAGGCGATTGACTATTCCCAATTCTCTCGCAAATTAATCTCCTTTCCCAACTTGAAGTAATCTTAGGTTATTCGATTCGGAGCCTAAACCTAAAATCCGTCTCTCAAGTTCGTCAAGGTTGCTACAAAAATCTAGCTGTTGATCAGGCAATCATAAAGCATTAAGAACGGGATAGAATAAACACATCAATCAATCAATAGATAAAGAAGTAAAATCACGAATTATGAGCAACCCCTAGGTTCCATTGAAGCCCTAAGCAAAATTAATTTAGCTCATAATAATTGTGTTCATCATCAAAGAGTTAAAGAGAAACGTGAACGAAATACAAAAGAGCAAGAGAAGAATTGAACAAAACTCCGCTGGTCTCAGACAATAGTCATATATGATCTTCCCCTTTCTCTCTTCTGCAAAAGTCACGCCACCCTTCTCTGTCCCTTCACGTTCTGTTCAACACCCTTTATAAAATAATACCCCAAGGTCCCCTAATATTAAGCTAAAATCTTTCTAAAAAAATACACTTCTAACAAATAGAGTTTAATTTCCCAATTTAAGCCAAAACAAATCTCAACAATACTATAGACATCCCATTTTAATCCAGGGAATGAAGAGGTCATATGAGCTGAAAGGACGGACATGGGCAAAATAGTCAAAGTTGACCGAAAAGTCAACCGGGGACCGATCATAAGCTTAAGTGGAAAAGAGCTCAAAAACGTGTAACAGAATAGGACATCAGAAACTGAGTAAGAAAGAACGGAGTAACAAATAAAAAATTAACCTTGTTAAACCTGGTTAATGAAGGTCAAAAAAAGGTCAATGGTTAAACTTGATCAAAGTCAAATTTGGCTATCGAAAGACATGACCATAAGTAACGATTGACCGTTACAAGACTCGCTGCATGCATTGTTTCGACAATCGAAAATTGATCAAGTCCGGTCAAGGGCGGTCAAAGTACCAATTAGAGAAGCCAAAGTCAGTATTGGTCAACATTGGTTAATTGTTGACCAAAGGTCAACCTTATCAGGGCCAATCGGGCAATTCGCTCATTGGGATTCGAAATAAGTTGAAATTTTTATAGTAGATCGGGCTTGTCAAGAGATCTAATCAGGAATTTCACAGCGCCCGTAACTCATCTTGAATCCCGAGATATGACTTTTCAAAGTTCCTGATTAAGGAAGACATGATCAAAAACACTGCTTCTCTGTACTTCCGGAAACGATGAAATTAACTAGCTTAATGGAAACGATTTATGTCATAACTATTTTTCGCTCTAAATTCAACGATTTACAAATGTCTAGGCACAAAAATCACCCAAAGAGTTCATGGGAGCTAGGAGGTAAAATTCTCGAAAGTCGGGGCGTCAAAATGGTAAATACAAGACAACTCAATTTGGGATATAAACGCACATTTCGAGGTTAGATTTGGATCCAAATGGGGCAGATCTTGAGGCTATGACGTGCGTACTTGAGTTACAATCGGTTTGGTGGGTATCTTGTCCCGAGATTCTACTCTAATAAGGAGAACGAGAATTTAAAGTGAATTATGCGACAGTGATGAACAGTAGTCAAGCTCAGGACGTTAGGGAAAATAATTCCTCTAAAATCGCTTAAGCCGTATTTACGAGCAAGGTCAACTTTTATGAACTTCTGACTCCTCGAACTATGTGTCTTTGAAAAAATATTAGGTTGATATGAAAGAATCTTGCCCAAAGTTATCAATTAATTAGAACCGGTCTAGGAACAACCTGTATCGAGGGCTGAATTTTTTGACATGCTTCCCAGAGTCAAAACAAGCTGAAATTTAAATGACACATGCCTAACACATGACGCTTTTAGATAAAAATGCTATTTTGGGCAGAAGCAACTTAGAAGTTTCCCTAAAATTCGCTGAAGCCCATCAGAAAGCAATAACTGCCCTTGGATCTTTTGCCCTCTAATCACCCTCAGATCATCATTTATAAGGGAAACTTACCCCATTCGGAGTCAGGCCGCCTCACAGATTGCCTTGCAAGAAATCCATCTGCAGTCTCCTCTTGAGCGGTAAACACAAAATAGACACAGTCTTCCATTTTTTCTTCACACGTGTCCACTCTTGGCCTTCTTCGGCCATCTCTGACCACCAAACACCCAAACAACCACCACAAGGACATTCCTCTGCCTCCTAATGACCCTCTTCAACTGATCCCATTGCCAGAATCTGCCCCTGCAGCGCTGTCCAGAAGCTAAAAGATGACAGACCCGAACAAGCCTCTTTCGGTGTTTTTTCCGGCTTCTCCCTTCTCCACGGTGGTCCACCTGCTGAGTGACTAGCACCCTTCTTCTTACTTTCCTTTTTAAGACCCTAGAGACCCATTGAAGTCGTTGGAGCTGGCCCGAACAGACCCTCATAGTAGTTAAATAGAAACAAGATCCGAATAAGCCTCTTTTGGTGTTTTTCCGGCTTCTCCCTTCTCCACGGTGGTCCAGTTGCTGAGCGACCACCACCCTCCTTTTTCTTTTCCCTTTTAAGTCCCTGAAGACCCATTGAAGCCGCTGGAGCTGTCCCTAATCGCCCCTTACAGCTGCAGAGCAAAGAAGACCCGAGGACCTCCATCGGCTTCCTTTGACCAGTAGCTTGGCGACCTTCCTTTCTTTTTTGCTTAGTTTTTGCAGGTTGGAGAAGGACTATGTGATCTTCTTATTCCTTGAATAATATTGCTTATGTTTAGTTTAAATGTATGAGTTCCTTGGATTAATTCAAGGTCATCTCGCCCATTGGAATAGTCGTAATGTTACTTTAGATAGTGGCTGAGATAGTTAGTGATTAGTAGATTGATTTATGATTGCTTCATTAATTTTGATGATTAGATCTAAGTTTTAGGTGCTTGGTTGAATTGGGTGGTCATTCTTTTATTGATTTGGGCATGTTTGATTCGACTTCGATAATTAGAATGTACATTTTAGGAATGGACTGAGCTGCATATTGATTTCTTTATTTCAATTTGGGATGGATTTTCATGTCTTTGACGACTTATTATCATGTTTGAGAGATGTGCTGAGTTCTTTGGCAATTATTTAATGAATTTGAGGTGGCACGATTTCAATGGCTTGTTGTCATGTCTGGCAATCGGGTGAGTTGGACGACTATTTGTCGAGCTATTTGAGCATGTTTAATTCAGTTTAAAAGGATTATAAATGATGACCAGATTTGATTCTAGGCTTGAAAGCTTGTTTTGATCTATTATGCGGGATAATGATAGCCATTTCAAATGCTTAAGTCTCCTGAACTCACTCTTTCTCAAGTTCAACAAAGATCATGATGAAATTGGAGAATGAATATTAATGCTTGAGCGGAATCATTAGATTCAACGCCGATGATCGAATGAAGTGGGTTTCAATTTTAGGATTGATTGTACCTTGTCGACTTGAGACATTTATGATTACCATTGCGTTTTTGTTCCTTCTACTTCTTTCTTTTTTGTCCTTGTTTCGTATGTCATCTCGAGCTTGGGAGGAGAAGAAGAAGAATGAGGAGGGGCGAGAAGACCAATGCCGGATTAGCTTGAAGAAAGCGTGGAGACCTACCAAGGCTTAAGTGAGTCCTAACTTCAAGGCCACCTAGTTCCGTGGTTATGTGTGGATCTTCCGAGCTAACCCTCCTAAGAATCCCTTAGGAAAGGTATAAATTCACGTCTTAGTATCATGTTTAGGTCTTGATGATGTGATGATTGATTTTATTTATCTTTGAGTTATTGTCCCTACACATGCTAGAGTCGGAATTAATCTTGATCTTGAAATTGAGTTGATTTGCTTAATGAACCCATCACACATGAACATGGTTTAACTCAAGATGTGGATTAAAATGGATTGAATTGCGCGAAAATAAACCCACAAGAATTGGAATTATAATGGGTTGGGCTTTAATTGGATTTAATTAGGCATAAGATTTTGTGTGAATATGGACTAAGAGCTCAAGGCCCACCCCACTTAGTCCATAGCGTAAAATTTGAAAGTCCATGTATGTGATTATGTGCATCCATGATAATATGTACAATTATTTGTATTTAGTACAAATTGGAACTCACATGAATATTGGATAAGTTACGTAAACTTGGCACCTAAGTCACCCTAAGAAATGGACTTAATGTCATGATATGGGGCTAGAACCGTTAAGACACGACTTAGATATTAGAATCGATAATGGGCCAAAGCATAAACCAAAGTAGGAATTTGACTTGAGCCAGACACTGATATCGGGCTTGAATAGATTTGAATTGGCTCATTCTGACCCTATTTGGGTTGGTCTAAGTTGATCCATCTTTGTTCTAGTTCGACAATTTCCGATTTGAACCGGATAGGCCCATTGGGCCTCATGTGGATCTTAGGTCCACGTGGAATCCTTTGTACCAATCCAAGCTGATCCCCAACTTCTAACGGGTCCAAGTCAAGCCCAATGAGAATGACTGGGAAAAAATTAGTTAATTTGGACAGAGAAAATTCGAAAACCATGCAATGAGGATTTGCTTAGAAGTGTTAGTATTAATTAAACAAAAATCACGAAAATAGATGGGTCTTAGTAAAAAGTGGATGTGGGCTCACTCAAAAGTCTATTTCCATTAGATATCATAAAACTCAATCACGCCTGGAGGAATAAAAAAAAAAGATGCATATATGATAATGAATAAAAGGCCAAGAACACTAGAACAACTAGGTGGGCTTGGGCCTATGTAAGGCCCATCCCAAGTTGAATTGGACCATTACTCATATTATCTTGTATACATATAGACTTGGGCCCATAGGACATTTGATCCATGGCCCATGCATACATGTTAATCCAAGCCCAAATAAGGCCCATGATCATAACATGTAGTCACATGTTCAAGTGAGCCCCAATTGCTCGATTTGAATAGGATTGTCTGAGATTATAGAATGACTTAATACAACTCAACTCACTAAATAAAATCGGCAAATCTAGACAAGTAGAGTACCGAAAGGGCACATGACTTGGAGATCACATGTAATATAACCCCTGAACCTATTTTTTTTGTTCAAGACCGATAAATAAAAACATAGGTAGTATAGTTGGATATAAATTCTTTGCCTTTGGGCAACTCACCGGTCCGGGGTTTCAACAACCCCAAATAGGTAGTGGCAATTCCCTTTACTTCAATTAATCTGGTCGGAGTGTGAGTTCAATTCTATGTGCGAATCCAACATTCGCACATAAATATCTTCTCTTCCAAGGTCAATCCTCAATCTCATTCCATTTTATCTTCCTTTCTAAGAAAGTCTCCAACTCGTTTAGTTGCCCGAAATAAGCCAAAATAGCTTGAAATTCACTAACAAGCTCGCCTGTAAAGTTTGCTGCAGCACAATCGGAGTGTGCCTAGGTAGAGATCTACTGACACGAATTTATCCAATCAGATCATCTATGTTGAGTCACAATTAAAAGCGTGCCTAGGCACAATTCTGCTGAGACTCCATCATGACTTCCTAGATGATTCTGAAGGCTCTATTACGACCATTAGACCTCTTTACGCTTCCAAAGTTGTGCCTAAAACAAGATACTCGAAATCCATAATAAAAACTCCATAGAAAACCCGAAAAACCAACTCAATGAATAAACCTACAAAAATTGAACTCAAATTAAAACTAAATAGACACTATCTTTAAAAAAATTAATAATAATAATAATAATAAATAAAACTCTAAGTCTTAGCAACTAAGTTTAGCCCAAAATGTGATCTTCTAACTTGATTTTCGCTGAGTTATCACCCGACATGTTTTTTCTACTTCCGTATGGTACGTATATACATTGAAGCACCCAATCAAATGACATTGTCTTCTCGCTCCATGGATAGGAATGTCCAATCAGTTCATACGAAACCGAACCAGACCAACCAGAGCTGACTGGCCCTTGTTTTTGTTGGAGGGCCTGGATTATGCATACTCGAACTGAATTGAACCGAACCGAACCGAACCGAAGAAATGGGTGTCACCCTAACTCGAAATTAAAGGAAATGGGGAGAGTAAACTAGCAATTTGTCCCTGACTTATACAAGTTGTATCAATTGAGTTTCTGAGAAAAATGATCACATCAATTAGATCCCTAGTCAAATCAATTTCATCCATGGTCACATCAATTTAATCATTGGTCACATCAATTCCATCCTTAGGCACATCAATTTGGTTCTTGGTCACATCAATTTGGTCTTTGGTCACATGAAGTCCATCCCTGAGGCCCTTGTAGTTAAAACTCCGTCAAAGACCCAGATTGATGTATATTAAAAAGGTCATTATGTCCGTATTTTTTATTTGAGCTTTTTTTCATCATTTTTATGGAACTTTTGTTTCCATTTTTCATCAATGTAGTTCTTATACCCTTACCTCAATATAGTCCTTATACCCTTAATGAACAGATTGAGCACTCTTTAACACAGATTTGCCGTAACATAAGCTTGAGATCTGTTGTGCACTGTTATTACAGTGTGAGAACATATTAATCAAATTTCAAAATGAATAAAGTAGCGATAAGTAATAGTAATCCAATATAAAAGTAATTACACTTAAGTGGATACGAGTCACCCCAATTACAAAATGGATCAACTTGAACATATAACATTGAAGGAGATTAATTATTCATCTTGTAAAGTCAAGTAGTTCAAGAATTTACAAAATGAATTTACTCCCTAGTTAAAACATCAAAAGCAGCCAATGGTGCATTATTAAGGTATATAATAATCATTATCTTTAACATGTACAATTCAGCCAAAAAATCATCTATATCCCAGCCTAAAATCATTTAAGAGTACTTCATATCACCATCAAATAATCACAATCTTCATAATCCAAAATGCATCTATCATGAACATTTTCTTGCTTCAGCATCAACCAAAATCAACAGCAAAGGTCTTGGTGCTCCCGTGTTCATAAATGCTGCAAACCTCCGAGCAATTGCAGTACTGGCACCTTGAATGGTTTCCGTTGTAATAGGAGCTCTTGGAGGGGGCATCAAGCCAAGTCTCACTCGAGGTTCCACCTAGAGAATTGACTTGCATGTTGGCAAGATCATCTGCATAAGGAAAGTACTGCCAAGGACCCTATACATCAAGCAAAATTAAATTATGAGTACAAAATTAATCCATTCAATAATATCATCATGAAATAAAAAATAAAATAAAAAGTAAAATTGTACCAGTGTAGTGTGATGGTTAGTCTGTGAGGTGGGAATATGACCAAAAATGTCTATCATGACTTGAAATTTCGGCAGAATTTCCCTTATATTTCCCTTGATATCCATTATCATATAAATTATTCAGGTTTTTCCCAAATGTATATAACCAAGAGATTACTTTTTAACACCCACACCACTAAACCGACTAAGCAAAAATTTCAGGTTATAACATATTCAAATACATTTTATACAAAAAGAATACCTACTGAATAACTAGGATCCCTACATAGTCCTCTAAGCTGATCCCCGATATCAAAAGTGGTTCTTCCACGCAGCTAGAAGCTTATTTCATTACTTCTCATAATCGGGGACCACACATTATCAAACCTCCAACCTAACTTTCATCTTATATCCCGTCGGATCAGTGGTCTAGGCGTCCATCTTATATCCCTCCGGATCAGGATCAACAGTCTAGGCATCCATTTTATATCACGCCGATTCAGCGATCTAGGCGTACATATTATATACTGCCGGATCAGCGGTCTGGACGTCTATTTTATATCTCGTCGAATCAGCGGTCTACCACACTCCCAATCTTATTTCGCCGGGTCCAATAGTCCCATGGCTATAACAATTAAACAATATAAATATACACAAGTACAATCCCAATCATATTATAAAGATATCACATTATCATCACATATCTCATACACAATCAACATACACAATCACACTACATACTTCAAGTCAAAATGAAACATAACAGCAATATTTCTCAAATCCTTTCACACAACATAGTAAGACCGATTCCTTAATTTAACTATCACAATATTATTCTTAACTAATTTATATAACTATAATACATCATTTCACAAGGGAATAGAGTACTCACATAATACCCAAAAATATTTCATTGGGTCGATTCTTCGAGATGCAAAGCTCAGTCCCCATAACCCCTATTAATTATAAGCATAAAAATCAGATAACACACAATATAATAGTTTAAGGATACATATTGGTGATATTAAATTTTTCATTCCAAAAGAAAAATCAACATTAACACTTCCATACTCGATCTAGCTTTATTACCCTCTATTCCTCCATCAATGTGAAACAAATGAAAAAAAATATCATCCTTTGCCATCCATGAACTTCTTTACGGCCTATTACCTCAAATAAATCAAAGGAAAATTCTTGCTTGTAACGTCACCAACAATTCAAACTTAACACAGCAAGAACAAGGTTATAATATATTCATTCAATCCATAAGTTCCTCATGCCAAACTACTCCATCTTAGTCTCAAAGGAAAAGAATTATTTAGACTCAATTGCCCTTACAATTTATGGGTACTCAAACACGTGATCTACTAATTATCTCCAATAAGAAAACTAAATCTAGTTGAAAAAAATTCTTAGACAACCAGTAAGTTTCTCCTATCAATATTACCTAGCATCTCTGCCTCTTCGTTACACTCCCTACTTACTAGATTTCCCCCAAAACCTTGACCAATCTATCACTATTAACTTCATCAATTTGGTAAATTAACTAATTCTCTCTACTTAGAAATAATCAAAATTAAGAAGCAGAGCATTTCTTGCCCCTCTAACTGACCTCTCCACAAATTTTCGACTTCCAAGCATAAAAATCAGTAACAACAACCAACCAACTTTGCTACTACTTCCTGCTCTATCTTTAGTCCATTGAATACCTAGCAGACGACAGCTAACCCCGATTCATCAATAGCACAACCGTGACAGAACCAAACCGAAAGCCCACAGCCTCTCACATCCGACACAGTGGCTAACTCGCAACAAATCAAACTTTCCCCACAACGAGAAATTTGAATCATATAGAGTTCAATCAAAGTTCAGAAAACGAACAAAGCAATCGATCAAGATTCACTAAATTGATGAAGCAAAGTTCATGTCCGTTCCTCACCTTCAAGTGAGCTCCATCCCAACTCTCGGTCAAGTTCTCTATTTCCCTCTCTCTAACTCATCCTCTCTCTCTCTCTATACCTCTCTTTCTCTCTCGCTCTCTCTCTCAACCCTCTTTGTTTCCTCTGCTTCTCCGATTTTCTCCAGCTAAAAAGAAAAAGAAAGAAAACCAAAAGAAATGGAATGGTTGAAAGAAACAAAATAAAATGAATAGATGGCGGTGGAAGAAACAAGATTGCTCAGGTGAATAATGGTAGGGCCACGTGGAGCCCATGCCACTATCTTTTTTTTTTTTCAGCAAAGTGCATTATATATATATATATATATATATATATATATAAGCAAATGTGTATGGATGCACATTTAAAAAAATATGTCGGGTCTCATAATGTCTCTCCTGAACAGCTTATGCATCATTTGCACCATCACTTGCAGCAACTGAGTCCCCATCACCTGGCACATCAGGTGGTCTTGCTTCCTCAATAGCATCAGTTAATGAACCTAAGTTGGCCTTGCAACTGGTCTTCATGTGTCCAAATTGTTTACACCTCGAGCACCTATGATGGCCAAGCTTTATCTTCATCTTGTAAGGATTAGTATCTTTTTCTGATGCCTTCTTTCTCTTTGTTCTTGGTTTGCCTAGTTTTCTCTTTATAATGGGAGATTGAACAAGGTCAAAGCCAGTTCTTTCCCAAAATGTCTCACAAACTGCAAGGTTGATATAGTAGCAGTATATCTTGTCATTGGTCTCCTTGGTTAGCTAATTATTGGCAAATTCTTCAGCTTTTTGACCATTTTGATTCATGCAAGCAAAGGCATGCTTGTATGGAATGTCAGACAACTCCCAAGATCTACATGACCAAGTCATCTCCTCTAAGTCAACAACATATTTTGAATGGGGAGGACAAGTTACCTCAAACTTTGCCCTATATATATCCCATGACCAGTGAGGAATCCAATAGATTGCCTTTTGCTGCATTTTATCAAGCTTAATTTGGACTTGTTTGTAGAGGGGTCCTTAGCTCTTGGCAATTAAAGCCCGTGTTTTCACCATCTTGCTAGTGATATACATCATTACATTGTGATTATGGACTTACCCATATACTCGAGGATTGTCCCATTGAACTGCTCACACATATTGGATGTCACCGCCTGATTCTTGTACACAGTATCAAAGGCTGACCTACTCCACCTATCTACAGGGATGTCCTTTAACCACTGTACAACATCTTTATTCAGCCTCTCAAACACCTTCATTGCTTCATCAAAATGACGTTGTGTTGTTGACTCAGCACAGACCTAGAATGCTCTTTCATCCTCCGAGGTGTTGTTAAATTTCTTTATGAAGTTAGCAAAAATATTGCATCAATATCTATATGGTGCACCATGACAAACTAACTCCAAAGCGTTATTCAGTCCTTGCATGAGAAATGAAGGAATTAATCAAATTAGTTACCGGCAGGAGGACCTAAATGATGTTATTATATCCATGTGAATGACAGTTTAATATAAGTAACTTATAGCAATTGGTTATCTTCTCTCTATCAGAGATGAAACCGAATCCTTTCTCCACTAGATCCCCCAAATCATTCACTAGGTTTTCCAAAAAATTAAATCCAATTGTCTTTGTTCTTTACAACTACAATCGCGTATGCTATCACATAAAATGAGTTCTTCTCATCCCGACTCACAACAACTAACAATTGTCCACCATTATATTCCCTGCGAGAAGCAGTCATCCAAGCCAATCAAGGGTCTACACCTAGTCAAAAACCCCATTTTGCAAGCTTCCAAACAAATATACATTCTGTTTAACTCATGAGTGCACGGTGTACATTGCAAGCCAATAGTGGACTCGGGATTTCTCTTCAATAGCTCATTAGCATAATCACGGAACTTTGCATATTGTCCCTTTTCTTGGCCTTCACATATTTCATGAGCTAATTTCAGAGTCCTAAATACCGTGGCATCGCTCATCTTTACTCCATACCTATGGATCATATAGTCATATGCTATATGCCTAGTTATGTCTAGTTGGATCCTAATAAGTGGGACTAATTTAAGGTCTATTCACTCCCTTGTTGCATGCTTATTGGTCATCTTTCTAGCACATGCGTGTTCAAAGTAAAAAAGTCTTCACCTTGAAGACTTTAGTTGCATTGTTCTCTGAGTACAGTATAGCCCAAGGACATCCCTTACCCTCACTGTCTACATCCCTCTCAACACGCACTACCATGGCCCTCTCACTATCATTTTTCACAAATTCAACTTCTCTTAATAGAGATATTCAAATCTCTCACAACATTCTTGAATTGCTCCAAACTCTCAAACTCCATTGACTTAGTGATAACAACACTGATAATCTTCTTGATTGAAACATGGATACTTGATACTCTCGTCTTATGAATCTTCATCATGGATTGACTTCAACTCATTTGTTTCATAACTCTCACATATCTACTCTTCTTCAAGGTTAGCAGCAAATATGGATGCACCAGCAGCAGCTGAGGATGTAACATGAACTATGTATGTTTCATCTGCACTACTTACTTTCATCTCCTATGCAGAGCTAAAAGTACTTGCAAACATGTTTTCCCTATCAGCAGCAGTCCTGTCTTTGAACCTTCTTTTGCTCTTATATCCTTTTTTATTAATGGATTTGGAGTTATTTTTGGAGTTTGAATAGTTAGATTTCACATTGCATTTTCTCTTCATTCTCTTCCTAAACTATGTGCTTCCTTCATCTCATTGCATTCCACCTTCACCTCCTTCTATTCCTTCACCTCTACCTAATTCAACTCTTCCCTCATCAAACTCGTCTGAACTATTGTCATGTGGTCCCAACTTAGAGGTGTTGTCATTTGCAGTGTCATCATCTGAGCTTTTCTCTCCCTGATCACCTTCTTCTTCCTGATCACCTTCCTCTCCCTGATGGCCTTCATCTTGCATTCTCTTTCTCTCAAGCTCTCTAACCTCATTTAAGGAAACTTCTTTAGCGACATCTACTATATTGTGCTCAAAGTACAAGTGAACCTTCATATAGGGCTCAATAACTTTTGCAAGTATATTAAACAACAATCTTGCATCATCATTATTACTAGCTAGAGGCTCAAGCCCAACATCCAAATCACTAAAGATTGGATTTTTATAGAAGCAAGCAGTGCATTTGGTTCTATATTTATTCCCAAGCATGTATAAAAGCCTTTGCAGCAGTGAACTTATTTATATATTCGTCCTTCTTCATTTCTACTATACCACTTTTATATCGCAACATGGGGTCCCTAACAAACCTTCCACCGTGATGCATAACCACATCCATTGTCCTAAATATGCTTCTACTGCCACAGACCACATAAACCAAAAATTAGAAAAACCCTACAACGTTGGCTAAGGCAATGTCCCAACTCACAAAATTTGAATACATAGACATAGTAACCAAATTGTAACATACACTATTCTGATTACCAATAAAAATGTCATCTTTTTTCGCTTAAAACAATAGCTAGTGGGAGTTAGTAAGGGACATGCCTTGGCTTGCGAACAAATCTAAAGTCTCCACCCATGATCGAACAGACAGTGCTCTAGCGCGAAACTAATCTTCTTCTCCAACACAAAACCGGTGTCGCGCCGCTCACGCTTAAAGAGAGTTATGAGAGAGAGAGAGGGAGAGAGAAAGAGAGAGAGAGAGAGCAAAGAGAGAGCGAGAGACGAGAAGGAGTGATTAAAGAGGGTAAAAAAGGAATAAATTAATGCAATTTCAAATTTAAGCAAAAAAATAAGTGAACAGTGACACACAATGACAAAATTGATATAAATATTGTTTTTTGTCCGGTACTAAAGATAGATTTAACAAAGGGATGGATTTGATGTGACTAAAGACTAAATTGATGTGATCAAAAACAAAATTGATGTGATTAAGGACGAAATTGATCTGACCAATGATTAAATTGATGTAATCATGAACGAAATTGATGTGACCATATATACCAAATTGATGTAACATTTTTTTTCAGGGACTCAATTGATACAACTTGCATGAGTGGGACGAAATTGATGGTTTACTGGAGGTGGGGAAGAAAAAAACTTAAAAGGAGTATGGACACGGGCCAAGACCAATAAAAAACCGGGACTTGGCCCGGCCCAAAGCTCCTCAAGCCCGATACAATGAAGAGAAAAAGAAAAAATTAATTCCCAATCAATCCACTCTCTCCTTCTCTTACCCCCAAAGCAAAGCCAGTGATCGACGGAGAGAAGCAGCAGGGGAGATTCCCGGGGTGCAGCAATCGTCGGAGAAACGCCTACGGACTGGCCTAGTGATAGAGGATGTCGACGGTGTACGTGTTGGAACCGCCGACTAAAGGGAAGGTGGTCCTAAACACAACGCACGGGCCCCTGGACATTGAGCTCTGGCCGAAGGAGGCGCCCAAGGCCGTCAGGAACTTCGTCCAGCTCTGCCTCGAGGGCTACTACGACGACACCATCTTCCACCGCATCATCAAGGACTTCCTCGTCCAGGGCGGCGATCCCACCGGCTCCGGCACAGGTCACCACTCTCTCTCTCTCTCTCTCTCTCCCGTGTAAAGTCTAGTGTTGGTGAGTGAATTGGTCAATTTGGAAGCGCGGAACTTGCTCTTCCCCTTGTTCGGAGTTAATTGGATGAATGATGGCAGCAAGATGTTGCGTTTGGGATCAGCGCAGGGCACATTTGGGATCATTTCAATTCATGTATGAGAGAATGATAAACTGTTTTGCTTATACTTATTAATACCATTCGAGATGTTTGAATTCCTCATTCTCGGTAAAGAGGTGGCGGTTTGAGCAATGAGGGTGAGACAATCTCTCTCGCACTTCAGTGAAATGTGTTAAAAGAGTTTCCTTTGCATTGACATATCCGGCAAATATGATGATTCACCCTTTCTGGTTACGATTCTGCTTGAGGTTTAGTGGTATTTCTTTTGGATAGTAGCTGATAATGGCGGTAAATCTTTGTTGAATTGCATGATTTTGTTCTTCATAGATGTAAGGATAGCGGCTGGAGACTTATTGGACAAAACTGGGTAACTAACTATATAGGTTGTAACCATCGAGAATTATTTTTGAGTTGGAGACTCTCTAGGAGGAGCTAAACATGAATATCTAGAGCTAGTGTTTTTTTGGCCTGTGGATTAGCTAGAATTCTTGTTGAAAATTCCATGATCCTGGGGCGAGTTGAGCTATCCTGATAGAAAGTGCTTGTTTCTTTGGATGATAATAATTTTGCTCACAATTTCAGGTGGTGAAAGCATTTATGGCAGTCCTTTCGCGGATGAATATCATTCGCGTCTAAGATTCAAGCACCGAGGCTTAGTGGCGTGTGCTAATGCTGGCAAACTGAATTCAAATTTGAGTCAGTTCTTTATAACGTTGGATCGGTGTGACTGGCTTGACCGCAAACATACTATTTTTGGGAAGGTAGGGATCAACATTGCAGTAATGAACTTTCTTTACCTGCAGTTTTGGTGTTCTGATATACCCATTTTCTTCTTTCCAGGTAACTGGAGATTCAATCTTCAATCTCAGTCGACTAGCTGAGCTTGAAACTGACGATAACGATCGGCCATTGGATCCGCCGCCAAAAATAATTTCTGTGGAGGTAGGTTCCTTATCATGCATCATATTTATATCTTTATTTTCTCTGCTTGGCTTACAGAATGTTCTGTATGATATATCTTATTTTGTTATCAACCTTCTTGAAAATTTTGCCGAATTATTGGTGGAAAATGCTTAGAATTAATATAACTGTCACGGATCATGTCAATCTTTCTTTTCGGTACATAAGGCTTTGCTCTCTTTATTGGCCGAAAAACCATAGTACAAACAGGCTTTTAGATCACAAGTCGAGCTCTAAAGCATCAAACTGTACTGTTGAAGTCCACAAGCCAAAGAAACACATAACATTTTACATCAATTACTGGGGCATATCCCAGATCTCCAATAAGCTCTGCTGCTGTCCTTGAAGAGCTCTCTTCTGCGGATCCTTCATTCCAATCAGTCTGTACTTGACTGAAGCTTTGATGCAGGAGAGAGTTTTGTCTCATGAGGGATCAGTAGCAGCATAGATGAATTCATTGCGAGCTTCCAAAACAAAGTAAATGTGTGCATGTCATGCTAGCCTAGCAATGGCCACACGTAAGGACTTGCTTCTTAGTCTTCTAATTGCCTAATTGAGCTCAAAGCTCCAATCCCCTCCTCCTGTGCTTATACCAGTCATTCTGAGGATAGTTTTCCAAATCCCACGAGAGAAGTGACTACTAAAAAATAGATGATCCTTATTTTCTTCAGTCTCTCCACATAGAACACAAGTCATACTCAGCCCAGATTGCCATTTAGCTTTTCTGTCTAAAGTTGAGAGCCTCTTGTGAATCGCTAACCAAGAAATGAATGAATGTCTTGGGGTACAAGGTTGTGACCAAATCGGTCGATGCCACCTAACTGTGGGACCTCTCTCTTTAATACTTTCCTAGGCACTAGTAACACTGAAGCATGTCAATCCTCTTTATGTTAATCTTGTAATTGGATCTACTGATGGCTTTCTTTCTTTTTCTTATTTTTCAACTACTTAGTTTTATATTCACAAGAAATCTCTTGATCATTTTGCTCTTGAAATGCTAATTTAGGTACTATGGAATCCTTTTGAAGATATTGTTCCTAGAGCACCCGCAAGACCTGCTGCTCAACCAGCAGCTGAGACAGAAAAGAAACAAACTAAGCAGAAAGGTGTAAAGTAAGATAAGCTCCCGGTCATCTTTAATGTTCAAAAACTTTACCTAAAGGTGCTGTTGAAATGATAGCCCTTGCTTCTGTTTGCTTCTCCAGTCCTCCTGAAAGATTAATTTTGGGATTTAATGCAGGAAGCTGAATCTACTTTCTTTTGGAGAAGAAGCTGAAGAGGACAAGAAGGAATTAGCGGCTCAGAGGATCAAGATCAGGAGTAGTCATGATGTTCTTGATGATCCTCGCCTCCTAAAGGAAGAAGCGCCAATAAAAGAATCAGTAAGCAGAAGCAGCTTGCTTTATCACCTTGACCAAGACTGGCACATCAAAATTATTTATTCCGTAATTTGTTTGAGAATACAGGTTTTAGCTTCTTTGCAAAATACTATAACTTTTGGGGAAAACGACCTGACTTCATTCAAGATCTTATGTGGAGCCTTATTTATGCTTTTTTAGGAGTTGGACTTGTATCAAGATCTTGTGACTTCTGTAGATGGGCTGATTTTATTGTATCGACAGAGTTACATAAATAAGTTAAATAAAACTGATCTTGTTAATATCATTCAGGAGCCAAGCGAAGCCAAAGCAACGAGGGATGTCCAGTTATCCGTCAGAGAAGCATTGAGCTCAAAGAAAGAACAGTTGCAAAAAGAGTTTGGAGATGATTTTCCCCATTCATCTGCAAAGAATGATGCAGATGATGATGAGGATGAAGCCAGCTTTGATGCTCGAATGCTTCGGCAAATACTTGAAAAAAGGAAGGAGCTGGGTGATCTTCCACCAAAGCCAAAGCCAAAGCCAAAGCTTCCTAATGGTATAAAGTCATCATCATTCATTCAGCTTGTGGTTCAGCTATGGGTTTTGCGGTTAAAAGGTTCTTCTAGTCGCAGAAAATGAAATTCTTTGCTACTGAATTATGGGGACCCTAAAGACAATCATGATAAGATGCTTGCTTGGTGTAAGTTGAGATGAGTTTCAATTATGCTAACACTTGGCAGCAAATAAATTCAGAAGGATCTTTAGTAATGCGTGTATACTTGAACAATATTAATGTGAAATTTAGAGATAACTTTCTGTAAGTTTTTAAAAGTGTTGGTATTATTTTCATCCTGGGTGCTTGTTTATGAAATCTTCCTCACGAATCATGAAGCATTAGTGCTTAAAAAGAAGGCGGGCACTAAATTTATGACTTTGCCAGATTGGATTGTATTCTGTCGCATTATATGTGCGGCATGGCATGTATTCCTTTAAAGTGCTTGTTAACTTTTATTATCATTCTTCATGCATACTTCATCACTCATATCAGAAATGTCTGTTAAATTGCAGGAAGTTCTAGTCGGAAGGAGCGTGAATCATCTGCTCCCAGGTAAACTTAGTGGTCCATCGGCTATTTGCAGATTGCATGCTTTGTTGCCTGCTTATGAAGTTGTTTAATTAAATGAGCTTGCTCTGACATTCAATTTGGAGCTCCTTTATCTATTTACATGTATATAGATGTTTAATCACAGCTTGAGGGTTATAATAATCTCATTATGGTGTTAGACATTGTTAGAATTTGTGGTTCCATGATTAGAGTGGTCCCTCGAGAACTTTGTATTAAGATAGCACTCATGTTCAAGTCTGTTGTGTCTCTCATCCGTGCAAGAATGTTGACAGGAGTTGATATATCTTATTTAGCTTGAACTGATATCACCTGTTGGGAAACAAGCCATGTTATCATACGTAGATCATTTCTCATTGGTGTACTCGTAGTCGTTTCAGTCTCATATTAGTTGTCTGATTTGTTCAATTATGTGACAACTTCTTATATCATATATTACCAGGAGCGATTTTGATAGTGATGGTGGCAATAAGCCAAGGGTGGAGAAGCTTTCCTTGAAGAAAAAGGGAATAGGATCAGAAGCAAGAGCTGAAGTCATGGCTAATGCTGATGCAGATCTGCAGCTGTTGAGTGAAGCTGAGCGAGGGAGACAATTGAATAAGCAGAAGAAGCGGAGGCTCCGGGGACGTGAAGATGAGGTATGAGATGATGCCCTTATCTATTTTGAGGACTTAATTCTGTTGAAAAAGTTGATTACCTTTCCAAATGTCTGGAAACCTATATTTTTTAGATCAGAAGATCGGCAATAACTTTTAGTGTGTATACCAAAACCATTGTCTGGTTGATGGAACTACTTCAGGAAAAACATGGGAGTGTTAAATTGCCTGCCTGCACCTTCTTCAATTTCCTCATACATTTAATGGAGTAACTATGTATTTTTCGGACATGTACTCTTGAAGCATATATTTATAAGAAATATTGTCAATTCCATCTGAACATCCTATAGTTTACCTCACAGACATCAACTTCTGCTACTTGTTAGACAAGACACCCATCTCCTGTTAGTGTCCCCTTACTGTTTTTTTTCTTCTTTTTAATTGAAAAAAAAAACAGAGAAATGGCACCACATCACTCCGAAGTTGCCATCTACTCTAAGCTTCTGGATCAACTGGCATATCACATTTACAAATCTCTGCTTGTTCTTATCTCTCTCTCTCTCTCTCTCCTTTTTTATTTTATTTTTTATTTCTGTCCCTCCCCTTGTTACAGGTATTAGCCAAGCTTGAAAATTTCAAGGCGTCTACTTTCGGCAAACCAGTAGCGGCAGGTGGAGCAGATGATGAGGATTTATCTGACTGGAGAGAAGTGCACTTGAAGTTTGCAGCTGAGCCTGGAAAGGTTGGCTTTTTCTTCCCCTCGCCTGTCGCCCCCCACCCCCCCCCCCCCCCCCCCAAAAAAAAATTTAGAGCTCTTATCATTGACATCTGAGGAGATCATCATTTTTTGCCAGAACAGAACCACATATGACCTCGTTAATTTTAGAAAATTTTCCAGTTCTTCAAGAAACTTAGGGAAAAAAAAAATTTTGGTTGTGGCTTTAAAAGTGAGAATTAATTTCCTAGAGAGTTAGACATTCCACTTTGCTGATTTTGGTGGCTTTATGTCCAGTAATTCTAGTTGACATTATTCATTTTAAGCATGATTGAATGGAAATTGCATTATGTGTGGATTCAATTCATTAATGAACACAAGCCACTTGAAGGAATTACATTATTAGCTGAAACCTCTAAGATTAATTGAAACTACTAAACTGTTGTAAGATTTTCACATGTTGACATGCTGCCTCTGTTGTCATAAGAGATGAATAACGGGAATTGGGAGGAAAGCTCTTTCCTGAAATTAATACAAATGTTCTGTTGGATGATGTTGCAGGATCGAATGTCTCGAAAAGAGGATCCAAATGATTATGTTGTGGTCGACCCACTCTTGGAGAAGGGGAAGGAAAAATTCAACCGAATGCAAGCCAAGGAGAAGCGGAGGCACCGGGAATGGGCTGGAAAATCCCTCACTTGATCCCTTTTGCCCCAGTAAGTGCACTTGTGAATAATAGCTCAATGGATTTGATCATGTTGGTGGCATGCCAAAGACATATTTTCATGGCGCCTTGATGCCTTTGCCAACTCCGCGAATATTACAACCTGGCAACTAGACAGTTTGTACTCATCTAACATCACAAGTCGAAAAACTTCCCTTCAAAACTTTAGGCAATTCAATATATATGTATGCTGTGCATCATTGTCATTGAAGCATTCAACTTGAGATTGTGTGTTTCCCTTCCACTTCTCATTCTATGTCTAATCATTCATTTCTCAAACTTTCATGTAGAAGTCTGGGTGATTTGCTACGCATTTTGGTTTCCTTCAGGTGTGTGCTTTCGGTTATGTCATGCATTCGTGCAGAAGTCAGGGGGGTTGAAATCTATTTAGACTAATGTGAGTATATTGGATCCGACTCACCCCATATTTCTACAGATCTAATTCCAATTGTTTGACCTCCAAGACTGAGTTTCAGCGTCAGCACCACTATGATGACTGGTAAAGTTTGATTTTGTCCGCCGTCCTGATCGATCTCCTTCCTGTATGGGTGATGGAAATTGATCTACACCATCTTCTTCAGTTAGGAAGAAATGTATATATGACGACATTCTTTTAAAAAAATTTTAATGAACCTATGTTTTTCTCTGATCTATAAACCCCATTGAATACGGTAGAATGAAATGAAATGTAATGAAATGAGTTTAGTTGAATGGAATATAATGAACTTGGGGGAAAAATACTGATTCTGAATTAATATAAGACGCATGATGGAATATGATTAAATATAATACATTACACCTTTTTAAGATGTTATTCTAAACAATATAACATGCATATTAATCTCTTCATATTGTTGTTTCAGTTTGTTGGATTGGTGGAATATATTCCTAAGTTTTTGGACAGAATGTTCTTTTCACTAAAGTTGAAAAGAGTAATCATTATAATCGAGGGGAATGACAATAAGTGCAATCAAATAATGAATGGAGTGGAAAAAAGAATCTTGCGTTTTCTTTTCATTCCATTCCATTTCCTCTTGTCAAACATATATCTATTGTCTACCATAAGTGGAAATCGAGTCGAGCCCCCAAAACAATTCATCTGCAGATCGGTGCCAACCACAGAGGATACGACTGCTGTGCCAGAAAGGAAGATGAAACTTCCATACCCAACCTTTTTGCTTTCCGCCCCAAATTTTTTTTTTTTTGGCCTTTTACCTCTTTTTTCTCTCCCGCATGGCAATGTGAAAAGGCGTATACTGCAGAAATGCTCTCTTAACTCGGAATGAAGGGATTTGGGGTGTGATTCTCACCAATGTCGTTTTTACGTCCCTTTTTTGGCCTTTCATCTATCTATTACCCTGCTCATTGACCTTCCTCAAAACTGACAATTAGAGGATTTTAATGGGTTTGTTCAACATGACAACAACTCACGGTAATATATTTGATACTTCCAATTCAAGTACTTAGTAGTTTAATTTATGTATTTAGTAGTTTGTACGGTCAAGATGTGTTAGTTCCAACTTGATCAAATAAGTACTTAAAAATTAGTTATAAGTTAATTATAAGAGAGTGAATTATAGAGAGAAATGACGAGGGTTAATACTTATCAGTATCAAAAGAGGATGTAGCACAATGGCGCATGACGCACGCTTTCTCCTGGTAAATAATCGTCGTAAGACTATCCACATTCATTTATTAGTTATTAAAATTTTTATTATGTTATATTAAGTTCATAAGTCTCCTCTTATAACAAAAAAATATATATATATATATATTATGTTTAATCATCACATTAGAAATCACTTAATGAATAAGTAAAAAAATTGACTTAATGAAATAAATTATTTTTTGGTAATTAATGCCCTTAACATCTCACAAAATTTATTCTCATTTTTCTATTCCTCTCATATTCTTATATAATTTTTTAATTAATTAAGTTTTATGCATTTAATTTATCAAATATCACTATCTTTTTGTTGGAATTTTGCACCATATAAAAGATGAAAAGGAGAGAATATTGGTGAGGCAGTTAAAGTAGGTTCCTTGACGGGGGACGTAAGAGTATCCTTGTGTTCACACCTGATGAAGGCCCAGACAAGACTATGATATATGCCTGAAACAAAATTACAAGAAAGCCCCTCAAGGGTTGGGAATATTATTATTATTATTATTATTGGGGCAGAGCACATGGGGTCCTAGTTGGCAAATGTGAACCGGCTCTCTTTCGAGAGAGCATGTTTTCAACGAGTTTCTCATCCTCACTTTTTTTTTTCTTCTCTAATAACAACGGATTTCTGAATTTCCGCCGATTAATTTTTAAATTTACGTGAATATTTAAAAAGTTGTGGGGACATATTAATCTGGTTACACGTCATGCAGATGATTCAATAAAAAATTATTTCCATACATAATATCTGAGATTACTTAAATTTTAAATTTTTTCAAAAAAATCAATTTTTTTAAACATCATGTCAATGTTGTTGGATTAAAAATAATAATTCCATTGTCAGGATTACAAAATGGAAATGATAAAGAACAGTCTCTGGCCAAAATAAGAAAGATTGAAAGATGATGATGGCTGTTAGCCTGTTTCTAGCCGCAATCTCGGTGTTTTTTTGAATTGGATCAGACATAGAACTAGTTCTTAACAATAAAATAAAATAAAACAAAAAAAAGAGGGCACCGTTGCGTCAGTTCACTTGCGGGCTTAGTTCGACTTAGCCAAGATCTGCTCGACTTCAAACCGAATAGACTATTGCTCAGTGGAAATGATTTCTCAATAAGATTTTGAGGGCAACCTCACGTTAGATGTCTATAAAATTTTTTAACCGAAAGCAACATTTGTCTTCTTAGGAGCGACTAATGGTCCATAAAAGTTACGATAAGATGAGATAAAAGAGGCTTCAGAAGGTAAAAAGGAGTTGAAGGAAGCATGCCGGAATCACTGGGGTTGACTTTCTGGGACAAAAGGACTGATTAAAAGAATCTTCCATGGAACAATCAATGAGAAAAGAATAACGCTTTCCTTCTGAAGCTATCAAATTTCATTTGCAATCAATCATTTCTCTATGGAAAATATTTTTTTTAAAAAAAAGTTGCATTTTCCTTTTTTTTTAAAAAAATTATTACTCCCGCTTTTGAGCCGGAGTCGATTGGTCGTACATAGGAGTCAGTCAACAGATGACCAATCATTTTGTATGTGTCTTTTTTTGTTTTGGTAAAAAAGGAAATTATATATATTAGAAATTAGACATTGTCATCCGAAAAATATCAGTTAGTACACACAATATGGGTTTTATCAATACTCATTTGATCAGACAAAAAGAGATCGTAAATTCCCACAGGTGGAGAATCAAAATAGACAGTAGAGCTCTGGCCAACAATAAGAGATTGAAAGCCTAAATCCCGAGTCATGAGTAGCCCGTCTCGAAGAGCCCAAAACTCTGCCATTAAGTTGTTCGTGGTCACCAAGTAATGGAAGAAATCCCTGATCTAGCCTCCTTGATGGTTGCGAATGACCCCACCAGCTCCTGCTTTCCCCGATGAATTGTTTGCCGAACCATCAGAGTTCAGCTTGACCCATCCATAAGGAAGAGGGGTCTAATGCACTAGAATTTCCTGTTTGCTCACTTGTCTTGTAGGAGCAGTCGAGGCAAACTACTCAGCCGCAAGTTCCAGATAAAGACGATGAGGTTGAGGATGTAATCGTTTCTTATCGAAAGTAAAGTTGTTCCTTCGTTTCCAAAGGGTCCGCATAGCAAACCGAAAAATAATTTTCCATGGAATGTTCAGGGTGTGAATCTTGTAGGCCTCACAGTTGACCGTGAGCGGTTGAGGTATGGGAAGAGAGAATGATCCTCCTTTTGAAAGGGGGGATGCCAAGATTAGACTAGAATGCACGAGCCACTTGACAGTCTCTTAACACATGAGAGGTGTTCTTATCAAAATCTTTGCAGATGGAGCATTCCAATGGAATGGAGATGCCCCCTCCATTCAGTAGCATCGTAGTGGCCAGCCTATTGTGGCAGGCAAGCCAGAGAAAATGTTGTATTCTCGGCATAGTGTCGGTTTTCCAAAGCCATTGCCATGAATTGCTAATCGAAAGAGGATCCCTCCCACATGCTAGAACATAAGCTAAGCTGGTGGTGAAAATACCATTTGAAGAGTATTTCCATACCATCTTATCATTCCCTCCATTACCAGTCCCACTTCGAGGGATATTACGAATGAGATCTACAATATTTTCCGCGAGGTTGAAGGATAGCTTGGTTTCATCCCAAGAACCATTATTGCACAAAAAATCAGCCACTTTAAGATTATATCGACAGGCAAAAGAGGACTAGCAATTTGCGATCTCAACATTTTGTATGTGTCGGATTCATAAAGCAGACCTTAATTTAATTACCTATTGGAGATTAAGATGTACACTCATCATTAATGCAATTAGACAAAAGGCCCGTGATCTGATAGGCATATTAACAAATTGGCAACGGCTATTGAATTGGACATATATGCAACATAAAATTTCTTTAACTTTCCGATTATCGAGGAAACTTTTAATTTATCAAAAAAAACTTATTATATATTATTATATGTAAATAATGTTGATAAATTTTTAACATTCGTTGAATATAAGACCAATAAGATACAATATAAGTTCATTTAACTAAAAATAATAAGGTCAATTCACATGGAGCTACCACCGAGACCTGACAGCCTCGTAGTAGGGCTTGAGACAATTGCCTTGAATGTCCCTAGTTCGAGTCTCCGACAGTGCAACTACAATTCTCCTAAAGTAAGACTTTCATACGTAGCCAGAAATGTCTGTAGGGAAATGTACACGAACCAGAGGAGTTCATGTAATCTGTTCCCTACTGTCTACTAAGCGTCTCGATGGGGGGCCGTTCCCTGTGAGGGTAGCTATGTCGCATTAAAAACTTCTAGGTCCGGGGAGGGTGTGACTGCCTAATATAATAAACTCTATATTTTTTCTTTCACAAAAAAAAAAAATAATTCATGTGGAGCGAAAGGTTATCAAATAGAGTTATTCGAGTAATCGAGATATCTTACCAGGAGTTAAAGGTTCTCAAATAGAGATATATAAATCCCGCTCTTTCATTTTCATATATTATATATAGTAGGACGCAATCTGCACATTGCCGTGGGGTTCAAAAATATTTTGTGTCAATCTTTTGATTTACTATATTAGATTATGTAATAATTGATATAGAGTATAATCAAAATTAATGATAAGATATAAAAAAAAAATGAAGTGTTAATTATTAATATATGATTCAAATTTTCTGAAAAATTATTCTAATAATATTGTATAAAAGCTGAACTTTCTATATATCTAATTAAAAAAATATGACCACTATTAATAGAAGTTAAGTGGCCTCGGTAATTTTATGCGACAAACTTTACTATGTAGTGCATGTTTGAAATTTATTAAAAGTATCTCTTAGTCACGATCAAGTCAATACCCAATCGAGGATTAATGTCTCATCAGTGATAAGCTAGTGTAATTTTGCGTTTCACCACAAAAAAAGGACATCTATTCTCACAAATAAAAAAAAGGCTAATTAGATAGGCCATACATAAATATAAAAAAATTATTGCTTATGTTGGTTAAGGTAGTTTGACGCTTATTTTTCTTAAATAAGTTCTTTGATTTAAACCTTATAAATGGAGAAAATCCTAGAATTTGAGGCTTTTACCCCTTAATAAACCGACTCGACTCGAATCTGAATTAATCAAAACCCGTTAAATTTCGAATACTATATATCGTGCAAGCTAAAATACTTCCATACTTCCATACATATATCATCTACTTTATTTAAAAAATATTAAATTAAATAATATAAAAAAAGAGGGGGTGGATCCCTGTGGGGGGGGGACCCACCAAACCTCGTTCCAAGAATTGAGAAAGGGACCAGTAATCACATTTTGTATAATTGTATAATGTATAATTTGGCTCAAGGAATATGAGGAAATGAAAGGGAGGAGGAAAGGCGAAATTTTCTAGAACCCATTTGATGAAATTATTAACTATATATATATATATAAACAAGCAAGTGCAATGAGGAAGCGACATAGTGTCCTTTTGATGATATCCCGAGTTCGTGGTTGCACAACTCTTCAGTTACGTGATCAATTAATGTGATAAAATTATGATCACACTTAATTAAAATATTAATTAAGTGAGGAGGAAATGAGAAATTTTCTAAAATCCCATATGATCAAATTATTAACTATATATATATATATATATATATATATAAACTAGCAAGTGCAATGAGGAAGCGGCATAGTGTCCTTTTGGTGAGATCCTGAGTTCGTGGTTGAACATCTTTTCAGTTACTTGATTAATTAATGTGATAAAATTATGATCACACTTAATTAAAATATTAAAAAATTTAAAAAATATCTCTATTTGAGGATAAATATTAAATATTTTTAGGAAATTAAAAAATTCCCAATTTGCGAACTAACATAAAAATAATCTTGAGAAAACTTTCTCTCGATAATTAATTATTGAATCAATTATCAATTATCAATTATACATAATATAATATATAGAAGTTGACAAGTGTAATGAGAGAGTACCATAGTAGCCTTTTCGTGATATCCATAGCTCGTAAATGTGTGTCGTTTTAACTGCTCGACCAATTGATAACAGTAACTATATTATGATCACACTCGATAATTATTTTGAAAAATAAAAAAATTCTAAATTTATATATATATTAAATATTTTCTTACAAAAACAAAAAATTTCCTGATTCGCAGTAATATTAAAAGCAATCTTGAAAATTGTTTTCTTTCAATAAATTAAAAAGCTTCTCCATAATATTAACATTTTAAATTTTATGAATTTGTTTCACCTACTTGCGCAAGGCTCACCTAGTAAGCTTAGTAGTGGTGTCAAATTTGGGCTAAGGGATTGCACCCAACCTGCTCTGATTAGACATAACCCATTTAAACACAAGATCATACATACTATCTCTCCAAATCGTATGTTAAACAGAAAATTGTGACTATGAACATATTTCATATCCATTGTACAATATGCTTATTAAGTCATTTTGTTCCTGAATATGAACATATTACAGATCCATTATACACTGGCAAATAATGATCCATGTCTCGACAAACATTTATATTGAATCGACAATGATTTATAATGTCTAAGGAAAGACATTGAATAGTCCTAATCAAAACCATTCAAGAAAAAACATGGATTCTACTAGCAAAGGAAGGCAGATTCACTTGGCATATAAAATAACATGCCAAAAGCGTTTGGTTTGCAGCTTATATAAGAAGCAACTCTGGTGTCTCTAGTATCAATCATCTTATGAGATCTTATGAGAGAGAGAGAGATGAGGGAGAATTTTCTTTGTAAAAAAAAAAAAACAGAGAGAGAGAAAGAATTCTGGCCGTTTCCCCTAAAGGCAAAAAATTTATTAGGCAATCACCGAAAAAAAAATTGTATTAGCCAACATTTTATGTGAGAGAGAGAGAGGAGAGAGAGAAGAGAGAGAAAAGAGGAAAAATATTTCTTTGCAAAAAAAACAAAAAAGAATTATCGCCGTTTCCTCTAAAGGCAAAAAATTATATTAAGCAATCACCGAAAAAAAATGTATTAAGCAACATTTTGTGTGAGTGCGTGTGTGTGTGTGTGTGTGTGTGGGGGGGGGGGGGGGGGGGGGGGGGGGGGGGGGGGGGGGGGGGGGGGGGGGGGGGGTTGAAAGAGAGAGAGAGAAAAGAGGGAAAAAAAATTTCTTTGCAAAAAGAAAAAATTCTGGCCTAAAGGCGAAAAATTATATTAAGCAATCACCGAAAAAAATGTATTAAGCAACATTTTGTGAGTGTATGAGAGAGATAGAGGACAGAGACGAGGGAGAGAGAAGGGAGAAAATTTTTCTTTGCATGGCCGTTGGCCGTTTTCTCTAAAGGCAAAAAATTGTGGTAGGCAATCACCGAAAAAAATTTGTATTAAGTAACATTTTATGTGATAGAGAGACGAGGAGGGGAAAAGAGAAAAATAAATAAATAAAGGGAAGAGAAAAAGAAACAACACTTCAGAACATTCCTTTTTCTAGATATATATAGTTTTTCTTTTATTAATGTCAAAAAAGAAAAAAATACTTTTATTTAGGCTAAATAAATAAATAAAAATAAGCGATGGTATTTGGTGTGATAGAATGTAATGAGAATGGAATGTAATCGCCATATAGAATAAGTAATTCAATACTATTGATTCCATTCTCATTTTATTTCATCATACCAAAGTATGTATTAGGCATTTTCATACCGTTTCCTTGCAGGCAGAAAAAAGAGTACTAAATTATATTAGGTATGATAAAATGTAATGAGTAATCTTATACAATGATTTCATTTCATTCTCATCTCATTTCATCGTACCAGAAGCTATGTATTAGGCCATTTCCTTGCAAGAAAAAAAAAGTATTAGATTGAGTAACCGAAAAAGAGTACTACATTGTATTTGGTATGATAGAATGTAACGTGACTGGAATGGAGTCATTGTTTAATATGATTAGAGGAAATATGACTATTGGTGGAACGAGGCGTGGGATTTCTGTCTTGTCGGTAAATTGCGATATGTGTTTTCTACGGCCCTCGAAGACATTATATGCCAGATATACAACACGTAATTTTTACACTATTTATGCGGTAAATTTGGCAATTTTAAATCAGATATAGTACCAAAAGTTACTTAACATTTATAAACTGATACGCATTAGGTCCACTTATTGCCTATTAGGCACATCAAAAGGAATTGAAGTGTTGGTATTTTGTGGAAGATTGAGATGGGAAGAAAATTATATGGTTCTATAGCATTAGGTGATATTGTGATACTAGTAGACTACACCGCAATATATTTGATTTATTAACCGAGTTTATGGGAAAAAGCAGAATATTTGATGGAAGTACAGGAAAAATATATAATAATTTATGAAAATTTTAACATTGAGAAAACTTTAAGAAAATAATAGTAATCATATCATATGAATAGTGACATATGTAGTCCCGTTGAACTTTCAGATACTATGGTACATACAAAAAAATCTAGTCTATATATCAATTTAAACATATGAACTTTTTTAAGTAAAATTTTGATTATTTACGAAAGAATCTCAATAAATAATTAATATGTGCTCTTAGTGCCACATTTGACTTAGTTGACCAAATTATTAATTTTTGAGAGAATACTAAGTATGGTCATAACTCTTAGTTTTTTTTTCCTTTTTAGTCCATGCATTTATTTTTTTTTTACTGAAGAAAGTTCACATTACATAAAATGTTCATACACAATCTTTATTATTATTATTTTTATTTTTTATTTAAGGAGTAAAAATTAAAAATAAATAATAAAAAATAGTTGAAAGCTTCGATCTAGAGGACAAATAAAGAGAGGTAAGGGGGTGGCCTGTCGTAGGGCACTAGGAATGAGAGTAGAAAGTCGAAAATCGACGTCCGACCCAATCAAAAAATCGAACACCTGATTTTAATTCCATAAGGTTGCATACCTCAATTCAGTTCTCGGATTTTTTAAGAAATCAGATAGGTACCCAATCCACCCAAATTTAAACTTCAAAATAAATTTGGGGTTTTTAAATACGTTATTTTGAGTTTGTATCCACAATTAGCTTTTCTTTTTTACGAATATTACACTCAACATTCCATTTAGTGACCACCACCCCAAGAAGCGTTACTGGAGCCCTTCTCCTCCCTATTTGATCATATTCTTTCTTTTAAATATGATTATTATTAATTATTATTTTAAATATTTTATTTATAATATTTAAATATATTAAAATAGCCTTATACAATTATTTTATGAAATGTGGTTGCTTTATTCAGTAAAAAAATAAATGTATGGATTTGAAAAAAATTCATAAGTTGTGAACTCAATTGATATTTTTTTCAAAAATAATAATTGGTCAACTAAGTCAAACGAGATTAAGTGTATATATTCTCAACAAATGAGGTTAAGTGTCATTTCTCTAAACCTCAAAGGAGGTTAGCTCATTTTACCCTTATTATTATTATTATTATTATGTTATTCTTATTTAAAACATTTTCTCTATTAAATATATTATTGTTTGTATCTATCTACCTAGATATAGCGACTAAGCTTCTTATGGTAGAAAATTATTATAAACTTTTTTGGATAAGTGGTAAATCTTATAAATTTTATAACTTATTTAAAAATATTTGATATTAAAAAACATAAGCTTTATGTTTATGAAGTCTGTTCCTCAATTTCAATGGAAAAATATAAGCACTGCCTTTCGAAATGTATTTTTTTTTCTTTTTTAAGTTACAAGGCAGGATGTGAACTTAATACAATAACACAAAAATTCTAATGACTAATAAAGAGGTAAGAGTAGTCCCACGACAAGTATGAAACCTGGGACATCTTAATTAACAGGTGAAGACGTGCGCTACTACATTTCACCATCTACCAAACATCTCGTATCGTGGATCCTACGTTGTTTGGTTAATCTTTGAGAGGAGACGATGCAATTTCTTGTTATATCGTGTTGTTCAGTAAATGGTACTTAGTCAAACTTATCGAAAAAAAGAAAAAGAAATAAAATGGTATATATTTAAGGGACCGAATTTCCTTAAGGGGCCAACTATTCTTTCCTTAAGGGACCAAATTTTGTTTGCTCAAGGCCTCTGAGGATCTATCTGACTATGACACTACTTAGACGTATTAGTAACTTGGCTTTTTAGTGTTCGCCCTTATTCATTCCGTATTCTATGCTCGTTTTGATATGGCTTGGCTCGAGAACTAAATTGTATCTGAAAAAGCAAGTGGAGCCAAGAGCAACTTATGGGTTTTCAGAGGATGAAGCTGATGCAGAGACTTTTGAGGAAATTTAATTTATTATTATTTATTAAGAAGCCTAACAATATCAATCAGTACAACTGCCAAGGTAAATACACGATAAGCAGACAAATTACATAATCTCCAAATATTAAGAAGAGCCCTTCCGTCAAGCCCACGCTTCTACCTCAGCTTCCATCAAGCCCGAACTCAAAACAGGAGTATCATAGTGGTATGATGCTCCAGTGGATATATATATAGGTGACTGATTCAGGGCGAAATGGCAGTGGAACAAACGGGTCCAAAAGGGTAGACATTGAACTAGTACAGTTTTTTTTTTGGTATACATCTTGGTATTCGAAAGCTAAATGGGCTCCCGACTAATTCAATCGAGTCGGATCGACCTATTAAAGGATAAAACTCTTCCAACGTAAATTTTCTCTATTCACAATACTCGAATACGAGATTTTACTTATGAAATATAAATACCAAACTATTTAAATCAATTCAAATTAATAAAATTAATATAACTAAATTGGATTCGACAGTTAATAAGATGCATTTGAAGGGACACTGTCGTACTAAAATTTCCTTGGACACTTCTTTCGTACGCTTATCTCACTCTTTTTTTTCTGTGGAAACGCTTTTCTCACTTTTAGCGCCGTTATTTTTGTTACGACTGCATGACTTTCCGCACATTTTTCCTGCTTTTTACTATTATTTTTCGTCCTATCTGTAAGCAGGCTGGGGCCTGTGGGCATAGGGTCAAAAGTAGGATGCAAATGTTGATTTTTTTTTAAATTTTCTGTTGGGTAAATAGGGAATGCAAATGTTGAATTTCTTGCCGAAAAGTATTGCCTCGTCACCCTGACCAATTCTTACTTCTATGGTAGAAGCTTAACCATTGATTGTTTTAGTTCGCAACTGAATCTACCTCAGAGATCTGTTCCGAGCTTGAATTCTCATACTTATCTTGGACGTTATCAAAAGATAAGTTTCTCGTCTAAAATTTCCGTTGAATCCATAATCAGATGGATAATTTTATAGATCACAGTAGCCCATATTAGCTGGTATCCCCCATTTTCTTCCATAAATCTTAGCTATAGGAGAATTTTTCTTTCTAACACTGCCATCATATGACAATGTCTGATTTTCTCCATCTACCATTATGTTTGAACGTAAACCTAAACACTAATGATCCCAAGCTAGTGTTCAAATTATTTTCCTTTCCCAAACTTACTGTGTAAAAACCCGTGTGCACGAGGCGCGTTATGCTCTAGACTCGATGTGCAAGTATTTACATATAGAATGCATATCAAAACATTCTTTCATACAATATAAAATTTCCAATAGATTTAGTAATTCGTACATAGACTCATATATGTAAGTCACAAAGTTTAAATTGAGAGATGATTGAACCTATCTTTTATAATACAGGTAGGGTTTTGCTTTGTAATCCCTCAATATGAAACTTCTTGCTAACAACTCTCTGATAACCTTAGGGTTTGAACTCACGTGTTAATGCATCAGACTCCTGATTTGATTAATTTGTGTTGATTTTCAAAGACGTACATCGAATGTTTCAGCTCTTCCAATTAGAATGTATTAAGAGTCTGTGCGCCATTTCATCTCAGAGAGCTTGAGATATATATTAATCCCGTGTTGATATATATATTTTTTTCTTTTCGGGTTACATCGTCTTAAATTTGTTTCGCATGGTTTGAGATGAAGTCACATGGAGTGTTATCTTGAATTATAAATAAAAATAATAATTAGATAGATTGAGGAATGCGACTAAAAAAAGAAAAAAAGACAAAGGACCACCATTGGTCCCTATCATATGAATGCATTATTAAGAATTCTCTTATGAGTTGAATTATTAATTGTGGAGTTGAATAAACATCAGCCCAGGAAGAAACGTATACGCATCATCTGGTTTGCAATATATATGCTGGAAGTTTCATCGACAAGAGAAGCATATATACACACTAGAAAGTGATTTGATACCAAGTTCAAACAGTTCAACACTTGTTTTCTTTAAATACGGTATCGGATTCGAACCTTATGAATGGAAAACATGCATGTTGGGAGAACTTGACCCTTTTAGTTGGGGTCCGTTGTGCTTCTAAATACTAGAGTACATGTTGAACAAGAAGATTGGGATGATTAATTTTCATATTATTTATGGAATGCTTACTTGACTGGAATAGGAAGTTTGCTCCCTTCAATATAACTACGTGAATTCCTGCGGTGGGCGATGTGATCGACAATAGGAATTACAATTTTAAAATCATGTAATTACATGAATCAGGATAATATGTATTTCATAATCTCAAATCTTCATTCATAAAATAATATTAATTGCTTGAAATGTCTGTTATAAAGTTTTTGAAGTTACAAAAATTACGAAAATCTCATTGTGGATAATTGAATCATAAAATAATAAAAATTCAAAGTTTGAGGGACTGAATTAATTGTTTTCATGCATACTTAGTACAAAAATATGGTTTAACAAATCATTAGGATTGGCAATTAAGCATATAGGAAAAAAAAACTTCACTATTACGTTGCCTCCATAATCTCCTCTCACGGGCATTGAGAGAGCTAGTATTTGTCTTATACCATCATTTAGGGGAATTTCTCATGTTGTAATACAGTCTCATAAAGTCTTATACCTAAGCTTATTGTAAACAACAACAACAACAACAACAACAACAACAACAATAACAACAACAATAATAATA
Organism: Punica granatum; assembly: GCF_007655135.1. NCBI lineage: Eukaryota > Viridiplantae > Streptophyta > Magnoliopsida > Myrtales > Lythraceae > Punica > Punica granatum. The sequence continues at coordinate 15,517,125 of NC_045127.1, read as the reverse complement.
ATAATAATTTATTTGCACCCAAAAATGTGGCCAATTTTATTAAAAAATTAAAGAATAATCTCTCAAACACCTCTCAAATCGTCACCCGTAATCTTCATATAATGATTAATTACTAAAAATAAGATATGAAATTTAATATATAAATTTTAGGCAAGACGCTGAAAGAATATGTATTGATTGTGCAGAATAATTGAAAGTAATTTGCATGTGCATGAGGCTAGTACTATATAAAGATAAAGGGAAGGTTTCTGATCACATTTTCTTTTCAAATTTATCATTGTAAGATTTATTATAACCAATAGAAAAAATAATTTTTTCGATGTGCACCGTGGCATCCGGAAGCACAATTGGTAGCGAGTAATTCAGTTTGAGCCGAGTCAGCCTATTAAGAGGTAAAACTCTCATAATATGAATTTTTATAATAAAAAAAAAAAGAAATTTGGCAAAAGGAAAAAGGAAAATAAAAATTACCCACACCACTTTTCCCTTTATATTTGTGGGTTAAATAGTTAAAAAAAAACTTTTAAAAAGAAGGATTATGATAGTGCCATGTGGCTTCATGAGGAAATGAATGAAGTAATTTACTCAATATTTTTCGAGAAATAGTTTAATTCATCGAAAATACATTTTATTTTTCAATAAAACTGTTAATCTATGCATTTATTGCCAAAATGTTCGATATTGAGATTTTTTTAAAGAAAAAATTTTAAATTTATTGACGATTTTAAATGTATTAAATTATCATAATTCTAGTAAGGGTGCTAAAAATTTGAGAGAATTTATAGAGTTAGAGTATAAAACTAGTCCCGATTCCCGAGTTGATTCTTACTTTTTATCATATAGCTATTTTCTGGTAAATGAAAATTTTAAAAAGACTTTGTAATTATGATAGATCGTGTGTATGGCTTACATATTGTGTAATATGTTGATTTTATGTAATATTGATAGATAGCACGAATTTAGTACATTTATAATTTCATATAATGTCTTGTCAATTAATATAGGGAATTGAAGGAATGACCACAAGCAGCTCATAGAACGCTGGCAAAACTTATATGACAAATTTTCATTACATGAATGGAGACGTCTCATTGTAAAAACCCGCAAGAGCCTCCTCTGATTACCTATATATAATAGATGAAACTTCCATGGCTTCCGCTTATGCTTTTACTTAAAGTAAATAACACCATACATCATAATTTCTGAAATAATTTCACCAGACATAATATTTTCAATAATTTTTTCGACACATCACGAAATTTTTTAAATTTGCACAATGCATCATATCGTTATTTTTCCGTCCATAATTAGATTAAATGGTAACGTTACGACATTTTCAGGGACAATTTTACTCAAAAGAAAACTTGAGAGATTTAAAACCGAATAAAATAAAAAAAATTAAAAAAAAAGAGAGAGAGGAAGGGGATGATCGGGAGGGGAGGTCAGGTGGCCCCCACGAACCACCCAACCCACAATTGAGCTGGCCGGCGACCCCAATTGGGGAGTTGGGTGGCCGGTGTGGCCCCCTGACCTCCCCTCCCGAACAACACCTTCCTCATTCTTTTTTTTTTATTCAATTTTAAATCCCTCAAGTTTTCTTTTGTGAAAATTTATCCCTAAAAATGTCGTAATATTACCATTCAATCTAATTTTGGACGGGAAAATAACAATATGATGTGCGGTGAAAATTCTAAAAAATTTCGTGATGCATCGTGAAAATTATTGAAAATATGATGTGTGGTGAAATTATTTCAGAAATTATGATTTATGGTGTTATTTACCCTTTTACATATTATATAATTGACAATTGATTATTTAGTGGTTTCGTTTTTTTCCTTGTCTTATTAGATTTTTTTCAATTTAATTTTTTATTACACTTCTTTTTGTCTGTCACATATTTTGCAATGGTGAGGTTTAGATAAATTTAAGATAGCAGTCAAAGTTTGTTTTTCATCATCATGGATTTCATAAAAAATAATATAGTAATTTTGCATATCTTTGACATACAAAAATGCTGTGTTCAAACTAACCATTTGTTTGGATAATGTCCCCAAGTAGGGAAAGGATTCGGATGATTAAAAGTTTGATTCTCGAATTCCTCTATTCACATGGGACGACTCTTCCTCCTGATGTAAAAATGAACATTTTCGCATTTATAATTAATTAAGAAAAACAAAAAGCTCTAATATCAAATTTTCAAGAAGTAGAGATGAACAACATTCGCTCCTCACAACCTGCTTATAAATTATGATGGCGTCACATATAGTCATTCAGAAATTGCAATGACCGACCAATAATGGTTGGTTTAAATGGATTGGCACTTATAAGTTGTTTTGGAGCAAATTGGATTGAAGGCCCTATAAGCTCTTATGTTTTCTAAGCAGAATCATTATTTAGTGATGTACATTTTCATACTATGGTTTGGTCTAATCGACAAATTTAATTTAATTTTTTTTCGGTAAGTGAATAAATGATTATGGAAATTACTAATTATTTTATAATTTTCGATAGTAATATAGAAAATAAAGCGAAATAAATAGGTAAAAACAATTCACTGAAGAGGATTTGGGCCCATGACCTCTTGGTTTGGTATATGCGCCTTATGCACCACACAAAGGATCCTTCTTAGAAAGGATGGCATAACACATGCCCTCGTCTGGTAATCAAGAGGTTTCAGATTCGATACTCAATATAACTATTTGTGTCAGTTTATTAACTATTAGGATTTCTATTTCATTGCACTAACCTCACATGCCTCCTTTGTAAACGAAAAAAAAAGTTTATTCTTAGATTATTATTTTATATTTTAAGCATTAGGCACACATATCTAAGAAAAATTGGTATAATGCACGGATGCATATCCTTATTGATAACCTAAATGTTTTATATTCAATTCTCGAGGTGAACACCAACACCCTTTCATTAAGTTTTTTATTTTTACCAACGCGGATTGGTTCAAGAGATTCGACATTGTCTCAAGTTCGATTATTGTGAATGGAAAAAATTTACGCTGGAGAACTTTACTCCTTAATAGACAGACTCGGCTCGACTAGATTAGTTTAAGTCCAATTGAACTTCCGGATATCAGGATTCACACAAAAAAAATTTCATTATTTCTATTTCCTTGTACTTGAACCACGAGCCTTGTTTACAAACGGACACACTTATCTTATTTGTACTAGATTTAAATTGACATTTTCTATATATTTTAACTTATTTTGAGAAAAAATAATTATTTTTCAACAAGTTTTGTCTTAGCACCTTCCCATTAACATCGATACTCCCAAATAAAACATAATTTCTAGATTTTTCTCCCGGCCATTTCGGGATATATCTTGATATTCGAAAGCTTATTGTACTTCGACTAATTCAGTTTGAGCCAGATAAGCTTAGTAAGAAATAAAATGCTCCGAAATTAATTTTTTTCTCTCAAAAGCTCTCCTCTTTTAATTTTTTCAAGACTATGACCAGCTCTATCACCGCCTTAAACCGATTCATTACCTCTTAGATTTTCCGCGTTTTCTTTTGTCTAGTTGGAACCCTAACAGTAGAGGTAGGGATACCTTTTTCATTGTTAAAAAAAAATAAAAAAAAATCCGAAAAACCGCGTAATCAGAACTACTAGAAGTCGCCGTCAAAGACCAGACCTACCCCCTACCTCCCACCACCGCCATAAAATCTTTCCCATCCCCGCCCACACCCGCCAAAGCCGCGTTCACACATGCCGATGCCATCGCTCCGCTCCGCTTCATTCCCCCCCCCCCCCCCCCCCCCCCCCCCCCCCCCCCCCCCCCCCCCCCCCCCACTCCGCCTACCCTACATCGCATCCCCACCTCCCCTCTGTGCAGTCGCACCCCTTTGGTCCCCCGTATCCCTCCACGTGTCACCCCGCCCATCTCAGTCAACCGCATTCCCATCTTTGGGTTTGACCGTATGGCCGACCACCTTTATTACATGTCTTTTTTCGTTTCTGCAGGTTTCCTTGAAGTTGTGTTGTATATCTCTCATATCATCTCATCTCATCTCTTCCCCAACAAAAGTAGTTAAATTACAAGCGTGACAATGTCCGCATTTCTTTCTGCCGTGGACACGGGAAGTAATATATATATATATATATATATATTTAGGAAAATAACATAGCAAAACTTATTAAATAATGCACATCATGTATGTTTATGTTGAAAGAAATCGCAGTAGTCAATTCAAACGCAATAATTTTTGTACACACATCAATTTAATTCACTAGCGGTAAGGAATTGCTTGCGTTTTGTGATGTACGTAAAGAATTAAGTTACATGGTGGTGCATATGGGGAAAAACTATGTATAAGTTGGCCCTTGTAATTCTTCGAATGTAATATAAGGTTTCAATAAGGTTATGTTGGTTGGTTTCCATGAATGGAAAAGAATGAATATATCCTATCATTTCGCTCCATTTCTTTATTTGATATCTCTTTTACGAGTTTGAAAGATTAAAGAGTAATTCATAGGGACGGTCTCTATTTGTTTTTCAATTCAGTCTATCATTTCAACAATTTTTTTTTATAATTATCTTATGTTTTCTCATAAATTCTTAGGTCTAAATATATATAGAATGATATATTGGTAGATAAGGTCCTTTTTTTTTTTCTAAATTACAGTCATTTATATTTTCGAGATTAACCTAAAAAAATTATTTTTCTCTCAATATATAATTATATTTCGCTCTATAAAACTTATTCGATTCCGTTTCTTTCCTTATATTTGTCGATTACCCACCTGCAATATATGCTCTTGGATTTGACAAAGTTCAACTCATTTGTTTGTGTGAATGATTAAGAATGGTTTTAGGAAGAGTTACCATATTCCAACTTGATATATCAGTCCTTATCCAACCTCAAATGTGAAAACCTCACCAATTAATTGAAGTGCAGACAAGTACGGAGCCCATTAATTATTCTTCTTTTTTTTTTTTAATACGTACCCCCTAATCAATCACCATAAAAGGTGGAGAAATCCGAATTGGCTAACGTTGAGATTCCACCGCATAAAACATGCACCAATCCACACCATACACAAACTCAATTGAAATTAAAAATTATATATAATAATAAATATTAGTCATCAGTCATAGCTGTTAACTCACAACATACTCCCCAATTTTCCTCAATTTGTCAATCCCTGCGTTCACACTCTCATCCCCCTTCTCTTCTCTTCTTCTTCTTCTTCTTCTTCTTCTTCTTCGTCTCAAATAGCCCACGACACAATTTATAATTCCCCCACCCACAAAAAAAAAAAAAAAAAAAACATAGAACCTTAGGCTCCAATTCGTTCTCGGTGAAGCAAAATCTCATCCCAAAATCCGCCATTTTTTCTTTCATGAAACTCACTTCTCTCTCGGACCCACAAGACCTCTCCTACATCTACGACTTCCTTCAGCAGATGAATGAGCCCCCGGCCGCCGCTAGAAGCCCCGCCAAGAAGCAGAGGAGGCGGGACGACAGCTTCACCGACACCGACGAGGACGACGATGACGGCAGCAAGAAGAAGAGGGACCTGAAGGGTATCATCACTTCTCTCTCCCTCTTGGAGGACCAAGAGAAGGAAGACTTGCGAGAGCGGGAGGTGGCCGCGGTGGAGGAAAGGCAGCTCCTTGAGAACAATTACCGGAAGAAGAGCCGGGCCACGGCCGATTTCTACTCCAATGTCGAGGATTATTATGCGGAGACGGATGAGTTGGACCGTACGAGGCGGAAGAAGTCGCGGGCTCTGGCCGGTGCGGTGGCTGCGGGCATCGCCGAGGAAGGGGTGCTGAAGAAGTCGGAGAAAGGGGGCAAGAAGTCCGGCGGCGAGGGCGGGCAGAGCAGGCGGCTCTGGGTCAAGGACCGATCGAATTCTTGGTGGGACGAGTGCAATCGGCCCGATTATCCCGAGCACGAGTTCCGGAAGGCCTTCAGGATGGGCCGGAAGACGTTCGACGTGATCTGCGAGGAGCTCAACTCCGCTATCGCCAAGGAGGACACGGCCCTGCGGAACGCAATCCCGGTTCGGCAGAGGGTCGCGGTCTGCATCTGGAGGCTAGCCACGGGGGAGCCCCTCAGGCTCGTGTCGAAGAAGTTTGGGCTCGGAATCTCGACCTGCCATAAGCTGGTACTCGAAGTCTGTGCTGCTATTAAGAGTGTCCTAATGCCCAAGTTCCTTCAGTGGCCCGAGGATTTGAGGAAGATAAAGGAAGAATTCGAGTCAGTCTCAGCTATCCCGAACGTCGTGGGTTCCATGTACACGACTCATGTCCCGATCATCGCCCCGAAGATCAGCGTCGCAGCTTACTTTAATAAGCGGCATACAGAGCGGAACCAGAAGACTTCATACTCGATCACATTGCAGGGTGTGGTAGACCCGAGAGGCGTATTTACGGACGTCTGCATTGGCTGGCCTGGGTCCATGCCTGACGATCAGGTGCTGGAGAAGTCTGCCCTTTACCAGCGGGCCCAGGGTGGGCTCCTGAAGGGTGTGTGGATCGTGGGCGGGTCCGGATACCCGCTTTTGGACTGGGTCCTGGTGCCCTACACCCAGCCGAACTTGACGTGGACCCAGCACGCCTTCAATGAGAAGATCGGGGAGGTCCAAAATGTCGCTAAGGACGCGTTTGCAAGGCTGAAGGGTCGGTGGAGCTGCCTCCAGAAACGAACTGAGGTGAAGCTCCAGGACCTCCCGATCGTGCTCGGTGCCTGCTGTGTTCTCCACAATATCTGTGAGATGAGAGGGGAGGAGATGGATCCTGAATTGAGAATAGAGATCATGGACGATGAGATGGTCCCTGAGGCCGCACTAAGGTCCGTGAGCTTGATGAAGGCGAGGGACGCAATCGCCCATAACATCTTGCACAAAGGACTTGCGGGCACTTCTTTCCTGTAGGAAACAAGGGAGGAAAGGAAAAAGAGAAATGTCTGCCATTTTTTTTTCCTGTTCTTTTCTGAAAAGATTGTTGTAATTCTTTCATGTATGCTTTTTTCTTCCTTCTCGGTCTCAAATTCTGCCCTGTTGCTGTAGAATTTCACATTACATTAGACCATACTCAGTTCATCGTAGTTTGTCGGAGGAGCTCGAGAAATTAAATGTTGTAATCGGCCCCTCCTACAAATTAAGGGATGATTCTTAGTCCTGTAACCTTAGGCTCCACACTGAAAACCATCAAAATAAGATTCAAAATGAATTCTTACAGTACTGTATCTGTTCATTTACATCAGGTCTTGTGGGTATCCGAGTCAATGCGATTTGTTCGAGCGAATGTAAAATTTCTTCATTATCAGTGGCAGTTTTTCTTAGCTGTTTGTTGGAGATTGTAATTACTAACGCCAACAGTTGTTATGTGATTCTATAGTTTTTCGGGGGACTGTCTTGAGTTCTTTCATTGTTTTTGCAGGTTTTGTCAGGTGTTCGTGATCACTATCTATCTGGAAGATTGATGAGAATTATTCCCCCGGGTCTCAGCTTCTGTTTGTAAGTACTTTTCGCAATTTGTTCGTCTTATCAATAGCTTTATTCGCTGCATAGGAACTACACCAGCTAGACAGCTGGTGAGAGTTTTTTGGAGTCCTCAATAAAAGATTCAGGTGTTCATAGGTTAAAAGTAGAGAAATCTAAGCAGCTTGTGCTATGTAATGCCGTTCGGTTTCACTTTTGGCGGATGGCTGAACTAAACACTCTGCATTAAGTCACTCCTATTAACTCGGAGCCAGTAACATCATATTTCCATATCCATCAGTTGTTCCTTTTCCTTCGTATCTATTTAGAGATTACGTTAGCACGTCAATGCTAACTATCGGTCGAAGTTAGACCGGGTGAAGAGCCATTCTTCGGGGGTCAGATTCAAATTTCAATAGTCAAATTAACGGCAAGTCATCATCATCATAATGTGTGAAACATTCAGTCATGTTGTGGTTGAAAAAAGCAGTGGGAACAGACCGAATTGTATAGCGGGAAGTTTTGACATTGTTTGCCTTCTTTTATCACAGTGGCAATGACTGGCTGTCGGTATCCTAAGGAAAAGGGCAAGCCCAATCATGTATTTCAGCAAACGTATTGAGGTTTCAAACTCCTGCACATCAGTTTATAGGAGGTATTACAAGACCACATGGAGCCCGACCGGTACACGATTTTCTTTGACGAGCCGTGATTAGGTTAGATGGTTGATCCTGAGCTTTGTTTGAAGATGTTGGAGCTAAGTTGGTTCTGACCTAGGTCTGCTGGACCCAAGCCTTTCTCATCGCTGGTCGGAGACTCGGAGTGCAGCTGAGGCGGTTCCTACCTAGATTGCCCGAACCAAAGGTAAAGCTGTCCTGGTCTTGCATGATCTGGGCCATGCAAGGCAATGAGCTCACTGGCATTGGTGGGCACGGTAACCCTCCAGGATCATATGTAAGATGGGGTAATCTGACGATCATCAGGTCGGACAGTTCGGGGTCCCATAGATTTTTTTCTCCGATAAAATAACTGTTAAGAAAGCAGCCATGTTATTCATTAAGCAGCCAGTTTATGGGAGCATACTAATCACATTTCAAATGTTCTTTTGATGGGCTGTTTTTAAATGTTATTGAAAATGTGGTTAGCATGCCCAGTTTCTCTAGAAGAATCTCAAATTTCCATTGAGGTTACAAGCGATTGGGACCGTTTTTAATTCAAAAGTTCGAACTTGTAGGTTGTAATATCCAATCTCTTGGAAACCCATTGGAATTTTTTTACTTTTTTTATGTGATAATTTAAATCTCAACATCCATCTCACGTGGCACAATGTAGTCTTTCTCACTCTTTTACCTACAAGTGTCACGTGAACATTTAAACACTCGCTTTCGATAGCTTACCTCGAGTTGGACCATCCTCTCTTTCGAACTCAAGTGTTAATTACCTCAAGGTGGGCTTTTCTTTTTCCACACTCGGGCAAGGGGGATTAAATCAACTACGAGCCGAACTTTGGTTTTCAGATTTGGACTTTACTAGCCATGAGTTTCACACTCAGGCCTAGCGTAGTGTAAGTCTCCATATTAGCACGTGATGTTGCTCTGATACAATGTCAAATTTTCACTGGACCTATCAGCAATTAGGCTCGTCTCAAATTCCAAAGCTCGAGCATGTAGGTTGTGGTATACAATTTCTAATAAACCCATTGGGGTCTTAGTTTTTGCAGGTGGGATTCTAAATCTCGATACCCATCTCACGTGACACCATATGGTCTTTCTCACTCTTTTACCTATTCATGTCATGTAAACACTTAAACACTTGCCATTAACAACTTACCTTGAGCTAGACTCTCTTATTTTCGAACTCAGGCCTTAATTATCTCAACGTGAGCTTCCTCTTCCACACTCGGGCTAAGGGATTAAACCAACTATGAGTTGAGAACCAATAGTTCATTATCTAATGGATTTTTCCGTTCTAGGTCCCATTTTCAGATTTAGATTATTTAATCTAGCGTTTGATTATTTATTTGTCGTACAAAAAAACTTTTTGAATTCCCGGTTGAAAGAGAACATGATAGAACATTCATATTGCCCTCTGACAGAAATAGAACATGGATTGGGTAGAGTCCCCTGATCTCGACATCCAAGCACGAATCCCTTGAGCGCTTCGGCGGCGGATAGCAGCATGGGCAAAGCACTCGGACTCCTCGAGGGCTACTTAAGTAAGGCACTTTAGTGCAAACCAGAAGGACTGGAGTTTGGATAAATCTTGTTGGGAGGTACTGCCCAAGGAAAGAAAAAGGTTACTTTCGGATCAGGGATAATAAATAAAATTGAAACAAGATAAAATCGTATATCGAAACGACTTCTGGCATCACCGGAAGGATCGAGATCGGGGCGCCTACTATACCTACTTTTTGGCTAGTCTACACTCTTTCTTCGATCCTACTCCGGCTTGCTTAACCTTATTTAGTTTTCTTTCCTACTCGAGTTTCAGCAGAGGACCTAACATATAGCTCGCCCAACTAGCTTATGGGGCACTTCACTCGCTTAAGACTCGTTCAAAACATCCAAAGGATTACCGGCTTCGCGAGACCTTTTCGATCTACTCATGGCCTTGCTCTATATGGGTCCTTGCTTTCTCGATCAACTAACTTCGTGCTGAAGAAAGACAGTTCCTTGAAATTGGAGAGCGCATTAGATATTTACCTAAACCAGTAGGTCCTTGAGCGGATCCCACGTTAGCCCCAAGACGTTGGTCTCTAACTAGAAAAGTAAATGCCTGAGCTTGAGAAGCTTCTGGTCCAGTTGCGATTGGGTAGGAGGCTTTTGAGGTTTTTGAGTGGGTTGGGGGACGGCCCCGGCCCCCTGGATGGCTTGCTGATTCCGGGTGCTCTGTTGTCTCTATGCATTCTGCTGTGCTTGAACCGCATTAATTTGATCCGGAGTGATGGTAACCTCTTGGCATTGATAGACCGTTGAATGAGAATGGGAATCGTCTTAGCAACTGGCTATAGCCATGAGTAAAAGCCGCCGGGAGAGGAGACGGCGGACTTAAAAAGCCACCTACAGACGCTTTACGCCCAATCATTCCGGATAACGCTTGCATCCTCTGGTAATGAGGATTCGGAATATCACACATTGATCAATCAAAGAGAGATTCAACAACTAAAAGAAAGATCGATTCTTTTGGATCCTTCCTTTCTTCAAACGGAACGAAGGGCTTTTTCCCGGCGAGAACCCCTTCTTAAAAGTTCCTTTTTTTAAAAGTTCTGTTAGGTTCTTAGTTGTTTGTACGAGTATAGAGAAGAGACTTTCTATAGGAATAAGAGCTGATCTTGTTACTGCTTGAGACTTGAACCAGAGACCTCGCCCGTGAAGTAAATCATCGCACCTACGGTCCAACCAATTGGGAGAGACTCCATCCTCTTCCCAACGAGCCCTTTTTTCCTTTGATTTGGAAGACGGGCGTTGCCTTCGGTTCGAAAGGCATGGCTTTCAGTATGTCTCCAGATGGGGGCCCCGCTGCTCTTGCCGCCCGCCAAGCGGGCGGAGCGCTCGTTATCCTTACTGTTTTCTCTGCTGGGGCCCACTCCTATTGCTCTAGCCATAAGCTATGGCTACTGGACGACGAAATGGATTTTGAAATTTATAACATTTTCCAAAAAAGGTACTGTTAATAATCCCGCAGGTACTGAAACCATTAAAAGAACAAAATAAATACATCATGATTATCAAAACCGATCATAAGGGTGGCACACATACTAGGGTGGCACACATCTTAGGTGCATTTTTTCAGACTCGGACTTCACTAGTCACGAGTTTCGCACTCGGACCTGATGTGGTGTAAATCCCCACACAGACGGGTAACCTTGCTCGATACCATGTCAAATTTTTATTGGGTTTATAAGCGATTGGGTCTGTCACCAAGTTTTTGGATTGAAGATAAACCTAATCGCTTAAAAGCTTATAGAGAATTTTAGAAAGAAAGTTAGTAAGCAAAAAAAAAGAAATACTCAACTATTATTTCGTTTTGTCAAATATTACATAGCGCTTAGTAAAAAAGTTAAATTTGATTTAATTTGATTTAGTTTGATTTGAGTATATGGAGACAAAAGTAGTTGGAAAAAGAATGTTCAAGAATTTAAAGAAAAAGATTAAAAAAATAATGATTATGTTGTTAAATTGAAGAAAAAATGTTAAAATTGAGGAAAAATGTTGAAAGTTAAGAGAATTTAGTACTAACGAATTAATTTAAATAATAGATAAGAAAATATATGAGAGAAAATTTAAAGAAAAAGACAAAAAAAAGTGATGATCGTATTGTTGAATTGAGAAAAAAAAGTTAAATTAAGTGAAGTAAAACTTAATTTTGTTATAAAGCATAACAGTGTCCGTTAATTCAAGGCTAATTTAAAAGAGAGAGTTACCTCCATACCAAATGGCTTTTAAGTGAAGAACCAATCTCAAGGATTTCAACTCCGTTTGGTTTCGCAGTTAAAGTTACAAAAAATTTAACGTTAACTTTAACTCAATATACTACACAACAAAATACACATTTTCCAAGTAAAAAATTTTAATTTTAGCTTTAACTCAACACACTACACAATCATTTGTCCTTTTCCACAATTAAAATCAAAGTTACTTTAATTCTGAAACCAAACGCACCACATATTCTGTGTTTTGCTACAAACTACATTACTTGATTGAGCCGAGGCGCCATTAACAAACTGGAGCTTTTTACTATCTTTACTAAGCCAACCGCCTCTTCTTCTATACTTGGCCGCTTCTCGCTCCCCAAAGAAAGCATACTGGTCTGATTTTCAAATCTGAGAGTTTTTAAAAAGTGAAGAATCAAACTCAAGGATTGCATCTTAATATGTGATTCCTTTAATCAACGTGAATTGGTTCAAATGGTTTGGTATTTGCTCTTTTTAAATGAAGTTTTGAGTTGGAATCTTGTGAATAATAAAAATCTATATTATTTCCCATCTTAATGGCTCAATCCGGCTCGACTGAAATAATTCTAATGAGTTTCTGAATATCAGAATGCATATTGAAAATATATAATTCTTTTTTTTTGGCAAATAAAAGAAAAAAACTTGTTTAATTTTCGAGAAAACTGAAGAAAGGAATCAAATTTCTCTCGATTTCCTAATGTTTTATAAGGGAAGACAAGGAAAGGGATAGAAGACGTGGGAACGATTTTTTTTTTTGCACGAGTAACATGACCAAAAAACTTATTAATTGTTGGAGCTCGTTTTGATGATTATCTATGTATACCAATGTTTTGTTTGGAAGTTGCTTTGCAAATTTCTTTCCCAAATAACAATTTCCTAATGTTTGCGGAAAAACAAAACTCTCTTCGGTCGAACCACCACGTCTTCCATGGACCATGGTCCACCAGTTGCCACCATCCATCACCGGTAGATAGCTCGCTAATGATGTCTTCTATAAAACATAAAGATATAATTGTTTACACCCATTTTCCGCACTTCTCAGTAAATGTGGGCCAAAACGTGTAATGGATTGAGAGAAGCCCATGAGATTGACCCATGTGAGGAGAATAGCCCACAATTGAAGGCCATCAAGGAAGAGAATTAGAAATGTGCCCATCATTACTTTAATTGGACAATATCCTATCAACATGGGGCGTTCATGGCAGCAAATTGGAAAAAGGGAACACGCGAAGTAATCTGGTTGTTGCACGGGAATATGGAGGTGCAGCACTTTGGAGTTTCCATCTTATTTTATTTGCTTTCGTTGCATTTTGTTTGCTTAATTAGAAATAAGTGGAACATTATTTTCCGTAGTCCTAAGTTAGTTAGTTGTCCATTTTGGTAGATTATCTTCCGATTCCATTGTCTTGGGCGGCACTCTAGTGCTATAGCCTATATAAGCTAAGTCCGTCTATTGTTTTAAATCTCTTTTGGGACATCAATCAAACGCATTATCTTTTATTCTTACTTTTCTTGCACTTGTACCTTACATATCTAAATTCTTGCACCATTTATCTTCAATGTATTTAAACCCCTTTTCCGGAGCAAACCCAACTGACCTTTCGGGGTCTCCTAATTGTCGATCCATCGGCTGTCATCATCTCGACTTCCGATTCGAGATAACCACCGAGCTAAGATTCCGGCCGTTGGCTCATCCTTCTTGGCTATCCATAGCTGAGGCCACACTACTCACAGGCCACCTTGGGCTGTGATTAACCACCCTTCAAACCGACTTCTGAACCGTTCCATTCGTATAGTTAATAGGTCGCACACGCTCATTGGGTAGAATCTAAGCGGCCAAATCCTCGGTGTGCTGTAATCGTCTGAACGACACACTGTCAACCACTCGACTCGTTTTAACTTGAAACCCAGCCGCTGACTAGACTTGTAGACCTCCGTGGTCGTGGCACTACACTCTATCTCGGTGAGGTCGGCTGGTAATTTCGCTACTAATCCTTGGGACTGTGCCCTGACACGCCTTGCACCTAATGCATAAACCATTTGCCACGCGCGTGTGTCGAAAGGAGATTCTAGCAAAAAAAAGCCAAACAATCCTAAGAGCATTTGCATAGTGATAGTCCCACCACAGATATAGCCTGTTAATTAAATTGTTAATCCTCGTCCATTGGACCCACAAAAAACTTTTAGGGTCCATTTAGTTATGAAGTGAAAATATTTTCTATTTCGCTCCACTCTACTCCTTTTATTTTTTCTTCAATTTAACAACATAATCAATACTTTTTCTATTTTTTTTATTTTTTTTATTTTAACTACCATTCAATTCAATTTTGTAATACTAAATTTTCTCAATTATTTATTATTTTTTTCACAATTCACACAATTATTTTTTTTTTTATTTTCTTCCTCAACTCCATTATTACAACCTCACTTAAATATATATAATATATAAATACATTTTCACTAACATTTATTTATTTATTACCTATTTTAATGATAATGGAATTAAATTTCGAAATTTAACTCTATTATCAAACCAACCCTTAACAATTTTCAGTTCTATTAGTCTCTTCAACTTCAGAGCGTCAACCTAATAATGATTGATCCTAATAATAAAAAAAATTGAAATAATTAATTTAATCCTTGCCTCTAATTATACGACCTTTGAAGGAAGACGACCACGCGGTTTGCCTAAAACTGACCGTAGTTTCCCACCATGATTGTGAAAACAATTATCCTTATTAAGTTGTTCAAACTTTTCGTTCCATCTTAGAGTCCTAAGTCTTCAGATGGACCAGAAACTCAGTTTCCTTCTAGAAACATGATCTTCATCTTGTTACAGTAGATCATATACGGAACAAGCGAACAAGAAAAATGTTTCATCTAAACGACTTCTTTCGATCTCTATATTTCTTGTATCAAAACTGTTGTCTCAAAACCAGAACGACAGAACAAAAACATTTGCTTTTTACAGGGAGGGGGGCCGAAATGCAAGTTCCTGACACTGTTTTCGATATGCAGAAAATGTGTACTCTCGAGGACCCCAGGACTATGTGAATGAGCTAACAACTATTATAGCATATTATGCATGCCTCGTCAGTGGGGGGCCTCTGCCCGGTCTTCATCTCGGTCAGAAGGGAGACGGAGTGGGAAATGCGCAAAATGGATCATCAAGCAAGGGGAGTCAGGCTTCTTGTCATCGAACTTGTAACCTTTAAAAAAAAAAGGGGGGAAGATAGAAGTCACCATTCAAAACCTGAAAATGAATCACAGAATAGAATTCTCATGGGACATCAAACAGATTGAGATATCAAGGTTCATTTGAAAACTGACATGAGTGATGCCAAGTGACTCATTATCCTTCCAAGCAAAACCAAAAAAAAAAAAAAGAAGTGATGCCGAGTAACTTTGACATGTGATGAACTCCGAGAAGTACAATAACACAGATTATCAAACAGTACATTCTTGATCTAGCACAACTATTTCAGAGACCACAAAAACGATATATATGTCAATCTAAATCAATTTAGCTACAAAATAATCCAAAGGTGCTCTAGTGCCCAGAAGTTATAGCATTTGGTTTTCCTGGAGTGACAAAATAGTTGAGGGTTTGAACTCCAACTTAATGTGAAAATTCCTTGGGGTGGCAGCCCATTAATACAAGACTTACCAGGTGCGAGTAAATGGGAAGGGCGCCCCCAACCAAGGTTAACGGATCTCGGTACAGAAGTGCAAGCTAACATAATACTTGAAGAGAAAAATATGGAAAGTCTACCTTGGAGAGCTTCCATAGCAGTCAAAGCATATTTCGAGTCAGCGAATTCGACAAAGCAAAGGACCATCGCACGGTCCCCACTCTGCAATTCATGTATTCTAGTTTAGGAGGCAATTGCGGATGGTCAAGTAGATAAGTAGGGTAAATGCTAAATCCAACCAAAAATTTTGGGATGCTCATATTAAAGATCAAAAGTTCCATTTCCTCTAGAGTCTGATAATTATTATGAATTCCCCCACCTAGAGAATCTAAGAGTCATAAAGCAATGGACTTACATGTCTTGCCTCCTTATGGAAAACTCTGATATCTTTGAAGCCGATAAATGGTCGAAATATATCTGTCAATGTAAGTCAGGGCCTTCACAATTATGTATAGACAAGGAACGTACAGGAGAACATTGTGGGACTTCGTTTCTTTTGAAAACGCCTAAAGAAGACATTCCTTTTATTGAGAAAAAGAAAAATCAGATGGCTTGTTTTCGAACAGAATATATATATACATATATACAATTTCATGACATAATAGTTTTTATCTATTCTCCTTCTTGTCCCTTTCAATTCTGTTCTACAAAATGGGCCCCATAGACACCAGAACCAAAGACGAAAAACATGAAAGTTTGGCTCTTCACTTCACGAGGAGATGAGAATCTAAAAAATGACACTCTTGTTTCTCCGCACAACATCTGATCCTGTTCCAATGAATTTTAGTAAACTACTCTTAATTGCAGCGAGATACTTTAACTATAGGAGTCTATAACACATTCAATAACCACAGTAAAAGGATACGGCCCACTTCTCTCCTTGTACAATCTGTGGGGAGCCCACCTACAAACAAGATATTTGAGTCTCTTGATGATGCAGCTGTTGGTGCTGATGCTGAGAAGTTCTCAACGTTTCTCAAGGAGCTTGGCCTCTCATTCACCATTTCCAGTGGCCTTGGACTGATACCCACTCCATAATCTGGTCTTTGGCTTCTCAAATATGAATCATCCAATGGAGAAGCATAACCTTTAGTGCTTGCCCCAGCTGATAATCCACCAAGACCAGGTTCAGGATGTGCCCCGACGCTAGAATAATCATTCACACCATATGTCCCAGATCGAATTGGATTTACCTAATCAAATATTAAGCAATAGAAGTTCAAAAATTTAAGCAATAGAAGTTCAAAAGTTTAAGCAATAGAAGTTCCAAACATTAAGCATATGATCACAATTAGCAACAGACAAAGGAAAAAAGCCAAAAAAAAAATGCTATTATCAAATTACTGGTCCTATTATTGGAATGGAAGTGGTTAAGAAGGTTCATCATAATTTTATATAAACCATGGTTTAACACTTCTCCTCAGATGCACACAGAACTTTGAATAATCAAAAACAAAGACACAGAATATATAAAAAGATAATGCCAGATTCCCAGAAAGCCTGAACTAGAAGGAAGAGGTACAAGCAATGTGCATCACACGCAGTCTCAGCAGGGGCGAAAGCACAAAAATGATATAGAGAAAAGATCCTTACATCGGGTTGTAGGTAATCAGAAGTTGTGCCACTAGAAGCAAACAGTGACGGTGCTTCTGATGAAAGGTAGCCCGGGAAGTTGGGCCTTGCAACACCATCTGTTATGACAAGAAATCAAGTCTCGACTTGATCAGTAGGATCAACTGCTCAACTTGCAGAGACATTGGAGAAAAGAAAAGGCTCAACCGCTGAGAATAGAACAAGGAAAGCCATAAGAGCATCAACTTCAATTTGTGACATATTAAGTGCTCATGGATAAAGTGAAAAAATAATAATTCCAAAAGCGACCTAGTGACTAGTAGGCAAGAAATTCTCGGGGTTCCAACCTATCACTGAGTTCAACTGCTTAACTTTGCAGTCAACTTAAGGACTAGAATAGAGACAGCCACACCACTCCAAATGTTCGAGTTCAAGTGCTCTTATTATAGAATAGAAAGGGAAAAGCAAGAAAAGGAGAAAGATTATCCAGAAAACCACATTAGGCCTATTCAATGCAGGAAAACCTCGGAGGTTATCTGTCCCACATTCCTCAAAAACAAGACCAAAGGCCATATTCGGTGCAAAAGGACGGAATGAGAATAGAATGGAATTGCCAGAACAAATAGTTCTGCTCTGCAGCACGATTGAAGTGCACTTTTCTAGGGGCTGGGAATGGGAATTGCGGACCAGAACCTAGGAAAATTGAAAGTCGCAACCGTTTGATATCTATCCCATAATATTCTTTATGAATTGCTTTCTCCTAATAGAGTGATTTACCCCGATTCAGTTATCCGATTCTGCATCCTCACTTGTCCCACATTCTTTCCGTTTTTGAAACTATAGAAAAAGAATCAAGCTACTGCCAAGCAAAGGGCAATGAGAAGTGCATAAAATAGAGCTTTCAAGTCTTGATGACAGATCAAAAGCCTCCGGAATTGGAAGACCTGAGTTCCACATGTGACCCTAGTGGTAAGTAGGCTCTATTAGGCACTGTTGGATCTACAATCTCATGAGAGGAAATCCAAGATTTTACAGTAATCTCACCAGTCCATGCTAGAACTCTAGTTACATTTTTCTATTATATCATATCAGACTCAGTCCACGCACAA
Source organism: Punica granatum (assembly GCF_007655135.1). Lineage (NCBI taxonomy): Eukaryota > Viridiplantae > Streptophyta > Magnoliopsida > Myrtales > Lythraceae > Punica > Punica granatum. The sequence goes on along the minus strand of NC_045127.1, from coordinate 15,498,855 downwards.
TATCAGTACGGTATTCTCCAATAGTGGGAGCCAAAGAACAAAAATCGAAAAAAAAAATCAGACACTCCTCAAATTGATCAATTAAACCCAGAAGAGAAACGAAATTTCCCCGAAGAATTGAATGTCATTCCAGTGAAAAAGAACTAAACCTGACACGAAGTATGGACTTATTCTGAAACAACGTTAAAACTCGGGAAAAAAAGGAGGGGGGGGGGGGGGGGGGGGGGGGGGGGGGGGGGGGGGAACTGTTTTACTCCTCAGGTGATCACATCCCAGAACTCAAAGCTAAAGAAAAAAGCCACCATGTTTCCAGCTATTTTCCCCTTCTGGGTCCTCCTAAAAACGAAGATTGTAGCTCGATGGATTCAAGTTTTCTCAGAAAAGTCAAAGGAACGGAGAATTGAACGCTATCTTTTCCTACTCTTCTTCCAACTCTCAGTAACCAAGCAGGGTTTTGGACAAGCAGAAGCGGAGTTTAAGATTAGGGGAAGAGAATGCGAAACCTCTGGCCGGGGCAGCATCATATCGATAGTAAGGATCCGCCATTGTTGTAGAAGAGATTCTTCGATATTGTTTTTGATGAGAGGCTGTTCTGCTTTTCAGACCATTGGCATTTGTAAACCCGAGTTGCCGATTTTCCCAGCTCCAGCGTCGATTGCCCTTTGGGTTTTGTTTTTCAAAAAAGAAAAAAAAATTAAGGTTGGTTTGGTTTTGGAGTGAATTTCCACCGCACTTTATTTTTTCTTCAATTCAATATTATAGGAAAATGCAATCATATTAACGAAGCTCAGCTCGAAGAAGATGAGACCATGACCCTCATTAGCGAGCATTTCAGCCTTTCCCTGCGGCCATTACTCAAGCCTTTGGGCTCCGCTTCATCCTCTCGAACCAAATACCGTTAATACTATTGATTCCCTAGGATTACCTCGGATCAATAATCTAGGCGACATAATTCTTTCTAATATGCAGGATCCTCATAAGAGGCAAGCATAGAGCATTCTCGAATTCTTTCTGATGTGCAAGATCCTCATACAAGGCAAGTACAGAACATACTCGGAGTCAGCTCCTGGTATTGAAGAACTACCTTGAACTCTAAGAACCTATTTGCCCAGAAGAGAGAAATTTAGAAAGCCATGGAGAGAATGTTTCAGAAAGAGTAGTTTTACTGCTCGATCTGCTCTTATAGATTACAAGAATGAAACCCGCAATTTATAGGCGGGATTCAATACAAGCAGACAAACACAGTAAATACGGGAAAGTTCCGAAGTAGAGGAAATTTCCTATAATTACGCCAACACAAAAAGACAAAATGCTACAGTAACTGCTTCAGTGACTTTGCTACAGTGACTGTCGACAAAATACTACATTATACTGGGCTGAAGTAGTAGGATCATCTCCACTTTTGTAAGAGTCGTTGCTACTACTATAATCACCGCCCATGATCCTTTTGTTGATCATTTTCCTCTGTTTGTCTTTTATCTTGTTCAGAGCCCAATTAATATCTTCAATGGTCAAGTCGTCATCCCACCATTCACAAACATGTGATTCTGTCAGTAGGTTGGGGCCAGATGTCAGGATCTTGCAGGTTGGCAATTTCGCTTGGGCCTGCCTGGTCATTGGCTTGGGTTGTCTGTTGGGCAGTAGAACTGGACTCCTGGGCTGTCTGCTAGGTAGTAGAACTGGACTGGGCTTGAGTTGGAGAGCTATCTAGAGAGCCAATATACAGTTGCATGAGGGCTTCTAGATCAGGAGAATACGGGTCTTAAGAGTCAGAAGGAGGAATAGCATCAAAGAAATACTGGTCCTGAGAGACTATAGGAGGAACAAGATTTTCCTCGTTGTATTCTTTCAGGGCATGCTCAAGAATAGGCCAAGTGCGCTGATAATTCTCCGGATAGTCCCACTCCATAGGAATCTGGGCTGGTGGCCATATGATCTGTGGGACTATACTATTCTTTTGACAGATGATCCATTGGAATTCCCTGTATTCATCTTCATCTTCAAGGATATCTACGAGCAAAGTCTTCCAGACCTCTGAAGAGTAGGTCTATTGGAACTCTGAAGGCTCTCCTTGGACTCGAGCTTGGGCTCGAGTGCTCCTTCTCCTCGTTGGACCAACATACCACATTTGTTGAAATAGGACAATGACATGCCTATCCTCTTGTGGCAATGGTTGCACCCTTCTTGCTTCCTCGATGAAAAGTTCTTCCCATTGCTGAAGTGGTTTAAACCATTCTAGGAATTAGATAAAATGAGTGTCTGAATTCCCAGTTTTAGTAGGGTAGCTGATCATGTCCCGAACTGCAGCATGGCGCCTAAAGAACTTGAGCATTTCTTCTAGTTTGAACTGGATGCCAATGGTGTAGCAGTAGCATGCATACCAGAAGAACCATTTCATGTCTTCAGGATACTGCGCAAGTGCGGAGTATCTGAATGGATGGATGTACGGGAATTGATGATGCATCCTGAAAGGAAGGAGAGTGAGTCCTCTATAGTACCGAAATATCCTCCATTGATAATGCCAAAGGAGGTTGCGTGCCTCTATCTGGAACCGTTTTTCCCGCACTAAGTCATGGACTTCAGGGGGTATATCTCCCCTTATTCTTCTAGGGCTTCTCCAATGAACACCTGCGGCTTGATTTTGTGCTCGCAGGGTTGTGAACTGCAACCTTGAAAACATGCAGATTACAGGCAAAACTTGAAGAGTTTGCCGAGTCAATGCTTGTTCCTTCCTTGACAAGAAGTCTGCTAGCGTGTTGTGTTTCCCCTTGATGTGTTTGACTTCAAAATCAAACTTGGAAAACCATTCTGCCCACCTGAGTAGTTGCGGATGAAGTAGTTGTTTTTGCTTAAACTTCAACATCTTGAGGAAGCTAGACATATCCATTTCCACTAGAAATTTGTATCCAACCAGGTGGTACTCAAACTTCTTTATCCCATTCATGACACCGCCAGGATCTCCTTGAAAGTGGAGTGATAGTGTTGTTCTGACGGTTTGAATCTTCCACTCCGGTAGCCACAGATGTGGCACTTGCCATTGAGTTCTTCAAATAGGACCACTCCCCAGTATCTGTCACTTGCATATGTCTGGAGGATCCTCTTTACCGTAGAGGGAATCTGGAGTGGAGGCAGGGACTGCAATTGCGCCTTAAGCTCCTCGATCACCTTTGTCTGAGTAGGACCCCAAGCAGGGGCGTCTTTCTTCAGCATTTTCTCCAATGGACGAGTGAGCTTGGCTATCTTCGGAAGGAAATCTTTGAGGTAGTTGACCGTGCCAAGAAATTGTTGGATCTGCTTCTTGGTAAGTGGCTCCTCAAGGTATTTGAGTAGCTCCTGAGCCATATGTGGCTCTGGTTGGCACTGGTCATTGGCAAGCTGCATGCCAAGAAAGTTGATCTCTCGTTGGCCAATTACCATTTTCTTCTCAGAGAGCATGATTCCATAATCTTGGATTATTTCTGAGAATCGTCGGAGCAGGTGGATATGAGCTTCTTCTGATGGGCTGAACAGAAGGATATCATCAATGTATACAAGGGCCTGGTCCATGATAGGAGCAAAGACCCGACAAAGAGCCTTCTGGAACAGCGATGGTGTCGTCTTTAGCCCAAAAGGCATGACCTTTCACTGATAATGGGCATTCAGGATACAAAACCCAGTCTTGGGCCTATCTTCTGGATGGATCCTGAGCTGCCAAAAGCCTGCCTTTAGATCAAATTTTGAAAACACTGTAGCCTCTTAGAGGCTAGAGAAGATGGCCTATTTGTTCGGCAGTGGAAACTTGTCATCCTATAGGACATGGTTAAGGGGCTGGTAATTAATAATTAGCCGCAGCTTTCTTCTGACTTGCTCTGATCGTTTGTTGACGTAAAATGCCTCACAAGCCCATGGTGAATTAGAGGGCTCTATGATATCTTGTTGGAGTAGCTTAGCACATTCAGCGGTGGCAAGTTTTTGGTGCTCAGGATTCATTCCCGAGTGACTGTTCTTGGTAGGATTGATGTCCTCATTTTTCTTGAATGGCAGTTTGACAAAGAACTGCTCATTTTTTCACAATGGGTGATGACACTTCTTGAGGAACTCCGAATGAGAGTCCGCACAAGAATGTTGCTTTAGCTCCTGTACCAGTTCACTAAGGATGTGCTTGACTTCATCTCCCTGCGCCATGAAGAGTCGAGGGGTCTGCACATAAGGTTGAAAGTAGTGCTTAAAACGGACTCCTTCTGACGTCATCCTAAGCTTGTTTACCTTAGTTATAATATCCCAGCCAACAACAATGTCTTTCCTAGGTAGGGCTGAACCCAATACCCTAGTAATAAGATAACATCCAGGAAAGAACTGGATCTTGATGGGTTTGCTGATGAGGTGAGTGGAGAACACCTCACTGGAGGCAGAGCTGAAATGCTTAATGTGTGGTTTCCAACACTCTTTGGGTAGTACCTCCGGGTTCATGATCGTTTGGGCAACTCCAATGTCAAGGAACGCAATAACCTTGATAGGTTTCACGTACTTAGACGTGTAGATTGAGACTGGAACATGAGAAACTGAATTCACCAAATTAATCTCTTCAATATCCTCGCCGCCATGTAACATGTGTCTGAGTCAGACCCTGAAAAACTAGAGTCCGAGTCAGTTAGAACTTCCAGGGCTGCTATGGAAGATGGCCCAGCTTCTTCATCCAGAGAGAAAAGGGATTCTACGTCATCTTTTTCCAGTGAGATCCCTGTAGCATTTTCTAGCCGTTGGACAAGCTTTACCCCTTGCTTCGGAGCCCTTGGATAGTTCTTAGCCAAGTGGCTTGGTCGATTGCAAATATAGCACTTGGAAAATTTGAACTTCGTCCTAAACCTTCGCTTCTTCCTCAGGTACTTCCATTTCTTTCTAGAATATCTTCTGGACTTTACTTTCGACATTTTCTACTTCTTGTAATGCTTATTCTTCTTGGTTGGGCAGCTGCAGGTCTTGTCCTTAGAGGAGCACTTAATGTACAACTCAGGCCGCTTGCAGGCCTTTTCCATTGACTTATCTCCCTTTAGAACTTCTTTGATGGCTTGTTTTTTTTCATGCAGGCATCTTCGAGGCCCACATGAATCTCCTGTTGGATTTTTCCGACAGTGCAGTCAATGACTCGTTTGCCTCTTGCTTGAAGTAACCTTTCCACTGCTCCTGCCAATGATGTAGGAATAAAGGAGAGGAAAACTTGTTTCAGAGAAATATCTACCCCGAGCTCATAGAATAGCCGGACCATGTGCTTGAAGTGCAAGTTTAAATGCTTCCTCTTGTAAGAACAACACTTCCTCTCAAAGAATTCTTTTCTTTTGAGCTCTTTGAGATCTTCAGGATGTCTTATAAAATGCACGTGCAGAATATGGATGACTTTGCAGGGCTTCTTATGAGGAATTGGAGCTGGTCCTACTCAGTTAATCTTGTCCACCAGTTTCTTAATGTCCCAGTAAACCGGGATACAAACTCAGACATGAGTTCGTGGTTATTTTGAATGGTGAGTGCTCGGGTGGTTAGGTAAGCCAAAAATTCCTGGAGCCTATCTGGCCACCTGGAGTAAGGAATATCGTCTAAGGTGAAAACGAGATTCCCTTTTGAGGTTGTTGTTGCCGCCGCTAAAGGCAATGGATCCGCCATTTCTGATCTGGCGTCTTCTGAATCAACTCCATCTTCCCTTCCCATCATCTTTACAGGGGGATAGGAGTCGTTGGTCTCCCACGAGTCTTCTGACTCTTTGGGAGAGACTTCTGATTCTTGTTCTTCTTCTTCCTCTGATACTGAATCAGATACTTCATCCTTTACCAGCATCTGATTATCTTCGCACTGCTCCTTAAGGAAGGAACTCAGAGGATTCTCCTTAGGGAAAACCATGAAGGCTTCCCTTGCTTCTTCTTCTTCACTATCTCTGTTCTTATTTTCTTTTTCTTCTTTTGGAGGTCTAAAGGCAAATGGAACTAGTCCTGGAGGGGTTTCAAACACCTCATTCTTTCTTTCTACTCTTCTTTTTGCTGCCTCTGTAGCATGTCTTGCCTTTTTCCCTTAGTTCTACAAGTGTAACCTTTTTGGGCTGCTGTTCCTCCTGAGAAGGAGAGAACAGTGAAAGCCTTGCCTCTCCAAAAAGTTGAAGAGGCTTGTGGTCGGGGAAGATGGCGGTGATGGTACTTGAGTCCTAGAGAAAATCTCAATCTGATTTTTGAGCTTGCGAATCTCTTCTTCCTTTCGATCTAGATCAATCTAGAAATAAGAGACATGAGGGGTATCCTAAATCTCCTTAAGATGCTTTTGGAGTGTACGAAGGAGCGACTGGGTCTCTTGATGATGCCTGTCAAACTTGTTGTCAAGCTGGCTGACTTTTGAAGTTATGGTGTCCACCTTAGTTCCAATAGAGGAGAGTACACGGTTTTGGGATACCCGTTTTCAGACTGCCAGTTAAGAACAGCTTCTCCTCTAGTGACTAACTTAGGGTTTCCCTCTTCATCACGGTCAGTTGGATTTGGAACTTTAAAGGCATGGGTATGCCTTCCATCGCCATCTATAAACTGTCCCAGCTAAGGGAAATGTTCATCATAGTTTGGCGAGGTTGGTCGAAACATACAGGCGGGAGTTGCTTGTGGAATGGCAGCTATTTCACCTTTCTACTACATCTTGTGGACAAGCTTCTCAGAGATAGAGGCTTGCACCATATCTTTGAGCTAGTCCCAAATTTCTTGACCCACTTGGGAATGGGCTAATAGCAGGGTAGCACCTTTTTCTTCTTCAGATCGGTCGATAAACCTCTATCTGCACCCGGATTTGTCTTGGGATCTGCTTTCTTTTTGGCCTCTTCTAAGCAAGGAGGTTCCTTTCGCTTCTTTCTGTAGCAGATATCACAGTCGCCACAGTCGCAAATATCTTAATAACAGTGTTTTCCTCTTGGTTCTAGAAAGAAATACATTGGCTTCCCATTACTCATAAATGAGTGGATGTGAGGCATCCGCTTTTGCACCTTCGGGTTGTCATGTACTCCTTCTTCTATAGGCTGCATCATCATCATGGTCTGGAACATGGGAGGAGTGGATGGCTCTAGGTTTTCAACAGGACGGTGGTCGAAAGAGATTACGACCCTTCCGTCTAATCTTTTCCCAAACTTGGACTCAGAGGATTGGATGGGTTGAGCGTTTTGGTGGAGACACTCATAGTTAGTGACCCAGGTCTTTGGAAGCAGCTTCACAAGATCGGCTCTGGAGATTTATCTGGGAACATGAACGCAGGTGGGTGCGTTCATAGAGTCCACAGAGATGATGAGGGCCTCTTTGGACCTTGGGAGCAAAAGATCCAGAGCATGGTTCTAGATCCAGTAGGCCATCTGGTAGTGGAGAGTGGCCGCCACGGAGTCTTAAACCTGTGGAGCTCCAGTGATCTGGAGCTAGACCTTGAGGGTTGTCAGAAGCCGCAGATCTGAGAGAGCCATGTTGAAGTTGGGGAAGAGGGTGACAAAGACTGTCCCCGTGTTAAGGGTAGTCTCTGTCGTCCCTATGCAGGCATGCTGGTACTCTAGAAATTTGGTGTCCAACAAAGCCATGCATGCCACGACAGGCAAACCCTTCCTGCCATGGTAACTGAGGGCAAGTCAGATTGCATCGAAATGAAGATGCGTATACGCTTGAGAGATCCACTGTCGTGAAAACTCTTGAGGAATCTGGAGAGTCATGAACGGTTCAGCTTCTGAGGCCTGAATAGGATGCTGGTCAAACCTTATAGACTGGACATATTCTTTGACCCGGTGAGGAGACTGACGGATGAACTATCGGATAGATCTGATGGGTGATAAGGAGGGTTGTTTAGAGAAGGTTGTATAAGGGTTTATGAGAGGGAGATCAGTAGAGGAGATCTTATCGTCCTCATTGAGGTAGGATACCTCATAGAGGGCGTCTAGTTTACTTTCGAATGACTTCCAGAAGGGAGTCTCAATAGAGAGGGTAACATATGTGGTTGAGGGAGTACTTTCAGAAGAAGAAGTCATGATGTCTGTAAACCCCAGGTGTGGGGTAGGGGGAAGAGTTCTTCAGTAATTCTACAAAACCAGACTCTGATACCAATTCTAGGTGAGGCTAGGGAAATGCAATAATATTAACGAAACTCAGCTCGAAAAAGATGAGACCATGCCCTTCATTGGTGAACATTTTAGCCTTTCCCTGCGGCCATTGCTCAAGCCCTTGGGCTCCGCTTCATCCTCTCGAACCAAACACCGTTAATACTACTGATTCCCTAGAATTACCTCGGATCAATTATTTGAGCGACATAATTCTTTTTGATGTATTTTCCTCTTTTTCTTTAATTTTTAACTTAATTACATTTAATTTAATTTTTAATATTAAATTCCTCAAACTGTTCATACTTTTTTTCACAATTTAACAGCATAATCATTACTTTCTTATTTTCTTTCTCAACCCCATTATTACAAGGGGTTTTTACCTAAAACGGCCCATGGTTTACCCGTTTTGTCAAATCTATCTCATGGTTTACTTTTTGCATCAAATCTATCCCGGCGTTATCTTTTTTGTTGACATCTAACGGTTGTACTGACATGGCTCATGGAGAGATAGTGGGCCACACTTGCCACATGGGCGCCACGTTAGCACAGCCGTTAGATGTCAACAGAAAAGATAACGCCGGGATAGATTTGATGCAAAAAGTAAACCATGTGATAGATTTGACAAAAAAAACATATGATAGATTTGACAAAACGGGTAAACCATGAGCCATTTTTGGTAAATACCCCTTATTACAATCTCATTTAAATAAATATATATAAATAAATTTTTCACTAACATACTTGTTTGTCTTTTTATTTTAATGTGAATAGAGTTAAATTTCGAAAATGAACTGTATTGCCAAATGGACCCTAAAAGATTCATAACAAAAAAAAAAGTAAAACACATAAATTATATAAATTTCAAAATAAATTATACAAATTTCTAAATAAATAATACATATTTTAAGTTGATTTCCTAAACATTTTACTAAAAGGGGTATTTACCTAAAATGACGCATGGTTTGCTCGTTTTGTCAAATCTATCCTATGTTTTTTTTTGTCAAATCTATCCCATAGTTTACTTTTTGCATCAAATATATCCCGGCGTTATCTTTTCCGTCGACATCTAACGGCCGTGCTGACGTGGCGCCTATGTGGCAAGTGTGGCCCACTATCTCTCCACATGCCACGTCAGCACGGCCGTTAAATGTTGACGGAAAAGATAACGCCGGGATAGATTTGATGCAAAATGTAAACCATGGGATAAATTTGACAAAAAAAACATGGGATATATTTGACAAAACGGACAAACCATAGGCCATTTTAGGTAAAAACCCCTTACTAAAATGATCGACCAATCAGTTGGATTTTTTTTTTGTAAGCTAGGCATACTTCTTCATTCAATCAAAAATAAAGTACAAACTAGTGGAGGTCTGATGGTCTACTGACCATCCTGGTACATGATAGACTCATACAATCTGCAAAATAAATAAAATATAAATCAACAAGAACTGAGGTAAATATAACAAAATCATTCTGCTGAGTAGCTCCCTTCTTCGCTAGAGTATCCGCACAGTAATTAGCTTCCCGATATATATGCCTAGCTTTGAGTCCGTGGAACCTACTAGCCAAGCACCTACAGTCATTGATGAGGGATTCACGTATTACATTAGTCCCGGTATCACCCCATATCATATCTTAAACAACACGAGCATCAAGTTCCGCTTCTAGATATGTGAGACTGTAATCGGTAGCCAAGTGAAGGCCATCCTAGAGTGCCCATAATTCGGCTGTGACGTTGGAGGCCTAGGCGATCCTAAGGGTGAAGCTTACTTTCCATAGGCCGTTCTCGTCACGAATGATGCCTCCTCCTCCCGCTTTACAGGGATTACTTAGCACAGACCCTTCAGGGTTAACCTTATACCAACCTAGGCTTGGGGGAGTCCATCTAACTTGGATTTCATGCTGAGGATTTTTAAGATTCGGTTACGTGGAAAAAAAAAAACTCGGCTGCACGACTCAAGGTGAGTTGTACTAAGTTCGGGTGTAATGGTTTTCCTCTTGAAATTCTATGATTCCTATCAAACCAAATATGCCAAAGAGCAAATGGGAATATAATGGACCGAGGAATGGAATGGTGTGAGACTCGTAAGCTTGGCAATTAACACGAAGCCAAGAATTAAAAGGGATGTTGAAAGTGGAACGTTTGGATAGGCAGCCAAGAAAATTCCAGAATTCCTTTGTGAAATCACAATCCCGTAAAAGATGTGATGTGGATTTCGAAGAGGAAAGGCAGCGGGAACACTGAGGGTTGACTGAAAGATTGAACTGAGTAAGCGTTTAGGAGCAAGGGATTCTATTTTTAACCTCGAGCCATATGAATATGTGTATTCGTGGCAAGCAATTTTTCTTCCATACCCAATCCCAATTTCTCCCTTCAGATCTACTTGGGTCCCATCCCATCGCAATTTCATAAGCTTATTTCATATCAAACTGGCCATCTTGGGAGAAGTTCTAGGCTATTTGGTCATCGGTCGATTGATTCAGTTGGATAGGATGACTTCGAATGCAATCGACAATGTTATCAGGAACAGTTACGGACATGCTCAAGAGATCCCATGTTCTCTGGGCAATGAACTGGTGAACGAGGTTATTTTCCTCTTTAGAGTTTAAAGGGCCACCAATGATGGAGCTCAAGGGCGCAAACCCCTGTCCAATTGTCGGACCAGAATCGAGTAGCTTGGCCATTTTGAATAACACATCGAATGCCCTTGTGACCTCAAGACTCATAGGATGTTTGAGAATTCCTAGGGAGTCTGAGGCTATCAATATATTTACTCTTTAGCACAGTAGCCCATAAAGCGTTACTGGCATGAAGAGTGCGCCGAACAAATTTCCCGACAAGTGCCTTGTTATGCCCTTTGGCGGGTTTGATCCCTAGTCCCCCTTCAGATTTGGGTTTCATGATCATGTCCTAACTGACCATATGAAGTTTTCTTCTCTCATTTGAGGATCCCCAAAGGAAGTCCCAATTAATTTTATCAAGGGAGTTAAGGATTCTTTTTTTGGGAGCATGGTGCATTGCATGAAGTATGTGGGGATCGTCGATGTGACCGAGTTGATCAGGGTGAGTCTACCAGCCATGGATAGAACGGCTGCTTTCCGTCCAGCAATCTGAACTTCTCATACCAGTCAGGAAACCCAAATTTTTACAATGTCCATGGTGAGTGAACTATTGAATGTCATTGTAATGCGAGACCGAGTTTGATCAGAGACATTTGGTGATAGGCAGATTCTTGATTTATTGGCTCGGTTGATTTTTTTGACCCAAGGGGGGACAAAATGTCTCAAGTGTATCGAGAATACAGCAACATGTTTCGGGATCAGTTTTCCCAAAAAGGATGAGATCATCTGCGAAAAATATGTGTGAGAGGATCGGGCCAGATCTTGAAGCTTTAACACCTTTCCATTTCCCGGTGCCCCCTGCCCTTGTGATCATGGAGCTTAGGACCTCCATGCAAATGATAAAAATGTATGGGGATAGGAGGTCCCCCTGATAAATGCCTCTAAAAGATTGAAAAATTCGAGTTGTCCTCTATTTACCAAGACAAAAATGTTGGTGGAGGTCACTCATTTTATAATGAATTTAATCCAATTCGGGGGAAAGTCGAAAAGGGTTAGAGCTGTGTGGATGAAATACCATTTGAGGCGGTCATAAGCCTTCTCTAAGTCTAGCTTACTAACCATTACTCCGTCCTTTGCCTTGTTTGTTTTCATGGAGTGGAGGATCTCTCGAACAATGACAATAATGTCAACGGCTCTTCTCCTCGAAATGAAGCTCGATTGGAGGGAGGATATAAACTTATCCAAGAGGGGACGAATGCGGTTAACAAGGGCTTTTGAGATGATCTTGTAAAGTATTACATAAAATGATAGGTCTGTACTGGGAGATCGTTTCAGGAGATCGAGATTTCGGATTAGAGAGATGAGAATGTCATTTATGCTATTTGGAAGTGTTAAGGACACAAAAAACTCTTTGATCATTTTAACGATGGAAAAGCTTGTGGGGCTCCAGAACTTTTAGAAGAAAATGGAATGTAGACCATCAGGACCCGAGGCTTTGTACGGTTTGAGGCACCAGAGAGCACATTTAATCTCCGCATAAGAGGTTTGAGCATTTAGAGAAGCATAGTTGATCTCAACAAGTTGTGCAAGACTAGTTGGAAAATATTTGGTGGAAAAGGTACTGGACAGACTTTCAGTGTAGTAGAGGTTTTGAAAGTGATTGGAGATGATGGAGCGAGTGTCTGAAGGATCAACAGTCCAGTCATCGACATTGTTTCTAACGGCCAAGATTTTATTAGTCTTGCGTCTGACAAGGGTAGAGACATGGAAGAAGGTAGTGTTACTATCACCGTCTGTGATTCGATCGGTATGGGATTTCATGATCCAAAGCTCCTCCTCGAGCTTAAGAATCTCCTAATATTCATTGTTCAGGGATTGATTGAGGTCAAAGAGGAAGTCATTAGGAGCCTCATTAAGAGCTTTTTGAACTCCTTTTAGGCGTTCCAAGACTTGGTTTTTACGATGGAAGAAGTTGTCAAAAACATTCTTATTCCATGTTTTTGCCTTATCTTGAAAGGAAGACACTGCGAGGGCTAGGGAATTAGCAGCATCTAACCAGTCAGAGTCCACAATATAGGGCAAGTCCGAATGGGTCAGCCAAATGGTTTTAGACCTAAACCGATGTGGAAGACCATTATTCATATTAACAGAACAGTCAAGTTTGAGGGGGCAATGGTCAGAGTAAACACGAGGGAGGTGGAAAACTTTTGCATTAGGGAAAGCTGTAAAAATAATTAGCCGTAATAAGTTACAAAATTGAACGACAACTCGAATAGAAATTTGGACAAATAAAATGTTATAAAATTAAATGAATTTCACTAGTATAAGAACTTAGAAATTCAAACCGATACAAAGACGAAACCGGAAGATCAGAAGAAACGAGATAGCTGAGTCATGTGTTAGACACAAAGCCCTTTTGTCCCCTCCTGGGTGCTTGAGGTCACATGGACAATCATTTCCCAGGGTAAAACGGCAACAAGCAAAGCAGCAACACAAACAGTAACGCTCCAGCGAACTCGAAGTGAAGCATGTACACTATCTCAAAATACGGATGCAAGGTCAGAAATCTAAGAGAAGAAAATGTTTGTGCGCCATCATAGATGAGAGAATTGTTGGATTTTATAGGCTAAGGGTTCAATGCTTCTATGACTATTTCTATTCTCTCTTTGTGGGGAATAACTCACATATATTCAATATATGTGTTAATGAAATTTGATTATTCAAGAATGCAATCCATTCATATCTTGTAAGCACCACTTAAAACATAATCCATTCCCACTTGAATGTAAAATATTCCTCTACCATTAAGAGGAATTTTAAGTGTGGTTAACATAAGAAAATCAAAAGTCATTAGCTTGTGAACAATTTCCTCATTCACCCATTAACCATAATTTCCAACAAAAGCTTGATGCCAACTAGGATTGACGAGACAAGGACGCAGTCTAAAGGTTCATTGATTAAAACCCCCACTAAATTTCAAAGATTTATGACCTCTGACAGTTTATTAGGTCTAGTGGGATCAAATGTCTACCTCCGAGTTTCTCACCAGCATTTAAAATTTCATTAAAATTCCCCATGAGAGCCCATGGAAGGTCGGGAGCTTTCAAAACTGTGATGATAGTATTCCACAAGTAACATCATCAGCAGTATCATGACAAGTATAAATTGCACTAAGTAACCAAGTAAAGTGATAAAGGAGAACTTCAAATCTTCAAAGATTAGAATTCATACTCTCCTATGTTGAGAGCTCCATTTTCTTCCATTTGTTGGAAGCCCCCCTTCCACCCTCCCCGCTTTCTTTCTCCTCCTTTACTGCATATGTGCTTTGCTCTTCAATGGCATCACCTACCCTCCTCCATCCACGAAAAGTACTCGCAATCCTTAATGCTGTGAACTGTCCCGATCTACCCCCTGAGGCCCCCTCACCAACCTTGTACTTCATCCCTACAATGGCATTTATAATACTCTTAAACTCTACTTTAATCCCTCTACATTCCCCTACACCAGCACTCCCCACAACCCCTACTGCCCCCTTTACTTTCAATACTCCCCTGGCCCCGCAAGATGCCCCCCCACCAAGTAGAGAAACCACAATGGACCCTACTGACCTCAGCATCAACCTGGTGGAGATGTTCAATGCCTACATGTCAATGGCCCTAACAGCTGAGGTGCTCGACCTTTCTATCAATGAGGAAGAGGCGCCTGATTTCGCCTCTCTCACTCTCCTCATCAAGCCTTTTGGCTTCAAGATTCCCCCTCCAAAGCTCATTATCCCACGCCTCATCCAGATTTGGACCGCAAAGAAAGGTGTATCGATAATCCTCGATGATTGAGACAAAGAAATTTTGGTTTGCCTCTTTAGGGACCAAAGGGACCTTATCTCAGTGGAAAATGGAGGAGCATACCACGTCCAAGGTGCCTACATGATGCTAGCAAGATGGGACTGAGGCCTCCCGCTAGAAGAGATCAAGTTCGCCACAGTTTCCTTCCGGATCCAACTCATCCCACTAGAGCTACTATCGAAGCAGAACATCACCCAACTTGCTAAACAAGCCGGCACAGTAGTTCAAATCGACTGGAAGAACAAAGGCAGGATTCCCAAATGGTTCGTCACCTGACAAGCCCTGGTAAAAGTCCCTACAACAAAGCCGCAATGCCCGGGGTACTTAATCTCCAGGAAAAATGACACGGCTTTATGAGTCCACTTCAAATACAAAAACCTCGTGACCTTCTGTTATACCACCACCCCAAGTCGTCGTCGTCCCTGACGCTTCCCCTTCGAACAGTCCCACATGATACAATCGCTCACCCATCTCAGACCCCAACGGCTCTCCGCGTACCCTCCAACTTTTCTCCCAAACCCCCGACCCACTGAGGCGGTACTACTCCCAAGAAACCAAAATACAAAATCATTTTCAATATTCCTTATAACCTTGCAGCTTTAGTACCCAATTTTGACTTCCAATATGAGCTACCCCCCAACCCTACCACCGATGAAAGAGACGTTGCACAACACCTCCCCCCCCCCCCCCCCCCCCCCTCCCCCCCCCCCCCCCCCCCCCTCTCTCTCTCTCTCTCTCTCTCTTAAATCTCTATTATCTAGCAGCAACGAAAAAAGGAAAAAAAAAAACCCATCTTCTCCTTTTCCTTCAACCAAAATGGGCCCCAACTCTTGAAAGAAAAAGCTCAACGAGATGGGCATGAAGAAAGCCCAACCAAGTTGGACCAGACTTAGGACTTCTCCTACCAACCT
This sequence comes from Punica granatum, assembly GCF_007655135.1. Lineage (NCBI taxonomy): Eukaryota > Viridiplantae > Streptophyta > Magnoliopsida > Myrtales > Lythraceae > Punica > Punica granatum. Next base: position 15,483,463 of record NC_045127.1, on the reverse strand, counting down.
AATAGCCCAGTGGACTCCCTTTACACGGGCATCACCAACACTCAAGCCCACGTCCTCTCCCCAGTGGGCTCCAGCTATCCGACTTATCATGAGCACGACTCAAGTGCACCTGCCACTTTCAATTATTTTTTGCCAACTTATAGAGGTTCCCTCTCCACCCCTTCAACCACTGCCGACTTCTACCTCCCACCTGTCAAAAAAAGAAAGATTGATTTTCCCATGGAAGAGTTTGTCAAGCGAGTTGCCCCTTACACTGCTATCCTCAACAGAATGGCAGTGTCACTCGGAGAGGTAATGCAAGAGGACCCCCAATTTCGGGCAGCCTTCCCGAGACAACTCCCAACTCAAGGAAACTACCTTATATCTCCATGACAGCAGCCGGATCAGCCCTACTATGTAGAGGAGATGGAAGATGGAGACACCTCCAATGACATCCAAATGGCCGAGGAAGCGGGCCCAAACATGCCCTCAACTTATCCATGAGTCTACTTGCTTAGAACTAACGAGGAATGGCAGGAGACCCGACAGTTCGCGCCCTAAGACTCCTCCAAAATAAACACCAACCCAGCATGATATTCCTATCTGAAACAAAAATCGACTCAAAACGATACAAGAAGCTAGCTTGGTGATACAAGTTAGATGGAATTTTCTTAGTGGATGCTACAAATTCAGCAGGGGGACTCTGCCTGTTATGGAATACGGAGCTCAAGGTACAGATTCTCCAACACTCTCCTCACTATATTCACGCTATCATTAATCATGCTATTTTGCATGTCTCTTGTTGAATTACTTGTGTGTATGGTCCACCGTATGCTCACTTGAAGCACAATTTCTAATCTGAATTGCCTAATCTTGCTACTGCAAATAACCGTCCTTGGTTGCTTGTTGGTGATTTTAATGAAATCTGCTCTAGCAATGATAAACGGGGTGGCGAACCTTTTATTTCAATCAAGCCACCCCTACCTTGATGATTTTATAAGCCCCTCGGGGTGCATTGACCTGGGGTTCTCCAGAAATCCTTTTACCTGAAGAAACAAACGATCTGGACTTGCTCATATCAAACAAAGACTTGATCGTGCTACTGCAAACGACGAATGGTGTCTCTTATTTCCTAAAGCTAGTGTAATACACTTGCCTAGCCTCAAAAATGATCATAATCCTATCTTAGTCAAGCTCTGGATGAAATTTGCTAGGAGTCCAAAACCATTCCATTTTGAAGAAGTTTGGACTTGTGATCCAAGCAGCAAAGAAGTGATTCAAAATGCCTGGTAGATTGAAATAAAAGGATCAAAGGCCTATCAATTTTCCTACAATATAAAAAACATGAAAGAGGACTTGAAAAATTGGAACAAAAATTGTTTTGGCCATTGTGATACAAAGATTGCAGGTATCATAGAAGATCTTGATGAGCTACAACGTAATGATCCGACCCCTAACACTAAACAAAAGGAGGACTCCCTGCTTGCTGAACTTGATGAGATTCTGTGAGAAAGGATTTAATTTGGTGCCAAAAATCTCGGGAATTATGTTTAAAAGATGGTGATATAAACTCCAAATTCTTTCATCTCTCCACCATCATCAGACGAAGGACAAACCTCATAGTTGTTGTAAAAGGAGAAGGAAATCAATGGATAGAAGACCCCGAAAGCATTGGCAGATCTTTTCCTCAAAAATTTCAAAGATCTCTTCACCTCAACTTCTCCTACCTTCCCGAATGATCTAGAAGGATTAGTCGAACCTATCATCACGAATGAGGAGAACACCCTCCTTATCTCCCACCCATCCCAAGAAGAGATCATCAAAGCCCTGAACTCCATACCAAACCTCAAAGCGCCCAAACCTGACAGTATCCCCTCCTTAGTTTACAAACACTACAACATCATTATCAAGCCACTTCTCATATCGGAAGTCTAGAACTTCTTCATCTCAGGCAAAATCCTCAAGGAATGGAACAACACCTTCATCACTCTTGTCCCAAAATCCAAAAAGGCTTCCACCTTCAAGGACTTCCAGCCTATAAGCCTCTGCAATGTTTGTTACAAAGTTGTAACCAAAATCCTTGCAAAAAGGCTCAAACCCCTACTCCAAAGACTAATCTCCCCAAATCAGACCGCCTTTATTGAGGGGGGATGGATAAATGAAAAATGGCCTCCTCGCACAAGAAATCATCCACACAATGAATACAACAAGAGCTCGGAAAGGTTAAGTTGGCATGAAGATCGACTTCATGAAAGCATTCGACAAGCTAAAGTGGAGTTTAATCCTCACAACTCTCAAGTAGCTTGGCTTCCATGAAAAATTCATCACCTGGATACATCAGTGTATCTCTACCTCCACAATGTCCGTCCTCATAAATGGCTCACCCCATGGATACTTCTCCCCGAAAAGAGGTCTAAGACAAGATGATCCAATCTCCCCTCATCTTTTTATCATTTCCATGGAGATATTGTCCCGTCTTCTGTATAGGGCCGAAGCGCAAAGAGCCATCAAAAGAATCTAAGTTAGTAAAGGCAGCCCCAAAATCTCACACCTCATGTTCGCCGATGACTTTATAATCCTCGCAAGAGCAACCACCATAGAGACTAACAATGTCAAGAGTATTCTTGACAAATTCTGCTCGTGGTCGGGACAAGAGGTTAACCTGTCAAAATCAGGAGTTTACTTCTCAAAGAACACACCGGCCACATCCTGAAGAGAAATCAAAGAAGCAATGGGAATGAATAAGCTCAACGAAGACTCCCGCTACCTTAGCAACCCATTCCTTGTGAAAAAGAAACAAAAAGAATCTTTCCAATTCATTATTGACAAAATAAAGAACAAACTCTCGTCTTGGAAAGCAAAATCACTATCTTGGGCGGGATGGGCTACATTAGTGAGCTCAGTAATCTCCTCTATCCCTATATATACAATGTCCTTATTCCGGCTCCCCAAATCAACTCTTAATGAAATTGATTGAGCTGCAAGTCATTTTTGGTAGGGGAACACAAGAGAAAAGAAGGGCATACCTTCATGCCAAAAAGTTAGGCCTCCTTGTGTCAACCTAAAGCATCCAGGGGATTAGGTTTTAGAAGGGCAGAAGACTCCAATCGAGCCATGCTTTCTAAAACAGCTTGGGCCCTCACCTCCAACTCTAAGAGCCTAGTCACTCGTGTTATGAAGGCCAAGTACGGAAACTTCATCGCGCCCCTTCAATGCTCAACTGCGACTACTTCGAGCATTTGGAAAGGACTTCTTTGGTGCAGAAATACACTGCAGGCAAGTACGTGTTTCTCCATTGGGGATGGCGCCTCCACCTCCGCATGGCACGACCCATGGATTCCACGTAACCCACACTTTAAACCTATCCCGAGTATAGGAATACATGCTAAACCGGACACCAAGGTATGTGACCTAATGCTCTTTCACCCCAAAAGATGGGACATCCCCTTGCTTCTAAATCTCTTCGATCAAGGCACGGTAAGAAACATCCTGAAAATCCATATTCCCCAAGAAGATTGCGAAGACTCTATTATTTGGACCTCAACCTCCTCAGGCTCACACAGTGTCAATTCCTTTTATCTTATGGACAAACATCACAGATTCAGCATTGTGCTGGACATAGATTGGACAAATTTTTTGCACTTAAAGATCCATGACTGCTTGAAAATCCATTTATGCGGAGTTGCTAGTGAATGTCTCCCCTGGTTCTCCCATGACGATGCACCTGGCCCGCTTTGTCGTACCAGTTCCAATAACTTTGCACATCTCTTCCGAGAATGCATCTTTTATCGTGTTGCATGGAGGGAATCACCATGGGATATATGCTCCGAAGCAATCCCATGCCTAGCAGCTATTGATATTGTCAATTTCATTGCAAATCCTCCTGACTCCATTACCTGTCTCTTGACTAACTGTTTACCTTTCTCTTTGTATGGTTCCATCATTTTATATCATCTCTGGTCGCTAAGGAACGAAGTCTTATCTGCAGGGCGCATTGCAGACCTCTCTGATTGTCTTCGCCGTATCAGACGTGCCTTCTTAGAATACAACACCTGTCAGACAACGCTGCCTCATTTTGAGTCCAATTCTAGACTTGGCCAACACGAGAAGGAAGCGAGCAGCCTCTCTGATGAGTGGAGTTACATACACATTGATGTTGCATGGACTATAGAGAGCGCTAGCCTCGTAGGAACCAGAAACAAGCCAAACATGCCCATCTCACACTCGTGGTTCTCCAAAGTAGAGACGGGTTCTCCCCTGCAAACTGAAGCCCAGGCAATCGTATTGGCTATCACTTTGGCACTTGATCAGGGCTAGCGCAAGATTTGGATTAGGTCGGATGCTCTGCTGCTTGCCGATGCTATCATCTATCCGCATCATTCCCCGTGGGAAATCAAAAGTATTGTTTTTGATATCGTTAGATTATTAGCTCTTTTCTGGGACTAGAAATGTACTTGGACTCCTTGATCAGATGACTCTCAAGCGCACGACTTAAGCCAGTTTGGCAACAAGTCCAATTTTCCATCCTTTTGTATGTTTGGGGGCTATCCTAATCTCGATGTACTATTATCACATTAATATCACTCCTTCTGCCCTACTTATCAAAAAAAAAACAGAGAGAAGGGAGAAGTTCGACCGTGGCGTGAATTTCCTGTTCGGTAGCTGCCACCACATTGAGTTCAATTGAGCTGGTATGCCTCAACACCCATATGCCTCCGGAGAAACCCATAGTGCGAGTGCAATAGAAACCATCAAAGGGAAGCGATCTGGCAATGTCCTCTACTCGTGCTCCCTCTCGAGCCTTGTTTCGGTGAGGATAAGGATGTCCTGTCTATGACTGTGGATCAAGTCAATGACAGTGCGTCGGAAGTTGTTATTGGCGGCCCCACGGCAGTTCCATATCAGAGCTATCATGTGGAAGAGATGGGAGTGTGTCAAGTTATCCGCTTAGGCAGACAGATTTGCGAGCTTTGGGAAGAGCTCAATGCTGCGTGGTAGAATTGGGGTCCCCTTCATTGGGAGGAATCCTATTAGGCAGATTGCCAAAACGTATAGGGTGGCCTCGTTCTCCCAAAGATTCCAGCTTGAGACCAAAAGAAAAAGGCAAGCGATGGAGACTTTCGGGAGAACCTTTAGCAGCTTCTCCGTTACCACGAAAGACTTGAAGGATCCTGTTTCGGTCCAACTGCATCTCTTCTCGCTCGCGGGTCGACTAGAGAGCTTGTAGATAAGCTCAGATGAAGTTGCACTCGGTGAGGTAGAGCATCTCCGCGGCGAGTTCTTGGTTCTGGTTACATGGGGGTTTCTCAAGGTCAGCTCCCCGGCGGTTTCCATTTCTGGAAATTGTTGAAGCACTGATACATACTTTTATATATATATATATGGATATATTATATATTTAGAACAATGTGGCCAATAAATGCATATTTAGGACAATGGTTGGGATCGAGCCAATGTTAATTTAGTGGTGTGACTGAATTGCCACTGGGATTTTTGAAATTTACCGTTTGATTTTTAAATCATAATCTAGTTCTATCCAACTCAATTATATTCTTCTACGAATTTAACAATATAATCATTATTATGTTATCTTTTTCTTTTATTTAATAACAATTTTTCATACACACTTTTTTCTAATCATTTTTATAATTAATTTTTTAATAATAAATTTTTCATATACTTTCGTATCTATATACATGCATATTTATATATATTCTCACACATCAATATATTTATTAACACTTGCAATCATTACACAAAATCAAGTTGAGTTGAATCATTATCCAACTAGAAAACCAAACGCAAGCTTAATTAATTTTACTTGATTTGTCCCCCGATTTTCTTACAAGTCTTAGAAAATTTTAAAAATTTTAACTTGATATATTACACTTTCTTTTGGTCAGAGTTGCTATACTTAATTGAAAAGGGGAGAATTTGTCCTTTTTTATTAGAATAGAAACTTTTCTTCCAGAATTTCAGTATGACACTCTTGGGACTACACTTTGACACGCCTAGTAAATTAAATCATCACGTGGAGGCCATAGAGTTGTTCGTGTGAAATCCAAGTGAAACAACTTCATTTCTATAATTTATCTTATTATCTAACCAGTCTCCAATCTACTCTATATTATACTAGGTTATTGAATCCGTGTGTTTATACGCTTTTTTTAAAAAAAATTAATAGTAAGAAGTTAAATATGAAAATAATAAATAATATGATTAATAACTCAAAAAGTCACGAACTTTGGTTATTTATCGTTTTTAGTACGAATTTTAAAAAATTGTACAAGAAGTCACCAACTTTGACTTTTTTTTGTCTAGTTTAGCACGCCGTTACTTTTTTTTCGGTTACAATAAGAGGCTCATGGCCTAATACAAGGAAATGGAAAGGAAATCTAAATAAAGGGGCACAGGTAATCCTATTGATGAGAATCGAACCTGGAACCTCTAGGTTACCAAGTGAGGATGTTAGCCACTGCACTACATTCCCTTTCTCAGTACGTCGTTACTTCATTCATTAACTTTAATGGATTATGCTAATGTGGCACTAACAGTGCACACGTGGCACAACCGGGACCTGCGAAGTGTTTAAACAACTTAAAATCTATTCAAAAAATTAAAATAAAAAAGAAGGTGCGCCCACCCTCTCCCTCTCTTCCTCCCTTCTTTGTCTTCATCACACCACCCCCCCCCCCCCCCCCCCCCCCCTCACTCTGTCTCTCTCTCTCCCCCTTCTCCTCCTTATGTCCAACGACACCCACCGCACCCACCGCTTGTTCTGCTTTCTCTTGGACTCGATCTTCAAGCCTATCCCCTTTCCATTATCGCTCTTGTCGGGCCACCTTTTTGCGACTGCTCCTTCTTGATCTCGTTCCTGATCCACTCCATCACATTATTGAAGGAAGCAATCCCACTGGTGTTATTGAAGAAATAACGTAATCTGCAAAGACGATATTATTGCAGATTGTGTAAGAGGAAAATTTAATCTTCAATGAATAATGAAAAAGAAGAAAAATGACTGCCACCATAATTTCCTTTCATATTCCATTTAGCAATATTTCAAGCAATAGAAAATTTTGCTTCCCTAGACGTGGTTCTTGGCCATTATATATATATATATATATATACACACACACACACTTAGCTCTTCCCTAAAGCATTGATCGGCACTATACATGCACACCTGCCACATGTTAGTGCCACGTCAATAGAATCTGTTAAAGTTAACGGATGAAATACAACATGCTAAACAGGACAAAAAAAAGTCAAAGTTTGTCACTTTCTATGCAATTTTTGAAATTTTTGTTAAAAATGATAAAATGACCAAAGTTCGTGACTTTTTAGGTTATTAGCCCTAAATAATATGAATTTATAGTTTATATTAATAAAGTATAAATACGGGATGAGCTTTGTAAGTCGATGTCGGGTGTGAGATCGGGAAATCATGTATAATCTTCTTGGGAAGTTCTCAGGTTATTCTCTTGGAGTCTCTAAGGTTTTATAGAGTGAGAGAGTGGTGAGAATTGAGAGAATTGTGAGACTCTTCTCAAGCTTGAGTCTTGTAACGGGTGCTGAAAAACATGAATGTGATCTCGAAATTGTAATATCCGGTTTATTGATTTAATGGAATCTCTTGTTTTGTTAAGTATGTCTCCTATTTAGTGAAAAATCCGAAGACACAACAAATGAGTATCAGAGCTACAATCTCGAAGCGAGTGAAGACATCGAGAGCAAAGTTTGAGGTGGAGAAGTTTGACAAATCGAACGACTTCGGGCTATGGAAGATCAAGATGAAAGCTTTGCTGGTGCAGCACGACCTTGGGGGAGCATTAAAAGTTAAGAAGAAGCTACCCGTAGACCTATCACAGGCGGAGAGAAAAACGTTGATGTCGAAGGCTTTGAGTGCCATCCAGTTGAGCCTATTGAATAAAGTTCTATGGGAGGTATGCGATCAGGACTCGGCACCAAAAGTGTGGGAAAAGCTAGAATCGCTATATTAGCATAAATCCTTGATGAGCAGGTTGTACTTGAAACATCGATTGTACTGGTTAAAGATAAGTCTGGGGACCTCTATAGGTGATCACGTGAATCTCTTCAATCAGATCGTGATAGATCTTGCAAACGCGGAGGTCAAGATTGAAGAAGAGGATCAGGATTTGTTGTCACCGTGTTCTCCACTAAAAGCATAAGAGAGTTTTGTGGATACCACACTGTATGGTAGGACAAGCATCGCCTTAAAGATATCAGCGCATCACTTAACTCGAAGGAGTTGCAGAAGAAGGTGATGGAGCACTGTGGAGGCAACGATGAAGGCCTAGTGGCAAGGGGTAGATCGAGCGAGAAGAGGACTTGTGGTAGGAGTAAGTCAAGGGGTAGAAAACTAATTTGCTGGAATTGCAACGAGAAAGGCCATCGCAAGAGAGACTATCCAAGGCGGAGAGGCAAGAAAGGTGAGCTCTCGGGGAATGCAATGGTGTTTGAGGAAAGTCATGAGGGAAGGGATATTCTAATAGAGACACGTGACGGGAATGCATGTGCCAAATTTTTCACTATATTTGGCACGTCAGGTATCACGTGGATTCTTGATTCGGGATGCACTTTCCATGTTTACTATGATAAATGATTTTTTTTCTACTTATCGATCCGTAGAAGGTGGGAACGTCCGTATGGCTAATGGTGACATGTGTGATGCTGTCGGGATGGGTGAAGTGCGAATCTAGTTGCATACCGGTAGTGAGATGTTGTTGGTGGATGTTAGGCATGTCTCGGGTTAAAGAAAAATTTGATCTCGTTATGTACACTTGACAAGCTTGGCTATAAGTACGGGTACCAAGGTGAAGTCATAAGAATCTCGAATGGCACTCTCGTAGTGGTGAAAGGACTGTTGCAGAAGGGCTTGTATGTTCTGCAATGAATGGCTTCAATGACAGCGATAGAGCCATCGACTATTCAAGAAAAGTACTTGGAGTCGGGGATGGCAATGACTTGCTCAGGACTGATAAGTTGGAAAAGCACAAGTTGTGCGCCTGTGGTAAGGCCTTGAAATTTTTTATCAGTAATGTGACTTTTGATGTTCATGCTTTGGTTAAGCAGATCGAGAGCATATGCCGAGGACCGGTGGAAAAGCCTGGGAGGAGGTGGAGCTTGGGTCCAAAGCTCCGGTAACTTAGCTGACGTGGAGATTATTCAGGGTAGATCTGAATGGAGGCCGAAATCTCTATTGTGGAATAGCTTGCAAGCAGGAGATAGGCAGAGCAAGCAGTTGAGATCACGGGAACGTTGTGGGTTTGCGGAGTTGGTGGTCTCATGTGATCCTGAAGTCAGGAATACGACTTGTCGAAAGGTCGACTTCGAAAGGTGCACCAGCTGAAGAAGCCCGGCACCTTGGAGAAGTCCAAGGGTGGTTTAGACTTGAGCAATCGCATATGATGAGATGGAGCCCTTGAAGGGCTGTGACAGAGCAAGCTGAGTCTAGATCGATGTGGACTTGGCGGAATATGAGTCAAGGTGGAGATTTGTTAAGTATATCTCGTATTCAGTGGAGAATCCAAAGACTTAAAGACCCATAAACTATAATGAAGTTCAACTGAAGAAAAGGTAGCAATCAGCAAATCGTGCTATGGCGAAAATGCAAATGTACCACGGCACGGAGTACAAAGGCAATCAACAAACTGTGCCATGGAGAGCACAGTAACCCAGCATGGCAAGTTTAATCGAGAGAGAGAATATCTCACGATTCCAAACCCTTTAGTAAGAGTTGCCCTCCAGATCTTTTCCAAACAGGATAAAAAATTACAAGATAACTCTCAAACTCTTCACATTAAGTTAACGGACTTCTAGCGGGAACCCGTCTTTTACTTTTTTTGATAAATAAGATAATTCATTAAATGGTAAAGGGGGGTGCAATATCAACTGGTTCCAACGGAGGATACCCTTCAAAAATACAAAGAGAATGAAAATTTGACTTTGAGCCTAATTGGCACTAGTCGTGAGTAAGGGTATTTTCTTCGCTAGGGATCCAGGAACACAACCAATTCGAAAAAAGATTAAGACTAGAAATAATATCCGCAATTAAGGTCCTAATTTCCCACGGCAAGTTATGTGGGTGCAAGATGACATCTATCAAAATTAAGGCGTCGCTTCTCAGCCAAATCTTCGACAATCCTTTTTCCGCAGCAATTGAAAGGGCTAGGAGGGCGACTCGAGCTTCTGCTTGGAGTGGCTTTTCCTCCGAGGAGATCTGGATCCATGATTGAAAACGATGGGCAATATGGTCGTTGGAAGATTCCTGAGAGGCAAGCTCCATTACTGTTCCACGCTGCGTCCGTGCTAATGATGCTCCAATCTGATCCAGTGGGAACTTGATCAGCCGAAAGTTGCAGTGGATGTATCTGCCAGGAACCTCCATTCTGTTTCTCGCTGCTTCCACTCCTGCTGTGCTCCATAAAAGACCTCTTGATGTTTTTGATGGTTTCGTGAAGATCAGCTGATTTACTATTTGGGAAAGAGTTGGAATGGAAATTCCAAGGTGAGAGTCCATGGAAATTCACAAGGTAAAAGATAAGCTCTTCAATAGAGATGAGATCTACTCTTTTATCAGAGCTGATTTGGCAAAGAGGACGGGGAGAGTTCTCTTCGCTGAACCAGGGGATACATTCACTTGCTGTTCTCCACAAGTGGAGTTTAAGGCAATCGTGAATTTTAAGATTCCAAAAATCAACGAAGCTGGCTTGGCAAAGAGGACAGGGGCAGATTTCAAAATCACAGCGGATCATTGTGGAAAAACATCAGAACCCGTCTTTTACACATTAATGGACCCTTAACCATTATAAAAGGACTTGAAATAGTGGCAACAAGAAGATGTATGTTTATTCACACGAGTTTCAGGAATAAAAAGATGAACTAAGTTAACATCACTCCCAAACGAGTTTCACAACATCGAGTTTCATCGATAACATAAAAAATGAAGCCGATGCTCCTTAGTTTAAGAAGAGAAGAACAAGAAAATAATCTCGAACACAATTCTTAAATAAGTTAGAACAATTCACTTCAAACAAAAGGCTAAACTGACTCAAGCACCAAAACTCCTGAATCCTCCACAAGTTCCACATCTTCATCGGTACCTTCTTCTAGTGCATTGAAGAAATTATATTAACACTACAACTAGCACCCATAAAAGTAGCGATAAAGACATAATCAAAGAATGGGCTAATAGAATCTATAATCTATAGTTATATATATAAAGTTGTAACTAATGCATTAAATAGGGATAGAAAGGAAAATGTCAAAATAATATAGGGGTAAACTGATAAAATTATTCATAATTCATATATTAATATATTATATACATATATTATATATTATAAAGAAAATATTCAAAAATTTATAAAAATTATTTCAATTACTATTACCATACCGTTAGCAAATAAATATATTCATCATTTTAAGAAAATAAATAACTATTTATACTTATATAAACTTAAAATTAACTTTAAAAAATTAAGCATTATATAGCTAATCTTTTGAAAGCTTAATTAAGTAAAATTCTCATCCAATTGATTCGATCATTTTATCTAAAAGTGTTCTTTTAGGGACCATAAAATTGGTCCGACTTACCATCTTGGACCCACATTGATATTCCAGATTGGGTAACTAAATCTTATTGAGTATATTTCCTTATCTATATCTCATAATATATCTCATATTATCTCTAGAATATTCTGTCAATATGTCATCTGAGATATTATTCTATCTCTAACCAATGTATGGCAAGTACATCTATTTGTTATTTGTTATTAAATATTCTGCACAGATTATGATATCTCAATACAGATATATCAGGACTCTTATAAATAGCTCCCCAGGTACCATAAGAGAGGTATGTTTCTTAAAGACTCATTTGAATTGTAATTAGTTTCTTTAATAATACTAGTAGAAAGGCCATGTGCGTTGCACGTGGGAATTTATACAACTTTCATGTATTCCTTATTATAAATCCATACAGTTGAAGTTTCTGTAAATAATTAATATCAAACATTCTACCAATAATTGTGTACATTTGTAGATGCATACAAACATTTTTACGTACCGCTGCATTTCATTCTTTTTGCAAATGTAGGGGTGTGCTTATTTACATATATATGTGTTGCATAAAGACGGATATGGATTTCTCTTGATCTTATGAATAAAAGACCAAACTGATGAGGAAATACTCATATCTCATATTGTTCCATTACGAATACAGAGTTCATGCTATAAGTAATTCATTGGTAGATTTACCAAGAATGGTTTTTCCGAGGAAAACAATCCCTCAATAATTCAGTCGGACCCGTTTTCCAATGGATTTTCAACAGAATATCGAGGAATCCTCCCGTCGGAAAACATGGTTAGTTTAGTAGTGAAACTCAATTAAAAAAAAACACGGGTAATGCAACTACAAAATAGCTGATCAATACGGGCAAGGGATGACACAATTTATTTTGTTTTGGGAAGTACATATCTTCAGACGCAATTCTCTATCAAAAGACATGAGAGGGTAAAAGCACATGCACACGAACTGGGTGAGTTTCCTACCATAAGACCAATTGAAGTGCAGAACAAAGATAATGCAGATATACTAAAGTGGAAGTAGCAGCAAGAACGATCGAGCATAAACAAGGGGCCGTAATAGCTGGAGTTTGAAAAAATAAAAAATAAAAACTAAATAAGGCTCATAACAATTTGCAGGAAAATAATTTTAAAAAAAAGATTTGAATGTTTTATACACCAATTTATTTTTAGATTTTCTACATAAAATAACAAATAAGAGTAGGAAAGAAGTTTACTAAATAGCCTGAACTAAGGGCTCTACATAAGCACGGTGATAGACAACTAAAAATTTGTTTCTGGAATAAATGAAAAAACACATTGAGGGGAATGGAAGCCACCAATGGATTCTGTTACAATTCACTGATTCGAATTTGTTTTAAAACGATAGATACACAAGTCGTGATATTTTATTTCACAATTCGATTTCAATTGTTGTAAATGTTGTTGGAAAACAGCAAGAAAGCAGCAAATAGTAAAGTTGGTAAAATTAAAAATTCTTATAAAACCAAAGATAAGAAAATGTGAGATACAGAATAGCAGATCAGGTCCTCAAAGTACCATTCTGAGAAATGGGACCCAGTACGTACTTACCCCATATGAACCATATCAGACAAGCTCGTGGTGGATCCCTTCGCACATATTTTTCAGGTTTCTTTTTAAAAGCTGAGAACTAATTTTCTTGATCCAACAAGTCCGTCACTCGACTATCTTCTCGCTACATTTTTCACTCCTACCTCTAGCTTACCACGATGTCAACATATAGACAACTCGATCTAATCCAAGACTGGAGCTTGAAATTTCTGAATGCAGCATAACCAGCCTGTATACTAAACTTGAACAAGCAACATGAATCCCCAGGCACCAAGTTCAACTCGAGCCACTTTCTGAATAAAAGCCATTACCACTTGCACGGTTTTTCCCCTAAACCCAAACTGAAAATGCTCCCTCAGAATTTCTTTCGAAGTCCTTCCTAATCCTTTTGCCATTTCCATCATCTCCAAGAGTTTCTTGTACTCTCGCATTATCTGTCTGATCCATTCTTTTAGACACAGAGTTCCCCAAGGCACTGGAGCCATTGGATAGTCCTTGTTCCCTCAGCTCAGAGATGTCATACTCAAGCTGCTGGTACAGGTTATGGAGGAAATTCTTCTGAGCTAGCAATCGCCTGTCTCATTGCCTGGAGGACCCCTAGTGATCTCATCATCGAGCTTCTGGTAATGGATCCGACTGCTAAAAGAGTCGGACTCATTTGATGGCTCTGTTATCTGTTTGGCAGCATCTGCTAAATATCTGGTTTCTGAATCTCCTGGTTAGGGACTGTCATTTTTTATAGGCAAGTTAGGATTACTACCATTGCTGGAGAAGGGAACAACTGCATCCAATCAAGGGAATGGAATGAAGATCATACGGTAAAAATACTCTGAACAAAACAAAAGCTCTTTGTGTCTCATATTTCTGGGTACTAACAAGTTATATGAGAGTGAGGATACTGCCAGCTTCAACAGAGCTTCAGTTATTTCCATAAAAGAAAGGAATGTGGGAAACAAAACAAAAACATGTTTTCTTTGAAGAAAATATCAGCGGAGGAACCACCCAAAAGATATAGTTGGTTATAGATCTTTTCCCATTTAACTTGTATTAGACCTCGCAATCATATATTGACAAAACACACACCTATTAAATCAGTCATTATTCAATCAGAATCTTACATATTTCAACACATGCAGAAATTTAATCTACAGTCCACCCTGAACCCATTTTTTTCTTATTCATAGTAACTGAGGACAAATATAAAACGTCAGATATAGCACATGTTGCAACTTGATCAACATGAAAGCAAAAATTGGTAAAAAGAGAAAAACATGACGAAACCAAAATGTAAAAGGAGAAAAGAAGGGGGAAAAAATCGTGTAAGAGGATTACCTAAGCTGTCATCCCCGCTGCAGAATTCTTCAAGAGAATTCCCGCACTTGACATGACGTCAAAACATCATATGTAATGGACATAAGATATGATTGCTGACAAAACTGGAAAATAAACAAGCCACTTGTCACAAATACAACTCAGAGTGGAAGGCATCACTATAACATCTGAGAGGATAAACGTTATTATTCAGTCAGCTGCTTAGCAGTACCACAAGGGCTTTCGAGTGCATTATAAATGCAAAAGAATGAGTTAAAGAGCATGTGTCAACAATGATTGATGTAGATGGTAATTAAAGAAAAACGCAAGAATGCAGAGGAAGGTGATCAATGTTGGCTAGGGATGGTGAAATCAATTATGTTTTGGGAAACATTTCTTCGGCCTCAATTATCTATCCAGAGACACAAGGAAGGGCAGATTCCCTTCCTTTTGCAAACGGGGGGAAGTACACCACATATCATGACAATATACAGTAGTGGGAATAACATCAAGAATGATCGAGCACAAACAGGGGGCACAAATAACTACATTGTGCAAAAAAGAAAAAGCGAAAAACAAATAGTAAGTTGCCAGTTAAAAAAACAGAATGGCTCCCAAGTTGAAGAATAACTTTGCAAAGCATTTCTTTAACTACATGGAGTTTTAGATTAGGTCAGCTGCAAGGGTACACAGAAACAATGTGAATATATACTTGTATCACGAGCAAAAGAATATATACTTGCATCAATTATAAAGACCAATAAAACCAGGAAAAAAAAGCTTACTGTGATTGGTACTTGGGACAAAGCGCTGCATATGGTATGAGGAGGAGCTCCCACGATCAAGTGACGATGTGCACAAAAGGTGTTGCAGTACGCATCACTCTCAGCAACACTTTGACGTTTCCTTTTGCGGCGCTGTGGTAGCATCCAATTTCTTTTGCTTCTATTGCACGACCATAATTGACCATGATTATTATTCCATGGGGGTATTTCAATTCTAAGATCACGTAACAACTGCAATAATGGGGTAAATGTGCACAAAAAGTGAATCATACATACAAGGCTTAGAGCATAGCAAAGTTCCTAAATATATCTAAAGACACAAGGGGAGAGAGAGCGAGAGAGTTTACAGCGAAATAAAATGCTCAGAGGCACATGATATTAGAACATAAACCCATGGATAACAACGGGCATGAAAAACTGCAATTGCACACGGTAGAAGTTGAAAAATTAAAAACCAGAAGAAGCAAAAAACCATATAAACAGCCAACAAGCAGAATGCAATACAAGTTAATCATTGTGGATCTGATGGGTCATGATTTACCTGCGAATCTGATCATTGTGATGCAAGCATTATAATCTTTTCGTAAGGGCTTAAAAATTGACGTCATCATATTCAAAGCCGAATATTACCAGAATAATAGCAAGAAAATGGAAATATAAAACACCAGGAAAAACATAAAATTTTCTCTTGATAATATTCGAACTTTCCTTCCCATATCAGAGCATAAGCATGCAAATCATAGGAGAATGCCCATCCCAGACAAAGGAAGAGCGCTGCGACTAATTTCAATTGAGTAACTGAGTTTTAAATAGAAAGATAAATCGAATAACTGATCAAAGTTTGACCATTTTACCCAAAACTGCAGCATGCCGATGATCGAGTTTGACGACCTCCAGACATTTGAGTGATTTCGGCCAACCCATGCTGCGGACTACGACATCGGTCTCTATGTGGCTGCAATGGATGCGATTAGCGACCGCAGTTGGAAGAGAATAAACATACACAGGCATTTTCACGAACAGTACGGTGGGGCTGCAACTGGGAAAGTACGACTCATAGCAAGGAGGCCATCGGAGATGACTTTGAAACAGGCACGATAGGGGAATCGGAGAAAAGGGGCGAACGGTTGAAAGTAGTGGTTCCATAGGCGGAGGTAATCAACCTTGGCGCCGCTGAGTGGATGGCGAGGGCGGCGAATGAATACAAAGGCAGCAAAGGGCGGTGGCGGCCGCGGCAGAATTTGAAACGCGAAATAGAGCGATGGACAGTAGAAGCTTCGCACTTTTATATTTAGTATAGATTTATTATTCACCCATTTTTATTGCATTTATTATATGCGCCCATTTTATATATGGATTAACAAATGAATTATCCAATGTCAATGTAATTTCAATTAGAAGATTCAAATCGTTGTAAATAGTATATGATTATCCAATGTCAGCATAATTTCTCAATTGATTATTGTATGATATTGAAAATTAGCCATTGGAAATAGCTTATTATGTTGTTAAGAAGGAAATGTATTTTCCGAAAAAATCGGAATAATTGATTTATGAAATGATATATAAATATGTTAATACGAACTATACACAATACAAGGGCTAAAAACATTATTAAAAAAAATTAATTGGTCATATATACAATTTCAATAAAAATTGCTATAGGCCACTATTTATATAAATCTATGGTCCTATAAAAGGAAAAATTGTGAGACAGCACTACAACACTTATGATCGTAAGTAAAATAAATATAAAAAAAAATGAAAATAAGGATACCATAGACACTACTCTAAAAAAATTAATGGCAAAACAAATTTTCAATTTAATTTAAATTAAAAATATGTGATAAATCTATAACTTAGTAATTATTTAAAATATATAATGCATATTAATTAAGAGATGAGTTACAAATTACTATGAGCTATTCAACTTACTCTAATCTTTAACATTATTTATTATTATTATTTTGAAATGTGAAATTAAACAATTGAAAATTCAGTAAAAATAAGAAATAAACAGTTGAAAAAGATTGAGGGAGAAGGGCAATTCCTTTTTTGTTTTTTTTGTTTTTGTTCATTTTCCTGGAAAAATGGTTAGCCTTTTCCTTTCAAATTCTGAAAGGGATTCGCCTTTAAAACATTATCTTTGTGCAAGAGAGATGTAACACAATTAAACAAGAGGAAATGACTAAATAAAGATGATGCCTTGTATTTCCAAAGTGCAAAACAGTGTACCACGTAAAAGGATAAATATCTAAGCAAAAGACTGAAGAGGATGTCCTTTACTGGTATCCATGCTGTCATATAGTTTAGATTCTGATTTTAGATCTGAAGTTGCTTTAACTGAGATGGAGAACATAGTTAATTACCATGTTAAGATGCTGAAGTAAATGGCCGTGGGACGGAACTAGACCTAATCTAGGGGATGATGCTTATGTCTTTGAGGATGATCCTGACCGACGCATGTGGAGGAAATTTTATACTCCGTTTGGTTTCGCAATCGGATTTTAAAATTTTAACTATAACTTTAACTCTACTCACTACACAACAAAAATCAACTCTTTAAAGTCAAAAGGTGGGGCCCATACATAAATTCACATACACCTCCATTATAGTCAATTCAATTTTTAATATTAAATTATATCAACTATTCATTACTTTTTCACATTTTTTCTCATAATTCAATAAAACAATCATTACAACTCAATTAAAATTAAAATTCAACTCAACTTAACTCTAAAACCAAACACACCATAATAGTGTGTTTGGTTTTAGAGTTCATTTGAATAAAGTTTTGATTTTAATTTATTTATAATGATTGTAATGTTGACTTATGAGAAATGTGTGAAAAAGTAAAAAAAAAGTAATTGTTATATTATTGAATTGTGGAAAAAGTAATAAATAATTGAGATAATTTATTATTAAAAATTGAATTGAATTGTTAAAAAAATTGAAGAAAAATGAAAAAGTAATAATTTGTTGTTAACTTTTGTTATGTAGTGAGTAGAGTTTAGGTCCTGTTTGGATTCCCATATATATATATATGAGTTGTCGATGGGGATCATTGCCTAATCATATACTTATCCATCCCAGAGCATTTGATTATTTTGAATCTTTATATAAAGAAGAGATAATGGGTTGATCATGACTGTTTGCAAAGAGTCATGGGTCTTAAACTATTGTGAAACGTGCTTTAGTGATTTTTATCACGTTTTAATTGTGTTATTTTGAGTTGGAAGGGTGATTAGACTGGATTCAAGAATGGCAGGTTTCGGACCAAGCTAAAACCTCATGGTAACGCTTTGTTTTCCATCCGAGATTCGAATTTGCATTGCTCAATAAAATGTTGTGGTAAAGCCAAGCTTGAACCTAAATCTCGGGCTTTAGAACCATGGATCAGAAACGTTGTCATCCTTATAGGTCTCGAGTTTGATTCTTATGACAGTTAAAGCATCGTCATTCCACTAAGTAACTTCCAACTTGGCCAGCATTTTAAGTTAATTACGATCATGCCATCGACTTCGTGTCATAACCAAATGCTGCCATGTGTCCTCGACAGAAAATATCACGGGCTAAAAACTAGTTCTTAAAAATAGATGCCAAAAGGATCTAACGGCTAATATCCGCTAACTAAAAGAGCTTTATGTATCCATTCTATTTTTTGTCTGGATAAGAAAGAATCACTCCGTGATATGGTTATATATATAGAGAGATTATATTGGGCATAAAAGGACTCGTGCTTTTCTTCTCCACTTACTCGTTTCTTTTTAGCTAATCCGGGGTGTTCAAGTTTCGTCCGACTAATCCTCAAGGCTCCGTGAACCCTCGACAACGTACGGAGTGGATAATCACGCCAAAGGCGCTTCGGTGACTTCAAAGATTTTCGAATCCGGGATCGGATGGATACTGGAGCTCCCTGAAGACTCCACGAGTTAAGCACCAGCCTTCCTACGATGGCATACAACATACATATGCATCATAAAAAAGAGTCCTCTTAACCACCATAAAGTGATCATCTATTCTAAATATAGTAATAAACCGACTTTACATCACAATTATTAGATTATTTGTAAGATCTTTTCAAATGATCATTATTCTTGCTTTTTTTCTTTTAATCAACTTTCGTGACGTGATGAAAATATATCTTCTAATCAATATGAATTGATTCGACTAATTCGATACTTTTTCTCCTTAAACGACATCTCTAATTCAAGTCTTTACGTCTTTCGAATAAAAGAAATTTCATGATTAGAAGAATTTATAGTTTAATAGATCAACTCATTTCGAATCTGACTAATCAATGCAAATACGACTTTAAGATACTCGGTGGGTAGTGCACAGCGGAGAAAACAACATATTACTTTTATGAATAGTATAATACATTAAAGTAGTATCTCCCACTTTTTTGGTGGTGAATAGTATAGTCACATTGGTAATCACCGTAGACAAAACGTTCTATAGACATAAAAGGCATATATATATATATATATATACACATACATACGTATATGCATGCATTACATAAGCAATATATAAATAAATTTATGATTAATTGTCTAAAATAACACAAACATTTCACATTTTATCAATTATAGCATGAATTTTTTTTTTTTAACTTAAAAATATACGAACTATTAATTTAATATCAATTTTAATATACCTTAACTTTTTCGTTAATTTAAACGAGAATCTATGGCTACACCCTCCAATTGAGGTAGTTGAGGTCGCCAATGACTTTATAGGAGCTGTGGTGAGCTTCGATGATGTCCTCGTTGCCTGAATTTGAAAAAAGAAAAAGTAAAGCCAAGAAAAAAATAAACGAAGTAGGTGGTGAAAGTTCCATCAGCGAATACCATTCCCTAATTGGAATTACGATGACCTTTACTGTCATGGGTAATCTCGATTGGGTGAACAATAGTTGTCGTTGAGGCCCATTAATCGAAAAAAAGAAGTCGTACTAATATTAACATCAAATTGATCGCTTCTGTATTTTTAGATTTAGAAAAGAAAAATTCGTATTCAATCACAGGGGGAGAGAGAGAGAGAGAGAGAGCAGGGGAGATAGAGAAGGAGGATGAAGAAGGGAGAAGAGAAGACTCTACACTCCGTTGTTATTTGATGGGATTGGGTAGGCTTGGCTTAGCTCTGTGGATTATCTCCCACTTCTTTCCCTTTCTTCTGTAACCTTCTTCTCTTGAAACATACTTGTCACCAGTACATGAGCTTGAGAGAGTTAGAAACAAAGCTACCATACCAAGAGGCTGCCATGGATTCCCTCAGATCCGGGGAAGTGCCCATCCGCCCAGGAAAAAAACTTGTCCTTTTCCTTTTTCTTTTTATAGAAAATAAAGAATAATAAAGAAGAGTGGGGGGAAGAGGAGGGAAGTCGCCCTCTTTCCTCAGTTCTTCCTGTGATTCCTTGGCTCCTTTCTCATGAACCCCCTTTTGCTTTCTTGATCGTTTTGCTTAATTTGGTACTGCTCGCAGTCCTTTAAAGTTGCGAGCTTTTCCCTTTGCTCTGGGTAAAGGGAGAACCCCCTCTCTATGTCTAAGGGTCCACTCCCCTGAAAATGGAAGCTCCGCGTCACTGTTCTTGATAAGATGTGCCGACCCATTTGCAAGCTTTGTCCCCAGTAAGTTGCTTTTGCCTCTCATCCGCATGGAAATTTGTCTTCCAGGAAATCGGGCTCGTGTTCTTGAGAGATTGCTGAAGAGGGATGACGGGGTGTTTAGTTGAACCATGACTGGGGTAATCTCAGGGGGTGACTTTTTGGGATTTGGATGGAGGAGATGTGTTACGGAGCGGTTTTAGTTCCGTTTAGATGTAGTTTGGGCTGTGATTTTCTCGTGCTCAGTGCCCGTATGGACTTCACAGGAATGAACTCCGTGCCTGACCCGCCACCAAGTTTGTCATCTGATTCGGTTGTTGAGGCTCTGATGGAGGATTCACTTGGAGAGAGTGGAGTCAGGGAGCCCCTGTTGGATACAGTTGTGAAAATGAACAAGAGCCGGGAAAATGAGGAGGATGATTGCTCATTGATGGAAGGAGATCGAGTTCTCGATAACTCTTGTTCTCTTTCTGTTGCTAGCGACACTAGCAGTTTATGTGGGGAGGATATTTTAGGCTTCGAGCAATTTTCTGAGATTGGAGCATCGAGCACTGCAGATTCTGAGAGGACTGTGTATGAGATTGAGGTCGTGGCTAAGGCCCAGGTTGAGGGGGGGATCATGGGCAGTCAGGACTCCCTCTCTGCTCAGGTAGCCCATGTTCAACTGGAATCAAGTTCGAGTTTGAGTTCCACTGCCAATTCAGCTACTCTGCTTGTTCAGCAAGCAAGGATGAGTACTGTCCGGAGCATTTTCGAGGTGGAGTACATCCCTCTTTGGGGCTCGATTTCCATGTGCGGGAGGAGGCCGGAGATGGAGGATGCAGTGGCCACAGTGCCCAGGTTCTTGGAAATCCCGATTCAAATGCTTGCCGTTGATCGAGTGCTTGATAGCACAGGCAAGATTATAACCGAGCAGACTGCTCACTTTTTCGGGGTCTACGATGGCCATGGTGGATCACAGGTTAATTTCCGCTTAAATTGTGCCCGTTTTCATCATTACTCTATTTACCACAACTATTGATATTAAGGCCCATCTGAAAAAACTTAGTATACTGAGCACTTAATAAATTTTGTTTGCGGAGCTAGAAACACGACATATCTGCCTTCACCTAACGAGCCGTCAAGTGCACTGGTAAGTGGTTCTAATGGTTTTTCATCTTTCAGGTTGCGAACTATTGCAAGGATCGAGTCCATGTAGCTTTGGCGGAGGAGATAGAATCTATTAGGGGTAGCCTGATTGCCGGGAATTGTTCTGACAGTTGCCAAGAGCAGTGGAGACAGGCATTCACGAATTGTTTCACTAAGGTTGATGCCGAGGTCGGAGAAAATCCTACCGGCGTGGAACCTGTCGCCCCAGAAACTGCAGGGTCCACCGCTGTGGTGGCCATCATATGCTCATCCCACATCATCGTGGCAAACTGTGGAGATTCGAGGGCGGTTTTGTGTCGTGGGAAGGAACCTATTGCACTGTCTGTGGATCACAAGGTGAAGAATTGTACAATCATGTTGGGCCTTAGTTTGCAATTATCTGAAGAGAGTTCGTTTCCTAGATGTCTTACTCTGTCGTTATTGTATGAATATCAGCCAAACCGTGCAGACGAATATGCGAGAATTGAAGCTGCAGGAGGAAAGGTTATACGGTGGAATGGGTATCGTGTTCTCGGCGTTCTTGCAATGTCGAGGTCCATCGGTATGTTTCTTATTTCTGTCCTCGTTTATCTCTTAGCCAAGCATTGCAATTTCCTTTTTACTGTGATGAAGTAGTTAGGTCATGAGTTTCCATCTGCTAGTTGTGCTTCCTAGCCTTTGTTGTGCCTCGTCTGGTCCATTCAAATGGAATGATTGGAACCCCCATGGAAGATATAACTACTTCTTACATGGTTATTCCATTCAATTCCTAGATATCACGGGTACAAGAGTTTGGAGGAAAATGATTTCATGCATAGTTTAATTTGTAAAGATTATGAGAATGAATGACAATTCCTACTACTACAGGCGATAAATATCTAAAGCCGTGGATAATACCTGATCCGGAAGTGATGTTTGTCCCTCGAGCAAAAGAGGACGACTGCCTCGTGCTTGCAAGTGACGGTCTGTGGGATGTGATGACAAATGAGGAGGTGTGCGACCTGGCTCGCAAGCGGATACTGCTCTGGCACAAGAAGAACGGAGGAGAAACACTAGCTCCCGACAGGGGAAGTGCTCAGGGCCAGGGATCTGAACCGGCAGCCCAGGCACAAGGGTCAGATCCCGCAGCCCAGGCTGCAGCAGAGTATCTCTCGAACCGGGCCCTTCAGAAGGGAAGCAAGGATAACATTACCGTGATTGTCGTGGACCTGAAGGCTCAGAGGAGGTTCAGACCCAGGACATGACCAGCCGTGAAGGCTCGTAAACCGAGAGAAGAAACCAAAACTCCTTGGATGACATTCACTGCAGTTTGGCCCTGATGTTGTCGTCACCCGAGTCTGTATGGCATGTAAGTTGGAAAATTCTGTATTTATGGTAGAATCTTATATACCGCTATTTGTCGTCGTCAATCACCCTCTCTTACTTCCCCTTATATTATCTGTAAATGCTTCTGATAGGAAATGGAAGCAGAATCCATGCTTTCTAGGCATTCATGGGAAGTTTTTTGAATTCTTCATGCCTACAAAATAGAATTATTATTTTTTCAAGAAGCCTCTTAGAGGAACTTTTATGGAGTCTTTTACGAGTGAATTAGATTTATTATTGTAAACGAGCTCGTATTAATACCAAGATAATAACAACAATGTGAGCTCTTCTTCAGTTCCCTTCTTAACCTTTTCAAATTTGTCTTTAAACATTATCCTGATTGGCACTTGAGTTGGGGATTCTATGCAGCAACAGCAAGAACCTGGACTGCATCTCTATAGCTGATGTTTCCGGGTTTTCGGGTCCTTGCCTGTCAGAAGAGGCTTCCTACGTTAAATGCATCCGACTATAAAGCCATATGATGGTTACTGCCGTTGGGCAAAAAATGGGGCATGATTTATCATACCATATATATAAACATTAGGGAAGAGAGGAAAAAAATAGACATTGCAATTGAAGGAAGGCACGGAAATAACTAAAATTTGACCAATTCCTGGATTGATTATTGTAGATGATAATGCAGCAACAGAGAATTATCTTAGTCGGTGGATTCAGTAATAACAGAAACCTGAACTGCATAGCCTTCTGAGAAACCAGAAACTATTCGCATGGATCATTGGAATGCAAGGGGAAGGAATGGTTTCCCTTCCTTTTGAATAGGAAATGTGCGACCATCCA
Organism: Punica granatum; assembly: GCF_007655135.1. NCBI lineage: Eukaryota > Viridiplantae > Streptophyta > Magnoliopsida > Myrtales > Lythraceae > Punica > Punica granatum. The sequence continues at coordinate 15,459,309 of NC_045127.1, read as the reverse complement.
CTCGTCCCCATTGCTGTAGCCAAAGAGTTCAGCCACGGAGATGAAGAATGTCCTCCAGTAGACGGTCCACTTCACAGCTGAATCCTTCCCGTAAGTTGCCTCCATGATGGGCTTAATAGAACCCATATTCCGATCCATTCTCTTCAGCCATTCTTCGCTGTAAGAAATAAACATCACTTGTCAGATCATCTGATTTGAAGTTCCAGAATGCGGAAACATGAGAATGAAATACAAAAGAACAACGAAGAAAAACCAATAATTGCTTGTCAGCGAGAATGCCATTGCTTGAGTCATTTGATCTTACCTTGTTTGCGCATAATGCTTCCCATTAACAAGCCAGTGATCAACAATGGAAACATCATCCTACACATAAGGTATGCTCATCATGCTTACCATCAGCAAGACAAAATAATAAGCTCAATGATCCTGATTTATATCAGGCTCCAATTCTGTATCTAATATTGTATCTCAGGGAAGGTAGTCTTGCCTTTCCCGATGTAATAGACTGAAGAGGTACTTTTCTCTTTTATGCTGAATAGAGAGGTACTTTTAGTATAGAGACCTTACCTGGAAATAAAGGAGCAGGTTTGCGGCAGGCATTGTTCCTCCAGTGAAGAAGTATCTAGTAATCCAATCATCTTCATTGTTATCCTAGAGGGCCCACTGCTGTAAGCTCAGAGTAGGAAACATGACATTTTCTCATACCAAAAGTAGCAAAGTAGATGAATTTTCAACCAGAGAGAGTTCTACCTCGAAGTGGTAAGCAAATGCTTTGTGGCAAAAGTGATGCACGAAAAGAAGGGTATCTTCTTTCATCCACTTTGCTATCTTGTTGAGGAGATCCTTGTAGTTCTTCATGTGCTGTAAAAATACAGTGAAGAGACTTTATAATGCAAACAAACACCACTAAATGCATCCCCGGAATGACGGAAATGAGAATACCTCAAACATCTCGATGGAGAATATTCGGTCATAGGAGGCGTCCATTTCAAACGTGCTAATATCCCCAACAGTGATCTCTACATTAGACAGCTGAAGATTCCTGAAACAAAACGTGCCCTGATTTCTTATCTTGTTGCGAAAGATGGTACTCTCAAGTCTGACAAATACCTAATTATGTAGCAACGTTGATATTATCTTATATATGTTCACATACTGATATAGACAATCATAAACATAATTGGGCATAATGAGTTATTACTTGCATTGCTCCTCTATATGGGCTTTTTGGGTGGTTGAGTTGCAGATGCCCGTAATCTTGCAGTTGCTATAATTTTGCGCTATATACAGAACAAGGGAGCCCCAGCCACATCCAACATCAAGGACAGTGTGGCCATCCTTCAGTTGTGCCCTCTCACAGTACAGCTCCAACATTGCTTTCTCAGCATCATCTAAGCTCACTGACTTATCAGAAAAGTAACAGCAGCTGCATAGTCCACAAGTAAAAGAGATAATGTTGCAAAGATTACTAGCAGAAATGCTTCCACGAATATAATGAACTTTTTATGTGGAATTAACCAGAACACTTTGAATTGCATGTTCTTGCATTGTAAATTCAGAGGGATTCAGTTGGAAATTCATCTTTCTCACACAGGTCAAAGGACAATATTGCCCCCAAAAAGAAATGTGCAGAGCGAAAAATCCAAGAAGTGGAGGAACCCCGCAAAGGTCCTTCTTTTGGCTTAAGAAGGTGACTAACGGAGGAGTGTTCTGAGCGCATTATGTTGATACGAGTTCCTTCTCTATATAAGGGAATCATTTGTTACAATAAAGCAGTACTAATGATAAGAATCATTAAAAATTCAAAGTCAATTTGCTTTAGAGGACGGAGACATCAATGATTTACTTGGAGCGGGTGCAAGTACCTATATTTGAGATGCTTCCCGAGCACAAGCTTGAAGAAGGAGGTCGGTAGTTCATAATGTTGTTCTTTCGCCTTATCAGTCTGGATAGCTATAGGCATTTCTCTAAGGGCTGTAAAAACTACAGCAGTCAGTATTGATATCACGATAAACAGTTCAAGAAATGAACATAATGTAGATGAAAGAATTAGAGGCGGCAAGAAACAGATACGAAACTGCGTTCTTATAAAAGGTGAAACACCCCCGATGCATCAAAATCACATTATCTATTGGAAGCAAGGCAAACTCAAGCAATCTGCTCAAAGGCCTTGTTTTTCTCATTAAAAATTTGATTACAGAAACACGCTAGTGTGGAATCAGAAATGAACACCGTCGTCGATCCTAAAGCCATCTACCCTCACACAAAATACATTTAACTCACCTGTCACTGAAAATGTCAACTGAGGCTATAGCAAAATCAACAAAAGGACGATCGATCATCAGAGCAAACGCTAATTACCAGTAGCCTAGTGCAATTGGCCGGGCAATTTGGTGAAATTACATCGCCATGTTTTTACATTTTGAAAAATTGCACTGTACGCATAGATTCAGATTCTCAACATATGCTAGGAACTGAAACATCTCACGCAGTCTGATTGGAAATCGAGATGAATTATAGTAATGATGACAGCAGGAGCGCGGAGGGGAAGGATTTACAGTGAACGAAGTGGAGGAGGTCGGAGAGCTGGAGGTCGGAGGAAGGGCGGTAGCATGAGCGGAGGCGAGCGGCCAAGAGCAGCCGCGTGAGCCGCCGGATGACGGCGTCGGGCAGAAGGTTCCGCTCCAGCGAGGCCATCATCATCTTCACCGTCACGTCGTACGGCAGCTGCATTATCCCCTCCATTGATTCTCTCCTCTCTCCGTCCTCCGAGTGAAAGAAGCAGATGAAGTGAAGGAGAAGGAGAACGAAGCAGCTGCCGTATTATCTGTAACGGATAGAGCGGTCAAAACTACTAAGGGCGCGTTTGGTTCCGTCTCGGGGATGTTAGTTATTAATATTTCGAATACAATAAAAATAAATTAGTTATGCACCCGTGCGTTGTACAAATTTTGTAAAGAAAATTTTGATATGAGAAGTTAAATATAAAGATAATAATTGACATCAGTTTATTGTTTATATTAATATACAAATTTTTTTTTATACTCTATGAACTTTAATATGGTAATTTCAAATTTACACTAAATAATGTAATTCAAAAGCTCATAAACAAGTAATTCATGTAAAATATATCATAGACATTTAACCCCAATTATCAATTTAATCAATAAGAAAATCATAATACTAAAAAATTCAAAATTCCTAGATTTAGTTAATGAAATAATGATAATCATAAAATCAATAAAATTCTAAAGTATGTATTCGGTGTTGTCCTATACTCCCTCATATTTCATATATTAAGTTTTCTGAATATGAATAATTTAAGATAAAATAACAATCATTTGGTTGAGAGATTTACTTAATTTAACTTATATAAGGCTAATGATGATTGTCAAAAGAAAGTTTAATATAATATTAAATAATTCTTAATTTTCCTCAAAATTATGTATATTTATTTACTAATAAAATAAAAATAAGTGATTGGCATCTTTCTTTAATGCAGTCAAGTTTATCTATTGTATAGATAGATTAATAATACAAAAAGCCACAAACATTTACCAATTATCATAATTCTAGCACTGTAAAAAATCACAGAAATGCACAACTTTTAATTTTGTTGCTCGTATAGTACGATGTCAATTTTCTATCAATTTTAATGAAAATATTTGACATGACACTTAATGGTGCCATGTGAATGGGAAGACGAAAGCCCCACTAAGTGGGCGTTAGCTGAATTTTTAAATCGAAAAAGAATAAAAAAATTAGGATAAAAAAGCAAACTCTTATAATTTTTTTTTTGAAAACATAACGAGGAAAGAGGCGAGCAGTGGAGACCTTACCGGTAACCACCAGCCTCGAATAAGGTCGCTGGTGACCTCTGCTTTTTAATTCTCAAAAATGCACTTTGACAAACAGGTCGAAGTGCCCTCTAATCATGATTAAATTCAATTTGTTGAATAAAGGGGAAAGGAAGTGAAAATGCATAATTCCATCCCCTTGCCTTCCTTCAAATGTCTTCCCTAAACAAGTTTGACGTTTCATTCCTCTCATTTCCTTAACTGTAAAAGAATATTTCCATTAAGATCTTATTCAATGTTTTTTTTTTCGGTTCTGTACTCTATTATTTGGAAATCCAACGGATCTCAACCAATTCAGTTTGAGTTGGTTCGGCTCACAAACAGGGTAAAACTCTCCAAAAATGAATTGTTTTCCTTTCGCATGACTCTAACTTAAGACCTTGCTTAAGAGAAATAAGTGTCGAACTGCTTGAACTAACTCATAATATCTTTTTCCTTCCATCACATTTTGTCAAATTTATGGGACCTTACTAAAATAGTTCAACCTGGATTCTTTGCACGGTATTCGGCTATTGAATTTTGAGTAACTATTAGTTTACTTACCATAAACATGCTTGCAAAATCTCTTTGATGACAAAAGGACAAGTTCTTACTTAGAGCCCATGAATGAAATGCCTTTCCTCCTGTCTCTTTACATCTAAATTATTTCCCTGTACTCCGCCCTCGTGTGTTTCACCCAAAAACAGAAATGTTTTCAAAACAGGAATGGTTTTTAAGCTGGCCTATGAACGGGTCATGGTTCAAGCATATCGTTCTCCTCCTGCATAATAAGTCATACTTTTGATCCAGACATGCACACATATGCTTCATCCCGTTGTACTATTTTCCTAATTAAATTTATTAAATTTTCTTTTATTTGTGAACTAGCCTTGTTTTACCCGTGCGTTGCAAGGATAATTTTTCTACAGAGATCTATTAGATTTTTTGCCTTCAGAGATTGTACAGTTCACCTATACTTGGAATTTAATAATATTTTACAAATAAAAATTTTCAGATTGAGGATAAAAATGCCTACATAAATTAATTCAAGTAAAATTTCTTTTCTAATTTATTTTTTAAAATTAAATTTAATCAAAATTAGATATGGAAGTAAATATTATTTAGATATTGACATTTCAAACATTATATCAGTAAACATTTACCTTTCTAATTATTTTTATTGCATAGATATTTATCTTTCTAGCCCTATATCAATAAATATTTATATTTCTAACCCTATTTATTACATTGGATACGACTTTATATATACATATGTAGATATATAGATTTGGCTCTCAAAGTATAATTTATTCTTCTAGAAGTACAAAATCAAACGAAATGAAAAGGCAATCCTCCTTTTTATAAGGATTTGGACTAATGTGAGTTATGAGATAACTCATAAGCGATTATGGAAGGGTTGAAGTGTAGTGGAGACATTCTTTGAAACCAAATACAACCTTAGAAATTTATTAACTTGTAGTCTCATAACATGTTAAGTGGATGTACTATCCATGTATTAATTTATGAATTTTTATATGATTGTAGAACTACCTACCTTGTAAAGATCAAGCACGTGAAACTTAAGATGTTTTACACTATTTCTTGGAGTACTAATATCTAGCTAAGCAGATCTATATATAAACCCTCCTCTTTGAACACTTGCCATTATATGTATTTATATATTTTTATATAAAAGGACTAGTTTACTGGTTGGATTGCAACTTATGATGCTGAAATTGTAAATTTTTAGTTTTAATCTTTATATATTACCAGAGTTTCATACAATTAGTGGTCGTGGTAATTTGTTTTACTCATATACTTGTGGATTAACTTAACAAAAATTTGACAAGAGTGACATGCAATCAAACATTTTTCGGAAATATGTCCATGTATAATGCACATGGTCTTTCGACTAGTACAACTTTGCCAACATAAATAGTAGCTCTCTGACCTTAACCGACAAAAAGATATTTAGCTAACTTAGATTCGCGAAGTCTCACAAATGACCATATATGCTATGGAGTCCCGTGGTGAGGATCTAAAGTTGATGAGCATTTAAAAAATGGACACGCAATATAAAAATGACAATTATAAAGGTAAAACATGTCCAACTGTGTGGAAACTTTATTATAAGAGACATACATGTCCAACCTTAGGGAAATGTTATATATCAATCTTATTCTGGCAAACACATATCTAGTTGTGGGTGTGCTTTGTTAATGTCCGAACTCTTCAGGAAATTCCAGTGACTACAAAAGAGACATAAGAAGTACTAGTTCATGAAAGGTGGAATGTCAACACCAAGAAATATTTCTTGGCAATGGAGACAATGGAGTCTGTGGTTCCAGAATCTAATAAAAAATCCTATGCTCTCATACAGGCTCTACATGTAGTCCAAAAGGTACCTAGTCTAGCTGGTGGTGGCGCTGCTGCTTGAGGCGGCGGTGACGATGGTTGAGGAAGGGGTGAAGATGGAGGTGGTGGTGATGATGATGGCGCTTGTGGTGGTGACAATGGCGCTTGTGGTGGTGGTGATGGCGATGGCTTTGGCGGTAGCAGTCGGGGATGGTGTTTGTGGTGGTGTTGGCGATGATGGAGGTGGTGGAGTTGGTGCACTATTTGGCTGATGCGAACCACCCATATTATAATTCCATGGACTAGAATCTTAGTAGGGTGGCGGCCAAGGTTGGCCTGCTGGTCACAGGAAGCACCGGACCATTTGTTTGAGAGATCGTTGTAGAGAATTTGGCATTTCACCTTTGGTCATAGGCGATTCAATTGAGCAAATAGGATAAATGACTTCATGCTTCAGACAGGATCTTGCAGGCCCCATCAACATACACCCATCAACACACAACCATCAACATACACAGCTCGGTTCTTGTTTGATTGAACAAGAAGTGCAAGCCTCTTATAAGTTCTTCTCAAGGTCACATCATCGACCTTCGGGTAAACGCCCAATACACCATACCCATCAATTTCATCATTGATCTTCCTTTGAGAAGCAACATGAATGTTGATTGCTGCAAACAACTGAGGAAGTCCCTCCAGATCGGGGCATAGGTTCTTAGCCATTGTGGCAAATGTTGTTGCCCTATTTAAGTCCATTTTCATTATCTTATATTCTGCCATTTCCTTTGCCCAGAGAGACTTCTCCTTTATTGTTTCCATGATCTCTATTATGATATACATTGAAATGTCAGTGACAAGTTGCATTAGCAAATGAGAAAACCAAAAGACCATCCATGATGATAATATATATGTTTTTGAGCATCGGCTTAATATATTCATTAATATATAGCAAGCAATACAAAGCCATACACATATTTGTGGTAAAGAATATAGTTAATAATAGTGAAGATTAGCACGAATATTTGTCATTATTGCTTATCATGTACAGATAATGTATTTTAGTCATGTATAGATAGTTTCCATACTTAGAACTAGTTCACATATTTAGAACTCTGTACACCACTATTTATTCTAATGAATTTCACCTCACACTGCAAGTGAGGATTCAGCCAATACACAGTCATTTCTTTAGCTAAGATGCGAGCCACCATTTAAAAATAAAATAAAATGTCAAGCTATATCACTTATATTTTTCGGTTACAAGGAAGGCTCGTAGGTCTATTACAATGGAATGAAATTCTTAATAGATTATAAAGGAGTATGGATAGTATCGCAAAGAGAATCAAACCCGGAACATTTTAATTATTAGGCGATGACGTGTACCACTACTACATTCTTTCTCAAGGTTAGACAAATTTTAGCCATATATGTTTAGGCTGCTTCCGTGGGTAGTAATCTTACTTTCGTTAAATTCATCTAGGTCATTCCTCTAAATTCCTTCATTGAGATAAAGAGGCTATGTTCGACAGAAGATGGGCTAATGTCAATTAACAAACCCTAAAAGGGAAGAGTATTAGCAAAACAAACAGGAAAAAGTTTCAAATATTGCCCGACATTGATGCATTTGAAAGAATCTCCTTAGATGGCTAACCATTAATCACAAGTTTCTCACCATCATAGCCACCAAGAAACACGATCGAGCTATATGTGTCAAATTATCATTTACTTTTCATGAAATATGTAATTCTAAGCAATTGAAGTTTCCGATAATTAGGATTCTAAAGCTTGTAAAATAGAAATAAGCATAAGAACAAGCAAAGCAATGACATTTTTTCTTTACATTATCTAGAACGTTACGCTTGCACTAGATTGAGAGGAACTAACATGGTGATTAAGAATGTTGGAGTAAAAATTAAAACTTGCGAACTATCAAGAAGAAGAAAAAAGATGAAAAGCCAATAGATTATGATATATAATTATGTGGATTACCGCTGAAGTATGAGATGATTTGGATTCCTCTAAAGATAAGGCAGCCTCCACAAGAAATGCATTCTAAGAAGATCAAGTTGAAATGGAAACTATGTACGCTCACAAAGAAACACGTCAATGGAATACTAGGGTTTCCTTCCACTGCAAATGTATTTGAAATTACATAGCACATCGTCTCATTGTCTATTTAAAGGACCAACACCACATCAATCCTATGGCATGCATGCGGGAACGTTAGCCACTGATAGTGTGTCCATATATAGTCTGCATTTTTTTTTACCAAACCCTGAATTTAATACCCTTCTCATTTTTGGCTCCCTTCTTATATTTTATATTTATCATGTAATAGAATAATACCAATATCACACTCAGAATGTTGCACGGGTTTAATCATATATCTATTATTGCATATTCGGTTTCCATATGTAGATTATCATTTCGTATTGTAATAATTCACATATTGTAAGACTAATTTACTCATTGAAAAAAAATATTATTAAATTAAAACTTTAAGAAATTAATAGTCTTCAATAAGATTAGAATAAAGTAGTCCAATAATATTTTTTACAACTAATCTTATTATTTTATATGCATAATATATTTATGTAATTTTTAAGAATGATTTTTCAAGGATATTTCATAATAAAAAATTTTCGCTCATTTTTTAAACTGTGTTTATGACATCATTATTTCCAAAGTTTTATTTTATATTTTTTTGCGTGTAAATCTTGATATTTAGAAACCTAATTGGGCCCCGACTAATCCAATCAAGTCGGATCAGCCCAATAAGGGGTAAAACTCTCCCAACGTAGATTTTATACATTCCCAATAACTTGAACCCGAGACCTTACTCAAGCGGAACAAACGCCAAACCGTTTGAACAAATCCATGTTGATAGCTTTATTTTATATTTGATAAAAACTTCAGCTGGCTTGGCAAATGACCATAAACTTACCAAATTAGTGATTTTTTAATTTTTTTTTGAAAATTCTATGTGATTGCTTAATTATATTTTTTAGTGTTTTTATCATTTGTGTTGAAGGGATTTGTTTTCACACTTTTATATCTTATCTTATATAAATATTTTTTAGATTCTTGAAAAACAATTTTCTTCTTAAGAACAATAAAATTTACAATGTTGTCTGATTATTTTGAACGACTCTATAATCGTCGATACTATTTGATTATTTTGAGCAACCCTATAATTATCTTACTACTAACAATTTTAATTGTTTATGCACTGCATATTTACTTAATGAGCAATATGAAGCAAATCTACGATTAATATTCAATATGGAAATTGCTTACACAAATTTATGTACATATTTTTTTTAACATAAATACTTATGATGTCGAAAATTGAAATATATTTTTTTTATTACTAGAATTTCATAAAATTAGAGACCGTGGTAATTTTCTCTAATCAGATATATATATATATATATATATATATATAGATTTTCTATTGATAGGGACTATATTAACATGCAATCAAACATTTATTTGTTAATTATACTTGTAGATTAATGATGGGCTCGCGAGCCATAGGCCCTAAACTGTTCCCACCAAATTCGTTGTTGGGCCTTTTAGTAGTTTCTGTGGGCTCTCTTTCTAACCGGGCCTTTGGGGCCTATAGCTCGCGAGCCCATCAATTAACTTAACAAAATTTTTAGAAGAGGGATTACACATTTTCTTTTAAAATAATGTTTTGTGACATCTGCCTTTCAAATATTTAATTTTAATCTATTAAAAAAATTTCATAAAATTAGTGGTTGTAATATTTGTTCTTATTCTCTTGAAAATTCTAATATTGATAAAAAATGTATTATGGTAACACACTTCATCCCCACCATTGATATGTCGAACAAAATCCTGTCGGTTGGATTTTATCGTATCACAATTTTCAGTTAAATCAGATTATCATAAAATAGTTAACATTAATGTAATTTTTATAATAAAATAATAATAATAATTAAGTTTTGACGCTCAAAATTGATCAAAACTAGTTGATACCCACGAGTTGCACGGTAATATTTTATCAATATTTGTATAACAGAATTTAAATTAATCATCATATGTGCCACTAATAAATATGAGTAGAAAAAATATACTTATGTATATATATCTATATAAATTATGAATGAGATTAAAGGAACTAAATTTACGACAATAAACAAATACTTACTCTAATCTTATAAAAATTGCGAATGACATATTGTATATATATATTGAAGAGAAAAATTTAACTTGTAATATGTGTCGGGAGATATCTTCTATGACTTAAAAGAGTATGTAAATTATAACGAATAGAAAGATTACGCACAAAATGAACTTTCATGTCATCTATTTATGGAATATTTAGTGTATTGAACTTGAAAAGAATCTCTCCTATCTCAAGGAGTCTTTGTAAATTATCGAAAAAAACTTTTGTTTTTCAAGAAGACTCAATAATTATACATAAATATGTATAGTTAATATGGATATGGACAAATATATGAAAGTTTGTTAAATATAGTACTAATAAAATATAGTAACAATTCAATTAACTAAAAATAAAAGATCTATTTATGTGGAGCTGGAGGTTTTACGATTTAACTTATATGATGCCGTCACGTTGTGTGTCTTAACTTTTTTTATATATTATAATTGATGAGTATGGACTTTATTGAATTATCTTTAAGGAAGGATGAATCTTACACTTGAATGAAAATTTGGAGGTGACAAAACAGATAAAAGAGGAATTTTCTAAATTCCATACTAATTTTTTTACAATTTAAGGGACAAGTGCGTGAACAGAATGAGAATGGTATTTATTAAATTCCCTTTTATGCCTCCAAATTTCCTTCCAAAGTGTGAGACCATCCTTCTTTTTCTTTTTTCCTTTTATTTTTTTCCGGTGATAGAGATTTCATCCTTCTTAAAAAGAACAAAATCAAATAAAATCCTCCTTTCTCCAAGGAATTGGCAAGATTTCAATTGAAATCTATCCCCTTACCATGGATGAAATTTCCAAAAAAAGTTTGAGGAAGTTGGTTATTTTTGCGATTAACTGATTGGGTTGAATTGAAAAAAAAACTTTTTACTTATTGAATGAGACTAATTCTCATTAGAGCGTCAATTAGTCCCAATCACCTATTGTTGCATTGACTTATCAAAAACAAAGGGAAAAAAAAAGAACTTATCAAAATAGTGTTTTAGTGAGTTGCAAATTCCGATAGGGCAATTAAAATATGCTCATTACTAGCACAGTTTACTAACTACATCACACTGCATGATAAGTCGAATGAGTTTAACTAACTGGAATAGAAAAAATTTGAATTCAGCTATCAATCAGCCATTTTGCACCACAGGGAGTATTTTTCAATAGGAAACGTAATCAATGTATGTGACGCTGACAATTATATCGTGCACCAGCGCTAAAACACCTCCCGGATGGCTCCTTGACGCCCACCACGGTTCAAGGTTGGAGTATTTCCATTGGCTTAGATAGATATTGCCATCTTGAATGGAACGAGGGTGACGATTGCCTCCCTTAAAATTTCGATGTTTTAAAGAAATTTGTATATCGTTTTTCAAATTTTTATAAAATTAGTACTATTCGCCTCATAAATTGAAAAGTTTATATTCTTATTACAGTTCCAAGGACCTCGCCTTCCCGATTGCCATGCTTCGCACCACCCATCTTCGTTTCATCTTATTATGAGGGAAAAAATATATTATATAAATAAATTAGCCTAGGTCGTGGCCGGCCCGGCCCAGTCGCACAAAAAAGGAAAGCGATGGAACGAGTTCTAGCAATACATTAAACGCACGCAAAGAAGAGAAGAAGAGAGAGCATTGATTGTTCTTCACATTTCGCCCGTGAACTTGTAAAATTCGTTGCCGGAAAGTTCGCCGGAACTAACCGTCGGTCTTCTTTTTGTGGTCAACGGCCGGTGGTGTTGGATACTGATCGACCTTGTAGAGGCATCTTAATCGAGCCATCCAGGTAATGCGTCGACCGGAATTTCAGTGACCAGTTACGATCTTTTACTGTCAGGTGATCCATTCTGTCGCTTTGGAATCGATTGAGCAAATCGAAAGCGAGAAGTGAAATCATTAGCTTGCGACTTTGTATCGTAATCATCGCTCTGTTTGACCTCAATTTCATGAAACATGAATTGAGATTGTCATCATTGAGTTGGTTCCTGTGTGGGACATTGATTTAGTTCTCTTGTTGTCTGTTGCTTCTTCAGTTATCTGAGTAGAGTTACTGAAATTTTTCTGGTGAGTTGAGTTGACATTTGGCTGTGAACTGTCTTTAATTGTTCAGATTGTGATCCTTTGGGTTGGAAGATGATCCCGTCAAAGTCCGAGTCTTCGGATGTTGATACATCTGGGAATTTATCCAGTGCTCAGCTTCTGCGTGACATCGAAGCGATCAGCAAAGCACTTTTCGCGCACAAATCTGCCCAGTATGCGCCAGTCATCTCATCACACGTCGGGCACCAATTTGCAGGGAAAGTCTTATTCCCTAATCGTGGGTTGGTTGCGAACCCGAAAAATGATAGGGAAGATATGGTGAATAAGTTGAATAGATCATCTTCATCATGGAATTGGAAGAAGCCCCTGAAAGCTCTGTCCCATCTCCGGGACCGAAAATTTAGTTGTTCTTTCTTCTTGCATGTGCATAATATTGAAGCTTTGCCTGCGAATTTTAATGATTTTAGTCTTACTGTGCAATTTGGGAGGAAGAATGAGGTGATCACGACCCGGAAATCACAGGTTCTGAAAGGAGTCGCTCATTTTAATGAAACTCTGATGCATAGGTGCAATGTTTATTGCCATAGAAGTGGGCCAGATGATTCATGCAAATATGAGCCGAAAATTTTCTTAATCCAGGCTTCTGTGGTTGGTGCTCGGGGACTTGATATTGGCAAACACTGGTTTGATCTCACTCGAGTTCTTCCTCTCCCATTTGAGGAGTTGGTGGGAGAGAAAAGCTCCGGAAAGTGGACCACTAGCTTTAAACTTGCTGGAAAGGCAAAGGGAGCTATTCTGAACGTCAGTTTCGGTTACTTGTTAACAACCGATGCCCTTCTCGAGTCCAGTGGCAATGTGACTGTCTCTCAGCTTATAGACTTGGCGTGTAGGTCCAATGAGAAGCAAAGTGGTACTAGACTTGCTCAGTTCAATTCATCTGGAAGGTTGTCTAGGAGCGGGAGCGTTCCTAGCAATTTAAACCAGGCAACAGTCTCCTTGTCTCAGTTGGTTGACGGGAACACCTGTCATGAAGTATTGATTCCTCCTGCTTTAGAGCTTTCCAAGTCAATTCATCTTCTTTATAAGAAACTCGATGAGGCTGACTGGAATGGTTCAATTGGGTCAGAAGCTTCTACCACACATATAGGGAGATCAAAACAGATACCTGAGTCTGATCTCAATCCTGACCCTGTGAACGCAACTGAAGCAGATGAAGACAAAGAGATAGAATTTGAAATAATTGAGAAGGGAGTAGAACTAGAAGTACCTGAACTGAAGGAAGCGACCAGTGTCTCACAAAGCAATGATTCTGCTTGTAATGTCTCTGAAGCTGCAATGGTTCATGTGGATAAGATCTCTGTAGGCGATAACATAGCCTATAAGGACAAATTAAAGTACAGTATGAAGGAGAACATGAGTGTCGATCACAAATATGAGGCTGCAGTCGATGATAACAAGAATGAAAAGCAGAGTAAATGTCCAGAAGAATTGGATGTTAAAGAATTGGCATCAGAGTTTAGGGAGCTGCTTACCTCGGAATCTCCGGGATTAGATGCTCTTCTTGGTGTATGCCAAGATTGTGATAATTGTAATTACATGGAAGTTAAATCTAGTTACAGAGTGAACAGACTGGCAAAAAGATCTCTCAGCGAGGATGATGTTAGTGAATCAGTGGCCAGCGATTTCTTAGACATGCTAGAGAATGACCAGTTATTATCTGGATGGAACTCCGATGGTGATCCTGAATCTCCAAGAGAACGTCTTCTTAGAGAGTTCGAAAAGGAGGCCCTTATTTCCGGCAATTTCTTGTTGAGTCTCGATGAAACAGGAGAGGACGCTGAATCTAGTTCTGCAGTGCCAGTTGACTCTCACTCTGGTGATGATTCAGAGGATCATATGCTTGCTTCACTTCTTGAAGCTGCTGAAGAGGAGCTTGACATAAGAAGTCATTCATTAGGACACGGGAGAAAGGACATGACACAGGAAGATCTAGAGGTTAAAGCTCTGATGCGTGAATGGGGGTTCGACAAGGAAACTTTTCAGAACTCTCCACGGTGTTGCTCTAATAGCGGCTTTGGAAGTCCAATTGAACTCGCCCCGGAAGAGCCAGACGATGGAATAGATTTCTTACAGCAAAAGATTTGAAGCTGAAGAAATCTCTTGGAATCATTATAAGCCATGAAACTCCAATTGATGCTGCATTTCCCGTTTTGGTATAGTCACAGATCTCTGGGCCGGTTTAGAAGCAGAGTTAAGCTAGAAACGATTCTGGGGCACCAGAAAACCACCACAGTTGCGTAACCAGTTGGGTAAGGCATGCAGTTAGAAAGTCAAAACCTTTAGTGAATCCGAATCTGAATATATGAAGACACACATGGAGCCTGCAAGTTTGTTTGCGCATCTCTTTACCGTTTCGTGTTGTGGGCTGTAATAAAAAAAGACGAGATCCGGGCTATGAATTTTATGTGGCATGAAATCTGAATGCCATGTTTCCAGAATGAGCTATGAGGAATACATGCTGCAGCCTTCAACTTGACAATTCTAATATAATCGGAGCCTACATCAGTCACTGGAGACAGCAAGTTCCTGCACATGAATTCGTTTTCTGTATTTCTTTTTCAGTCGTCATATTTTTGTAACTATACATTATTTCGGTTTTCTTCTCTCCAGGAGAGAGTTCATGAAAATAGATTGGTTTGGTCGATTACTTCGTGTCTGCAAGTACCCATTTATATTCGGCGTTCCACGCTTTATCGTTTTCATAGCAACTATAGTTCATCAGTTTGTACAGTCATGTTGTCCTCAAACATTCCTCCGAGGAGCTGCGCGACTGTGGAAATCTATGCGGAACTGACTAAAACCTGTATTTTCTCGACATCGTCATTACATATATAGATCTTTGACAAGTAAACTACATGGATTCAACGGTATACTAAAATTTTAAAGGGAGAATTAAAGAATACAGTCTCAGACTCTGATTCAGAAATACCAGTGCAGAGTCTCTCCTCGGAGTTCAGCCTATTCCTTCACAATCATACCGGCTAAGGGCCTTGGTGATTGTGGATGCCTTCGTATGTTGTTATTACGTAATTTGGGTCTTCCCTGTCTCTCTCGACTCTCTTCTTCACGGAGCAGCCTTCAACTGCACACTTGTAGTAGTTCCTGCAAATCATCACATGGTCCTGCTATCAGCCATTTTGCAAGTAAAAAAGTCGACATCCTATATTCGTGATGGTTTATAATTTGCTTGTCGTGTGTGCATAGTTAATCCTATGTAGGTTGTATTTTTGGGGAGATCTGGTTTCCATTCGGACTTCATATATAGCAAATTGATATTGCATTTACGATTTAGTGCTGTTTCTTCCAAAACTAAAATTTGAGCTGATAAACTAGTTCGTACATTATTTCGTTGAGTGTCTTAGAACTTTTCCTTTTTGCAAAACAAGAACTTAAATTGTTCGATGTTTTAGTTATTATGAAAATAAAAATTTATTTGCATTGGTTTATCAATCTTGGTTGTTTCTGAATTTTCTGATAATGAAATCTGACATTGACTAGAAACCTTACATGTCCAGCAGCATTTATGAATCTTGTTAAAATTTGGTCAGTTCATGAATTCTGATGGAATCGAAATACGATGAATCATCAAAAAAGATGTTTCAATTTTGTATGCATTTTCAGCTTATATTTCTATTTTTCCAATAATAAGACAACCTTAAATGATGTCTATATCATTCCGTCACATTTAGTTGTATCTTCTTCGCTTTTTTCGATTACAAACGAGATTCATATTCGGGATAGAAGCATTTAATTTTACCTTGGGTTTGGGCTATTCTTTACCATTTTCTTCCCATATTTTCTCCATTTGTAGCCGTCGTCCAAAATCTCCACCTCGGACTTTGTCTTGAATGCAAACCTTTCCTTAACATCCTTCCTTTCCCTCCCACTCTCACCTGTTTACAGAAAAAAGAGGCAGGCAGATATCATTATCGAAGGAACTATACAGTACAATATAAGCCGGAAGTGAAGATCTCTGACTCATGACGAATAATTAATATTAAGTGATATGGAGTGTTCACAGATGTAACTAGATAGACGATCAATGTCGTCTTCGTGATCGATTCTCATATCCAAGCTTTTGAGTGAGATCAGTTGCAAGGGAAGAGGACCCGGTACAAAGTACGGCAGAGATAGAGGAGGGCTTACTAGAACTGGGCCCTTCATGGTGGGTAACAGTTCGGGTGTTCGAGTTGCCAATCTCTACGACGGGCATATATGATTGACTATGCTGATACTTGGGCGAAATAAGGGCAGGATCATCACCCTCCAACCACCCTTCGAACGTAAAGAACTGATCCGAGAGGTTGAAGCTTGACTGGTCGGGGAATTCCATCTCCGGCGACTCCGACGACCGGAAAGTGGCGTCAGACATGTTAGTCACTTTGTCAAGAACCTTTAATTATATATGGGATGATCACAAGTCGTGGAGAACTGAGAGAGTGTGTTGTGTGGTTGGTGCCTTATATAAGTATATTCTATCCAATATCTCGAAGGCGGCTTCCTTACGACCTTCCTACAACGTCAGAGGAAGCTTCAACGTTAATTCTGATTTTGAATCCCCTGAAAAGTTATTATCGGGCCAGGCCCGGCTCCACATACCCGACGACCGTAAGTCATGATCGGTTTCATCCTCTAACTCAGATACGAGATGGACTGAGATATACGGATACTCCGTTAATCATACAAGTGAGCATGGATGATCTCACGAACTATGTATATCATCGTATTGCCAATGGATATGAACGGGAGCTTCCGTGTTCGGTACATGTGAACGCGATAAATTATATGCAGTTCTTGTTTGTCCATCAAGTAAAGAGGATTAAACCTTGGTTAAAAGGAAATTGAAGGGGACAAAATGTTTGGGACCACAAGGAGGAGGACTTCGAGAAGACTTTCAAAAAAAAAAAAAAAAGAATTCATGCGTCTTTATTGGATAAGAGGGTATATGTGAATAATTTGTGGTCAAGGGTCTCGTGCCTTCGGGTTTAGGGGGGACCTTTATTGCACGGGAACGAGTGCGAGTCAAACGCGATTGTGACAATTAACGAGACTTCGTTATATATGCAGCTTACAACATAATAATATTTTCCAATATATAGGTTTTTAGGCCTAGGCCTGGTTCAAAGACGTACAAATATAAATTAAGAAGAACAAAGGAGTGCTAGAAGCCAGAATAATATCATCGAAAATCAGCGCTTCAAGACCAATAGTGAAACCGGGAAAAAGTGAGGTCCTGAGGGGCGATATGAAGAGCAGGTACTCCTCACCAGCCAATTCGTACGGAAGTTATCATCTCGGTACGTATGAACGATATCATTTTTCCTATCCCTTGCCACTAGCTCTCGGATGGCTCAACTAATACGGTAAGGGGTGGGGCACCGGGACTTGTTAGTGATGAGACGACGGACCGCATCTTAATCAACCTCCAGAATAACCCTGCGATATAAAATGTATTTGTTATATATGGTCTCTCCATGTGTCTCTTTCTCTCACTTGCCTTTTCGTTAGAAGAGAGGAACATGAATATAGTAGACGAGGAAATAAGAATAAATGGGTGTGGAAAATCTAATGATGGGAATCGAATATCGAGACTTTTAATTTCAACTACGGTAAATGACAATACACTTGAATATATATATATATATATATATATATATATATATTTTATAATGAGGGTTTTACGGCATCGTTTATAATTCTTACGGTTTACGTGAATACCTTACAAATTTACAGAATAGATAAGTTTGACTACACAAGTCATGCAGGTGATTCAATATGAAATATTTTTCTGCATGATTCATGAGATGACTTAAAGCGAAGACTTTTCTAAGGAAGTCACCCTTCTTAACCACCAGAACACTGTATTGGATTACTCGAATATTTTCTATTTCCAATGAATCTCTTTTTTCTGTTAAAAAAAATATTCATGGGATAGTAAAAAGATTGGCAAAATAAAAGGGTCATGGGAGTCCAATTGGCAAAAAGTCTCTTGCTTGTTTATAAGGAAGTACCAAAACATAGAAAGAAAAGTCTTATTGCACTTTTTGTATAATGTTTTCCCCATTTTACTGTCGAAGCATAATGAAATTGTGGTCTCGATGCAAGTTATACCTACTCGAACGAGTGCCAATATGGTCCTATTTTGGTTTCGATTTAAAACCAATGACTTCTGAATTCAATCTCGCATATGACTTTTCTTACACTTTTATTTCCCGAATCTTATCCCTTAATATAAGCTATCAGCTCCTGTTGTAATCCAAAACATCAAGTGTTCAATTTGTCTATTTTCTTAATATGTTATACCAAGCCGAATAAAACGAAATAGGGCTTCATTAATTCTAACAAAACTAATAGTTAGTGCTGAAATTAAATTTAAACATATTTTCAGTGTTGCTTTTGCAAATTTTACAATCTTACTTAGTGGCCCTTAATTAAGAGAAACTGGGTGAGGACAACTAAAAGAGGTCTAAATTATTCAACGAAGCCTATAGGTATAGCTCTAGTAAAACGGTTGTCTTTTGATATTCGATAATTAATTAAGTGATTATTCGAAAAATTGGATATAAATTTATGGATCGAATAAAGAAAATGTGGCTTTTTTCCCGTAACCATGAATTGAGAATATGTGAAAAAAAAGTATCCTTATGCATCCCGTTTCGATCTTCGAATTTTGTTTATTAATATCAATTTATTTCACTTTCATCAATAAACTTGAATTACTGTTCATTTTGAATGTGGATTTTTTTGCCAATACGTGATGAACTATTCTCATCTATTCTCACGGCGAACAATACAAAGTGATGATCCTTTATTGTTATTGTTGTTGTTATTCTTATTACTGTTATTATTATTGTTATTCTTATTCTTATTATATTGTTGTTATTGTTGTTGTTGTTCTTGTTATTATTGTTGTTCTTGTTATTATTATTAGGGAAATTTACCCCAAATGGCCCATGATTTACCCGTTTTGTCAAATATATCCTATGTTTTTTTTGTTAAATATATCACATGATTTACTTTTTGCATCAAATCTATCCCGGTATTTTTTTTTTCGTCGACATCTAACAGCCGTACTGACGTGGCGCACACGTGGCAAGTGTGGCCCACTATCGCTCCACGTGCCACATCAGCACGACCGTTAGATGTCGACGGAAAAGATAACGCCGTAATAGATTTGATGCAAAAAATAAACCATGGGATATATCTGATAAAAAAAACATATGATAGATTTGACCAAACGGGTAAACCATGGGCCATTTGGGGTAAAAACCCCTTATTATTAGTATTATTAGTAGTAATAGTTTATTGGACCTGTGCGTTATGCTGATTTTATAAAAAAAATTACTATAGAAATTTAAATATGAAAACAATAATTGATTTGAATTTATAATATATATTAGCATGTAAAAAATTATGCAGTAAATTCAAACATGTAATAGAAGAATATATATTAAATATATATCAAAAGTTCTTAAATAAGGAATTCATGTAATATATATGTCATTGCAATTATTGAATTAATTTCTAAGAAAAATTAATTTAAATACTTTTAGATAAGATCGTTAATTTTATTTTATGAAAGATTAAGAACCTTAGAGTCTATCAAATTTTTAAACTTCATTATTTGCTTGTGCACCTTTATTATAATTGATATTCTATATATTATGTTTTATAAATTTGAACAATTTTAGATAAGTATAAATGATTATTTATTTTCTTAAAGTGATGAATATATTTATTTATTAACAATATGATAATGAGTGATTGAATTATTTTTCATACATTTTTGAATATTTTCTTTGTAATATCTATTATTTATTAACATATGAATTAGTAAGGATTTTATCACTTTATCTCTATATTATATTGACATTTTCTTTTTTACCCATATTTAATGCATTGGTTACAACTTTACATATATATTAGGTTTTTAGACCTGTGCATTGCACAAACTCTAGAAACCAAAATTTTAAATAGAAAATTCAATTTATTTATAATTTAAAAATTAAATTTAATAATATTTGTTAATGTGGATTTCACAATTAATGTATATAACATACAAAATTTGTTTTGTACTGTATAAATTTAAATATAGTATGAAAATATTTCATTTATTTAAGATTCTTCACTATTTTCTCATTTATACAGTATTAATAAATTATATTTGCTTTGTATGTATATGAGGATCTTTTGTTCTTAAAAAAATTACCATATGAATTCTTTTAAATCCTATAATAATTATATGAATTATATTATCATAAGATAAAATATTTAACTCTAAAGGTGAATCTTTTTTTAAGATATATCTATTATTTATAATTACAGTAAATGTGTAAACTATATAAAGTGATTAATTGCACTATATTTTAGTAATATAAAAAAATTCAAATAAACTAACAAATATAAAACTTTTTATATATCTAAATAAATATAGAATCATTTGTCAACCAATAATTTTTAAAACATTTACTAAAATAAATTTTCATATATATATATATGTATATTGTATATATATTTTCAGAACACATATATTTATTTTATTATTTACTTTTTTTATTTGTTAAATATTTTGTTAATGTAAATTAATTGTATATACTTACAATCAAGTCACTATTTAATGTACTTGTATTTAAGTTTTTATATATATATATGTAAAATATCCTTATGACTCTATTTATTGTCATTTATATCATTATGATAATATGATATTTATTTTTATGACCCTATTTACCCCTGTTGTCAAGTTTATATATATACATTGATAGATTATTATCATTATTATTATTTGCTAGAAGCCATTATATAAAAAATTAGTGCATCTTAATAGCATTAGTTATTGATAATTAAGAAGATTGTGATCATGGCAAGTCTATTTGTACGTCAAGTATTGCCTTCTCGTCTATATATCCTTTTCTTTCGCCGCTCTTTTTTGGTCGAAACCAATCCAAGCATAGAGACAAGGTAGAAATTATCAAACTGTGACAAGCTACAGATTGTTTTTGAAATTAATTCAAGGATGCGCAAATTTGCTGTTGGATACCCATTTATACTTTTCCTTTCTAATTTTCTAAAAACTATTCCAGGAAAATTTCTAAGATTATATCAAGCTTGATTAAATATACTGGGCGTTTTTTAAATAATCCAATGTAAAGTTTTATTTATATATGCTTAGCATTTTGCTCATCAAAATATGTACTGAGCATTTTTTATTAAATATACTGGGCATTAACGTTTGAAATTGCTTATAAAATCAATTTGTAATGTTAGATGACTAAAGGATGGATGAATAGGAAGCTTATGATCTATAGTATAATAATTAGATACTTTGGCCAAACATCCTTCACAATTTTGCCATTATATATATAATAATTGCATAGATAACATATGAATTAGTAATGAATTTACTCTTTTAGCCAGATTTATTAAGTTATTGTCAACTGTACACTTGTATAGAATTATAAAACGATGCTTTTATCCCCTCAGTTCCTAATACTATCATACCTAGGGTTGTGCACAGATAACGGGTATACCCAGAACCGGTTGGGATCTACTCGTTAGTATAGGATCTGAGTAACTCATATTGAAAATGAGGTAACGTCCGGGTATTAAAATACGGAACCGATAAAAACCGATTCTATTTCCGGTTCTTGCATGTAGGGTACCCAGAACCAGAACCGATACCGTAATCCGGATAATAATTTCTCCAAATATATATATAGCTATATTCAGATATTCCTATATTTAAAATATATAATCACTAATTTTAAAAGAAAATCTTAATCTATGTCGCCATTCTGTTTGTGTGATTACTGATTATGGATGAAATATTTTCGATTCTATTTAGCAAGACAAAAAAATTTACAGATTCTAACAGGGTACCCGGAGTTTGTGGTATAATATAGGTTCCCGGTAGATTCCGATTCCATGATTTAACAGGGTAGAGTCCAGTTCCAAGTTTTAGAACCTGTAACTTACAGGATAGGGTCAAAGTAACGTGAAAAAAACTGGGTACTCAGACCCGCACACCTCTAATTCTACCAATATGGGTTGGTTTGAGCAGTTCGAAACTTATTCTTTTTAAACAAGATCTCAGATTTGAGTCTTGTGAACTGAGAAAATTATTGATTGGGATAGTTATACCCAACCCGACTTGATTCAAGCAGAATTGAGGTTTTACAGATACCATAGTGCACATAAAAAAAATAATACCAGTTATTCGTACCATTATATTCACATTGCTCAGATGGTCACTCAAATCGCACATTACAACATTCAATGTATCTCTTCTGTCTCTGTCACCTTTTCATTGGGATTATTATTTTTACCCAAAAGGAAGTCCAAAAATATGATCGTAAATTGGCTCCTGGCCTCTTTCGTTTACCCTAACTCTCACCGTGATCAGACAGAGAATCTCGGACGACATCGATCAGTAGCAAATTTTGAGCTTAAGTTTCATCAAGTCTACAAACCTCTTAACATGAGTGAACAAAACACAACGAATCCGGTTCAAAGCTTATTGCAGTCTTCTCGGACAAAAGAAATTTTATATAGTGTCTGTATGAAGATTATATTACAAGGTGATCTAATTTCAATTATCTTGTGCTGAATAAATTCCAACTCTTTTTTCTCTACTTTTATGTTAACATGAATTTTCTGACGTAAACATCCATTTGATGGTTCCTACTACATATATATACACACACACACAAACAAAAACTAAAGATTGCTTAGAGGTACCACGGGAGGGTACTTTGGTCTTGCGGCAACAAAAATGGAGTGGGCAATTTAGAGGAGAAAAAGCATCATCAAAAGAAAAAAAAGAAAGAAAAAGAAACAAATTAAGATCCAAGGTTCTCACACCGTTTTGCAATTTATAATTTATTCAAAACTAGCTGATATATGCTCATTGCGCGGTAATCTTTTGTCAATTTTTGTCTAACAAAGAATAAGTAATCGATGCATATGACATACAATCACTATAGATACGAAAAAAGATATATCAAAAACAACATATATTGTACATAATAAATATGATGAATGACAATCAAATAAAGCGAAAATCATGATGAGAAGCAACTACTTATTCTAGACTTATAGATATGCGAATAATATATATATTAAGAGAGATATATTATTGTATTATGCATATAATACAAAGAGTGGTATATATTGTCTAGAGGTTAGGATGTCAAAAAAATTATAGCAAGTCGGAAGATGGTGTGAAATGAATTTTTCAAGTCTTGAATTTATAGAAAATTTAGTATGTTGAACTTGAAAAAAAATCACATATGTCAATACTTGTGTTGTAGAATTGAAGATTTAGTATGTTGAACTTGAAAAAAAGATGTGTGTTTGGTTTTAAAGTTGAGTTGAGTTGAGTTTTGGTTTTAATTTATTTGTAATGATTGTATTGTTGAATTATGAGAAAAAGTGTAAAAAAGTAATAAATAGTTGAGAGAAAATAATGATTGTATTGTTGAATTGTAAAAAGAAGTAATGAATAGTTGAAAGAATTTAGTATTAAAAATTGAATTGAATAGTTAAAAAAATTGAAAAAAATGAAAAAGTAATATTGTAGAATTGAAAATAAATTGAGTTAAAGTGGAGTAGAATTAAAAAATTTTCTTTAATTGTATGTTACTGTGTTCAAATAATGTGGACACATGCATTAAAAGTTCAATGAATATAACCCAAACAAAATATAATGTAAAGGTTAGTTTAACAGAAACACGATGAACTTAAAATTTGTTTTACGTGGCACAACCACGTCTCGCCTATTTGCTTATATATATATATATATATATATATATATATATCGGTGAATGGATAGTAAGATATAGTCAGGAGAAAATATGAACAAATACATAAATCTATCACGAGAAATTACAGTACTTCGAAAATTCGAGAAGACAATTAACTACGAGCTGAGAATTTTCAAATCAAGACTTCTCATAGCACTTGTTAGCTTTTCTATATTATATAATAGATATTAAGTTAAGGAGAAAAGCTGAGGAAATTATAAATAATGAAAATTATGTGCACATTAATGTATTTTCATTTTATAATTGTTTTTCACGTCATATGACAAAAAAGAATCCTTGAAGTTTATTTTTCTCAAACAAAAAGGATCCTGTTTAAAAAGTAAGTAATTACTAAAGCAAAAGATTTCTATTCAAAGCCATCAATCTAGGAAACGGTCAAGAAGAAAGTGACTACTCAATCAAAAGAGAATATTGTAACGCATTAGCGCACGCTCTCTTCTAGTAATTAAAAATTTCAGGATCGATACTTGATAGGATTATTCATGTCTCTTTATTTTTTCCGATTACAAGGGAGATCCGTGGGTCTATTATTAAGAAATAGAAATCCTAATAAATAATAAAGTGACACGAGTAGTCTCAGTGATATCGAATATGGAACTTTTTAGTTACCAGATTAGACTATGTTACTGTACTACACTCTCTTTTGATCATGTCCATTTATTAGTTATTATGTTTTTTATTAGGCCACAAACCTCCCTTGTAACTGAAAAAAAAAACTATTTATCATGCTTTCTTTTTTTATTACAAAAAAAAGTTCATGAATACATAGAAAAAAAATTCTTACAAAAAAGTGTGGATAATCTTACTACAAAAATCAGACTTGAAATTTCTAAGTTCTCAAGTGAGCTCATATACCATTGCATTAAATTAAGGCTAAAGAAATTATAAATAATGAAATTAAGTTATGGCACATTAAGATAATCTTATTTTATCTGGCCGCTACAATTTTATAAGTCTTTTTCACGTCACAAGTGACGAAAAAGGATTACTGGACGATTTTTCTCCTCGTACAAAAAGGATCCGTTTAAATAGTAAGTGATTACGAAAGTGAAAGATTTGTATTCAAAGTCACCAGCCGAGGAAACAGCGGAGAAGAAAGTGACCACTCATCATGCTTTTTTCTTTTTTAATTATAAGAAAATTTAGTATAAGAAAATAAATAAAAAATTAACAATGAAGTGGATAGTGCTATAATAAGAATCAAAATTTTCAGGTGAGCATGTGTATCATTGGGTTAATTACACCCCCTTTCTCCATCATGCTACTATTAGCTATATATTGAGAATAATTAAAAAGTTTGAGTCAGTTTTCTTCCTATCTGAACACCCAGAAGAAGTCTCCAATAGGGGTTCTCTCACTCAAACAATAGAGGTTTCCAAAAATGTAATATGCATAATGAGTAAATTGCCTAAAATAATTTCGAGATATGAAAATTGTCTTAACTGCACATCGATCAAATTTTTATATCAAATTGAATCCTAACAGTTAAAAGTCATATCAGTGCAGCCCTTCTAGGTTCCATGAAATATTATACGGAATCGTCTGATGTGATTTTTTATATTGTTTCCCCTTCTGATGTGTCTGTCTGACATGTTTAAAAATTTCAAGACGACCCAAATTTTTAAGATTTTTCGAAATGTTCCCCGCTCTCTCTCTCTCTCTCTCTCCCCCTTCTCCACTTTCTATCTCTTCTCCATTAACGCCCCTTCTCTATTTTCATCCGTGATGCGATACGAGGCTCATGAAGGTGATGTTGATGTTAAGAAGTAGATGATGACTGATGAGCCATCGCAACTCGTCCAATCTCAAATTGTCTTTGGAATTTCCTCCAGCTGATTCTATAGCCAACTTTGTTTCCCTACATTCAACCGAATCGTCATTCAATCTCGAATTGTCTTTGGAAGACTCTGCTCTACAGGAAGCATGAACTTTTCTCCTTTCCTTAAAAACCGTATTCTTCATTGGTGAAACTCCCCCTGATTTCCCTAGTTAAACCAATTTCGACATACATCATAGGCGCCATTGCTCACATTAGTTAGAGATATAATGAATGGAAGAATGTAGTGATGCCTTCAATTGGTGATTTACGGCTGGGTGGATATCAATGTGGCTATCGCTAGCACTGGCATCATCACTAGACGCCTCTTTATCACTCTCCCTCTTAACATACTTGTCGTGATCGGACAAGGCAATGTTGAAATCGAATGCCTCGCTCCTCTCCGTAAACCCCAGTCCGATGAATGCGTGCTTCCCCCAGCCATCCTCGATCTTCAGCACAAAGTACCTTGACGAGTCGAGAACAATCTCAATGGCGTTCTCTCGCTGGCTGGGATAGACAAAGCAGGCGGCGAAGAGCTCACCAGAGTTGGTGTCCTCGAGTTCGATCTCGCAACGGTCCTTGCAAGAGACGATGCGGAGGTGGTCGGACCAGATCTTGTCGGACTGGAGCCACTTGCTACACTTGTAGCCTCCGGAAGTGGGGCGGGGAGGGATCTTGAAGACGGAGACCTCGCGGATGACGAGAAGAGTGTGCTCAAGAGACTCCTCGTTGTCTTCCACCTCAAACGAAATTGCAAAAGAGAGAGAAAGTGGAGGGGGGGGGGGGGGGGGGGGGGGGGGGGGGGGGGGGGGGGGGGGGGGGGCGAGAGAGAGAGAGAGTGGGGAACATTTTGAAAAATCTTAAAAATTTGGGTTGTCTTGAAAATTTTAAACACATTAGAATGACACATCAGACGGGGAACAATATAAAAAGTCACGTCAGACGATGTCGTTTGATATTTCATGGAACCTGAATGGAAGGGCCGCGTTGATGTAACTTTTAGATTGTGTTTGGTTTTAGAGTTGAGTAGAGTTGAATTTTGATTTTAATTGGTTTGTAATAATTATGTTATTGAATTATAAGAAAAAAATGAAAAAGTAATAAATAGTTGAGAAAAAGTAATGATCGTGCTGTTGCATTATGAAAAAAATAATGAATAATTGAAATAAAGTAATGATTGTATTCTTGAATGGTAGAAAAAGTAATAAATAGTTTAGAGAATTTAATATTAAAAATTAAATTGAATAGTTAAAAAATTGAAAAAAAATAAAAAAGTAATAATTATATTGTTAAATTGAAATTAAGTAGAATAAAGTTAAAAGATTTTATGAAACCAAATATACTGTAAGGATTCAATTTGATGTAAAAATTTAATTGAGATGCAGTTATGATAACATTCATGTTTTAAGATTATTTTAGGCAATTTACACTAGGCATAATATATGCGAATATATAAATGATAGATCAATCATTTTCTTGCACGTGCATTGACAATTGAGGCAAATATCTCCGGCAATTAATATATGCCGCCTTCTTGATGTGGAAGCCATAATTACATCGTACAATTGATAGTCTTTTCATAGAAGACTTATGATATTACGAGCGAGCTAGACGCTTCGGTTGGACTTGGGGCGCCTGTCTGATAATTTCCATGGATGAAATGATGTAATTAGGTTCGACTGCTCGGTGTAATAACATGTCAAATTTCACTTATACATACCATTTTCCATGTCATTTTCTGACGCAACCTAAAACATGTCATTTTCCATTTGACTTATAATAATGTTGATGCTTTAACCATAAGGGTAAGTGCAACAAAAAAAAAAGCATAAGGTTATTGTCCAATTGGCAAATCGCGTTGTCATTGATCAAGTGAACTTGACCAGCATGCAAAGCTCCGAAACCACTAAGCTAGAAGCAATTTATGATCAAGCAAGCCGACTATCAAGCGATGATTATTCTCAATTATTAGGCTGATTTTATCCTTTACATTAAACTTAAAAAAAGAAATATTACTCTTTTCAAGTCGCAGTTCGTGGGCTGCCTTAGGTAAACCTCAGACAGCGATAGGATAATAAAACCTCCTAGCCATATTTGTGGATGTTCTTGTCATAATTACTTGCCGAAAATAACAAAAAAAAACAGAGAAAAAGAAAAACCTTTTAATTGCAGTTCTGACATGCATTAATACGATAGCTAAGCTTGCATTTGGTGATTTTGTTCAATAATTACAAGTATTAATAAATATATTGATTTATAAGAATATATATTTGTATGTATATATAGATATGAAAGTTCATAAGGAATTTATTTTAAAAATTATTATGCACAAAAATATGAGTGAGAAAATATTATTAAATATAAATTTAAAAGTAATTTAAAAAATATGAGTGAAAAAGTATTATTAAAAAAAAGATAAAGATAAAACGGTAATAATTATATTGTTGAATTTAAAAAAGAATAAAGTCAAGTTAGGTAAAGTTGGATTAGTATTCAAAATCCAAACAAACCCCAAGGATTGTGTGGACTACCACCTATGGCATTGCACGATTTTGGGCACGTCTGATGTGAGTCAAAGCACTGCAGCACCACCATCATGTCAACCTTGATGATAACTTGACGAAGCCCCAGGTCATGCTAGTTCGATGACCGAGTTGACGGCCCACACAGCTCGACGGCGAGATTCGTTTTGCGAAGTAACTTCGCTAGACATTCTTGCTTGACACGACAATAAGTTCATTACTGTGGTTCCGCTTTTTTCATCGTCATTAATAGCATGGAGTGAAAAAAGGAAACTGTTTTCATCGTAAAGATCAAATTTGAATTTTCATAAATTCGAACTTACCCATTTAGATGTGAGTCGCGTGACTATTTTTAAGATAACAAATAATAAATCAATTTTTAATTGACAAATTTAACCTTTCAGACAACAATTGGCTATAATTCATTATAAAATTTTCGTTTCATATTGTACTAGAGTTGGATTCCTACTTTTTCACGTCACATTACGTATATTTACCTCCCAAAATCAAATAGAGACCTAATTAATACCCAATACGGGTCTCCCACTGAGAATGTATTTTGTGGTAAAGACTAATATGTTTGACTTCACTTCCATGAGGTCAGCTCCAAGAAAGCTGAGGCGACACATGTCCTTATATTGTATTGACTTGGAAATTATGAGGCAACTTCCACAAAAATACTATTCAGCAATTCGAGTTTCCTAATATTATCTAGTTGATAAACTAGAAGTACATTTCATATCTACAGTTTTTTTTTAGTGTAGTAATATAAGGCATCGATTCCGAATTAAGATATTTTAAATTCGATATTCATCAGTAAAACTTATATATTTTTATTTTACTTTATTTTATATGTTTATAGTAGACTCATAAAAAATTTTACGATAAAAAAATAATTTACAGTTTCTCTCTCTAAATCGTTGCGTCAATACTCAAATAGATATATATATATATATATATATATAAATTACACTGTTAATTAAAAAAATTTTAAAAATATTTTAATATGGTATAAAAAGTTTTTTTTGATACTTGATGATACAAAATATTTCAAAATTGTTTCAGTATAATACAAACTGTCATCTCGCCATTGACGCTGTCAAATCGACATTGATGGTGCAAAATCAATTTTTATGGGACGTTACATGATGGTGCAAAATGTTTTGAAATTGTAACTTAATATGACAAATTTTTTTACGCAAGTTACATGATGGTGCAAAATTTACGGATCTTGTAAAGGACGACTTGATAGCGTCGATAACGAGATGACGGTTTGTACTATACTGAAACAACTTCTAAACATTTTGTACCATCAAGTAGCAAAAAAAACTTTTTATATTACATTAAAATATCTGTAAAGCTTTTTAAATATCAGTGTAATTTATCTTTTTTTTTTATAGGAACTATCGCGGATGACAATCTATTGTTGTCAATCCTTAACTATTCATTTTATGACATTTTCTTAAATTTTTTGAGCCGGCGATGAAAAGCTAATCGATCTTTCCTCATCGTGGATATGGAGACGCACACAGTATCCTTTTTCCCTGGACAAGATGACTTTATCAAGTCATGGTCAATTTCCAGTCTAAAAAGGTCGAAGTCTAAAATGGGCTTAAGGTATATCTCTTCATTTGACGTCAATTTTAATACAAGTCTTTGTAATTTCCCCCACTTGTGCACATGCTGAGTTTAGGCATCCGTCAAAATCATCCGACTCCTTTGAGGATAAAGTTGTTTCAGATGGTTTGTCACCGAATACATTTAAAAAGACGTTAAATTTGAGTTTTGTAAATGAAAAAATTTTATAATTGAAGATTCGTCTCGAAGCTAAGACCATCAGCCCATTAAGCTTTTGGATATCAAGTGATGAATGCTGAAAAATTTGTGTTATATGAGATTGTTCCATGAAATCGCACCAAGTCCAAAATTGTAACAGGTAGTTTTGTTTCTTAATCTTCTTCTTCTTGTTGGCATATAGCAAGACTCCAGAGGTCATCAGTCTCAGAAAATGATGTATATGAGGGTTCCATTTCAATCCAGTTCTCGATCGCTGCTCCATGAAAATTATATTAGGTGACGTCTAGGGAAGAACATTTTTTCCTAGTTCATCATCTCATGATATCACAAACTATATCACGCAATGGTTTCGAATTTGTCAATGCACGGTCGTCACGGTCCGTAATCAAAGGAGATAGATGAGGCATGTCTTGCATGTCTTTGATCCTTTTTTTTTTTCCTAATGTGCATCATGATATCCAAAAACCTAATTACGTCTTGACTAATGCAGTTCGAATCTGGCCGACCTACTAAGGGGAAAGATTATCATGGCATCGATTTTCTTTATTAATAATCGAACCCGAAACTTTATTTAAAGCAAATAAGTGCTGAACAATTTGAATCAATGGACGTTACTTTAAATGGTTTGACACTAGAAATTAAGCCAAAAATCTACCCCTTTATATCTATACTTACTATCTGTATCTGTACAATCTATAGTATATTATGTAATGGGAGATAGATCCCCTTACAGTCTCACTTTCGCTTTCTCAAACTACTCATGACAACAATATATCAAATTAATTATAAGGAAAAAATTTAGGATAAATTAATAATTGTACTAAATATTTACCAATTCCACTAACTCCATTTCCTCTCAAAATTTTCCTCTTTTTTTTTTGGTTGAAAAAATTTTTCCTCATTTTTCTTGACGTGTGTATCAGAATTTTTTAACCTCCCTCCATTCTTTTTATTTTTCTTTTTAAATCGACCATCATCACTTTGAGCTATGAAGTCAACGATCTCATTCGAGGCGGTGGTAGTCGCCACGAGCCCTGCCATCACGATTGTTCCTAGATTTATACCTCTCTCCTTGAGTCAGTCCAGTGACCATTATTGCTGAAGGGGAGCTCCCGGCAACCTCGAATTGGAGGTGGTCATAGGTGTTGAGTCCCATTACCTCTTCTCTCTAGCTCTAATATCGTTTTTAAGTTTTTAAATTTTAAATTTTAAATTTTAATATTTTATTTTCGCAAAGAGAGGGACATAATGGATGGTCTAATTACCTCATGTGCGAGATGGTATCTGTTATTGAGGCCCGGTCGCCCTTCTCTCCCTCTCCAGCTTCTATTATCTTTTTTGTTTTTAAAATTACTAGTTCGATTTTCTAAAAGTAATCTTTTATTTCATTTTTTTGGCCATAATCTTTTATTTCATAATAAAAAAATCATTTTGGCATTTATGACTGAAGATTAAGGCAAACATAATGTATTACACTGAGAAAAAATTGAAAAAAAAAGAATTAGGATAAAATAAAAAAATAATTAGAGTCTGTTCGTGGATATTGATAAACTAGAGAAGGCAGCTTTCAATTTCTAGTTTTCTGGGAAAAATGGAGAACTTCTTTCGGTCCAAACCCCATGGATTATTTTAGGTAATGCCTTGCGTACAAGAACTTCATGACAATAGAGAGAAATACGCAATTGCAAATCAATTAAATGAGAATGGATTGCAATATCAATATGGGATTACAATTAGAATATCAAAGGACAATAAACTCAAAACAAAGTTACTGAGGATGACCTACTCTGCTTCCATAAACAGAGGTAGTTTAGGCTCTGAAAACCTTGAATTGAGCTCGTCCAAGTTCAAAGATCTGTAAGAATAGTGACAACATTGAGATGCTTGGAAGCAAATATCGTGGGATGGTGACAACCTTTTTGAACAAGGACTGATAGAGTCGTGACCGTGTCATTGAGGAATACTCCTATCGCCCACAGACTTTGAACCTAAATCATTGAGGGTATAAGCCATGTCGTTACAAGTTTAGTAATCTAAATTACTCTCCTCCTAAGATGGGAGGGAAAATGCTCCCAAGCTAAGCTAAGCTGCAATATGTCGATAGTTGCGTATTGAGTTGTGTTTTTTGGTCCCAGGAGATCATGTGGTATTTATAGGCCTTCAAGTTCCCTTGGTTGTTATGTTGATTTCTTCCGAGGTGGAGATTGTAAGCAAGGTGGATAAAACAAACTTCCTTGTTGATTAAGGAAGTCTTTGTGTGCTTCCTCCTCCAAGCAAATCCGTTAATAACTGTCTGGGTTATGTCTCCAATGCAGATTTTCTAAGTGATCTTGTCCTTCAGGTGTCATTTTCCCGTCTCTGTCCATGTGAAATTCTCATCAAATTGTTCTTCGCCAATTCAGAATGGTTCACCAAATGTGGCATTTGATCACCCCTTACTCATAGTTGGTTTGATCGAGCACATCAATTGGTTCATTTTCAGAACGCAACGTATATCATGCCTCCATGCTAGACATGGGGTATTCAAGTCATGAACTTATTGGCTATTGCAAAAAAGTCTCTGACATTTATTTATTTACGCTAATGACCTCGAATGTGCTGGCCCATTAGATTCATGCCATGTGGCATGGGTTGGAAAACTAATTTTGTGCTGGCAACAGATGCCCCTCGTAAGTGGGAGAACAAAAGTTTTCTCGTAGACCTTGTTTAGACACAAACGATAATCTCTTCGATCGAGTTAATTGCTTGCAAAAATTCTTCCTTTCTTCCACCATTACATAATTTCTGCTCATTCCAGTCTCGCTGACCTTTCTATTACCAATAGTAATGCCCAAAAGACAACCAAAGACTAAGGAGTTCTCATTGGTAGCAATGGTAGGAGATTAACAATTTCTAAGGCATTCTATCGATGATTGGAGACCCCAATTTGAATTTTTCATCCCGGTGTCCCGCGAGGAATCAAACATAAAAAAGGTGGGACCTTGCATCCCATCCATGTCCAAGGTCTCAAAAGAGGAATCATCCCGTCAACTTGAATGAACGAAGGAGCTAGCAAAAAGGTTTCCTAATTCTCGAAACAAGCCTATCTTTTTCAATCCTGAAAGGCTTCAGAGTGTTCAAAAGTGGAGCTCCCATACAAGATTTTCCATTCAGGCTTGGCCCTACCTCGACTCTGATTATGAGGAAGTACTTCAATCCCTAATTTCCCGATCGGAAATTGAGAGAAAATGACACCAATTATGGATTTATTAGCTGATTAGAGTAGCATTTAGGAAGTATCATGTGGATAATACTTTAATGGCTGCCATGTTATGCTTTTGAGACGTTACTTCTAACTCTTTTATTCTACCTACTGACTTCCTACGTATCACTCTGGATGACATGGCAGCATTAGTGAACTATTATCTAGACCGAGAAGAGATGCAAATGACTTAGTCCTATAAGTGTTTAGCTTCAGGAGCCTGTCTCTAAACCAAAGGGGTAGAAGAAGTTGGAGTAACACTAAATGAGGATAACACTACCACTAAAGCCGAGGCTTCTAGGGTTGGTAGGTTTCTCAAACCCCATAATTTCTAGTTACAGCAAGTTTGCAAAGTACCTTAAAGCAGAGAGGGACATTGTGTGCACCCGAATTTCATCTCGTCGGGGCACGCATGCGCGAGCCTAAATGCAACACGGCTTGGGAGTGTCCACCTTCCCAGGCACGCGCGACGGACGCACGTGAGAATGAGTCGCCACTTGCCATTTTACGACCCGAACGTCGAGGGCCGGCAAGTTACCCGAGTCTAGGGGTACGGGGTACACCTAAAATGCTAAGGCAATGGTCTGTATGGAACCAAAAATTTCGAATTCGGGAGTTCTATTACGTGTGGGCCTATATCCCACACGCTCTTTCGGTACTCTAGCGTGTCTAGGCTTGCAATTTTAATTTGATTACCGCTTAATTAAGTTCCACTCATCTTATGCGTTTTGACACCGTAAATTTGAAGAAACACTCTGACCGTCCACTCTCCGACCAGGATTTTTACATGAATATATGTATAATAATAAACCTTATCTCAAATAAAAGACAAATTACAATGACTGAATTCCAGTCGGTTCGCGTTCGGCCATTATTTCACTCATGCTCACCGTATAGTTTTGGAAAAGACCAAAAATTAAATTAAATGCGCACTCGGTGTATGGGGGCATTGGATCCCGTGATCAACGGTTATGCGCGTTGGACCTAGTGTGAATCGAGTCCTAAAGGATCGAGCTTGATCCGCATAACAAATAATTGTAAAAAAAAAAATAACAAGCGAGCTCAAATAAACAAACAATGGGGTTTCTTGTCATCGTCGAATTTATGTGAATTAACTGATTATTAACCGGGGTATATTGGCATACAAATCCTACCTTAAAAAAAAAACAAAAGGAGTGATAGATAGGGCATGTAGCATCCGGCATTATTTTAACGGACCTGACAGACGTGATGTCCATAGTCAAGTCTCGAATGTGTGGGTTGTTTTTAGATTATTCTGTATTGTGACAATACGGCTTTTACAGATTAAGAGTATTTTCACCTAAAATCCAAAAACCTAACCCTCTATTTGACTATTGCCCATGTTTGATTTAAGCCGAGTTTGAGATTAATCTGTTTTTCCATGTTTTAACCCGTTCTAAACACAAATCTATACTAGAGTGACGACAGGATAAGAATCGATAGTCATATCCCTTGAATTGGAAAATATTTGTGTGTATGAAAAATCAAGATTATATAGCATGTATCTCAATGCTTTTGAAATTGTGAATTTAAAAAAAAATGGAGTGACTAACAGTTCTTGAACTGTCGACGCGATTACAGATTATTAATAGGTTCGTGCAATTCATTTAAAAGAGTCAAGTGATTTAATTTAGCCAAATTTAACGTCCTGATTAACCCGTATGTAGAATTTTATGTTAATTAGAAATTTGCCGAATGCTTTAGTCTACGGATTTCGAGTCGTCGAGATAGCCATTAGTTGACCACCTGATAAACTCTAATTTCCGATATTTTCACGTTGTATACATATAATTACAAAAATAAAATATTTAAATGGGGCACATACATTGTCGGTGGGAGATCCAAGTAGGAAAGGGTCGGATATTTTTAGAAAATGTCCAGGGGACTGAATTGAACGATTTTAAAAGAGCAGGGACTGATTTGAAAATTTTGAAAAAAAAATTGGGGACTGATTTGAAAATTCTAAAAATATTGGGGACTGTGTAGAAATTACTGAAAATGCCCTAGGACTTATTTGAAATGAATTTGAAAATCTGGACTAATCTGAAAACAAAAAAATGGCCCCCAAGACTAAACTGAAACAACTTGAAAAGTTCCTTGGGATTCTTGAAAAATTCTGGGAATTCCAGGACTGATTGAAAAATAGTAAAGTGACTGGGACTTGATTGAAAAGAATTTTTGAAATTCGGGGCAGATCTGAAAAGGGTAAAAAATGGTCCTGGGACTAAACTGAAACAATTTGAAAAGTTCTTTGGGATGTTTAGAAAAATTATGGAAAATCCAAGGACTGATTGGAAAATAGTAAAATGACCGGGACTTGATTGAAAATAATTTTGAAATCCGGGGTAGATCTTAAAAAAATAAAATGTGTCATCTGGACTGAAATATGACAAAATAGAAAGTTCGTAAAATCGAGTTCAGGACAAATCCGATCACCCACGCGACCCAAGAACACTCATTTCACATTATATCCATCAAGCAAGCAATAATATTCAGGAAAGGAGCCCTAAATCATGCCACTAAGTCGAGAATTTACCTATTCGGAAAGTTGAGGGGTGATTATGTAAAAAAAAAAATCGCCGGATGAATCGGGTCGGATCGGATCGGATTGGACTGCCCGCCCGAAAGAGAAAACCGCCCGGAAGAGAAGCTGGGCCAGACTGGAGCGTGTTGGGCCTGAATGGGCCGAGGCCCGTTAACCGGCGGGCGGTCGGGATCGCCGGGATCGGCGGTGATGAGGCTGCGGGTGGCGGTTCTCGCCCCTGGACGTCGCGGTGAGGGCCGGAATGGACGCCGGTGATGGTTCTGGACACCGCCGACGCTTCACCGTGGTCGATCTGGGCCTCACCGGAGTTAAAACCGTCGAGATCGGGGGAGTTTTTGCGGTTTTCCGGCGAAAGCCTCCGAGTTCTCCGATCTCAAAATTTCCCGAAACGAGAGCAAATTTTTCGATTTCTCTCCCTGGGTCATGTTTGTGTTCCTCCGAATTGCTTTTCTGTTCACTTAATTGCAATTTCTTCCCCTTTTTCTTTTAAGATCTGGAGAAAATCGCGGAAATCCGCGATTTGGGGGGGTTCCGGGCCGGCTGGGATCGCAGGCAGCCGGTGAGCGCTGCCCAGCCTTGCCCGAACCTCTTTTTTTTTTTTTTTAAATTAGGGCCGGCGGGATCACGGGCAGCCGGTCAACGCTGCCCGGCCCTGCCCGGTTCACCTAAATAATTAATTTTTTTTAAGAAAAGGTGATAAATTGGAAAATGACAATTTATCCCCCCCCCGGAGCCGATGGATCGAAATTGGGTGCTGACAGTTTGCCCCTCTTTGGTTGCGTGCTCGGATAGAGGATGCAGCCAAAGACTATGAGAAACACCTTGTTTGGTCCTGACGATCGTCTGGCCATTCTCCTCATTTGTGCTAATATGTGGGCTTGTTGCAAAATAGTAAAAACCATAAATTATTAAATGTGGACGCATGCTTGAAAGACATTAAATGTGGACACAAAGTCCAGAAAGCGATATGGACACGAAGTTCGAAAAGCAGTAAGAGTGGACATGAAATCCGAAATGCAGTAAAGCGGGTACGAAATCTGAAATGCAGTAAATGAGGATATGAAGTCCGAAACGAAGTAGATGCGGACACGAAATCCTGAAAACAGTAAGAGAGGACACGAAGTCCTAAACGGAGTAGATGCAGACACGAAATCCGGAAAGCCGTAAACGAGGACACGAAGTCCGAAAGTGGTAGATGAGGACACGAAGTCCAAAATGTAGTTGACGCGGACACAAAGTCCGGAATGTAGCAGTGAGGACACGAAGTCCAAAAGCAGACACGAAGTCCGGAAAGTAGTAGATGTGGACACGAGGTCCGGAATGCTATAAATGAGGACACGAAGTCCGAAATGCAGTAGATACGGACACGAAGTCCAGAAAGAAGCAAATGAAGACACGAAGTCCTAAAAGTAGTAAATGCGGACACGAAGTTCGGGAAGCAGTATATGCGGATATGAAGTCCGAAAAGCCGTAAATGTGGACACGAGATCCGAAATGCAGATGCGGACACGAAGTCTGGAAAGCAGTAAATGAGGACACGAAGTCCGAAATGCAGTAGATACGGACACGAAGTCCGGGAAGAAGCAAATGAGGACACGAAGTCCGAAAAGTAGTAAATGTGGACACGAAGTCCGGAAAGCAGTATATGCGGAAACGAAGTCCGGAAATCCGTAAATGTGGACACGATGTTCGAAATGCAGTGAATGCGGACACGAAATCCAAAATGCAGTAACTGCGGACACGAAGTCCGAAAAACAGTAAGTGCGGACACGAAGTCCGGGATGCAGTGAATGCGGACACGAAGTCCGGAAAACAATAAATGAGGACACGAAGTTTGAAGAACAGTTAATGCAGACACGAAGTCCGAAATGCAGTAGATGTGGACACGAAGTCCGAAGAACAGTGAATGCGGACACGAAGTCCGAAATGCAGTAAATGCAGACACGGAGTCCGGAATGCAGTGAATGCGGACACGAAGTCCGGAAAGTAGTAAATGATGACACGAAATCTGAAAAGCAGTAGATGCGGACACGAAATCCGGAATGCAGAAAGTGCGGATACGAAGTCCAAAGAACAGTGAATGTGGATACGAAGTCCGAAATGCAGTAAATGCGGACACGAAGTTCGAAATGCAGTGAATGCGGACACAAAGTCTGGAAAGCAGTAAATGAAGACACGAAGTCTGAAAAGCAGTAGATGCGGACACGAAGTCCGGAATGCAGTAAGTGCGGACTCGAAGTCCGAAGAACAGTGAATGTGGATACGAAGTCCGAAATGCAGTAAATGCGGACACGAAGTCCGAAATGCAGTAAATGCGGACACGAAGTCCGAAATGCAATAAATGCGGACACGAAGTCCGGAAAGAAGTAAATGAAAGCGGACACGATGTCCGGAAGGCAGTAAATGCGAACACGAAGTCCGGAAAGCGGTAAAATGCAAGAGTAAGAATCACTGTTATGGGATAGTGTAGGGCTATCTGTTCGGTATTAGGCCGGTATTATACTGAAATAATGCAGTGATAACCGTGCCCTGTCGCTGGTCGTGCGCCTATGGGTTTGTTTGGTGAAGTTGACGTGTGCTCCTTTTCGGGCCCTTCACCTGGATAGGGATTACAACTTGTCGAACGAGACAGACATACGCCCGCTCGGGGGGGACGCCTCCCGGGACCTGTACACTCAGACCTGTATGCAGGAAAACGATAACCAACGGTCGTTGTCAGTCGCACAGAACTTGCTGAAATTGCGATATGTAAAGAAATCTATGTAATGATATTCCGGGAATTTAAATTTAGTGGTCGTTTGAGGGGTGGCCGCGTCCCCGAGTATGACATGTATTTGACTTAAAGGAATGGCCTTTGCAAGGCGGGCATGACCCGCAGAGTTTTTTGTATGAAGTAAAAGGAAGGATCTTTGGGGATCCTCTAAATCAAGGATACGACGATTCGAACTCATTTCGAGACATGCCTTGAACCCGAAGAGTCGAAGAGAGTTTGCTTGCGTTGAAAACCGCTAAACCTCTACTGGTCATAGCTCCACACGAGGTGTCGCAGCTCTTTCGTGGTTGAACTGATAATTTCCCCTAATTTTTGCCTAGGCCGCAAGACGCGTGACGACTTAGCGGGGTATTTTATTTTCATTTTTCCCTCATAAATGCTCACCTTTTGCTGCGACTGCCCAGGATAGGGTTCGATCGTACCTCTCGGCTCCTTTAACTTTTGCCTAGACCGCCCTTTGTGGGTTTTCAGCCTAGCGAGGATATAATTCATGCTCTCTTTTTGCCACGGCTCCCCTCTGCGGGATTTTAAGCTGCGCCCCTCATTCCCTAATTTTTGCCTAGGTCGCCTCGAGGAGGTTTTCGACCTAGCGGGAAAATTATTCTTTTTCTCTCAGAGGTACCCTTTATATGGAAGGATTGGATGGAGATGGCATAAATGCTGATAACAGAAAATGCGCTGAAGTGAAACGGGCGCGGAGCCTGAAGAATACAGAAGAAGACAAGTGTTGGAAGTGTGAATTGTAGCTTGCAGGGACATGCAGAGGCTGTAGAATGACGAAACATCCAATTAGGGATAATACTTCTTAAGGGCATCGATGTTGACTGGGAGCGCATTTTCGGTCCCGTCCATGTCGCTTAAGATAATTGCCCTTCCGGAGAAGACTTCCTTGACGACAAAGGGCCAGTCGTACTTGTATGCAAACTTGCCCCGAGAATCAGGTGTAATATGTAGGACTTTCCGTAGGACGAGGTCACCGGGTTTGAACTCGCGGTGGCGGACTCTCGCATTGAACGCTCGGGCCATTCTCTGTTGGTAGCATTGGCTGTGACAGAGTGCTGTTAGCCGTTTCTCGTCAATGAGATTGAGCTGCTCACAACGTTGCTTCGCCCATTCTGCTTCTTCAAGTTCGGTCTTGGCGAGGACCCTCATGGAAGGAATCTCCACTTCGATTGGGAGAACAGCCTCCATGCCGTAGACCAAAGAATACGGAGTTGCCCCGGTTGAAGAGCGGATAGATGTTCGGTATGCCAAGAGTGCGAAAGGGAGCATCTCGTGCCAATCTTTGTAAGTCACCGTCATTTTCTCGATGATCTTCTTGATATTTTTGTTTGCAGCCTCCACTGCACCGTTCATTTGGGGACGGTATGGAGTGGAGTTGCGATGATGCACTTTGAATCGCTCACAAAACTCGTCGATGATCCTGTTGTTCAGGTTCTTGGCATTGTCGGTGATGATCGTCTCGGGGACTCCGTATCGGGCGATGATGTCACACTTGAGAAAACGTGCCACGGCATTTGTAGTGACTGCAGCAAGCATTACAGCCTCGATCCACTTGGTGAAGTAGTCTATCGCCACCAAAATGAATTGGTGTCCGTTGGATGCTTTGGGGTTGATAGGACCGATCACGTCGATACCCCACATTGAAAAGGGCAATGGGGCTGCCATTGGGCGCAACTCGTTAAGCGGTGCTTTGATCTGGTCGGCGTATACCTGGCACAAGTGACAATGCTTAATGTGTTTGACGCAATCGGCTTTCATGGTGGACCAAAAGTAACCCAAATGCATGAGTTTCTTGGCAAACATAAGCCCGCTCATGCGGGGCCCGCAGCTCCCTTCGTGTATCTCTCCCATGAGGCGTTGTGCCT
Organism: Punica granatum; assembly: GCF_007655135.1. Taxonomy (NCBI): domain Eukaryota; kingdom Viridiplantae; phylum Streptophyta; class Magnoliopsida; order Myrtales; family Lythraceae; genus Punica; species Punica granatum. The sequence goes on along the minus strand of NC_045127.1, from coordinate 15,418,422 downwards.
CGTTTTCGTCGATACACCGAAGTAGTGTGGCGTCGAAAGAACGATGACATAGAGTTTCTCCACTCAGGAAATAATGTGCTGCGAGTCGCCGAAGTGTTTTTCGATCACGACGGTTAGCGAATGTAGGGTATTGACCAGTTTGCAAGAAATGCTTAATGTCTTCGTACCATGGCTGCTCATTGGTCGCCTCGATTGCGTCGCAGTGAACAGGGCCTTTGGCGATCTCGATCTCGAGTGGTTCGATGAGGTTTTCTTTCGTGATGCTCACCATGGATGCGAGCGTCGCGAGTGCATCTGCAAATTGATTCTTGATGCGCAGTGTGTATGTGAATGAGATTTTCTCGAAGTTCTCCGCTGACTCCTCAAGATACTCGTGATATGGAACTAGCTTTTCGTCCTTCGTCTTCCATTGCCCCAGAGTCTGGAAGATTGTAAGCATAGAATCTCCGAACATTTCCAGTTCCTTCACCTTGAAGTTGATCGCCGCTTGCAGGCTAAGGATGCATGCCTCATATTCGGCCACGTTGTTGGTGAAGGGAAAATCGACTTTTGCTGCAATCGGATAATAACGTCCGTCCGGAGATATCAGCACTGTGCCGATACCAGAACCGGTGGAATTCACTGCGCCGTCAAAATACATCTTCCATGCGGGTTTATCTTCCTCTTCGTGCACTCGGAGGATTCCTTCGTCCGGAAAGTCGGAGTTGATCGGCGTGTCATCCTTGATTGGAAATTCTGCCAAATGGTCTGCAATTGCTTGCCCCTTAACTGATGTGCGGGGCACATATTCAATGTTGTATTCCGTCAGCTGACATCGCCACTTTGAAATGTTCTTCATGGAAGATGGACTATCGAGCAAGTACTTCAGGGGATCCGCTTTTGATAATAAGCGGATAGTGTGGTAGAACGTGTATTGTCGAAGTCTCTGCATAACCCACACTAGCGCGCAGCATATCTTCTCAATCTCCGGGTAGTTAGACTCCCCTTCGGTAAACTTCTTGCTCAAATAATAAATGGCTTGTTCTGCGCGCGTGGACTCATCTTCCTGCCCTAACATACATCCTAGGGATTGCCGGCGCACTGTCAAGTAAAGGATCAACGGACGATCTGGTGTCGGCGGAACTAGCACTGGTGGCTGAGCCAAATATGCCTTGATAGTATTGAAGGCCTTCTGACATTCCTCGTCCCACTCAATTGCCGCATTTTTACGAAGCAGACGAAAGAGTAGTTGACATTTGTCTGTTAGGTTTGCGATAAATCTTGCAATGTAGTTCAGCCGTCCCAAGAAACCTAGTACTTCGCGGGTCGTCGATGGCGGACGTAGCTCCCTGATTGCCTTCACCTTGTCCGGATCAATCTCAATGCCTCGCTCACTGACCACAAATCCTAACAATTTCCCTGACTTAGCGCCGAATGTGCACTTCGTCGGGTTGAGTCTGAGCTTGTACTTCTTGAGGCGGTCAAAAAGGCGCTTTAAATTAACAAGGTGGTCATCTCTTTCTTTGGATTTGGCAATCATGTCGTCAACGTAGACCTCGATCTCTTTGTGCATCATGTCGTGGAATAGTGTGACCATCGCCCTCTGATATGTTCCCCCGGCATTTCTGAGGCCGAAGGACATGACTCGGTAACAGAAAGTGCCCCATATTGTGATGAACGTCGTCTTGATCTTGTCCTCTTCGGCCATCCGAATCTGGTTGTACTCGGAGAAGCCATCCATGAAGGAGAACAGCGTGTGGCGTGTTGTGTTGACGACTAAGACGTCAATGTGAGGCAGGGGGAAGTTATCTTTGGGACTGGCTTTGTTGAGGTCTCGGTAGTCGACGCAGACTCTAACTCTTCCATCATTCTTCTCCACGGGCACAATATTCGCTACCCACTCAGAATAATTGCAAACCTTCAAGAACCTTGCGTTGATCTGTTTAATAATCTCCTATTTGATAAGGAGGAGAAGGCCGGCACGTTGCCGCCGTAAGTGCTGTTGCTTGGGTGGAAACCTTTCTGTATCAAGCAGTAGGAAGTGCTTGACTATGGAAGGATCTAAGCCTGGCATGTCAGCGTAGGACCAAGCAAAGACCTCTTGGTAGTCGGTTAGAAATTCGATCATCCTGGCTCATTGTGTAGGGTCGAGACCCGTCCCGATCTTTAAGATGTAAGGTTCTTCTTCGGTACCCACATTGATCTCCTCTGTCGGCTCCACGAAAGTGAGTTGGCAGTTCTCAAGGCGGCGCAAACTCTCTTCTATCTCGGGTACTCGACCATCCTCGTCGAGTCCTTCCCCGAAGTATATGGGTCGGGACTCTTCAAGGAGTTCCTCGGAAGGGTACGAATCGACGCGTCGAAAACTCAGATTCGAGTGGAGCCTGGCGATTTAAACAAATTGTCTTAGAAATTTTAAAGTGTTGCGAATAAGTGAGAGAGAAAGAGAAAGTAGACGCGAGAATTCTGAAAAATGCATGTAGGGATTTTATTAATGATGAAGGCGCAATGCCATAACAAGAATCCCTCTTCCGTCGTGTGGCTTATGGCTATGCCGACACGTGGGAAATATCAAAACATAGATGGCCTTACACATCGGCGATTACAGCCGAGTAACGTGGGACTGAGGTCCAGTTATTGAGTTCCTCATTTTCCTGCGCGAGGCAGATGTAAGCCCTTGGAGTAGTCTCCTCGGTGACGACGCATGTGTTTGGCAGGTCAACAGGCTCGCTGTCTGAATCCCCTATTGATCTTCCCATAGCGTGCGGCGAGACGGTGAAGGATCTTGCCCCTGCGAGCCTCAATAATCTCGTGACAGGAAGGGTGAGAAGGGTGAAAACCGAGTCCCCTCCTGTTCTTGTATTCTTCAATCTCGATGGGGCGACTGATCCCCTGACCATGTGCTTCGAGTCCGGTGCCGGGGATGTAATTGTGGCGCAGCAAAACCTTTCCAATCATACGGTCAGCGCGGGTCGGACCGATCTCCCCGTAGTCCCGAATGACGGAGATGGTTTCAAATGAATGGAAGGGGAGGTTCTCATCGTCCCCAATGCTGACATAGGGGACAGCCGTCTCCTTGTAAATGGCGTAGTCCTCCTCACCCTTGACCGTGATGAGTCGATCTTCTGTGATTAATTTGATCCTTTGGTGTAGGGATGAAGGAACGGCGCCAGCCGCATGAATCCACGGTCTCCAAAGCAACAAGCTAAAAGCATTCGGAATGTTTAGGACTTGGAACGTAACAGCAAATGAGCAGGGACCCACCTCGATCACCAGGTCGATCTCTCCATTTACTTCCCTCCGCGAGCCGTCGAAGGCTCGAACCGCAGTCTTGCTCGGACGGATGCGGTTAAAGTTCACGTTCATATGCTTCAGCGTGGAAACCGGGCAAACATTGAGTGCCGAGCCATTGTCGATCATGACCCGACCGATGATAAAGTTATTGCACTTGCAGACAATGTGTAGTGCTCGCGAGTGTGCCCACCCTTCTGAGGGAAGTTCATCATCTGAAAATGAAATGTTGTTGGAGAAGATCGAACTGATAGTCTCCTCAATCCGCTCCGGAGCCGTCTCTTTGGGGATTTGCGCTGCCATCAGGACCCTTAAAAGGGCTTCTCGGTGGGTCTCCGAGTTTAGGAGGAGAGCGAGTAGCGAAATATGGGCCGGAGACTTGGCCATTTGCTCTACCACCTTATTCTCGCTCGCCTTAATTATCTTCATGAAGGCCTCAGCTTCTTTTTCAGTCACCTTCTTCTGGGGAATTGGCGTAGCTTCCAGGGCGATTCCAAACGCCGCAGCAGGGGCCTTCCCTTTGTTTGCGGCCTCCGGATTTTCGTAGACTCGACCCGAGCGCGTCACGCCCATGACGCTAAATTGACGCTCGAGGTTCCCGACACTCCCTTCGTAGGTCCACGGAACCTTGCTATCTTGATATGGCTCTCGTGCGGGGACTTCTATCATGAATGGGGCAGGCGTGGCATCGAACCCTGCATACCCTACACCGGTTTCCGCTGGAACATATTCGATTACGAACGGGGCCGGTGCCTCCTGTCCGGTCTCGTACTCCCCTATAGCGCAAACACCGATCATGTTAATGCTGGGTCCTGAGCTTGACCCGTGATCGGGAAGAGGATTTGATTGCACGTTCGGGGGTTTGACGGCGTTGAACGTGAGTTACTTGTCATCAATCATCTGTTGGATCTTCTCCCGTAGCTTCCAACAATTGTTGGTGGTGTGACCGGGTGCGCCCTGATGGTACTCGCAGCGCCGACTCTGATCCTGGATGGTTGGGTCGAAATCAGGGTTAGGTGCTATCGATCGGATCTTGTTACCTGCGAGGAATTGCCAGTATATGTGGGAGAGCGGAGCCGGTAGGGGTGTGAACTGTTTACGCCGCGTTTGTGTTGCAATGCCCTGTTGGTCCTGCGGGGCTAGAGCCCGTTGCACCGGCTGAGGAGTTCTCGAAGCCGGGGGCCTACTTTGTTGAATCGGAGGAGGAGCAGGGGCAAATTATGGGCGTATTGCTGCGGGACTGGCAACGGAAAGGAAGCCGGTGGGGCGGAATAGTAAACTTGCTGCGCTAGGAGTTGTTGTTGATAATGCATCGAAGGTGGGGCATACGCTTGAGTGGCCGGTGGTGCGGGCGTGTAGCTTATGGAATATTGCTGGGGGCTTGGCGCCCTGAGTTGACAGTATTGACGGACGTGTCTTTCCCTCTCCTGCTTCCCGATGTCCCAGTGGCGGCCCTCTTCGAGGACTCTCCTTCCTTTTTCTCAGCCGGACCTTCTATCTTACCGAGCTTAACGCCGATGTCGAGCTTCTTTCCGGCATCGATAAGGTTGGAGAATGAAGATGTGTGGGCCAACAAGTGCAAGTAGTAGGCCCCTTTAAGAGTGGAGTGAAATAATTGGATCTGCTGTACCTCACTGATCGGAGGGACATTCTTCGCCGCTCTATCCCGCCACTTCACTGTATAGGCCTCGACATGGTTGTCAGAATCGCGATTCGAATCGTAGAATCGTACGATTCTACGATTCAAGGAGGATCATCGATTCTGATTCAGCTAGGTGAGTCGGGGACGTAGAATCGGATCCGAATCGCGCGTTGAATCGTAGAATCGCAGAATCGGGCCGATTCTGCGATTCTACCTTCAGGCCAGATTCGGCTCAAGCCCGGGCCCAATAAGCGGGCCGAAGCCTGGACCCGAAAGCCCAAACCCAAAACCCCTCTCCCACCCGCCCTTCTTCCTCCTTTCCTATCAGATGAAACCCTAATTTCTCCACGGAAGCTCCTTACAGAGATCGTCTCCTTCCAATTCGACCTTCGAACATTGCCTCAAATCTTCGACGAAATCTTCGATAGTTCGATCCACCTACTTGCTTCGATTGACGGTCCACCGCTTTCTTTTTTCGAGAAGCTAGCTTGTCCAAGTTTCGATTGCAGTTGCGATTATTTCCTCAGTTCCTCTGCATTTTCCAGGTATGAAAAGCATCAAGTACTTAATACTTATCGTCGAGTTTGAACTTGATGTAGCTTGAGAATGGGGGTCTGGGTTTAATATCAGATATTGGCAATTGACTGAGTGCGAATCTGTTGTGCAATTAACCCAATCACTGAAAAACAGGGGTCGGATCATCTGTTTTGAGTGTGTTCACATCCCAACCTCACATCACGGTGACACCAAAGCTTTAATTCTAAAGCAAGTCTCCAGATTCCTCCTCCATGTATGCCATGGGAGGACGACTTTCCTCAACAAAAGGAAAAAAAATAATATATATATATATATATTTAAAAAAGTATATAAAGTGTATCTATCCATTATAGTTACGTAGCTTAAGTCCCTGGTGTCAGGGTACGTAATCCTGTGAAGGGAAAGACGTGTTTGATCTTCCTTTTTTTCTTTTTTCTTTTTTTGTTCGTCCTGCTGCTGCTTCCTTTTTTGATGTTTTGTTTCCTCGTTCTGTTGCTTGGTAATGGTGAATGCTTGGTTGATGGCCATAGCTATGGCTCGTTCTGTTGCTTGGTAATGGTGAATGCTTGGTTGATGGCCATAGCTGTGGCTCGTTATGTTACCGAGTGAATGCTTGGTTTATGGCCACAGCTGTGGCTCGTTCTGTTACTGAGTGAATGCTTGGTTGATGGCACGATCGATAGTTGCACATTTGACGGGATTGATGAGTAGTAAATTTATAAGCAATTCAAATACTCAGTTAGTCAATTTACTGGCATTGAAGGTGATCGTCCTGTTCATAGATTTAATAGCCACAGCTCGTATTCAATAGCCACAGCTCGTTTCTTAATAACCACAGCTCTTATCTAATCACTTTTATTAATCCAAATTTTTGCACTCTCTCAGGCCACTGTCTTAATTGATTCTCCTTCCAAGAAAATAGGAGTTGCTTATATAGCCAAAGGGCTACTACCCAGGTACCTTTTCCCTAACTCTTTCCCTTTTTCTGTAACAAAATTTTTGCTGCTATTAGTCTTCATTCTAGAATGAGTCGTTCTGGACTGAGTTGATCAGTTAAGCCATGTTTGTGTTAGAATTGTTAAGTGAGTGATTGTTGAGTTTGGGTTGAACAGATATGGCTTCTGCAAGTGGATCTGGGAGTGCATCGGCTAGTAATACTAGGGTAGTTGCCAAATCTAGAAAAAATACAACTGGAGTTAGAGATGATCCGGCATGGGCACACGGTTATGAAGTTCCAAGAGAAAAACTAAAGATTAAATGCAAATACTGTAATAAGATAGTTTCTGGGGGTCCTTATAGATTGAAGCATCACTTGGGATGTACCAAGATTAATGTGTCACCTTGTATTGCTGTTCCTGATGATGTTAAGAATAATATGCTCGCGATTTGTATGCATTTGGAGGATATTTCAATGAAGAAGAAACAAGCTAGTAGTTGTAGGTTGGAAAATGATGATGTTATAGACATTGATAATGATGATGAAAATGTAAGAGTTGGTACAAAGAGAAAGGGAAAGGAAACAACTGAAATCTCTACTTTGTTTAAGAAGAAAAGTTTGAGCATTCAAAGCAAGCAAGGACAACCAACAATTAATCAGATGATGAAAAAGGATTTAAGAGAGGTGTGTGTATGCAGATTGCTCGTTTTTTCTATACAAGTGCAATTCCATTTAATTGTGTGAATAATCCTGAGTTTGAGAAGATGTGTCAATTGATTGGGAAGTATGGCATTGGATTGAAACCGCCATCTTATCACGAGCTTAGAGATAAATATTTGAGAAAAGAAGTTGATAATACTATGTCATTGCTTGAGGAGCATAAAGCTATGTGGAGGAAGTCGGGGTGTTCCATTACGTCAGATGGATGGACTGATAAGAAGAGGAGGTCTATATGTAATTTCCTAGTGAATAGCCCCAAGGGCACAATTTTTTTGACTTCTATTGACACATCAGACATCTCTAAGACTGTAGATAAAGTGTTCGAAATGATAGATGATATAGTAGACCAAGTTGGGGAAGAGAATGTAGTTCAAATTGTCACAGATAATACTGCCAATTATAAGGCGGCAGGTGAGATGTTAATGGAGAAACGGAAGAAGTTATTTTGGACTCCTTGTGCAGCTCATTGCATAGATCTTATGCTGGAGGATTTGGAGAAGAAAATTAAGGTACATGAGCTGACGATAATGAAGGGTAGGAAGATCACAACCTTCATTTACTCGAGAACACTCATTATCACGATGCTGAAGCATTTCACAAAGGGTAAAGATTTGATTAGACCGGCTGTGACTCGCTTTGCTACTGCTTATCTGACTTTGGGATGCCTCTTCGATAATAGAAATGCTCTAAGGACTATGTTTGCATCCAAACAATGGAAAGGGAGTCGATTTGCAAAGTTAGAAGGTGGAAAGTATGCGGAACGTGCTGTTATGGATAACAGATTTTGGAGTAATGTTAATACATGTTTGAAGGCTGCATATCCTCTCATTAAGGTGCTCCGCATGGTGGATTCGGATGAAAAGCCTGCGATGGGCTTTATTTATAATGAGATGGAGAAAGCTGAGCAGAAGATCAAAGCAAACTTCAAAGATGATCGGAAAAGGTAAAATTATTTATAAGTTGCTATATGCTTAGTATTTTCTTACTTATTCATTATTATTTGAAATTTATAAGTATTTAATAATGGCCCGTTTCATGCTTTTAGCTATGATCCTGTTTGGAAAGTTATTGATGAGAGATGGGAGGTTCAACTTCATAGGCCTCTACATGCTGCTGCTTATTACCTGAACCCCCAGTTGCATTTCTCTTCTGAATTTAGAGCTGATAGAGAAGTTATGCGTGGATTATATAAGGTTATGGATCGGATGTTTGATGATGAAGAGAGGGATAAGGTTGATTTGCAGCTGGAGGAATTCAAACATGAAAGATGGCTCTTTGGATTTTCATCTGCAAAGTCTATGAGGTTCAAGAAGACACCGGCAGATTGGTAGGAGTCATATGGTGCCGATACCCCAGAGTTGCAAAGATTTAGTATAAGGATATTAAGTTTGACCTGCAGCTCTTCGGGATGTGAGCGTAATTGGAGTGTTTTTGAAATCTATTTTATGGATCTTTTTTTACCATGTGCTGCCTTATTAGAATCCATTTTAATATATCTACTAACTGTTTTGTTTTACTTAGGTACACACAAAGAGAAGAAATCGGTTGCATCAAAAGAAGATGAATGATTTAGTATTTGTGATGTACAATTTGAAGTTAAAAGATAAGAAGATCAGGAAGCAAGTTGATCTTCAAGTGGATGACATTTCTTCCGATGATGAATGGATTGTCGAAGAGGAGACAGAGAATACCGCAGCTTTAAGCCATAATTTTAACTTGCGTTCTCTTGGTCGTGGGAATGACGGTGATGAAGAGAGTGAAGATAATCAAATTGGCGATGCAGATGCAGAGAATATGCGCACACAAGAGCATGGCACGGTTGATGACTTAGAGCTTCCTGAAGAAAATGAGTTTGATAATTTGTATGATTATGACGTAGGTGATTATGACGATTTGGATGAGATTTGATATGCTTTTTCATTTTATGTTATGAGTTATGATATATGTTGTTAACTTTTTATTTCGGGATATTGAGTTATGATTTGGATTTTGAACCTTGAATTTCGATAATTTGTAACGGTATTTTGTGTTTTTATAACTTATTGTTGATTTGTTGGTTTGTGTTTTTATTTGAATGAACAAGAATTAATTTTTTTTGCTCAGAAAAGTATGTTACATATATGTATATTGTTATTTTTTTAATTACAAGTAGAATATTACGATTCACGATTCGAATCGCGATTCACGATTCTACGACCCTCGACCGATTCTAGGTAGAATCGCGATTCTGACAACCTTGGGCCTCGAAGCCTTGGTCCTCGGTCATCTCCATCGTGCTAAGCTCCAGCAGAGTCGGGGGCGTCTCCGCACAGTACCTGTACTGGTCGATGAATTTGCTAGAGAGGTCCGCCCACGTGGGGATATCCGCAGCTTTCAGTGACATGTACCAATCAAGGGCCGCTCCTGCCAAACTATCCTGGAACGTATGGATGACGAACTCTTCGTAGTCCCAGTACTACAACATCTTTCCCCGGTAGTGACGGAGATGGTGACGAGGGTCGGTCGTGCTGTAGTACCTCTGGAATTCAGGCACCTTAATCTTTGGGGGTAGCTGCATACTTGGGAAAAGACTCCAATCGCTGTCACCGGTATCGAGGTGGGAGCCGCTTAATTGTAGGGCTCGGATATTCTCTTCCAACTTCTTCAATCTTTGTTCCTGTTCAGTCCCCGTTTCCGGGAGAAAATTTGTGGGTGGAGCTCTAGGGGCCGCGTGGCTTGGCGTGCCCGGTTCAGAGTAAGCGATATTTATGGGAGGTGGAGCTTGGTAAGAAAGGCCGATATGGGGTTGTGGAGCTTGGTACGAGAGAGGTTCAGCAGTGTGAGCAGGAGCCTGGGCAGTTGTAGGCAGGAATATGATCGGCGGTGGGACAGCAGAAGTCGGAGATGGGACTGACGTAGAGACTGAAAATGGGACTGGCGTGGAGATCGGTGGGGGTACGAGCATAGGCGATTCCAACATTGTCGCTGAAGCAGGTGGTGCTGGAAGATTGTTAACCGGATAGGCCGCTGGCGCATTCACTATCGTTGGGGCAGACGTATCTCCATTATCGGGAATCAAGGTCGGCTGGACCCAGGAGGTGGGGTGAAGCTTGAAGAAGCACGATTTGGGCCTTTGAGTAGGGCCATGAGCTCGGCCATATTGGTAGCCATGGTGGCAGCCAGTTGATTGACCGTGCTCTCGAGTATTGCAATACGTGCACGATCATCAGCTGTAGAGGATGGCTGCCCTCTTGAATATGCCGGGTGTGGGCCCGAAAATGCAGGTGGCAGAAGATGAGTCAGGGAAACTCCCCGATGTGCTGGTGGCATGCCTGCAGGGGATACGTGTGGTGGTGGCGCATGGCATGCCTGTAGTCGGTGCTTGAGAATGAATTGGGGTGAGCGGCGTATCCTCCTCAAAGACCGCTAGTTGATTTTCCTCTGCCATTCTTTGCTAGAAACGAGTGGGATATCAGTGAGGTGCCGCCAATTGTTAACACCTGTATTCCATAAGCCCGTAAATAAAGATTCTCTTTAAAATGGATAAAGCACTGAATAAAAGAGGGAATGCATGAAATGCATGAATTTTGAAAACTAATGCTGTCATTTGCATTGACTCCGAACGATCCAAAATATAATGCAAATTTTAAAAGCAATAGTCCTAAATCGATCTTCCACCGCGCCCGGGGAGCAAGCAACTATCTCCATGAAAAGCCCTATTTCGAGGGTCTGGCGGGGGTGTCTATCCTAGGGTGTATATGGACCCTCGTGGGCCCTTTTCCTAGACCTCTCCAAAGCGGCGTTTACTCGTGCCAATTCCTGATCGCGCCTCTGTAGCTAGGCACGGGTTTAGGCGAGCTCTCTCTGTAGTTGGCACTAATCAACAAGCTGCTCGTCCTTCTGTGCGACTTCTCGACGAAGACGATCTCTTTCGGCTCTGAGATGAGTGAGCTCGACTTGGATGGCCATGTTCGGAGTGGGAGTTGCGCCGGGTGACCCGCCATCTTCGACTCGTGGAGAGTTGACGAGATCCTCGTGTGCTGCTGGACCCCATTGGTAGAAGCAAATGATGTATTCTTCTGTAGCCTAGAAATCCCGATCATCAAGGGTCGGATGCTCGGGGAAGTATGGACGCTCGGTAATCACAGTTCGCCACGCATCCAGGACATGTTCAACGTTACTTTGGCGATCTGCGGGTGTCTGATCCTCCCGCCAAGTATGTTCAAATCTAGTTCGCGCCGTATCCTCAGGGACCGTCTGTAAGCCACCGAGTTGCCTCACTACTCGCGCCGGAAAATAAGTGGTGGACCCCGCATGACTCATGAGTGGGACTCCATAAAAATCAGGACACCTAAGGGCCATGGGTCCGGGTGGCATCCACGCGGCACGCCACTTGAAGTCCCTAGGTGCTATTTCACGAAAAATTTTGATCCACTCAGAGACCTTGCATTGTTCCACACGCAGGAGGGGTAGCAATCGAGAAATAATTGACTCCGGACCATTAAAATACATAATCGAGCGCACCAGACGCAAAGGGTTTGCGTGACTTTGGAGCCAAATTTGTAAAAGCATAGGGGATCCTCTTATCCTTCGGTCGCATGTTCTCAAGACGCGGTCGAGGGACCAGATGGTCTCAGCCACGAGGGCTACCTCATAACCACGCCCTCCGACCACTTGGAGGACAATGCTGGTCAAAGCCGCATAGATGAGACTATGCGAGCGAGGGAATAAGAGGGTCCCAAAGATTAGCAATAGAACAACATGACATAAATCGTTTCGAAGAAAATCTCCCTGGACCCTATGCGCTCGGGACTCAATAAAAAAGAGGAGTTTCTCGATTACAATCTCCGTGCTGCCGGAGTATGCGAGTTCAACATTCAAACGAGTCATAGGAACCTCGAGTAGGCGTGAGACTAGGGTTGGTCTGGCGATGTGGAAGTTGGGTTCTATAATACCGTGGACAACTACGGTTCAACCGATAAGTGTCCGGTACTCCTCGATGGTTGGCGTGAGCTCGGTACCTTGTATGTCGAAGACGGCGCGACTTGGGTTCCAGAATGCAATGGCGGCTTCGAAGAAATTCCAATCAACGTGCCGAGTAGCCAGCAAAGGGATATCCCCTACGAACGCAGAGATGTAACGGCGGTCGACTGGGTGTAATGCTCCCTATATACGGGTAATCTCTTCGAGCGGTGGTGTGACTCTGTCGAGGCGCGGGCAGGAGACCAGGCGTGACATCCCTTACCAAGATGAAAGGAAGATCGATTTAAGACTAGTCAATACAAATGGCACCGTAATTTTGAAATTGGATGATGCATGCATGCAGAAAGTAAAATGCCCATGGCTTAATGAATAGTATACATTGCACATCTCTCTCAAGAACAGAAAAGATTCAAATTGGCGCGCAGGCCGACTCAAGGACTGTTGTTGGAGTCGGGTTCGAGGATGGCGTGGAGCTCCTGCCGAATGCATGGTTTTAGTACTACAGGGACCGTGCTACGTAAGGATGGGGGCTCCCAACTCAAGGGTGTCGATTCCTTGAAATAGAGCGGGGATCTTTGGGGGCCTAATCGACGGTCCAACCGTGCGATGTACTCTTACTCAGAACCCCTATCTAACCATGTGTTTCCTAAAATCGGTCGTGGGATGCGACCCGTAGGTACCTAAATCTAGTATGATATGCAATGTGCGTGCGAGAAATAAAAGTGCGTAAAGTAGATAAGTGGGAAATTACGAAAAGCGATAAATAAACAAGCAAACAAAGCAAGCGGAAACGAGCCCAAACCCTCTAAGTGTCCCTAGTGGAGTCGCCAATCTGTGCGCACCTGAATTTCATCTCGTCGGGGCACGCATGTGCGAGCCTAAATGCAACGCGGCTTGGGAGTGTCCACATTCCCGAGGACGCGCGACGGACGCACGTGAGAAGGAGTCGCCATTTGCCATTTTACGACCCGAAAGTCGAGGGCTGGCAAGTTACCCGGGTCTAGGGGTACGGGGTACACCTAAAATGCTAAGGCAATGGTCTGTATGGAACCGAAAATTTCGAATTCGGGGGTTCTATTACGTGTGGGCCTATATCCCACACGCCCTTTCGGTACTCTAGCTTGTCTAGGCTTGCCATTTTAATTTAATTACCGCTTAATTAAGTTCCGCTCATCTTATGCGTTTTGACACCGTAAATTCGAAGAAACACTATGACCGTCCACTCTCCGACCGGGATTTTTACATGAATATATGTATAATAATAAACCTTATCTCAAATAAAAGACAAATTACAATGACTGAATCCCGGTCGGTTCGTATTCGGCTATTATTTCACTCATGCTCACTGTATAGTTTTGGAAAAGACCGAAAATTAAATTAAATGCACACTCGGTGTATGGGGGCATTGGACCCCGTGATCGACGGTTATGGGCGTTGGACCTAGTGTGAATCGAGTCCTAAAGGATCAGACTCGATCCGCATAACAAATAATTGTAAAAAAAAAATATATAACAAGCGAGCTCAAATAAACAAACAATGGGGTTTCTTGTTATCGCCGAATTTACGTGAATTAACTGATTATTAACCGGGGTATATTGGCATACAAATCCTACCTTAAAAAACAACAAAAGGAGTGATAGATAGGGCATGTAGCATCCGACATTATTTTAACGGACCTGACAGACGTGATGTCCATAGTCAAGTCTCCAATGTGTGGGTTGTTTTTAGATTATTCTGTATCGTGACAATACGGCTTTTACAGATTAAGAGTATTTTCACCTAAAACCCAAAAACCTAACCCTCTATTTGACTATTGCCCATGTTTGATTTAAGCCGAGTTTGAGATTAATCTTTTTTTTCCATGTTTTAACCCGTTCTAAACACAAATCTATACTAGAGTGATGACAGGACAAGAACTGATAGTCATATCCCTTGAATCGAAAAATATGTGTGTGTATGAAAAATCAAGATTATGTAGCACGTATCTCAATGCTTTTGAAATTGTGAATTTAAAAAAAAAGGGAGTGACTAACAATTCTTGAACTGTCGACGCGATTACATATTATTAATCGGTTCGTGCAATTCATTTAAAAGAGTCAAATAATTTAATTTAGCCAAATTTAACGTCCCGATTAACCCATATGTAGAATTTTATGTTAATTAGAAATTTGCCGAATGCTTTAGTATACGGATTTCGAGTCGTCGAGATAACCATTAGTTGACCACCCGATAAACTTTAATTTCCGACATTTTCACGTTGTATACATATAATTACAAAAATAAAATATTTAAATGGGGCACATACATTGTCGGTGGGAGATCCAAGTAGGAAAGGGTCGGATATTTTTAGAAAATGCTCAGGGGATTGAATTGAACGATTTTAAAAGAGCAGGGACTGATTTGAAAATTCTGAAAAAAAATTGGGGACTGATTTGAAAATTCTAAAAATATTGGGGACCTTGTAGAAATTACTGAAAATGCACTAGGACTTATTTGAAATGAATTTGAAAACCTGGACTAATCTGAAAACAAAAAAAATGGCCCCCAGGACTAAACTGAAACAACTTGAAAAGTTCCTTGGGATTCTTGAAAAATTCTGGGAATTCCAGGACTGATTGAAAAATAGTAAAGTGACTGGGACTTGATTGAAAAGAATTTTTGAAATTCGGGGCAGATCTGAAAAGGGTCAAAAATGGCCCCGGGACTAAACTGAAACAATTTGAAAAGTTCTTTGGGATGTTTAGAAAAATTATGGAAAATCTAAGAACTGATTGGAAAATAGTAAAATGATCGGGACTTGATTGAAAATAATTTTGAAATCCGGGGTAGATCTTAAAAAAATAAAATGCTTCCTCTGGACTGAAATGTGACAAAATAGAAAGTTCGTAAAATCGAGTTCGGGACAAATCCGATCACCCACGCAACCCAAAAACACTCATTTCACATTATATCCATCAAGCAAGCAATAATATTCAGGAAAGGAGCCCTAAATCATGCTACTAAGTCGAGAATTTACCTATTCGGAAAGTTGAGGGGTGATTCTGTAAAAATAAAAAAAAAAATCGCCGGACGAATCGGGTCGGATCAGACTGCCTGCCCGAAGGAGAAAACCGCCCGAAAGAGAAGCTGGGCCGGACTGGAGTGTGTTGGGCCTGAATGGGCCGAACCTGCGAAGAAGGAGAAATGGGCCGAGGTCCGTTAACCGGCGGGCGGTCGGGATCGTCGGGAACGGCGGCGATGAGGCTGCGGGCGGCGATTCTCGCCCCTGGACGCCACGGTGAGGGCCGGAATGGACGCCGGTGATGGTTCTGGACACCGCCGACGCTTCGTCTTGGTCGATCTGGGCCTCACCGGAGTTAAAATCGTCGGGATCAGGGGAGTTTTTGCGGTTTTCTTGCGAAAGCCTCCGAGTTCTCCGATCTCAAAATTCCCCGAAACGAGAGCAAATTTTTCGATTTCTCTCCCTAGGTCCTGTTTGTGTTCCTCCGAATTGCTTTTCTGTTCACTTAATTGCAATTTCTTCCCCTTTTTCCGTTAAAATTTCGGCCGATTTGGAGAAAATCGCGGAAATCCGCGATTGGGGGGGGGGGGGGGGGGGGGGGGTTCTGGGCCAGCGGGGATCACGAGCAGCCGGTGAGCGCTGCCCGGCTTGCTCGAACCTCTTTTTTTTTTTTTTTTAAATTAGGGCCGGCGGGATCACGGGCAAACCGGTCAACGCTGCCTGCCCCTGCCCGGTTTGCCTGAATAATTAATTATTATTTTTTATTTTAAGAAAAGGTGATAAATTGGAAAATGACAATTTTGCCCCCCCAGAGCTGATGGACCGAAATTGGGTGCTGACAGACATGGTGTAACAAGAAATTGCGTTTTATGTTTTGCTTATCAACAAATTCCTGATTTGCAATCAGTCTTTCCAAATTCAGCCTACTTATAGTCAGATGGTTGAACAATGGTTCAAGGTTAAAGGCCCTCAAGTAGTAGGTCCTATGTTATTACGGAGTGTTTATTACTGTTTAGGGAATCTGACTCAATCAAGGGAAAGACCTCATTTTGAGTATAAGATAAGTGGACCATTATGGCTATTTTAGTTTATGGACACACCAGTACCTCCTTGCACTAGGCCTGAAAGACCCTTCGTAATGATAAAGGCTCCAAAAGTTACATCAGTTGTGATGATCCCAGCCTAGGAAATTTTCTAAATGCTTATCCATCTTGGCATTCCCTCAAAATGATTTTTGACATAACCTATAAGTACTGGGAAAGGATTTTTGACCCACAAAATCTAACTGTGTGCTTATCCTACCGTAAAGTAGAGCAGTATATGCCCAACTTGTTTGCCAAACAATTTGGGATCATGCAAGGAATAGCTCTTCCCTTCTTCAAGACAACCAACAAGAGTTGGTCACAAAGACTGAACGAGTCTCACTCGGAAGTGATATACTGTCAACTGGCTGCCAAGAAGAATGAAGCAACACCCAAGTCTTTCTACGTGACATTGTCGTTTTGTGATAGACCTTGTCCTAACTTCATGGAATGGTATCAACTTCTTTGGGAAGGAGGGGACACCTTGAAGAACAAGCGACAACTGTAGATCTGTTTGGTGAACCAAGTAGTTCACATCCAGTTGCTTCTTCTTCAGAAGGTCAATACAAGATCAAGAATGCTTCAATTTCTTCATTAAGAAATGAACTAATTGTGGAGTTAAATTTATCTAAATAAATAAGTTTTCACGTGCAAATATGATACAAAGTAATGTTATTTTAGGCAGTGCTAACATCGCCCAACGTGTATGCCCATTTCCAGACATAAAAATCTTATCTGTTGCAAAGTATATTTTATTTGCCAAAAGAAACATATGTGTTAATATTACGTGAAAAAGGGATACGAGATGTCATTAGCATATTTCGCAATAATTTTTTATTTAATTGTACTTTTATAATTAGATTATAAGTTTTCACCGTCGTTAATTAATAAAGATTTCAGAAGTATGTGATATCCTACGCATGGAATGGATAGGATTTATGGTACTTATTATTAATACTTAAAATTATTATTATTGTTTTTTCGTTTTTTTGGCGCAAATATTGTGGATGATTGACATTTAGGTTAATGCATATCCGACCTATAAATATCACTTATATTCGAAATGAAATGCGTACGTCATAATTAATATCCCACCCTGAATAGCATTTCAATTGGACAACCAACGCATCTGCAAAAATGATTTGCCAATTTCTTCTCGGATGGGAAGAGACAGTAGCATCATTTGGAGCAACCTTTCAAAAATCGGGAATAATCAAAGAGGATAGAGAGCAGTTACACACAAAGTTTTCAGGTTTGATATTTAGATAGGACTACCTGTGTTCTTTTATTAGATTTTTAGGATGTATATTTCATTTTACTAGGTTAATGGATCCAATACAAAAAAATTCGCTAAATAGAGACGGCATGGAGGGACGAAAAAATTTCCATCTAAAATTAGAGAAGAATAGGGACGGTTCAGAGACAAAAGTAATTGAGACAGAATTTGAAACGAAATTTCCATCTCAACATTTTATAGACGGAAATTTTGGACGGAAAACTCTGTGTCAATGTTTGGACGAATAATTTCGTCCAAAAGAACTGTCCATATGCATAGAGACATTTTACAAACTAAAATATCGTCTATATAAATAGAGATGGAAATTTTAAGACGATGCAATCCGTCTAAATATTTAAACGAATTATAGATGTATATTTCGTCCATACATAGAGATGGAATTGAGATGCAAATTTCCATTCCTACTATATAGACAAAATTGAGAAGGAAATAAATTGTCAATACTACGAAATTTTCGTCCATATCATAGACACGGAAAACAGTCCCTATTCTGTCTATTATAAGTAAACTTTATCCGCACGCTATTCGTAAATTTCACAGATCATTGCAAAAAATACAAGAAGCCATTATACCCTGGATACACATTCTGCGTTGCCTGTTGCTGTGCCAATTAAAGACAAATTAGAGACAAATTAGAGATGGAACAATTCATTCCTATTCCGTTCTAATTAGTGAATTTTTTGCTTATGTACAATAAATTGGACTCATCCGTCAAACATTATTATACAAAAAAAATTGATAAGGAAAAAATTGTATATTAATCTAAAAATATAATACTTGAATTTATATTATAAATATATTTAATTGTACAAAGAAGATAAAAGTTAGAGCATAGAATAGCGGTAAGATGCGTGTGTGCCATCACGGAAGCCCAAGATCGAGTCTTGCCCAATGCAAAGTGGAGGTTTGGGCGCATGATGCTCCCTCATGCTGGGGACTCACTCAGCTAGGTTGGCCCTCCCCTCGGTAGTTATCTCAATTATTTCTATTTTTAAGAAAATAATAGAAATTTTGAATTTCAAGGGTATATTTTAGAGACAAAAATTTCATCGATAGAGACGGAATATGGATGGGAATTGTCCATCTCAATTAATTTGCAACGCCAAAATTACCTATGGTGCAAAATCCGTCCCTATTCCTTAGATTTCTTGTAGTGACCTCCATTGTAACAAAAAAAATCGAGAATCCAGTGGTAGGCCAAACAACCTTTGTATTTTGAAATATTCGCCAAAAGTGATTTTCTACTTTTCCATTACGTACTTAAGTGGAAAGCTTTCTTAATTATATATGATTAAGGATTTAACATGCAGTCAATAATGTCTTATCCTATAGATTATGTAGAAGTTTGGCATTCAACAATATCGAATTAACCGTATCCATTGGGTACATTTTTTTCCTTTCGATTGATTAAAATTTCACACTTATTCACATAATCATTATCACTTTGATCAATAGAACCATCTTTTTTATGTTGGGCATGAACCCAGACCGAAAGAAGATGATGATGAACTCTATCTTCAATATTGAAAAATTACTTCGAGAAATATTTTTCGAAAAGAGTTATTCGCTTCCTCGTAAAGTCATTAAAGGGTTTCAATAAGTCTTTTCTCGGAAATACTACGAAACTTTTTAGTGTTGTTCGATTAGCAAACTCAAAGAATACCTTGATTATCTCCCTCAATCGATCTTCAAGAAGTGTTTTGAATCATCAATTTGATTAATGATTTTGGGCATATGAGTCTTTATTTATTTATGCTCAACGGGCATTAAACGAAGAATTTCTTCTTATTTCTTTCCATTATAGGACGTCTTTTATGTCGAATATGTCCCACAAAAAAAAAGCCCTTTCATTTATTCATACATTTCGGACCTTTTATAGGAAATAACTATCAACACCACCTACATGGAAACAGCAATATGCGCTCCAGATCACGGTTTGGGGCTGGAACATGCCCCATAACTGCCATCACGGGGCCTTGACCGTGGTCGCAGAGCCATGACAACGGTCACAGAGGGGCATTGCATCTCGGGTTAAAACTACTCCAAGCCATGGTTTGGGGAACTCGTGAACGTAATATGGACCCCTGAAATCTCTGAATGTGTATGTTATGATCCTTTTCATCCGAATCCTCGTTTTCATTCACGAAATATGTGAATTACAGCAACTAACTCATCGAAATACAAACTCAATAGATCAAAAAAAAATTGAATTATTCGTTTTGAAACCATTTCTATATTAAATTAACATTTCTCAGTCTGAAAAGTGCATTGTTGGAACTATATGCAGCTGAGACATCCTACCAAACCGGTAGACGTGAACCTTGTTCCTACATGACCCAATCAATTCGATCAGACATTGCAAAAGAGGGGAAGTCAGCCACATTAAAATTACCTTTTAGCATTCTAATTTTCACAACAATATCAACCTTAATAAGACGGCTAAAATTTTAGCTGGATATCATTTTATCTTTTGGGCGGCTGAATATGTGGGAGATATAGGGATATCACAAAAATCTCTATCAATCTATTAAGGCTAGTATTGATTCCTCGAGAAATTTTTCGTGTTTCAGCCTCTTACTGGCTAAGCAGAGCAAAGACATCCTCAATTTGTTACTCGTGATCGGTCTTATGGCCGGGTTGCTCATCAAGTAAGACTCATTTCGGCCCCAACCGAGACCGGGTTACCTAAACTAGGCATACTTTATACTTTTTCGAAAACGTAATCATAAGACCACTTACACCAATTGGACTCGCATATTTTTGGGGCCACTAATTAGATTGTCGTTCAACCACCATGTCAGACCGATACCTTGGCTGGTCAGAAAACCGAGCTGTATGGATATTTGTTATGCAATTTGAGTCACCTGATACATGAAACGGAACTATAGGCACCAAATTATAATAATCTGAATTATGGGGGTGAATTTAATAGAAGAAAACCTCAGGAGCCAATTTTAAATTAAGGAAAAAGTCTTGAGGGCCAGCGTAACGGCGTCGTGTTGCTGAGGAAGCCAGTGTTTCTCTCTGCTTCCACTTCCTCTCCGGTTGATTGCAATTGGGGGAGGAAGCCATGGCACGCGGGAAGCCGCCGTCGGCTGCCTCCGGGAGATCAGTACCACGGCAACTTCGCGGCGCCGAACGGTCAGCCTACTTTGCCCGCAGAGAGGCGGCGAAGGTCCTCCGGAAAGTCCTCGAGGGAGACTCCCGCCGCCAGGCCGTCGGCTCCATCAAGTCGCTCGTGTACAGCCCTTCAGTCAGGAACAAGAAGGCGACTTTTGCCCTAGTCTGTCAAACCCTAAAATGTAAGCATTTCCCGTTAACGCTCGATTTCTGTATGGTTTTTCGGCTCCTGCTGTTTGAATATGGCAACCTGAGCTGCAATTTGAAGATTAGAATGTGCTACTGAGGCTCCATTGGTTGAGCTAGTAGAAGCTTTATTGAGAAGAGCATTGCTTTCTTAGTCAGTTTGATAAGCCAATGAGTTGAATTGGTATTAGGTATTATCTAGCAACTATATTAGGATTTCCATTAGTTTGAGATTGAAAGTTTTCAAGTTATATTCTTGTTTGCCTGTTTGCAGATCTTCCTATCATCAAGAATGTGTTGAAGAGTGCTCAAGTGCTTAATGGAAAACTGAAGGTATGAGATTGTTTGCGGCAGTGGTGGTACAACACCTTGAACCAAAGCTAGAGGCTAATAACTCGGAATAAAACGATAAATTTCTCTTTGATACCGTGTCATGAGAAGAAAGTATTAGGTCTTTACGACTTATTGAGGTGGCATGAGCTATTCCTAGTCAAATTTAAGATAAGAGTAGAGAGTCAAATTTCGCGAGCTCTGAGATATTGACTCACTCTTAGTGGGAATTATACGCCACAGCAGATAAGACACACCCTTGTAATGTTTTCTTCTGTCAACTTTTATCTACTTGGAAGTGTAATATGTGAACAGAAGGATTACTTTGCAATTATTGTTAGCGTGTGTTACCATGACCTGCCTAGAACTTTCTTGTGAGTATTTGTATGTTCGTGGATTTGCACTTAAGTGATTGTTGCTGCTGTTTTTACAGAGACAATTGGAGTTGGTTTACATTGTTGCATATGATGTCCTTTTCAGGCAGGTAATTCATGAGTTTCTCATATTCCTTTCAGTACTGAGCTTTTGGAAAATGTGAAGGACAATTTGAGATGAGTAAGTCTAACAGAAGGTAGAGTGTTTGCGTTTCCAAAGCAATAGGCATGTGGTGTTGAATTTTCTCCAAGTAAATAGTAGATTATGAAATTTACTGATTTAGGCTTAGTCCTTGGGGATGATTGTGCTTAGGATTTCTTCCTGCAGCCTTTCATCTGCAAACATTTCTCATTGATCTTTAACTGAAGCTTTTTTTCTCTTACTGATTACGTAAAGCATGGTTGCTTCAAATTTTAGCATTACACGTGCTATGCCACATAAGTGGTTATAGGGTTTTTGTTTTTTTCTATTTTTATGTAATGGATTTTTTTTTTCCTTTTTAATCATTGAACTTTTTTGAGGATATGTTTGGTCGCTGTGAGTTATGTCATATTAAGAACAACCAACTCTTCTCTTATGATTCCACAATTTTGACTGGGATTCTGCAGGCAACGTCAACAGTTGGTGAACCAGAAAAGTTTCTCGTACTTCGCAGAGACGCTTTACAATCAGCCCTTCAGAAACTTTTAACGAAGAAAAGGGTTAAATGCGTTGACGATTTGACAGTGCTGTATCGAACGCCTGGTTTGTATTGCATCTTCTCAAACCCTATTATGGTATTCTCAAATTGGCACAGTTGATTGATATATTAATTTGCTGGTTGCTAAAACATCAATGGTACAATCTTTTACTGGAGATATTTCAAAAAGCAGCCTTTTCATACTTGACTTCTACGGTTGACAATTAATCAGCTTATGGTCACTTTTCATGCAATTTTCAGGGTGCTCTTGGTAAATTCTGTTCTCGAAGCCTTTAGTAATGCCTACCATTTCATTCATAAATAAGGCTATTTACCTTGGTTGTGTTGGAAGAAAACGGAAGGGAAATGAAGGGTATTGTATTGAAAATTCCATACAATCCCTTCAATTTCCCTGCCTCACCTTCATTTCCCTCCAACCTAGAACACCTTAATCTAATCCCTTAAGTAGCCAGCATTGTATATCACTTTTGCTCAGTCATCTAGCTATCAGAGAAATTTCTAAGCTATTATCAGGAAAGAATGTGCTTAGCCAGTAGACCAATACCAATTTAATAATCCTGAATGAATTTTCAACGGTTATCTTGGGAGATGCTTTTGATCTTTTACACTGGAAACGTGAGTTGTAGCAACAGTTACAGGTAATGCTTTTCTGATTATAATGCAGATATGCTGAAACCACGTTATGTTCGAGTAAACACGCTGAAGTTGGATGTTCAATCTGCAATACTTGAATTAGGGAAGCATGTCAAAGTACGTTCTGAATCATTGGTTAATGATTATAATGGCGTGGAAATAGAAGATGTCAATGCACTGCATAGATGGACATCATGTGAAATATTGGAGGATGAGTGTGGGCCACCTGCCCATTGTAACAAGATGAGCGCAGTTGTTTTCCATCTGTAATTAGGTTTCTTCAAATCCACAAGCAATGATATACAAACATTTGAATCCTGAACCTGTTTAGGATTTTCTCTCTTATACATATAGCTGTTCCTCCTGACTTATTCTGATGATATGATGAGACTTGTATTTTCCCTTCATGCCAGCATCATGTTTCTGATCTGAAAAACTTGGGTCTGCTTATCCTTTCCATCTCTGGATAGGTTGCATGTTGATGATTGTTACTAGCCCTTCCTGTTTCACAGGTTGAAAAGGATGGCTTGGTTCCGGACCTGCTGATGCTTCCGCCAAATACTGACTTGCATGATCATCCGCTTGTCTTGAATGGAAGTATCTTTATGCAAGTAAGGCGGCTGAAAACACAGAATTTTCAATGTTGTGGGTGTAGTAGCTATAATGGTCTAGCTCAAAATGTTATGTGTGTATTAACATGAATCTCATATTTCATTTAAAGAGACATGAGAAATGATTTAGCCAGTTTAATCTTCATCTAGTAATTTTCAGGGCAAGGCAAGTTCCATGGTTGCAGCAGCCCTTGATCCTGAGCCTGACTGGGATGTGAGTTCTTTTTTTCAACACACCTCTCTCCTGGAGTCTCTGAGAGAGCTCATTTCCGATTGAGGATTGTCTTTTCATTTTATTTGTTATGAAATAAACTTCCCACATTTATGCTACTGAAATTCACATTGGTACTTTAAAGATTATCTTATTTAAAATTCTACTTCCTTTTATGTATAATTCATGAAGAATCTATAAAGGAGACATTGCTTAAGTTAACCCTATAATTCCCTGCAGTAGTGATTCATAACTTTGCGACAAGTCTCTCTTCCTAGTTCTGCCAGTTACTGAAGTGAGAACATGTTGGACTTATTTTCTCCTCGTGTGTTTGATGAAACTTTTTTTTTTCCTAATTTGCTTGAAGGTCCTCGATGCATGTTCTGCACCAGGAAACAAGACTGTCCATCTAGCTGCTCTTATGAGAGGCAAAGGAAAGATAATAGCCTGCGAACTCAATGAGGAGAGGTTAACCCGGTTAAACCATACTATCAGCCTTTCTGGTGCTTCTAGTATCCTTCTAATGGGTTCCTCCTGTTGTATTCGTAGATGGTAAAGCATAAAATGGTGATTGAAGTTATTTGATCATCTCGATGCATTTGTCTCGGCCGAAAATTTAGGACCATTTTTTATGTATACTATCCAGCTGCTTTCGTCAGTTTGTTATGTTTTTTAACCCAGTTGAAATACAATGACCTTAATTCTGTTAGACATCCAAGTTTTGCATGGAGATTTCTTGAAGTTGAACCCGCATGACCCTTTGTATGTTAGGTAAAACTTTTGTTTTCTATGATTCATATCAGCAATATTTCTTCTATTTTCTTGGATAAGTATGTCGTAAGCATTTTTCGTTCGGAGAGTTTTTTCTTGTCTTCCCGTCTGTGTACATTTACTGTCTTGTTATAACAGGTTTTGTGCTTTGCAGATCCGTGCAATCCTTTTGGATCCTTCTTGTTCAGGTTCTGGAACAACCGCCAATAGATTAGATCATCTGCTTCCGTCTTATAATGCAAGTAAAGTTCTAATCTTCACTGAGCTCTTCAACTTTTTCCAAGAATACATTTCGACTTCTCATTCGCCATAAGATATTGTTTGAAATTTCTGTTGCATTGAAGAACTTGATCTTTCTTCAGCGACTGTATTTATGCTTACTCCTACAACTGCAGGTGATACAGTAGACACTGACCGGCTTAATAAACTCGCCGCTTTTCAAAAGAAGGCTCTTTCACACGCCTTAACATGTTAAGTCTCTGCTTCCACGTCATTGATATTAGAATGATCACAAATTGGAGCTTTTGAGAAAAGAGAAAGGAAACGGTTTTTACTGATTGAACGAGAATTTGATTTTCCAGTCCCAGCAGTTGAAAGAGTGGTTTATAGCACATGCTCGATCCACCAAATTGAAAACGAAGATGTTGTGGAGTCGGTGCTTCCTCTCGCCACATCTCTAGGCTTCCGCCTTTCAACACCCTTCCCCAAATGGAATGGACGAGGCCTTCCGGCATTTGATGGCTGTAAGTGTCCTTGTCCTCGCCCTCACCATGGAACTTAGACCTCTCTGAATCAATTTATCAGCTGTTCTCTACATTGTTTTTGCAGCGGAGAATCTTCTGAGAACTGATCCAGTGGAAGACAAAGAGGGTTTCTTCATTGCCTTATTCATCAGGAAAAGCTCCGGAAACAAGCTCCATTGTCAGGACGGAGCTGGTGACTTTGCAGGCACCCGAAGAACGTCACATAACGGAAATACTCATTCGACCAGGACGAAGGTTGCTTCCTCAACCGGGAGATATATCAGGTTCCCGTATTTGTTGACCAGATTGTCTAAAATGAGCTTGTATCACTCAATACAGAGGAAGAGAACCGCATAGATGGACTTAAATAGTTGCATCCTCTTGTCTTTTCCATTCGTCGAGATTTTCCCAACCTTGCAGCGTGCCAAACTTGCAAATGCATTCAGTTTTGTCTCCAAACAGAGTTTTGATTCCCAAAAAGGAAACACTTGCCACAGCATCGATATTTTCTGTCTCATTGGCCAATTACAAAATGTCATCATTCTCTTTATCCTCTTGATTGCATTCGATAACTGTTATAACCTAAGTCAAATCTGATTTTATTTTCTTGCTGCCATTCAAGTCTAGAAATTTGATGTTCTTTGTTAGAACAATATTGTATGCGGCTACTAGTAGACTTTTCATCCAAATGCAAATTCCATATATGAAATAAACAAGCTAGATTGTCTTAACACAAACCGAACTTAATATTCATATATTCCATGAGACACATCAAAACAACTCGCACACTAAGACCCATACATAACATCATGGAACGGGCAACGGCACACAGACAAGCCAGCTCTCCCAAGCCAGCTCTCCCATCTAATTATTTATCAAAATCCGCCACACCAGAATCCGTACATCCCCCCATCCGCACTCCACGTCATCATAAAACATATTCAGATCCGAGCACAACGAACCTGCTCATGCAATCTTCACCTCGATAGTCTTGGGCTTCTTGGGCTCGGGCGGGGGCAGCTTCTGCACGGTCACAGTCAGCACGCCATCCTTGCAAGCCGCCGAAACAGCATCGGTGTTTGCATTCTCAGGCAGCACGAACTTTCTCATGAACTTCCCGACCCGCCGCTCCATCCTCAGGTACTTCTCCCCTTCCTTCACCTCGTCCCGCTTCCTCTCCCCGCTGATTGTCAGCACATTGTCGTCCTCGACCTGGACCTTGATGTCACCAGACTTGAGCCCGGGCATGTCGATCACGAACTCATAGGAGTTCGGGTACTCCTTCACATCTGCTGGGGTGGACGCCATCGCCCTTGCATCCCTCACATAGGCCCGAGACGGGGCATTGACGGAAGACTTCTCAGACGACTCATCCGATGGCAGGTCCATCATGTGCTGGAGCGCCGAGAAGACCGGGGAGTCGAAGCCCATCATCCTGAGATCCATTGCTAATCAATGTGACTACTCGAACGAGACCCTACACGACTCGAGATGGCTTGAATTGCTTGTAACTTGTTCTTCCCGTTTGCTACTGCGGAAGAAGCGGATGATGAACAATATTTATAGGCGTTCAGGTGGCAGTTGAATGGGAGCTTCTAGGAGTTTCCGGGCCTGTCGGAATGCCGCTTTACAGAAGTCCAGAACTGATGAGAAACTTTTCGGAGGCAAAGTTCAAGAAAGTTCTAGACCAAATTGTCAAAGAGAAGGCCCATTAACGAGCGTAATGGGCCAAGAATACAGGCCCGGCCTTATCTGTACTCGGGGTCCGGCTGTCCTGCGAAGTAGATATTGATTTATTGAAGGACAAGCGGGGTAGTCAAAAATCGGGTTTCGAGGTAGAAATAGTAGTGTATCCCAAGATCAAGATATAAAATCAAATAATAAAATCGTAAGTTTCAATAAAAAAAATTGATATAGTCCTATGAGAATAAATTTATACATACTCTTCTAAATAACAACTAGCCATTTCACCAGCACATTGCACGGAAATGTGATATGAATTTTTATAATTTATTATGCAGTCTTTAAAAATATATTGATTACTTTGTCATTGTAGAATTAACTCTTTGATAATCGTTAAAATAATGATGAACAAAGAACGTTAAATTCATCGTATTGAATTTGCTCTATCAAATACTTTATTTACATAAAAAACTATATTATTTATTTAAAAAATATTAATTTATATAATTTATAAATAAGATTAGTGAAATAACATGAATACAATTCTTTTAATTAAAGTAATTAATTAATGCCTCATAGTTTTTAAGAAAAGCTCTTATTTTTCAATATCGAAATTGTTGAAGATATTTGCATTTATATCATTTATACAATAATAAGTCACTCATAGAACTTAATAA
This sequence comes from Punica granatum, assembly GCF_007655135.1. NCBI lineage: Eukaryota > Viridiplantae > Streptophyta > Magnoliopsida > Myrtales > Lythraceae > Punica > Punica granatum. The sequence continues at coordinate 15,390,934 of NC_045127.1, read as the reverse complement.
AAAGTGAGACTAAATTTATTTTATTCATTTAATGAACTTTTAAATACATAATTTGTTTTAATATCAATTTTAATTTCTAAGCGTATTTAATTTTGACATATAACTTGTAATAGTTTTTTAATATTCCATACCTCCTCATAATTTCAATTATACTTGTGTGAAAAATTTTAGAAAAATATTTCTCTATCCTTTTTAAACTGAAAAACCCTATTACAGTTTCAAGAATATAATTAAGCATTTGTAGAATTGAAAAATAAAAAAATTAATTAATCGAATTCTAAAAGATATATTTATTACTAAATTGTATGAACTCTTAGATCAATTTATTTATATTATATTTTTTATATTTCTTAAGTGTATTTAATATTGGTATAGAAATTTTTAAAAGTTCATAGATATTCTAGTAAACAAAATTTTACTTGTTAAATTGAGAATTGGAAAATTGGAAATAATTTTAGAAAATCGAATTGATATAAATATATTATCGCTATAAATCAATTTATTTACTTGTGATTTAATTATTAATGCATTAAAGAGGGTAGAGAAGATTAAAGAAATTTGGGTAAATAGAGAGCTGAGGGATTGACACGTGCCACCACCTTGTTAATCCTGTGATGACACATTGCACAATCTCGTTAGACTTGCCTTTTCATTTTGCTATCATATATCATATATAGTTTCTTATTCACAAGTTAAGGGTACATATTATTCAAGTAAAGGGTAAATATACGTTTCAAATGAAAATCTTACAAGATGAACTAAACATTCTTTTTCCCTCCTTTTTATGTTTCCAAACGTCGATTTTTGTGGAGGAAAAAGGAGGTCATGCGAAATTATAAATTGACTAGCCATTCAATTTGCGCATTGCTCATTTTTACGGTTTTTGCTTTGTATTTATACTATTGTATTTACAAATTTTATAATAATAAAAAATTTGAAATAAATAATCTCCTTGAAAATATCTAATATATAAATGTATTGTGAAATTTTGATAAAAATAATTATGAGAATATGAAAAAAATCTAGGTATGTATTAATGTGGACATTTGAAGGGACAATGGATTAGGAGCTGAGTGTTTACGAAAACCGCTTACGTGACATGTTCTCAACGATCGAATTGGAGATTCTTGTGGTATTGTATAAATTTTATTTATCAATGACTCTACCCATTTGAAATTTGGATTTGATTTTAGAATCGTGATTTTGATTTTAACTCTATCCATAACAAAACAAATTACACTCATCAAAGTCAAAATAATGGGCTACACCCATAAATATTTACATCACTCCATTTTAATACAACTCCATAATTACAATATTCTCAAATGAATGTGGGCCCGCAAGTTTGACCAAATACTCCGTAAAATCACAATCAAAGTCAAGTTAAAATCAAACCTAAATTTCAAATGCCACTTATATATCATCTTATCGTATGAATTTTAATGAAATCTCTCAGTATATCTGTAAATCAATGTAAGCTAAAGATTAAATGCGATATATACAATACATTAATTGGTTTCAATGCAATATAATTAGAAAAATCCTTAGAATTAGTATGAGCGAAAATTGAACACGACACATGATTGTACTTAATGGGATGCATTAATATCGATCTCGATCAACGTGTCTTCGTTCCGTACATAGAAGTTCACAGCCGCTGCATCTACATGTTTAAAAGGAAAAAAAAAACCACGTTAATTGAATTTTTCATTGGGGAAGTTATATATCCACTTGCTTTTTGTTAATTTCCTCCTATAAATGGTCAAGCTAATAAAATGTCATAAGCAAGTTTCGGGAGAAACTTCCCATCTAAGAAAATCGATTGCATCCGCTTCTACGTTTTTGTTCAAGTAGACTATCATTGTCGTCCTCCACTTATTCATTTGCCATCATTTTTGCCATTGACATATTTTTGTCACCAGTTAGCTCCAAACATTGGCATTCCGTTTAACATTTATATCCTTTCGTGACGGAAAAGTGACATAGCATATAATGTCGTCCATGAATTTTCTGTCACAGAGGTTAATAGAAAGGTATAAATGTTAGACGAAATGCCAACGTTTAGAGCTAACTGATGGCAAAAATATGTCAGGGGCAAAAACAGTGTCAAATGAATAAGTGGAGGGCGACAGTAATAGTCTACTCTTTTTTTTGTCTTAATAATTTTTGCTCAATAAATAAATTACAAAAATTTGAATGGATTTATTGCTTTGAAAAATGTAAATTCATTATTGAGTAATCATAAAAACCGATGTAAATATTAACATGGGATGCAAAGGGTCGATCGTCTAGGAGTTGAGAGTTACGAACAGAAACTCTTTATCAATCGAATAGAGAGCTCTCATAGGAGGAATTTAAATTACATAATATATAGATATAGATATAGATATATTCTTCGTTTTTTTTTTCTTTGAGATATATGCTCTATACTTGCGAGTCCATTATAATAATCAATTTCTGCATAAAAAATTATAAAAATATATTAATTGCCTATATATTTGAAAATGGTAATAACAAATTAATTTAGAGCTTGCAGACTTGAATTTTATGCTAATTTTAAACTAAATAAATCCACATTTTTGTACAAGTCTAGCATATTTAAATCTTTATGGCGAACTGACTCATTATGAAAAATATATAAAAACATAAAAATAACTAGATTTTACACGAGCGCTAATGCGTGGTATAATATCAAGTCCTAATCAATATTAAGTACAAAAGTTCATCAGTAGAGAATACGTAGTTTCGAAATTTATAAATATATAATTATAGATTTTAATTTGAAATGATGTACTCAATCATGCTATCTGGATCTATTAAAAAAATTGTGGGTGAAAAAAATAAAAAAATAAAAGAAAATTAAATGAGGATGAGAGGAGAGAAAGAGAGAGAGAGAACGTTGAAAGTGGAATGGGTGGGACACATATAGTGAAGGGTAAGAGAAAGAAAAGAGAAGCGTGTTAATAAATTTATCATTTTAACCCTGTATTGGATGTTTTATTTTTCCTTCAACCAATATTAGTTAAAGATTATCAGGACAATATGATATGATCAGCTCAAAAGTATCTTATGGGGTGGTTTTTTTTTTTTGGGTAAGTTACAATAGGGATTTCGACAAGTAGATTTAATTTAGTGTAAATGCAAGTAAAGTACTTGAGCTCGCCTTAAGTAATTTACTTGGGTTCGAAGGCAAAGAAAAAAAAAAAAAAAAAGAGGAGTAATTTACGGGGGAGTCAGGATGGTACGGTCACATGGTTTAAACCAGGCCCCTGACTGACCCTGAGGAGCTCCAATCGGATCCAAGTGAAGTAACCAATATTCGAACATTCACTGACTAAACATTACATTTACTCGGGACCTAAACGGTACGTAGTTGATTCTTCCAAGGGACCACCAAGAACCTAACCAATGAGAATTGCACAGCCAATAGCTCGAATTGATTCCAGTGGCTCCGACTGTGTGAAATAGTTGAAGAACAAAGCCTAAGCTATATAGACGCAAAGTCAGCCATATTTACAAACGAGAATTCATCAATATGAGTTAGTTCAAATAGTTCATTGCTTGTTCTTCTTAATAAAATCTCGAGTTCGAGTCTTGTGATAGAGAAATTCATATTGGAATAACTTTATTCTTTTATGACCGCTTGACTCGAACTGAATTAGTTAATGTCCATTGGCCAAGAAGAAGAATATTTCACTTATAATAATTTTATCTTATAACTAGGGTGTTGACCAGCGTGATGCCACGGCCGAAAAAAATTGTGGTCAATATTGGTCAATCTTTTGATTTGTCTTATTAGTTTAAAGGATGAAATGAAAGTTATTAAAAAAAAAGACCATTATAATCTATATCTTGTCATAATTGCAATTCTACTTAAAATCGATCGAGGGTCATAGAATCGTGAATCGTAGAATTGAATTGTGAATCGTAAAATTCTATCTGTAATTTAAAAAATAATATATATTATATTATATATAATATATATGTATATACATATATATTATATATTATATCTATGCTTCCGGACTTCATCGTCGGTGAAGAAACGAAAGCTAACAGCCTCCACTGTCTCTGTGGTTCTTTGCAATAACACGAAACACTTAAAATTTGAAATGACACAAAGATATACACGAATCAGCAATCTGGAAATGCGAGAGCTCCTGCTGAAAAATCCGAGAAGCAGGTGGAGATGCAATGGATGATCGGAGAAGCTGAGAAGCAGGTGGAATGGAAGCTCGGATAAGCTCGGAGTTTTAAGGCAGAACTCGTCGAATACTCGAAGATTTAGGGCAAACTTGTCGAAGCTCGGACTGGAAGTACAGAAGAAATTGGGGAAAACCAGAAAACCCGACTGGAAAAGAAGAAGAAAGGGAGGGGGAGGAGAAAAAAAAGAAGAGGGCTGAGGCTTGGGCTTCAGTCCGCTTCTAGGCCTAGGCTTCGGTTCGTTTCTAGGCCTGAGCTTGACCTGACTCTGGCCTGAACCCAGAATCACGGAATTGGTCCGATTCTGCAATTCAGCACTCGATTCACCACTGATTGTACTGTCCCGACTCATACCGTGGAATCGGAATCAGAGACCCCCATTTGAATCGTAAAATCGTACTATTCTACGATTCGAATCGCAATTTAACAATCATGATATATATCTATTTATATAAGAGTAGGAACATAGTGAGCTCGAGCAGATGGCATTAGAACGCTCCATTATTAAATGAATTTTCTCGATTTTTTGAGTTTTTTAAAGAATCTTTTTGAATTTTTTTAGTATTCATTATAGTATCAAGAAGTCCGTACCATTCTTATTTTATCGATTTTTTTAGCTTTCTTTAAAAGATATTTCTTTTTTGAATTCAAAAGATATAAATATAGATTTGTGGGACTGATCATTATTTTTTTCTAGCTTTTAAGCCTTTTTTAGAGAAACGAATTATTATTGTTATTATTTTTGAATATATAAGTGTAGATCTCCATTTCTTAATGGGATTTTCTCGATTTTTTAAGTTTTAAAAAAAACAAATTTCTGAATTTTGTAAAATATATAGGTAGATAGATTTGTGAGACTGTTCTTTATTTTCTTATTTTTTAGCTCTCTTTAGATTTTCTTATATGTTTAAAGTTTCAAAAGATATAAATATAAATTTGTGGGACTGATCTCTATATTCTCGAGTTTTTAAGCTTTTATTAGATTTTTTTTAAATATTTTGGGACATATAACTATAGATTTATGGAAATGGTCATTTTTTTTGAATATTTAAAAATTATAAATACCATATGAGAAGATCTAGATAAAATAAATTCTTTTCTTTTCTTTTTAAAATATAAATTGGATCATATTTATATAGATATATATGATGGGGCATACATTTGATTTTTAAAAACCAAATATGATCATTTTTTTTATTAATATAGGTACACTGTATCATTTATATTATATTCTGTATAATATGATATAATAGGAGAAGTACCCTACATAAACTATGATCAATCCGCTTTGGAAAAATATTGCTACCATTTGAGTTCGTTTTCGCACACATGCACGCTTGTTTATTTCATTACGCCCATAATTAGACCAAATATGAGTTCTTCAACTTTTTGCTTTTTTTACAAATAAATTATTACCAAATTTTTGGGTTCTTTAATTTTTTTGCTTTTTTATATTTCCAGACATAAACTTTTACAAAAATTTTTGAATTCTCCACTTTTACATAATATCATGTTTTATCCCGTGCGATGCATGAATTGCACAGCTAGTTAATAATAATATTTGTGACAACTGATAGTATTATATTATTACTACTCATTTATCTATTTGATACGATCTAAATGGTATTTTCTATTTTGCTACTCCTTAAATTTTTTATGTGGGATTCTACATCTCAATAGTACAGCCAATGCAAAAATCAAACTCCATGGCAGTCCTCCCGGCTCCAGAGATGGAGAGATTTCTGACAAGCCACTGCTCGTTAGAAGCCGAAAGAAATGCTCCGTGTTCGTCACTAGCACAATGAAAACACCCACTGTAGCAAAGCATGAACTGATAGTTTCAACAACTGAATTTGAAATGTGTTTTTTAGTTTTTTTTATCTTATTTAGACTTATAGTAAAAGTTATTTTGGTGAGTGAAAAATTGACAGAATTTGGAAGTGGATATTAATAAATAACACAAATGATTCCAAACTACACGCTTCAATTTTTAACGATTTTTATTTTTTTGTTATATCTATGAAATCTATGGAAATAGAGTATAATTGAGGCGTTAGTTTTGAAAATTAGACCAGACTTTTATCCGCCGTAGCTAAACTTGAACTCTAGAGAGGAAGAGGGTAAAGTGTAGTAGTGCGGCTCCTCTTTTGTCAAGCAAGAGATTGCAGATTTAGTTATTGTAATGAGAGTATTCATATATCGTTATTAATTATTAAGATTTTTATTTTCTTATATTTTATTTGTACAAATCTACTCTAGCAGAATCCAATAAAGCTCTTGAAAAAATACAGGCATCACCGATTTAGCAAAGATAATAAATATATATAAATCATCGGTGGCACGTGCACAGCCATCCCACCTGTCACTGTCACTGTCACTGTCACTCATTCCATCTCCGTTATATATGTTCACACACAGACATGCATCTCATTCCCTTCCCAGTTCTCAGTGATCAGTTCTGTTCTTATCAAGCTTATAAACACAATTTCCTTCCAAGAGGAGGAGGAGAAGAAGAAGCGGACAGCAGTATGGACCTTGGGGAGATGGGGATGGACCCCGTCCTAATCAATGCTCTCCACGAGCTCCTTGACTTATCCGAGGAGACCCCGGAGAAGTCAGGCCACCATACCCCGTCCCGTGCCTACATCCGCGACAGGAAAGCCATGGCCGCCACCCCTGCTGATGTCCTCGAAAAGCCATGGCCGCCACCCCTGCTGATGTCCTCGAGTACCCTGACTCCTACGTCTTCCTGCTCGACATGCCCGGACTCAAACAGGGCCAGGTTGTTTAATTAATTACGTACTAGTTAATTATTGATAGATCATTTGAGGTCGTGTTTGATATCAACTCTATGGTGGTGCTGAAAACTTTTCCGGCTTCCATTTGATTGCTTATAATTAGTGCAGATCAACATCCTCGTCGAGGACGACAACGTGCTGGTGGTGAGCGGGGAGAGGAAGAGGGAGAAGGCCGACAAGGAGCAGCGCATCAAGTATGTGAGGATGGAGCGGAGGCACGGCAAGTACCTCAAGAAGTTTGCGCTGGGTGATAATGCAGACACCGAGAAAATCACGGCAGTCTACAAGGATGGGGTCCTCACGGTCACGATGGGGAAGAGGCCACCGCCCGAGCCAAAGAAGGCCAAGACCATTCAGGTCCAAATCGGGTGAAGAAAGGGACAAGACGCATATATAGTGTCGAATGTAGCATACATATGCCGATCAAGGGTTTGCATTAGTCCTTATGTGGAAAAAGTTGCATTCTCTGTATGGGCGTCTGTTTAAAAGAAAAAAGATCAAGTCTAATGTTTGATGCTTCTGTAGAGTATATGTTCAGTGAAGTGTGCGTGTGATCGGTGAAGTGTGTGCAATCAGGAGGGTATGGTTGGAGCTATGTCAATATGCATGACTTAATTGAAGGGATGATGCTTTCGAGATTTTAGCATAGTAACGCATTGTAGGATATGATAGTCCTATTAGATATCAAACATGCGATTTATAGATCAACAAATAAGGGCACGTGCGCTACACTCTCTTTTGATACTCGACTCTTTATTAGTTATTAAGATATTTATTTTATTAAATTAGGTCCAAGGGTCGTTCTTACAACCCAAAAAAAGAAAAAAAAAATGAAGCTTCCGTTCATTGTTATATTACCGTCTGACTAGCCAGCATAAATCATCGAGTACCCAGCATAAATCATCGAGTACGAGAAAATAGGTGCTTGTAGTCGCACTCGTTTTGGATCCGGAATCATGCGATTTCACGACAATTGTTGTTACTGTAAATTTGTGGCATTTTATTTTTGTATCAAACTTGATTCATCCTCTCATCCATAGAGGTAGTTATTTACATGGATATCACAGGTATGTGTCCATTCGAGACTCACTTTCTTGCTCCCTTTCATCGCAGTACAAGGAGAGATTATTGAGGAAAGAAATCGAGAAGGAATTTCGGGGAATAATCAGAAAGGAAATCAAGACGGGATTGGAAAGAATAATCAAGACTGCAATCAACCGAGTATGCACTCGGATCATTGCCTCACTGAAAATCAATCTCATCCATTCCATGACAGCACGAAGTAATTAGCTGGACGTTTAGAAACAAATCGCTGTTCAAAGCTCAATCTTCTCGACTTCCCGTATCTTGCCGGGGTGATTTTTCGTGCTGCCAGCAGCTTTAATAGGGGGGTTGGTCGATACAGAGATGGCTCATGTAGGGTTGGGTCAAATTGAACACGGATGAAGCCTTGAAAGACAATCCTGGTGTGGCATGGGAGCGGGGCTATAGTAGGATCATCCTTGAGATGGATTCTGAGGTAGCAGTGCCTTTTTTACCTTCCAGCAGCTCGAGAATGCCTCGTTTCATGGCTCACTTCGGGATATTTGTCGGATTCTTTTACATGATTAGGTCGTTAGCATCCGTTTATACTTACTGGAAAGGGAATTTGTGTGTGGAGTGGCTGTCTAACTATGCACTTCCCTTCACGGGTGGGGTTTCATGGCTTGTTCACTAGTCCATCCGGGCCAGCTCTTTTGCTGTTTGCTGATTCTGAGGTCGACATGCCTCGTTTTTGGACTGTATAGTTTGTTCCATTATTTACCCAAAAAACACAAAATTGAGAAAAAATAAATAAATAAAAAGGAGGATACTCAAAGAACTAGGGGCGGTGGTAGCCCCCAGTTTCGATGACGTCGGGCTGAAGTAGCCAAAACAAGTTTGTGACGACATCGTACCTCTACTAGTCTGCTTGCTATAACTATGTTCGGGTATATTATCCTTTTATTTTTTCTAATATTATTTATTTTTTTCTCAAGAAATTAATAAAATAGCCACAGGAAAACAGATGGAAAACAAATGAAAATGCAAAAGTTGATGTAAAAAAGGAAAATTTAACTGAAAACACACAAAATAAAAATATTTTGAAAATACGTGACTTATTTTCTACTCAGTTTCATTTTTTTATAATTAGTAAAAGAAAAATAGTATTGATATTTATCTATTTTTACTGCCCAACACGTTTTTAAAATTTAACACGTCCTAGCACGAGTAATGATTTTTTGTGTCGAAGCTAGCATGTTATTTAAACATGTGTTAGAAAAATAGATGGAAAGCTGATGTAGTCTTCACGATGTGCCCACCCCTGCACACGCAGAGAGGAACACGTGACAAAATAACATTAAAATTTATTTATTTTTATTATTATTATTTTTAATTTAAGGAGAAGAGTAGGGGGAAGAAGGGAGGGAGGGGATACGGTTCCCCCCAAAACCCCACCCCCAACGAAGGAGGTTCCCCAGGGTACGGGGGTCCGTCCCTGATGATCTTGTTTTTTTGTTTTTTTTGGGGAGGGTGGGTTGGGTTTGGACTTGGAGCCCCTTCCCTGAGCAGGTGAGGTCGTCGATGGCTGGCGAGGAACCCCACCCAATTCAATTCCTTTCCCTCCTTTTTTTTTTGTACTTTTTTTTTGGGTACTTTTAGTGTCATTTTCTAATTCATGTGTCATCTTCACATGTGCAGCGGTGGACTGCGGATGCCAACTTAGCTTTCTGTCCATTTTTCAAGTACCCATCACATGGCATGCTAGATTTGACCAAGAATCGCAATTTTTGTTAGGGTGTGTTAAATTTTACAATCGTATTAGGTGGTGACTATAGAGAAAAATCAATGGTATATTATGCTAAGACTAAAGTACAGTTTTTTTAAAGAAAAAAATATACAGGAAAAATTTATTTTTCTTTTTTTTTTTCCTCCAAATCAATCTAAAATTTCTTTTTAGTTATCATTTTGATTAATTAAGGCATCACTTTTTGTTTATAATTTTATCCAATTTTTGTCATGTAATTATTTGACTCGAAACCCTTTTGATTTTATGATTTTAAAGGTATTGCGAGTACTAAATAATTATCATGAAACTTAGTAAGAATAAATTTAGGCTAAGGACATATATGGAATTTTACTCTCTTTTTTTTGTAAGGAGTGGGGAAAGAAGGGGTTGTTTGTGTTTGCTGCGTTGGTAGGGTTCCCGTCCATCAGCCCAGATCATGACCTACTTTTGGCGGCGGGTGGGATGTCATTTATATTTTTGAGGATTTTCCATTGATATATCTATGTTTTGTTTGACATCAACTGGATAATCAACCCGAATATAATCGGAACTAGATGATTCTCGCGCGTTAATTTTTTATTACTTATTATAAGATAGAATTCAACACATATAACTTATAAATGAGTATAAACAAAAAATCTATATTAAAAAACCAATCATATAAATAAAATCATGATCACAATAAATAAACACGTACTCTAGACATATAAAGTGAACGATATGCTTATAGAGACACTATAATCTTGTAATATCCATAAGTACTTAGAAAAAAAAGCATAGCAAATAGAAAGAGGACAGATAAAATGAATTTCATCAGGTATTTATAAAGAATTTAGCGCATTGAACTTGAAGCATTTCAAGCATTTCGATGAGTTCTTTTTTATTATCGAGGAAACTTTTATTTTTTCAAAATTAATTGCTAATATATTATTGCTTGCAAATAATCTAGACAAATTTTTAATATTCGTTAAATATAACATCAATAAATGCAATGTCAAATCCCGTGGAGCTTAGGGCTATCAAATGGATGTAAGATTAATATTAAATATATTAACATATTACGCAGCGGAATAACTAACTTACAACCATAGCTTTGATGATATTGATGATTTTTCACGTCACACGATAGACTTGTGAAAACAATTAAAACCGAGAGTGTCTTCTAGCTCCTACCCTCTCTGTATGGGACATCTAGATGGAGATATAGGCCTTTTAAATAGACAGAGTTAGTGACCCCACGGAATAATATTTCCTTACATATTTTCCCATCAAAATGATATTAATTGCAATCCACAAGATACATGATATCTCACTCAAATATCGGAATATCTTGTTACTTGAGAGCCATCTAATAGAGAGATTATTTCCTTATTTTATAAAATATTCTTACATTCTCCCACTTGGCCCCATGACACAAATATTTATGAGTGAAATTTTATTTGGCCAAACTTGATATCCTGAAGTGTGAAAACCTCCCACATACCCTGAAAATGCTACACACAAATCACTTTAGGGAGACTTTGTAACACTCCCAAAATAAGCATTTTAGGGAGACTTTGTAACTTAAAAATATAACTTACACGGATCAAACTATATCCCAATGAATTCGATACTTTATTTATGCAATTGATGAAAATAGAATTCAACTTTGTTATCCAAAAGTAACAAAAGCAATACATATGTGACCAAAATACATCAGGAGAAACTACACCCTGAATAGGTCCATACTTCCAACATGACCAAGAAACTATTTTACTAATAAACTTTTGGTAATTGGATATGCAATCATAGCATATGTGTTGGCGTGTTCAATAACCACCACGCTTCCCTTGATATATTCCCTCACACTAAGATACTTGATATCGATATACTTATTTTTGTTATTCTTAGAGAAGAATACCGCAAATGTGTTATCACGATAGATCTGGATTGGTCTCTCTATGGTATCGACAATCTGAAGACCACTTATGAAATTCTTCAGCCATAATGCATGTGTCGTGGCTTCATAGCATGCAATGAAATCTACCTCCGTAGTAAATGTAACCACGATGGACTGCTTGATACTCCTCAAGGAAATAGCCCCTCAAACAAGAAGAAACACATATCCTGACATAGATTTTCTGGAATCTACACATCCGACAAAGTCAGCATCTAAATAACAAACCATCCTCAAATGGTTAATATGCCTTTAGGTCAGCTTATAGTCTTGGTTCCTTGAAGATACCCCATCACCTTCTTTGCAGCAACCTAATGTTGGACCCTAGGATTACTCTAATAACATTCCAGTAATCCAACTGCTAGACATATGTCAGGTATCGCGCAGACCTGGGCATACATTAAACTCCCAACTGCAGATGCATATGTGATGTTTTTCATTTGCTCTACTTTCAATTCATCCTTAGGTAACTAGTCTTTATTAAAGTTATCTCCTTGGACTACAGGAGCTGAAGAGGATCGACAATCTTTCATTTCGAATCTCTGCAAACATTTTCAGTGTAGGCTTTCTGAGATAGTCCTAAAGTTCTTTGTTTCCTATCTCTGTGAATCTCTATGCTAATGACATAAGAGGCTTAACACATATCCTTCATTTCAAAATCAGCAGAGAGAAACTACTTAGTCTTTTCCAGTAGACCCAAGTCATTGGTTGCAAGGAGTATGTCATCTACATAAAGGACTAAGAAAATGAACTTACTTTCACCGACTTTAAGGCATACAGACTGATCAACAAGGTTTTCAGAAAATTCGAATAAAGTGATACCCTTGTGAAACTTTAGATACCATTGGGGGCTGCTTGTTTTAGCCTATATATAGATTTCTTTAACCTATACACTTTATGACTATCATCATTAAAACCTTAAGAGTGCTTCAATTGCACCTCCCCGTCAAGATCTCCATTAAGGAAAGTTGTTTTCACATCCATCTAATGTAACTCTAAGTCCATATGAGCCATCAAAGTCATAATTATCCTGAGCAAGTCCTTTAAAATTGGAAAGAAGGTCTCGTGGTAGTCTATACCTTCTTTTGAGTAAAACCCTTGGCAACAAGTCTAGCCTTATATCCTTCGCCATTATTGGAAGCATCTCTTTTGGTTTTATAAACCCAGTTACCACCAATCACTACTGCCCATTCTGGTAATTCGACGAGATCCTATACTACATTCTTAGCCATAGAATCTAACTCATCCTTTATGACTTCTAACCACAGTGAGGAGTTGTCCTCACTCATGGCTTGTGAAAACGTTGTGGGGTTTTCCTTGGTTCCAATATCAAAGTCGGACTCCACAAGGTATACAAGATAGTTAGGTCTCCTAGTTCTTGAGGATCTCCTTAATTCAACTTCTGTAGTATTCTGGATAGAACTATTTGGTTCTTTTGTTACCGGTTGAACCAGTACTTCAATAGGAGCAGTTTGTTCATCATTTGGTTTCTCTGTATGATCGATGGATCAATTATTCCTTAATGCAACCAAAGGTATTGTAGGTACCCAAACACTTTCTCAAGATTCCTCAAACTCAATAGTATGGGTACCATTACTCCTACTAGACTCAACATCCTCAAGAAACCTTGTATTATTCAATTCGATAATTCGAGGACTATGTGAAGGGCAATAGAACTTGAAACCCTTCAAATTTATGGATTAGCCAATGAAAAATTGCTAATGGTTCTTGTGTCCAATTTATTCATGTAAGGATTATAAACCCTTACTTCTACAGGACAACCCCATACGTGTAAATTATTCATATTAGGTTTCCAACTGCATTGGATCTCAAAAGGTATTTTAGGCACTGCTTTGGGCCCTATTCAATATATACATAGCGATTTTCAAAACTTCTCTCCATAATGACAGTGGTAGCTCAGAATGAACAATCATGCTTCTGACCATATCCATAAGCATTATATTCCACCCTTCAGCAACACCATTTTGTTGTGGTGTGCCAAACATTGTATATTAGGAAACTATACTTTCACTTTCGAGGAATTTCGCAAATGGACAACTCATTTGTCCATTCTCTGTTGACCATAGGTAATACTCCCCACCTCTACAGATCTCACGATCTTAATTTTTTGGTCCTTTTGTTTCTCTACTTTTGCCTTAAATGATTTGAAAGTATCAAGTGCTTCCACCTTTTCATTTAGTAAATAGAGATACATATATATGAAATGATCATCAATAAAGGAGATAAAATATCTCTTACCATTAAAATATGGAGTAGGAAATGGGTCACATATATATGTATGTATGATTTCGAGAAGCTCAGAACTCCTTCGAGAACCCTTGGATGTCTTATTGGTCTACTTTTCTTTTATGCAGTCCACACAAGTCTTAAAGTCGGTATCGTCAAGAGCCTTTACGACTCCTTCCTTTACCAACCTTTTAATCCTCTCTAAAGAGATATGTCACAAACTCTTATACCATAGTCGAGAAGAATTTTCATCCACAAGATTTCTCTTAATACCAGCAGTCGCATGCAAGCATAAATAATTATGTTCAAAGTCGGGATGTAGATTAACGTTAAAGAGACTATCAATCATGATACCACTATCAATAACAAAATTATTTCTAAAAATAGTCAATTTATTCTCAATTAGAAACTTGTAGTCAAATACAACTAGTCTGGAAATAGAAATCAAATTTCTAGAAAAGTCTGGAATGTAAAAGACATTATTCAAATCTAAAACATATCCCGATAACAAAATTATCCTAAACGTCGTAACTCTAATGACTTGAGAGCGCCTCTTATTCTCTGAGTAGATGAATCTCTCACTTTCCGTCGGATTCCTTAGGTTGAGAAAGCACTGCATGGTATTAACAATATGGATTGAAGAACCGGAGTCAATCCACCATATATTTTTAGGAGTTTCAACGAAGAATGATTCATGACATACTAAACAAATTAAGATACCTCTCTTTTCAAGCCACTTTTGATATTTGGGGCAATCTTTCTTTATATGCCCGTCCTTCCTGCAGAAGAAGTACTTCACCTTATTGCCATCCGTTTTGGGAGGTGCCTTATGTTACCTCTTGCCATGATCTTTCTTGCCCTTACCCTTTGCACGAGTGGCCAGATGGGCAACTTCAGGCTTGTCATGCTTCGACCTCTCCTCCTCTTGAACACATATGGTCAAGAGTTCCGTCATGGACCATCCCTCCTTATGTGCGTTGTATGAGATCTTAAAAGGTCCATACTCTGCCAGAAAGGAGTTGATAATGAAATGAACCAAAAATGGCTCGGAAATATCAATCTTCAGAGTCTTGAATTGAATTGCCAAGTCTCTAATTTCCATAATGTGTGCACGCACACCCTTTGAACTGTCAAAGATCTTGCTAGTCAACCTCTTCATCAGGGTAATCACCAAGGCTTTATCTGATTTGACAAATTGTTCCTTAATTGCATTCAGAAAATCCTTACCCTTAGTCACCTCACCAATAGCTCCCTATATACTTTTGTTCACAAGGGACTTCATGAGCATGAGGCTTAAGCGGTTGGATTTCTCCCACCACTCATACTTTTCCTGATCTCTGGTGCATCTATATCCGTGGGAACATGTGGCTCCTTCTCACTGAGCGCATAATCCAGGTCCATGTACCCCAGAGTGAAAAGAACTTACTCCTCCTTGTTAGAAAAGTTTTGACCAAGAAGAATAGAAACATAAGTAATATTTTCAAGAACAAATTGAGGAAGAGCTGCAAAGATCAAGGACATTATTTTGGTACTATGCAAAATAAGAAATAGCCATATATAGTAAATTCCTCATCCCTTTAGGGATAGGTCGCAAAAAATTCAAGAATTTATTAGTGAGACCAATAAATTTGATAATTACGAAGAAATTATTCCTTAATCCTTTGGGTATAGAACAATTCCACAATAACACCAAAATTTTTCCTTCTCAGACTAATCTAAGTCCCATGACTAGTAATTGCCCTTTAGGGCAAAGCTATAAATCACACGACTCGATTACAATTTGATGCTAATAACCATATTGTAGTATAACTATATGTGATTTTCCTTATATAGGGTGCTTTGGCTACTCAGATGACCTTAAAAACCACACTACATGGTATTAGAATCGGATAAAGCCTGATTGAAACTGACCAGACCTCTCAGAATAGCCCAACCTGTCAAATTGGTCAAATCTTAACCAATTCAGTCAAACTTGGCAAGTCTGAACTTTATGGACTTAAGCCCAAACTCAGCCCAATTGCCTGAAGCGGATCGTGCTTAATTAGGTCGGGCCAAATGCGAATTGGGAGAGACCGAAGGCAGAGCCAAGTCCGGTCGACTTCATGTTTCTAACTCGACTCTACTACCTCCTCCCTGAAACCACATCCTCATCTTCATCCCATTAGAACCCAGCCACAGCAATGCCCATCACGGCCATCCGTAGCATCAACAACAGTAGCCGCTAGCCATAACAGTTGTCGACTGGGCCTGGGCTCGAGAGATGGATTGAGATCGAGAGAAGGGGCGGGATGGCTCGGGGAGAGCTCGAATCATCGAGTCTCGACCACGATTCCGGTTGGATTGGTCTGTCACAAACCACCCACCATCATAGACGCGACTTGCTCCTCAATCCCGACTCTTTGACGGTGCGACTGAGAACCCTCGACCCCTGATACATGACCCGTGATCCTCGCTAGTCTGCAATCACACTGCATTGTCAGAGGCGTTGATCTCTAGCCATAAAACAAGGTTGCAAGCCACGATTCGATCGGTCTGAGCGAAGTCACCTCCATCCACGTCGGGCTGAGAGCATGCTGACAACCAATTCTAGGGCTTGCATGTCCCACTGGCCGCCCCCTTCGGCCACACAAAGGCTAACCGCGACCACCAGAAGCCTATCAACACCTCAATCCGACTCGATTAACTTTAATTAACCCTAATTTGGGCTTATTAAAGCTGAAACGAGATTAATTTTAGAAAACCAACAAATAATTGTAATAATCAAAACCCTAATTTTTAAGATCAAGTCCAATCAACCTTAATTGGTTGGAAAAACAATCCCTAATTTCATATTATGATCAAGAGTGTGAGTTAAGCATGACAAAATCTTCAAGCCACGACTATTAGCATCAAAGCATGCCATGAAGGGTGGCTATGATCCCACATGTAAGATTAACTTTAAATATATTAACATATTACGCAGTGGAATAACCAACCTTTAGCCATTGCTTTGATGATATTGATGATTTTTCACGTCACACGATAGATGATGTAATATATTTAATTAAAGTCAACTGTACATTCTCAACTGAAATTTTTTTAAAGGGTGAACTGTTAAAACAACTGATGAGTTGCTTTCGAGCTACTTGGTTGTGGTTTCTGGGTCAAATTCTATGGTCTTCTTGTCATTTATTTGGACGAACAACTGATCCACGCGTTTTACATGGAAACTGGAATCTGAATAAATCACCCAGAAAAGATCAATGAATTTTGGGACCAATTCTTTAAAAGCCAGAAAGATTCTGAAACTTAATATGAAACTACTAATAATCTCAATTGACGCAGGACGGATCACAGTTTCCTAATGGTAATTGAATTGCAATTCTGATTCTCTGTGATTCTGCAAACAAACTACAAGGGCCATATGTAATTACATGGGACAATGTTCCTAAAATCATTTCAAAAATGTAACTTCGGAAAAATAGTTTAAAACAAGGTTCTAAGACACTCTTTTGAAGCTTTTAGTAAGTAGCATTTTCCGACAATACCGGTTCTAAAAATATTGTAAGCAGGTATTTCTAAACATACTCTATCAGAGCAGGATTGATAGCAAGTTAAAAGCGGAAGCAGAGCAAGTTTTGAAGGTCTTCCCTCAAGACCCAAAATTTTATTGGTCGTCATTGTTGTTGCTTCTGAGTCCAGATTCAACCTTAAGCAATGTCGTCGGAAGCTCATTTATCTATTCAAAAAGCCATCTTCTGCCCAATATTATAGAACTCAAACCTGACTGCAGGCCAAATCACATTCCTAGACTTTCCACAAGTATGATCTCCAAAGAACAGTACAGATGCACTGTTACATCTGGTGAATGAAAGAAGAAATATTAGGAAATGGAATCACCGTACTAAAACAGGACATTAATTAATCATTAGAGAGATCATCTATCTAACCGAATATGGCCTAATCACAAGGCAATAGCCGAACAATCAGAATATGTGTGCACTGAATTGAAGGCCAAGGACAACCGTGCATCAGCAAAGACAGCAATATCACAAAACCGGTCTTCAGGCTACATCCAGCCTCTAGAAAAGCTAGTTCCAATTGTAAGCTCTGGAAGATGGGCGGCAGGTTTCCACTACATCGATAGAGCTCCTAGCGCCCATCAAGAAACCCCACGAGGCATCGGTTTTCCTTTTGCAAATCAATACGATCAGTGAATAAAAGACTAAGAAAAGGGTATGTGTGGAATTAAAGTGTCACATATCGAACTTCAAAATGAAAAAACGAAATCGTAAAGATTCACAGCGGAAATTAGAATTCTAATGGACACGACCTAAAACAACACAAAATTTTACATGCGACATGATCAGTATATTCAGGGCAGAGGTCTCGAATATGAAGGGGTTTGGCCCTATAATTGAGTCATTTTTTTTCAAAAAAGTCACCAACATTCAAATCCCTCTAAGTTCAAGCAGCCAAAAAAATTTACTCCTATAAAATTTCCTAGACCGAGGGCGGATGACTTAATACAATATCAAATGCAGCTTTCGGCCTATCCATGGGCGTTTGGTATGAGATAATCCATGTGGATTATTGGGGATCTGATTTTAAATTTCCTAGGCTCATTAGATTACCATGTTTGGTTGAAGCAAATTACTAATAATTTGGATTCCCAAAGTAATCAACTTCCCACTCAGCTAGTAATATACTTTTCCAGTTAGGGTAATGAACATTACTGGCAATTTTAAAAGTGGAAATTTATAGTAATCTTAAATGGTAATGTCCACCGCAGGAAAAGCCCCAAGTCCCATTTGCCTGCATAAATATGTGCACCTCAACTCTCCAAGCAGCCTGACTAAATTAGACGCTGAAATTTTGCCATAATCACAACCAGTGGGCCTTTGGCTGGCTCCAGTGTGCCTCGCGGATAGTCACGTAGATATGTCGGTCAGCCCAACTCAAGACACCTCTTCTTCTTGGGCATGTAACCAAACCGCCCTATGGTTAAAAAAAATATAAAATAAAAATTTATTGAAAACACTTCATGATTAGGCCAATACAACGCTTGAGCATAGGTTGTGATTCAACAAATAAAAAAAATCATATTCTTTGCTATAAAAGAAGAGATTTTGTATCATCTATTAATATCAAAATAATGGTAATAGGTATAATAAAAAATCAGAAAAATAATAAAATGTGAATTGTGGGAAGCCAATGAGCTTTTTTTTTTTTCCCCTTTTTTGGATAACTTAAGAGCCAGTTGTTGGTGATGCCTTTCGGCAATAGTTCTCAATCATCGGGCCAAACTCATGAGGTGGTAAATGAGAAAGACATTGACACTCGCACTCTATTCAAAATTAAAAAAAGAAATATATATTTATGTAAATTTTCTTGCATCTTTAATTCTCCCTTCCTTATTCACTCCTTTTAAGGCCCATTTTTAAGGCCCATAAGCCTCCTCAATAATATTAGATTTTATTGAGTTTGATACATCTTGTTCTTCCAAATTATATATATATACATATGTATATATATAATTTCGTATAAAGTCAATGTAAACGCACATCTCATTGCTGCCTTAGGTGACGCTGACAGGTCAACGTTTTCCTGAGTCGAACAAATTTTACGCGCATAATTTGTCATCTTTGTGATTATATAATTATATACATGTTGAAGTTTCATACCAAACCAAAGAACAGTATGGGACGTTGCTTTCGAGCTGTTTGTTTTTGGTGTCTGCGTCAAATTCCTAGCTATTTCTTATATCTAATAAGAACAATCAATCCAATCGTCTTTCAGGAAAACCCAAATTGAGAATTGAATGGCTGGAAAGAAAAATCAACGTAGGCTGAGGCCGGACTCTCCCTAAACCACAAGAATTCTCTAGTCTTCAACATAAGAATAATGCGACATTTTGGCAGAAGTAATAAGCTTAGTGCGGTCTCAATCTCTAAAGCACGACATTGATGGAAAGGAGGCTACACAGGGCTGCACTGGAAGGCAACGTCCCTTCACTGCTGCAGCTCCTCCGGGAAGATGAACTCGTCCTCGAACGATCCCTTGTTGGGCCCCACTCCGACACCCCTCTCCACGTTGCGGCGATGCTAGGACACTCAGAGTTCGTGAGCAAGATCCTTTCCTTGAAGCCCGAGCTCGCCTGCGAGCTCAACTCTCAGAGATCAACGCCTCTTCACCTGGCAGCAGCAAAAGGTTACGTAGACATAGTGAAAGGCCTGCTAAACGCGTGCAAGGAGGCATGCTTGGTGTCCGACAAGTATGGGAGGAACCCTCTGCAAGTTGCTGCCGTTAAAGGGAAGGTCAAGGTGCTAGAGGCATTGGTTCAGGTTGCAGCAGAGGCTGCTCGGATCGTCAATAAGAGTGGGGAGACGGTCTTGCATATGTGTGTCAAAAATAATAAGTTGGAGAGTTTGAAGGTACTGGTGGGGATGTTTGGGGGAGAGGATGAGTTCATTGACTGGAAGGACAAAGATGGAAACTCTGCTTTGCATCTTGCTGCTGCAGATGGGCAATTTGAAGTAAGTCTCTCTTAATTATTTTGCCTTTACTTTAACTTCTGTCAGTTAATTTAGATTTTATCGGTAATTAAGTCAATGATCCGTGGAAAAGTTTTTATGGTGTTCAATTTGCCCGCTAACAACACAAATAGAATAGGAATTCACCAATTCGAGCCATCGCTATCTTCACGACAGATTTCTTTTGTCTCCCCTAAAAAATATCGGCCCTAGATTTGATACGATTGAAGCTATACCGACATGTTTTGTTGGATGGGTGGTTGGAATTCCCAAGTAAATCCCTTTCTCATTTCATATATAGAACCTCTACCGAACTCAGGAACTACTTGATCTCAGGTCGAGAGTGATTTTCGTTATACCAACCCCCTTTCTTTGCTAATAGAACATAAATATGCATTTACAGAGGCAAGTCACAAGTAGGAAACTTAGATAAAAGAAGCTGAACACCCACACAAGACAGTGGTTTATAATAGAACTACATGTCGATTTTCTCAGTTCATCTATATATATATCAGTTGATTGGTTCTCTGCTTCATTGTGCAGACAGTGGATTTCCTAACCACCCACACAAGAGCAGACATTCACTCTCGCAACCTTGAAGGTTTCATGGCGCTTGACCTCTTAGCACAAAGCACAACCGGCACCAAGGAAAAGGCAATTGCAGATAATCAGACCATGTCAAAACAGACTAGGGTCTCACCCTTGAGTCGTGCGAGTAAGTTCCCATCAGGAGCATACAATTGGAAAAAGCATTTCAAGAGGCAGAACAGCTGGTTGGAACGGATGCGGAACTCGCTGATGGTTGTTGCAACTCTGACTGCCACCATGGCTTTCCAGGCAGGCATGAACCCACCTGGCGGTGTGTGGCAGGACAATGCAGGGGACAACTCAACGTCGGTCCCAGTGAACAACACCATCTCCTACTTTGGCCTTGTTGTGCCAGGAAACTCAACTATCACACACCTTGCAGGAATCACAGTAATGGGAGATTCTTATTATGGTGTGTACCTTGCCTTCCTCGTATTCAACACTATCGGCTTCATTGCATCTTTGAGCATCATCGTCCTGCTCATAAGTGGACTTCCAATGCGACGGAGGTTATTCGTTGGCGTCCTGATGGTGATCATGTGGATCGTAATCACTTCCATGGCACTGACTTACGCAATCTCCATCATCTTCTTGACACCTCGGGGTCGAGGTTTGCCATACGAGATCATTTCGCTCGGTATCCTTGCATGGACGGGCCTGATGACTCTCCTTGTTGGCTTGCACATCATTCGCCTGATAGGGAAGGCCTTGCGTGCGTGCATAAGAGCAGTCACCCATCGAAGGAGACGAATCATGGTTTAGTGTTCAAAATCCATGTCCTCCCCAAGTCTATACCTTCATGCAGGAGTTCCACAAATTTGAACTTAGTGCTTGCTTAATGTGAGTTTTCAGGACTATACTTGATATTGAGTAGGCCATGACTAGGGGCCACGCTCTTATAGAATTGGGCCTAAATGGATTCCAAATACGATGTCGGCATCATATTCAAATAAACACTTCAATAAAGGATGATTTTCCACATCCATACGTATATAAAAGATGCGAGACGTTAGAAACAACCATAGATAATAGTAATTGATATCTTTCCATATATTGCCTCATTTTGTACTTTGAATTTGTAACTATCACTTGAAAAGAATGCAAAGAATGTCACCTAACACCAGTTATCTCCTGTGTCTGTTAGTTAGGATATATATGCCTATTGGCATTCCTAATATAAATGTAGAAGATAGGATCTTCTATCGAAGATTAAATTATACCTGATCTAACCTAACCACAAGATAATAACTGAACAATTAGGAGATGTATACCTATTAGCCAGCTAAGCTTGGAATGAAAAGTCATGAAAAGCAACCATTAATCAATGAAGGAAGCAAAGCTTGACAATCATTTTTCAAGCTGTCTACAGTGCAGTTAATTCCAATCATGGGTCCGGAAGATTGTGCAAGAATTCTACGTTCAAACGTTGGCCTCCAAGTGCCGGCTTTCAGGTTCCCTATAAGGAATTGGTTTCCATTCTTTGTGAATGTATTTGTGTTTATAACAAACTAACCAAAGGGCAGATATATGGATTTAAATCAACATAAATCAAACTTAAATGGAACAAGGGCTCTCAACTTGAACTAGGATCACCCTGCTCGTACAGATACCTTGGTTCCAACAAACTCTCACAAATTAACGGTCATAAGTTTGACATATTTCACTTTCTCAACAATTAGATCATAAGGCCCAGTCTCTTTTTCATTTTGGTGTGGTCCTAAATTCTTGAAGTAACATTGTTGGGTCAATACAGAATCTTCAGCTCAGAATCTTGGTGACCTCGTATATTCGTTCTGGCTCAGATAAATCGAACTCTGGCAACTAACCTACCCCAAAGAATAGACTTTCTATGCATGCTTGAGAGTATAAAGGAAACGGAGCCTCAAAAAACAGTATCAGTGCTGGTGAAGACTTTAATCAAGGCCTTACAGTCTCACTTGGAATCAAGGTTGTTAGAATCGCGATTCTACCTAGAATCGGTCGAGGGTTATGGAATCGTGAATCGTAGAATCGAATCGTGAATCGTAAGATTCTACCTGTAATTAAAAAAAATAATATATACAGATATATACCAAATTTCATACAGAAATAGTAGAAGTAAACATCAAATGATAAATCTTGCTGCTTCCTACTTCGTTCACCAAAATCTGATGGTGCTTAGTCTTCACAAGAGAGCGCTCCCACTATAACAACTTCTAATGAAAATTGATATAGTACCGTGGTCACGAATCTTATAGGCGAAGCTGTTTTTCCTCCTTAACTTCTTCTTGGTCTGTCCTTTCTTGAAATCATCTTTCCCTGCACCTAAAAAGTCAAAAAAAATTCCAGCCTAAGTCATCTCAAACCAGACGGCAATCAGGAATCGACAAGAACCCAATTCGAAGCAGTTCGAAAAACTTCTCAGGTCTCTATCACTTACAGACATAAGAGAAGTTTCAAACTTTTCATAAAATAAGAGAACCAACGAGCAATACTGTTGTAAAATGAGAGAGATGAGGAGGGAGAGAGGGGGCATACAACTTTGGATTGAAACTAGAATCGGTCCAATTCTACGATTCTACATTCTCGATTCATGCCATGGAATTGGAATCGCTAGGCACACCTTGAATCGTAGAATCACAATTCTAACAACCATGCTCGGTCTCTCGAATATTCTGCAAGTATTTTTACCCAATGAAAAGCCAGTCAAAAATTTAAAAATTCAGTGGGATAAACATCAACTGTTTCTCCTGATAATTTATAATGAACTACTGAGATGAAATGTACTTGTGACAAGTTCGATCATCTACTCCAGTCCGGGTTTTGAAAAAGGTGGAAACCTTCTGAAAGGAAACACCACTTGTGTCGTTTCATCTGAACATAGCTGCGTTTAAGAGCTTGTCATATGGAAATTTTTGTGCGATGCATCTGAGATGCATTGATCATTGATACTATCGTGAGAAATATGAAATGAAAGTAACCCTTTTTAATTTGGCAAAAAACTCACCAAAGTAAGGAAAATGAGAGATTGCTAAACACCAATGAGAATTTAATTCTCATCATCAGAGAATTGACAATGTCATTTGCTTCACCATTCAGACTCCTACCAACTCAAGGCAAAGAATGACCTCGTAATGCCTCAAGGTCAAGTTTTCTTCTCTCTGAAAAACCGTCACTCACAATCTTCAATTTTTGCCTTTACCGGAATCAACTTAGCGGACCTACCCTTTTCTTGCAAACATTACAGAAAACCCAACATGCATGCCTAGTATCATTCCTGCCACAGATTGCCCATCCGTCTCCCTCATTGCCCCATGTTCACCTTTGTGTTCTTCTTGCAAAGCCTACTAATCCTCAGACTTTGGATGAACAGCTGCCAGATGGCCCTCACTCTGCAGTTTTGACTCGCTGTGCCTGCAAGAAAATCACGAGGGGAGTGTATCATTATACAGATGAACAATAAGGAAGGGGAAGAACCCATCATTCATTCCCAATGCATTGATTGGACATTGTTCCCATTGTCGTTTTGAAATCATCGGTTTCCGACAATGACAGCAAGAATATACAACACATTTCCTGGTTCATACATAGGATAAGAATGATATTGTAATGTCTCAAGGTCGAGTTTTCTGCTCTTTGGAAGATGCGCGCTCATAAATCTTCAAATATTTTGGCCTTGCAGGAGTTTACTTAGAGCACCTACCCACTTCTTGCAAATGTTACAGAAAACCCATTTTATGCGCCTAATACCGTTCCCACCACAGGTTACACCTTTGTCTCTCCCATGTCTATCTTTCTGCTCTTCCAAAGCCGACTCATTCTCAGACTTTGGATGAACAGCTGCTTGATGGCCCTTGCTCTGCGGTTCCGGATCTCTATGTGTCTGCAATCAAATCATAGGGGACTGTATCATTACATAGATGAATGATAAGAAAAGAGAAGCACCTTCATTCCTTCCCATTGCATTTTTTTGGACATTGCCCTCAAAATCGTTTTGAAAACATCGCTTTCTAAAAATGAAAGCAAGTGTATATAACACATTTCCTATGCTGAAAATATTAGTTCTGATAAACTACTCTACGAATGAATTTTCAAGCACATTGTATCAAAACAAATTTCATCCTACCCCAACGTTAGGTCCAGGATGGCTGCTGCTGTTATTCAGGACTGCTGACCTCACCTCCGTTGGCTTCTCAACCGTACCAGATGACACAACTTCGAGTACTGTAGGAAGGTCGTTTATCATATTAAAAAGTTGTCTCCTGCACCATAAATTCCGACCATGACATATGGCAAAGAAAGAGAGAAAAAAACTTAAATGTCCAGCATATAGAAGAAAGTCAATTTAGAAGAGAGCTCGGGCTCTTGTTCACTCTTCCACTAAACGGACCTACATTACAGAACAATACCTACTCTAACAGGAGTCCAATCCAAATCACATTCATTTCTCACATGTCATGGGACGTCCAAAGGACATAAAACTATTCCTCTATGTTTTAAAAAAAAGAAGATAATTGTTTTGGCGTGGAATTGATGTATGAAATCAAGTCTTCTCTTGGGCATTTGACTCCAATACACATGAAAAGATGAGAACCAAACATATAGGAGAACTATTACCTATCATCCTTGCTAAACTTGAGACTTGCGCTGCAGTAAGACATCA
Organism: Punica granatum; assembly: GCF_007655135.1. NCBI lineage: Eukaryota > Viridiplantae > Streptophyta > Magnoliopsida > Myrtales > Lythraceae > Punica > Punica granatum. The sequence goes on along the minus strand of NC_045127.1, from coordinate 15,365,199 downwards.
CAGAAAGCAACCATGCGTCGCTGTTTGCAGCAACGTGACATAGCCATTCTTGAGACAGCATATCATCTTTGGAAACGTTAATAGCGATTGTGGGCTCTGGAAGTTTGGGTGGCAGTTCTTCTTCAGGAACTTTGACTTCCCAATGCCCGTCGGGAAACCCGTAAAGGGCTTGATCTTCCTTATCTGTAATATCAGTTCGAGTAATAACGGACTGAACAAGACGATGACATATGGAATTAAATATTAAAATTGAAAATAAAGAAGCTTCAAGAACAACCAGGATCACACTGCTTGTAAAAGTCCGCTACATCTGCAATCGGAAAAAGTATAATTTCATTAAGAAATTTAAGATAATCCTAATGAACAACACAACTTGTACAAGACAATTCACCATTTCCCATAGCTGATGGCTGCGCCACAACAAAATCTGGCAAATGGCTAAATATTTCAGTAAGTTACCCCCTGTTTTAGTACCCATAGAGTTCACTGTCTCAGCAAAATCCGATCATAAGGATTAATTTTGAAGTAAGTGATAGCCATCACAGCTTTTCCATTTTTCTTGGCTCTGTATTCTTGAAATAACATGGTCAGGTGATTACAGCGTCTTCCGTTCCAAATCTTGCCATCTCCGAATTCAAGAAGGGAACTTGTATAAGAAAACAGGCTTCAAGAAGCAGTCAGGACGTACCGGTGGTGAGGGCTTTGATCAAGGCAGCACGGCGGCCCTTCAAATCGTTGAAGACTTTCACCACCTTAGAGGGCTCGCAATTCTCTGTCCGTCTGCCGGCCATGGCAGAGAAGAGCTTCTCTATTGATATCTCTTTCAAGCTTGAATTGAAAGCTTTCCGGGGAGAGAACACAGAGGGGAGAGAGGGAGGGAAAGAAAAGGAGGGAAAATTTAGAATTCATTATTGGTTAAATTGTAGATATGCCCCTGACAGTTGCTGCCCGTTTCACTTTCTTCTACATTCTCCGTTCAACCCCTCTAGTTTGTAACTGGTCCCATATTTGCCCTTATAAAATGTGAATGTGGAATTTCCATGCCGTGTGTATAACTGGATTTAGAGGCCTTGAGATACGTAGCTTCATATATTTGTAATGTCGAAAATAATGCTTATCTGTGGGTAATTTACGGAATTTTATTCAATGCTTGTTCGTGGGTAATTTACAGAATTTGTAACAAGGGGTGAAACTTCTTGAGTCCAAGTATGCTTGATTCGACGTTACATTTCCAGTCGCAGTTTCCCCTAATGCAGGTATCAATTTGAGCACAGTAGGTAGTATGATTTAGTCGTGCTCTCATTTGTGTCAATTTCAACCTGCCACCAAAGTATATTCCAATTCCAAGAGGAAGTTGTTCCTCTGTATTGTTGGATGCGATTTACACTTTATTTCCGGCTCAAATCGCATTGTTCTCATAGCATCAAGAATATATCAAGTATAAGGGTTTATGTTGTGTATGGCTACTGGAGTATCAAATGAGAAGATATCGATTGAAAGCAAATGTCTTTTAGTGAACCAGTTTCAAATTTACGATCTCTTCACAATGAAGGAGGAGGAGCAAAGCCACCGGGTGGCTGAAGTGTGGAAACCATCCCTCGAGGACTAGCCAAGCGGGCCTGATTCGGCCAAGCCATGATGTGGATTTGGATCCCTTCTGTTCTCTCGATTGCCTGGGTCAAGACATCTCTTATGTCATTGTGATCGCAACAGTTAATGAGCCCAGAGGAGCACACGTTTGAAGGCATCACGCTTTTGCCCTCGAGCCTCGAGATCACCAGCAGGTGCCCCTTGGCATTCGCTTCTTCGTGCAGATGGCCTAACCCAGCACGCTCTGCTGCAGACCCCAATGCCACCGAGTAGATACATATGAATCCCTGTAATTAAGCAGTAAGTTGATCCAGAAGTTTAGATTGATGAATGCACGCCAACAGAAAAGAATATTAGATTTTTTTGGCTATATTTTTCCTTTTCTCCAACCTCTTCGGTTCGTTTGATGTCCATACCAAAACGAGTCTCTTCTGGCCTGGGCATGATGTCTATAGAGACTTCTGCAATCCCTGGCAAGAACCATAGCCTTATTCCTTGCACTATGTGGTAGTTCGTTGGGAGGGTTTGTTGCCTACCCCAACTTATTTCCCTTGCTATTGGATTATTTTTATCCTTCACAAGAAAAACAAAAGGGCAAAATCAAGAGATGTGATGCAATTTGGCAATGGAACATGATGTTAGCTTTCTATTATTATGAGGTATAACAATATAATATTTAAGATTTGTGCCTTTTTTAAATGGTATTTTTTGTTTATTTTTCTGTCTTTAAATATTTTTAAAGAAAATAAGCACAAGTTGATTAATTTACTGGAGTCCATAGCTGCTCCGTCTGGATGTTGACAAAGACGAGTGGAGCTCCCGAGGAGACTGCCGCAGAGAACCAAGCCATGGACCGGGCTGTAGTGGCCTCGATTGTGCTTTCTTCTACAAAAGGCGTGAATAGGATTGAGCTGATGATCGGAGATCGTGGGTCGGGCAAGTAGGTACCCAACTTCATTTTCCAGTTGTACTTCATGCCTCTCCTGTGGAATTCCTCTCCATCCACATTCACCACTTTCCTGCTCATTTCTGCAGAGCATGATAGATTCACAATTCATCAAGCAGTTATAAAGAAAAGCCGCATAATTACGTTTTACGCCCACGAATTCAGCATCTAACCTATTTCAATCCTCGAGTTTAATTTAGATTCTGGAATGACATGCCAAAAAAGAAATTTACATGAAAATCTTTGAGAGTGGATTGAAAGCTCTTGCCTTGCAGCTCAGTGCATTCATCCAAGTTCAATTCTCTCAAGACAGCAACATGCCTATCATCAGTTGCTGCCTGAATCGTGAACTTCCGATGAAGCATCCCGCCCTTCTCGGGCACAACCCTTGCTTTGATCTTCACCACGTTCTCCCCTCTCCTCACCTTGACCCAAATCACCTCCGATTTCCGCTGACTGGCAATCTTCCCGAGCTGAGCAGTGAACTCAGAGCGGCCCTGCGCGGGAATGAAAGACTCTCCTGCCAAATCATCATCCTCCTCGCAGGCGAGGCCCTCTATGATGTCCCCAGGCAGGGGCATGGTGTCATCCCATTCCTCAGGCAGCTCCTGCTTCACCAGCTTCACGCACAGCACCGTCTTCCCACCACCCATCTTTTCTCTCGGTCTCTTTCCCCTGAACACAGACCGGTATTTGTCCATGGAATCTCCGATTTACAACTTTGTTGGGGCTTATACTTCGATGCAACAGAATTCTAGGATAGTCCTAGAGATGCACGAAGAATAACTATTTTCGTTGAATACAAGAAAGGTCAATTTTTCTCTTTGGATCTTCACGTCCTGTTGTTAATTCTTAGTTAAGGTTCTTTGAGACATTTGTTCGAGATTTCTCTGTTTAAGGTTGTATTTTATTAAGGTAATGCCAATTAATCCGGCCGATCAAAATTAAGTAGGTACAGCTTCAGTCTAATTGAAAACAGAATATACTTCAACCACATGAAAGTTAAGATAATATCTGTCTTTATTCAGATGTGACTTCTACGGACAGTTTATTCATTTTGGTCCTAAAACAATTTCCTCTCCTACAGCTAGAAATCCACCTAAGAGTACTAAAACGTTTGTTTTGATCAACTGGGGAGCTTCCGGGACCCCATATCGGATTATGGAAATCCGATGCTCAATCATCGGGCCAAACCTATGAGGTGGTAAATGAGAAAGGCATTGACACTCGCTCTCGATTCAAAATTAGAAAAAAAATTATTTGTGTGATTTCTCTTGCATGTTTAATTCTCCCTTCCTTATTCATCCCTTTTAAGGGCCATTCTTAAGGCCCATGAGCCTCCTCAATATTATTAGATTTATAGAGTTTGATACACCTTGTTCTTCGTATTAAGTCAAAGTAAACGCACACTTTCTCACTGCTGCCTTAGGAGACGCTGACTGATCAACGTTTTCATGAGGAAACAACTGCCCTAAGAGTCGAACACATGGAGCCTTAAGCGTATAATTTGTCATCTGTACATTCTCCGTGAATATATAATTGTGTGTGTGTATATATATATATATGCGTGTTGAAGTTTCATACCAAACCAAACAACATGAGAAGTCGCTTTCGAGCTGTTTGTTTTTGGTGTCTGCGTCAAATTCCTAGCTATTTTTTATATCTAATAAGAACGGTCAATCCAATCGTCTAACTGGAAAACCCAAACAGATTGAATGGTTGGAAATAAAAATCAACGTAGGTTGGGGCCGGACTCTCATTAAACCAAAAAAATTCTCTCGTCTTCAACATAGGAATAATTCGACATTTTGCCGGAACTGATAAGCTTAGTGCGGTCTCAATCTTTAAAGCACGGCATTGATGGAGAGGAGGCTGTACAGGGCTGCACTGGAAGGCAACGTCCCTTCACTGCTGCAGCTCCTCCGGGAAGATGAACTCGTCCTCGAACGATCCCTTGTTGGGCCCCACTCCGACACCCCTCTTCACGTTGCGGCGATGCTAGGACACTCAGAGTTTGTGAGCAAGATCCTTTCCTTGAAGCCCGAGCTCGCCTGCGAGCTCGACTCTCAGAGATCGACGCCTCTTCACCTGGCAGCAGCAAAAGGGTACGTAGACATAGTGAAAGGCCTGCTAAACGCGTGCAAGGAGGCATGCTTGGTGTCCGACAAGTATGGGAGGAACCCTCTGCAAGTTGCTGCCGTTAAAGGGAAGGTCGAGGTGCTAGAAGTATTGGTCCAGGTTGAAGCGGAGGCTGCTCGGATCGTCAATAAGAGTGGGGAGACGGTCTTGCATACGTGTGTCAAAAATAATAAGTTGGAGAGTTTGAAGGTACTGGTGGGGATGTTTGGGGGAGAGGATGAGTTCATTGATTGGAAGGACAAAGATGGAAACTCTGCTTTGCACCTTGCTGCTGCAGATGGGCAATTTGAAGTAGGTCTCTCTTAAATATTTTCCTTTACTTCAACTTCTATCAGTTAATTTAGATTTTATCGATAATAAGTCAACGATTCGTGGGAAAGTTTTTATGCTGTTCAATTTGCCCGCTAACAACGGAAAACGAATAGGAATTCACCAATTCGAGCCATCGCTATCTTCACGACAGATTTCTTTTGTCTCCCCTAAAAAATATTGGCCCTAGATTTGATACGATTGAAGCTATACTGACATGTTTTGTTGGATGGGAGGTCGGAATTCCCAAGTAAATCCCTTCCTTAGTTCACACACACACATATATATATAACTTCCACCGAACTCAGGAACTACTTGATCACAGTTCGAGAGTGATTTTCATTATACCGACCCTCTGTCTTTGCTAATAGAATTTAAAGTGCGTTTACTGGGGCAAGTCACAAGTAGGAAACCTAGATAAAAGAAGCTGAACTTTCCTCATCATAAAAGCAAAATTCATGTAGTATGTGTCTTAATTGGTTTCTCTGCTTCATTGTGCAGACAGTGGATTTCCTAACCACCCACACAAGAGCAGACATTCACTCTCGCAACCTTGAAGGTTTCATGGCTCTTGACCTGTTAGCACAAAGCACAACCGGAACCAAAGAAAAGGCAATTGCAGATAATCAGAGCATGTCAAAAGAGACTAGGATCTCACCCTCGAGCCGTGCGAGCAAGTTCCCATCAGGAGCGTACAATTGGAAAAAGCATTTCAAGAGGCAGAACAGCTGGTTGGAACGGATGCGGAACTCGCTGATGGTTGTTGCAACTCTGACTGCCACCATGGCTTTCCAGGCAGGCATGAACCCACCTGGCGGTGTGTGGCAGGACAATGCAGGGGACAACTCAACGTCGGTCCCAGTGAACAGCACCATCTCCTTCTTTGGCCTTGATGTGCCAGGAAACTCAACTATCACACACCTTGCAGGAATCACTGTAATGGGAGATTCTTATTATGGTGTGTACCTCACCTTCCTTGTATGCAACACTATCAGCTTCATTGCATCTTTGAGCATCATCCTCCTGCTTATAAGTGGACTTCCAATGCGACGGAGGTTATTCGTTGGCGTCCTGATGGTTATCATGTGGATCGTAATCACATCCATGGCACTGACTTATGCAATCTCCGTCATCTTCTTGACACCTCGGGGTCGAGATTGGTCATACTGGGTCATTTGGGTCGGTATCCTTGCATGGATGGGCTTGATGACTCTCCTTTTTGTCTTGCACATCATTCGCCTGATAGTGAAGGCCTCGCATGCGTGCATAAAAGCAGTCACCCATCGAAGGAGACGAATCATGGTTTAGTGTTCAAAATCCATGTCCTCCCCAAGTCTATACCTTTATGCAGGAGTTCCATAAATTTGGAACTTAGTGCTTGTTTAATGTGAGTTTTCAGGACTATACTTGATATTGAGTAGGCCATGACAAGGGTCCACGCGTTTATAGAATTGCGCCTAAATGGATTCCAAATACGATGTTGGCATCATATTCAAATAAACATTTCAATAAAGACGATTTTCCACATCCATACATATATAAAAGATGCCAGACATTAGGAACAGCCAGAGATGATAGTATTTGATATCTTTCCATATATTGCCTCATTTTCGTACTTTGAATTTGTAACTATCACTTGAAAAGAATGCAAAGAATGTCACCTAACACCAGTTATCTCCTGTGTCTGTTAGTTAGGATATGTATGCCTATTGGCATTCCTAATATAAATGTAGAAGATAGGATCTTCTGTCGAAGATTAAATTGTACCAGATCTAACCTAGTCACAAGATAATGACTGAACAATTAGGAGATGTATACCTATTAGCCAGCTAAGCTTGGAATGAAAAGTCATGGAAAGCAACCATTAATCAATGAAGGAAGCAAAGCTTGACAATCATTTTTCAAGCTATCTCTAGTACAGTTAATTCCAATCATGGGTCCCGAAGATCGTGCAAGAATTCTACATTCAAACATTGGCCTCCAAGTGCTGGCTTTCAGGTTCTCGGTAAGGAATTGGTTTCCATTCTTTGTGAATGTATTTTTGTTTATAACAAACTAACCAAAGGGCAGATATATGAATTTAAATCAACATAAATCAAACTTAAGTGGAACAAGGGCTCTCAACTTGAACTAGGATCACCCTGCTCGTACAATTCTCAGATACCTCGGTTCCAACAAACTCTCACAAATTAACTGCCATAAGTTCGACATATTTCACTTTCTCAACAATTAGATCATAAGGTCCAGCCTGTTTTTCCTTTTCGTGTCGTCCTAAAGTCTTGAAGTAACATTGTTGGGTCAATACTGAATCTTCAGCTCAGAATCTCGATGACCTCGTGTATTCGTTCTGGCTCAGATAAACCGAACTCTGGCAACTACCCTACCCCAAAGAACAGAATTTCTATGGATTCTTGAGAGTATAAAAGAAACGGAGCCTCAAGGAATAGTATCAGTGGTGAAGACTTTAATCAGGGCCTTACAGTCACACTTAGAATTACTGAAGACTTCCTCCTCCCTAGGAGAGTTGCTCTTAAGTCTTAAAATTTGAAAGAAAGTGTCTCCAAGGGAGAAAGCATAGAGAGGCTGATACGGAGTGCCAGAAAAAAGGGGAAAGTTTGGGCATTTATCATTCAGTTGATTTTCAGTTATGCTCATGAGCGTTTGCCATGGGTTTCAGTTCAACCTTTCTCACAGGCACATCTGCACCATGAAGATCCAAATTTAGTTCTGCATTGTAACTAATTCTCTAGGGACCTCCCAGCAAACCGACATGTTGCCTGCACTGTTGCAATAATTTTAATGTCAATCACCGAAAGAGAGGTCAGGATATTGAGTCACTCAATCTTCTATATGGATTGAGTGAGGCATCAACTTCATGTGGTTCCATCCAGACTTTGGGTGGATGTTGTTTTGCTTTCTGATCTTTTAATGTTCTTAATTTATTAGGTTCCTCGCTCTCTCTATTCTTATTGTGTATGCTTTTCCTTTGCCGTGACATGCTCTATTCTCTGATCAGGTATTCAGGTATAGCTCGAAGACCTTCAGTTTTTAGCAATCAAGCAATATTTGTGGTACGTTTAGCGATTTGTGTGTCTCGGTCTCTCGAATATTCTGCAAGTATTTGTACGCAATGAAAAGTCGGTCAAAAATTTTAAAATTCAGTAGGATGAGCATCAACTGTTTCTCCTGATAATTTATAAAGAACTACTGAGATGAAATGTACTTGTGACAAGTTCGATCATCTGCTCCGGTCCGGGTTTTGAAAACGGTGGAAGCCTTCTGAAAGAAAACACTACTCGTGTCGTTTCATCTTAACATAGCTGTGTTTAACAGCTTGTCATATGGAAATTTTTGTGCAAAGCATCTGAGATGCATTGATCATTGATACAATTGTGAGAAATATGGAATGAAAGTAACCCTTTTTAATTTGTCAAAAAAATGGCTGAACCAAATTAAAAAGGGTTACTTTCATTCCATATTTCTCACCAATGAGAATTTAATTCAATTTAATTCTCATTGATGATGAGAATTTGTCAAAAGAGAGATTGCTAAACACCAATGAGAATTAAATTCTCATCATCAGAGAATTGACAATGTCATTTGCTTCACCATTCGGACTCCTAACAACTCTAGGCAAAGAATGACCTCGTAATGCCTCAAGGTCGAGTTTTCTTCTCTCTGAATAACAGGCACTTGCAAATCTTCAATGTTTTTGCCTTTACAGGAATCAACTTAGCGAACCTACCCATTTCTTGCAAACATTACAGAAAACCCAACATGCACGCCTAGTATCATTCCCGCCACAGATTGCCCATCCGTCTCCCTCATGGCCCCATGTTCACCTTTGTGTTCTTCTTGCAAAGCCTACTAATCCTCAGACTTTGGATGAACAGCGTGCCAGATGGCCCTCGCTCTGCAGTTTTGACTCTCTGTGTCTGTAATAAAAGCACGAGGGGAGTGTATCATTATACAGATGAACGATAAGGAAAGGGAAGAACCCATCATTCATTCCCAATGCATTGATTGGACATTGTTCTCATAGTTGTTTTGAAAACATCGGTTTCCGACAATGACAGCAAGTTTATACAACAAATTACCTAGTTCCTACATAGGATAAGAATGACATTGTAATGTCTCAAGGTCGAGTTTTCTGCTCTCTGGAAGATGCGCGCTCATAAATCTTCAAATATTTTGGCCTTGCAGGAATTTACTTAGAGCACCTACCCACTTCTTGCAAATGTTACAGAAAACCCATTTTATGCGCCTAATACTGTTCCCACCACACGTTACACCTTTGTCTCCCCCATGTCTATCTTTATGCTCTTCCAAAGCCGACTCATTCTCAGACTTTGGATGAACAGCTGCCTGATGGCCCTCGCTCTGCGCTTCATGATCTCCTGTGTCTGCAATCAAATCACAGATGAGCGATAAGAAAAGAGAAGCACCTTTGTTCCTTCCTATCGCATTTTTTTGGACATTGCCCTCAAAATCGTTTTGAAAACATCGGTTTATAAAAATGAAAGCAAGTGCATATAACACATTTCTTAAGCTTCAATACATTAACACTTGCTGAAAATATTAGTTCTGATAAACTACTCTAAGAATGAATTTTCAAGCACATTGTATCAAAACAAGTTTCATCCTACCCCAGAGTTAGGTCCAGGATGGCAGCTGCTGTTATTCAAGACTGCTGACTTCACCTCCTTTGGCTTCTCAACTGTCCCAGATGACACAACCTCGAGTACTGTCGGAAGGTCGTTTATCATATTAAAAAGCTGTCTCCTGCACCATAAATTCTGACCATGACGTATGGCATAGAAAGAGAGAATAAAACTTAAATGTCCAGCATATAGAAGAAAGTCAATTTAGAAGAGTGCTCGGGCTCTTGCTCACTCTTCCACTAAACGGACCTACATTACAGAACAATACCTACTCTAACAGGAGTCCAATCCAAATCACATTCATTTCTCACATGTCATGGGACGTCCAAAGGACATAAAACTATTCCTCTATGTTCTAAACAAAAGAAGAGAATTGTTTTGGCGTGGAATTGATGTATGAAATCAAGTCTTCTCTTGGGCATTTGACTCCAATAAACATGAAAAGATGAGAACCAAACATATAGGAGAACTATTACCTATCATCCTTGCTAAACTTGAGACTTGCACTGCAGTGAGACATCACAAAAAGCAACAATGTGTCGCTGTTTGCAGCAACGTCACATAGCCATTCTTGAGACAGCATATCATCTTTGGAAACGTTAATAGCGATTGTGGGCTCTAGAAGTTTGGGTGGCAGCTCTTCTTCAGGAACTTTGACTTCCCAATGCCCGTCAGGAAACCTGTAAAGAGCTTGACCTTCCTTATCTGTAATATATGTTTGAGTAATAACGGACTGAACAAGGCGATGACATATGGAATTAAATATTAAAATTGAACATAAAGGAGCTTCAAGAACAGCCAGGATCACACTACTTGTAAAACTCCGCTACACCTGCAATCGGAAAAAGTATAATTTCATTAAAATAATCCGAATGAACAACATAACTTGTACAAGACAATTCACCATTGCCCATAGCTGATGTCTGCGCCACAACAAAATCTGGAAAATGGCTAAAATATTTCAGTAAGTTATCCCCCGTTTTAGTATCCGCAGAGTTCATAGTCTCAGCAAAATCCAATCGTATGGATTAATTTTGAAATAAGTGATAGGCATCACAGCTTTTCCATTTTTATTGGCTCTGCATTCTTGAAATAACATGGTCAGGTGATTACAGCGTCTTCCGTTCCAAATCTTGCCATCTCCGAATTCAAGAAGGGAACTTGTATAAGAAAACAGGCTTCAAGAAGCAGTCAGGACGTACCGGTGGTGAAGGCTTTGATCAAGGCAGCACGGCGGCCCTTCAAATCGTTGAAGAGTTTCACCACCTTAGAGGGCTCGCAACTCTCTGTCAGAGTTTCTCTATCGATTTCTTTTTCAAGCTTGAATTGAAAGCTTTCCGGGGAGAGAACACAGAGGGGAGAGAGGGAGGGAAAGAAAAGGAGGGAAAATTTAGAATTCATTGTTGGTTAAATTGCAGATATGCCCCTGACAGTTGCTGCCCGTTTCACTTTCTTCTACATTCTCCGTTCAACCCCTCTAGTTTGTAACCGGTCCCTTATTTGCCCTTGTAAAATGTGAATGTGGAATTTCTATGCCGTGTGTATAACTGGATTTAGAGGCCTTGAGATACGTAGCTTCATATATTTGTAATGTCGAAAACAATGCTTATCTGTGGGTAATTTACGGAATTTTCTTCAATGCTTGTTCGTGGGTAATTTACAGAATTTGTAACAAGGGGTGAAACTTCTCGAGTCCAAGTATGCTTGATTCGACATTACATTTCCAGTCGCAGTTTCCCCTAATGCAGGTATCAATTTGAGCACAGTAGGTAGTATGATTTAGTCGTGCTCTCATTTGTGTCAATTTCAACCTGCCACCAAAGTATATTCCAATTCCAAGAGGAGGTTGTTCCTCTGTATTGTTGGATGCGATTTACACTTTATTTCCGGCTCAAATCGCTTTGTTCTCATAGCATCAAGAATATATCAAGTATAAGGGTTTATGTTGTGTATGGCTACTGGAGTATCAAATGAGAAGATATCGATTGAAAGCAAATGTTCTTTTAGTGAACCAGTTTCAAATTTACGATCTCTTCACAATGAAGGAGGAGGAGCAAAGCCACTGGGTGGCTGAAGTGTGGAAACCATCCCTCGAGGACTAGCCAAGCGGGCCTGATTCGGCCAAGCCATGATGTAGATTCGGATCCCTTCTGTTCTCTCGATTGCCTGGGTCAAGACATCTCTTATGTCATTGTGATTGCAACAGTTAATGAGCCCAGAGGAGCACACGCTTGAAGGCATCACGCTTTTGCCCTCGAGCCTCGAGATCACCAGCAGGTGCCCCTTGGCATTCGCTTCTTCGTGCAGATGCCCTAACCCAGCACGCTCTGCTGCAGACCCCAATGCCACCGAGTAGATACATATGAATCCCTGTAATTAAACAGTAAGTTGATCCAGAAGTTTAGATTGATGAATGCACGCCAACAGAAAAGAATATTAGATTTTTTTGTCTATATTTTTCCTTTTCTCCAACCTCTTCGGTTCGTTTGATGTCCATACCAAAACGAGTCTCTTCTGGCCTGGGCATGATGCCTATTGAGACTTCTGCAATCCCTGGCAAGAACCATAGCCTTATTCCTTGCACTATGTGGAAGTTCGTTGGGAGGGTTTGTTGCCTACCCCAACTTATTTCCCTTGCTATTGGATTATTTTTATCCTTCACAAGAAAAACAAAAGGGCAAAATCAAGAGATGTGATGCAATTTCGCAATGGAACATGATGTTAGCTTTCTATTATTATGAGGTATAACAATATAATATTTAAGATTTGTGCCCTTTTTAAATGGTATTTTTTGTTTATTTTTCTGTCTTTAAATATTTTTAAAGAAAATAAGCGCAAGTTGACTAATTTACTGGAGTCCATAGCTGCTCCGTCTGGATGTTGACAAAGACGAGTGGGGCTCCCGAGGAGACTGCCGCAGAGAACCAAGCCATGGACCGGGCTGTAGTGGCCTCGATTGTGCTTTCTTCTACAAAAGGCGTGAATAGGATTGAGCTGATGATCGGAGATCGTGGGTCGGGCAAGTAGGTACCCAACTTCCTTTTCCAGTTGTACTTCATGCCTCTCCTGTGGAATTCCTCTCCATTCACATTCACCACTTTCCTGCTCATTTCTGCAGAGCATGATAGATTCACAATTCATCAAGCAGTTATAAAGAAAAGCCGCATAATTACGTTTTACGCCCACGAATTCAGCATCTAACCTATTTCAATCCTCGAGTTTAATTTAGATTCTGGAATGACATGCCAAAAAAGAAATTTGAAACTTTACATGGTAAAATCTTTGAGAGTGGATTGAAAGCTCTTGCCTTGCAGCTCAGTGCATTCATCCAAGTTCAATTCTCTCAAGACAGCAACATGCCTATCATCAGTTGCTGCCTGAATCGTGAACTTCCGATGAAGCATCCCTCCCTTCTCGGGCACAACCCTTGCTTTGATCTTCACCACGTTCTCCCCTCTCCTCACCTTGACCCAAATCACCTCCGATTTCCGCTGACTGGCAATCTTCCCGAGCTGAGCAGTGAACTCAGAGCGGCCCTGCGCGGGAATGAAAGACTCTCCTGCCAAATCATCATCATCCTCGCAGGCGAGGCCCTCTATGATGTCACCAGGCAGGGGCATGGTGTCATCCCATTCCTCAGGCAGCTCCTGCTTCACCTGCTTCACGCACAGCACCGTCTTCCCACCACCCATCTTTTCTCTCGGTCTCTTTCCCCTGAACACAGACCGGTATTTGTCCATGGAATCTCCGATTTACAACTTTGTTGGGGCTTATACTTCGATGCAACAGAATTCTAGGATAGTCCTAGAGATGCACGAAGAATAACTATTTTCGTTGAATACAAGGAAGGTCAATTTTTCTCTTTGGATCTTCACGTCCTGTTGTTAATTCTTAGTTAAGGTTCTTTGAGACATTTGTTCGAGATTTCTCTGTTTAAGGTTGTATTTTATTAAGGTAATGCCAATTAAGCCGGCCGATCAAAATTAAGTAGGTACAGCTTCAGTCTAATTGAAAACAGAATATACTTCAACCACATGAAAGTTAAGATAATATCTGTCTTTATTCAGATGTGACTTCTATGGACAGTTTATTCATTTTGGTCCTGTGCGCACCCGAATTTCGTCTCGTCGTGGTACGCATGCGCGTGCCTAAATGCAACGCGGCTTGGGAGTGTCCACCTTCCCGGGGACGCACGACAGACGCACGTGAGAAGGAGTCGCCACTTGCCATTTTACGACCCGAAGGTCGAGGGCCGGCAAGTTACCCGGGTCTAGGGGTATGGGATACACCTAGTATGTTAAGGCAATGGTCTGTACGGAACCGAAAATTCCGACTTCGGGGGTTCTATTACGTGTGGGCCTATATCCCACACGCCCTTTCGGTACTCTAACTTGCTAGGCTTGCCATTTTATTTATTTACTGCATGATTAAGTTTCGCTCATCTTACGCGTTTTGACACCGTAAATTCGAAGAAACACTCTGACCATCTACTCTCCGACCGGGATTTTACATGAATATATGTATAATATAAAACCTTACATTGTTCTCTCAAATAAATAAAGACAAGCTATAATGACTAAATCCCGGTCGGTTCGCATTTGGCCATGATTTCACTCATGCTCACCGTATAATTTGGAAAAGACCGAAAATTAAATTAAATGCGCACTCGGTGTATGGGGGTATTGGATCCCGTGATCGACGGTTATGGGCGTTGGACCCAGTGTGAATCGAGTCCTAAAGGATCGGGCCCGATCCGCATAACAATCAAGTGCAAAAGATGTAACAAGCAAGCTCAACTAAACAATCAATGGGGTTTTATTATCGCCGAATTTACGTGAATTAACTGATTATTAACCGGGGTATATTGGCATACAAATCCTACCTTAAAACAAACAAAAGGGTGATGGATAGGGTATGTAGCATTCAACATTATTTAAACGGACCCAACAGACGTGATGTCCATAGTCAAGTCTCGAATGTGTGGGTTGTTTTTAGATTATTCTATATCCTGACAATATGGCTTTTACAAATTAAGAGTGTTTTTCACCTAAAAAACCAAAACCTAACCCTCTATTTGACTATTTGACCATGTTTGATTAAGCCGAGTTTGAGATTAATCCGTTTTCCCATGTTTTAACCTGTTCTAAACACAAACTTACACTAGGATTATGGCAGGACAAGAACCGGTAATCATACCCTTGAATCGGTAAATATGTGTGTGCATGAAAATCAAGATTACGCTGTACGTATCTCGGTGCTTTAGAAATTGTGAATTTTGAAAAGGGCATGACTAACAGTTCTTGGACTGTCGACGCGATTACAAATTATTAATTAATTCGTGCAATCCATTTAAAGAAATCAAGTGATTTAATTTAGCCAAATTTAACGTCCCGATTACCCCGTATGTAGAATTTTAGGTTAATTAGAAACTTGCCGAATACTTTAGTCTACGGATTTCGAGCCGTCGAGATGGCCATTAGTTGACCGCCTGATAAACACTAATTTCCGATATGCTCACATAATTACAAAATTGAAATATTTAAATGGGGCACATGCATTGTCGGTGGATGATCCAAGTAGAAAAGGCCAGGATATTTTAGAAAATGTACAGGGGACTGAATTAAACGATTTTAAAAGAGCAGGGACTGATTTGAAAATTCTAAAAAATTGGGGACTGATCTGAAAATTCTAAAAGATTGGGGACTGATTTGAAAATTCTAAAAAATGGGGACTGTGTAAAAAATTACTGAAAGTGTCCTTGGGCCTATTTGAAATGAATTTGAAAATTGGGACTGATCTGAAAATAAAAAAAAATTGCCCCAGGACTAAACTGAAACAACTTGGAAAGTTTTTTTGGGATGTTTGAAAAATTCTGGGAATTCCAGGACTGATTGGGAGATAGTAAAATGACTGGGACTGGATTGAAAAGAAATTGTGAAGTTCGGGGCAGACCTGAAAAGGGTGAAAAATGGCCCAGGGACTAAACTGAAACAACTTGGAAAGTCTTTTGGGACGCTTGAGAAATTCTGGAAAATCCAAGGACTGATTGAAAAATAATAAAATGCCCGGGACTTGGTTGAAAATAAATTTTAGGGTTCGGGGCAGATCTGAAAAAAAATAAAATGAGTCCTCTGGACAGAAATGTAACAAAATGGAAAGTTCATAAAATCGAGTTCGGGACAAATCCGATCACCCACGCGACCCAAGAACACTCAATTCACATTATATCCAATTAAGCAAGCAATAATATTCAGGAAATGAGCCCTAATTATGCCACTAAGTTGAGAATTTACCTAGTTCGGAAAGTTGAAGGGCTTCTCTGTAAAAATAAAAAAAATCGCCGGATGAATCGGACCAAATCGGATCGGACCGGATCGGATCGGACCGGATCGCCTGAAGGAAAACCGCCCGGAAGAGCGCTGGGCCGGACTGGGGAGCCTTGGGCCAGAATGGGCCGAGCCTGCAAAGGAAGATAAATGGGCCGAGGCCCGTTAGCTGAAGGGCGGCCGGGATCGGGAGGAAAGCGGCGGCGACGGGCTGGGGCCGGCGGTTCTCGCCCCCTGGACGCCTCGACGACGGCCGGAATGGACGTGGGGGATAGCTCTGGGTGCCGCCGATGCTTCGCCGTGGTCGATCGGGACCTCACCGGCGCTTAATCAGTCGGAATCGGGGGGAAAAGGTTACGGTTTTCCGGCGGAAGCTCCGAAACTCCGATTTCAAAATCCGCCAAATCGAGAGCCAATTTTCTGATTTCGTTTGCTGGGTCATGTCCCTCCCCACCCGAATTGTATTTCTGTCCATTTAATTGCGATTCCATTCCCTTTTCCGTTAAGATTTCGGCCGATTTGGCCGAAAATCGCGAAAATCGCGATTTGGGCGTTCTGGGCCAGCGGGAATCGCGAGCAGCCGGCGAGAGCTGCCCGGCCTGCCCGAACTGCCCGAATCGCTCTTTTTTTTTTCTTTTTTACTTTTTTTTTTTCAAATTAGGGCCGGCGGGTCACGGGCAGCCGGTCAACGCTGCCCGGCCTTGCCCAGCCCTGCCCGAGATTTTTTCTTTTCTTTCCTTCTTTCTTTTTTTTTCTTTCCTCTTTCTTATTTATTTATTTATTATTATTATTATTAATTAATTAATTAATTATTTTTTTTTAAAAAAAAAGGTGATAAATAGAAAAATGACAATTTTACCCCCCCTGGAGCCGATGGACCGAAATTGGGTGCTGACAGCTTGCCCCTCTTTGGTTGCGTGCTCGGATAGAGGATGCAGCCAAAGACTATGAGAAGCACCTCGTTTGATCCTAGCGATCGTCTGGCCTGTTGCAAAATAGTACAAACCATAAATTAGTAAATGTAGACGCATACTTGAAGGACATTAAATGCAGACACGAAGTCTGAAAAGCAGTATATGCGGACACGAAATCCGGAAAGCAGTAAATGAGGACACGAAGTCCGAAAAGCAGTAAATGATGACACAAAGTCCGGAATGCAGTGGACACGGACACGAAGTTTGGAATGCAATGAATGTGGATACGAAGTCCAAAATGCAATAGATGCGGACGCGAAGTCCAAAATGCAGTGAATGCGGACACGAAGTCCGGAAAGCAGTAAATGAGGACACGAAGTCCGGAATGCAGTAGACTCGGACACGAAGTCCGGAATGCAATGAATGTGGACACAAAGTCCAAAAAGCAGTAAATGAGGACACGAAGTCCGGAATGCAGTAAGAGGCGGACACGAAGTCCGAAAAGCAGTAAAGATGGACACGAAGTCCTGGACGCAATCCGAAAAGCAGTAAAGATGGACACGAAGTCCTGGACGCGAAGTCCGAAAAGCAGTAAAGATGGACACGAAGTCCTGGACGCGAAGTCCGAAAAGCGGTAAAGATGGACACGAAGTCCTGGACGCGAAGTCCGAAAAGCGGTAAATGTGGACACGAAGTCCTGGACGCGAAGTCCGAAAAGCAGTAAAGATGGACACGAAGTCCTGGACGCGAAGTCCGAAAAGCAGTAAATGTGGACACGAAGTCCTGGACGCGAAGTCCGAAAAGCGGTAAGGATGGACACGAAGTCCTGGACGCGAAGTCCGAAAAGCGGTAAGGATGGACACGAAGTCCTGGACGCGAAGTCCGAAAAGCGGTAAGGATGGACACGAAGTCCTGGACGCGAAGTCCGAAAAGCGGTAAGGATGGACACGAAGTCCTGGACGCGAAGTCCGAAAAGCGGTAAATGTGGACACGAAGTCCTGGACGCGAAGTCCGAAAAGCGGTAAAGATGGACACGAAGTCCTGGACGCGAAGTCCGAAAAGCGGTAAATGTGGACACGAAGTCCTGGACGCGAAGTCCGAAAAGCGGTAAATGTGGACACGAAGTCCTGGACGCGAAGTCCGAAAAGCGGTAAAGATGGACCCGAAGTCCTGGACGCGAAGTCCGAAAAGCGGTAAAGATGGACACGAAGTCCTGGACGCGAAGTCCGAAAAGCAGTAAATGTGGACACGAAGTCCTGGACGCGAAGTCCGAAAAGCAGTAAAGGTGGACACGAAGTCCTGGACGCGAAGTCCGAAAAGCGATAAAGATGGACACGAAGTCCTGGACGCGAAGTCCGAAAAGCAGTAAATGTGGACACGAAGTCCAAAATGCAGTAGATGCGGACACGATGTCCGGAAAACAGTAAATAAAGACACGAAGTCCAAAGAACGGTGAATGCGAGAGTAAGAATCACTGTTATGAGGTAGCGTAGGGCTATGTGTTCGGAGTTAAGCCGGTATTGTGTTGAAATAATGCAGTGATAACTGCGCCCTGTCGCTGGTCGTGCGCCCATGGGTTTGTCTGGCGGAGTTGACGTGTGCTCCTTTTTGGGTCCTCCACCCGAATAGGGACTGCGACCTGTCGAACGAGATAGACATACGCCCGCTCGGGGAGACGCCTCCCGGGATCTGTACACTCAGACCTGTATGCAGGAAAACGATAACCAACGATCGTTGTCAGTCGGGCAGAACTTGCTGAAATTGCGATATGTAAAGAAATCTATGTAATGATATTCCGGGAATTTAGATTCAGTGGTGGTTCGAGGGGTGACCGCGTCCCCGAGTATGACATGTATTTGACTTGAAGGAATGGCCTTTGCAAGACGGGCATGACCCGCAGAGTTTTTTTTGCATGAAGGTAAAAGGAAGGATCTTTAGGAATCCTCTAAATCAAGGATACGACGATTCGAACTCATTTCGAGGCATGTCTTGAACCCGTAGAGTCGAAGAGAGTTTGCTTGCGTTGAAAACCGCTAAACCACTACTTGTCATAGCTCCACACGAGGTATCGCAGCTCTTTCGTGGTTGAACCGACAATTTCCCCTAATTTTTGCCCAGGCCGCAAAATGCGCGACGACCTGACGGGGTATTTTATTTTGACTTTTCTCTCATGAATGCTCTCCTTTTGCTACGACCGCCCAAGATAGGGTCCGATCGCACCTCTCGGTTCCTTTAACTTTTGCTTAGACCGCCCTTTGTGGGTTTTCAGCCTAGCAATGATATAATTCATGCTCTCTTTTTGCCACGGCTCCCCTTTGCGGGATTTTAAGTCGTGCCCCTCATTCCCTAATTTTTGCCTAGGCCGCCTC
This sequence comes from Punica granatum, assembly GCF_007655135.1. Lineage (NCBI taxonomy): Eukaryota > Viridiplantae > Streptophyta > Magnoliopsida > Myrtales > Lythraceae > Punica > Punica granatum. The sequence goes on along the minus strand of NC_045127.1, from coordinate 15,345,945 downwards.
GAGGAGGTTTTCAACCTAGCGGGAAAATTATTCTTTTTCTCTCAGAGATGTTCTTATATGGAAGGATTGGATGGAGATGGCATAAATGCTGATAACAGAAGATACGCTGAAGTAAAACGGGCGCGAAGCCTGAAGAATACGGAAGAAGGCAAGTGTTGGAAGTGTGAGTTGTAGCTGCGGGGACATGCAACGGCTGTAGAACGACGAAGCACCCAATCAGGGATAGTACTTCTTAAGGGCATCGGCGTTGACTGGGAGCGCATTTTCAGTCCCGTCCATGTCGCTTAAGATAATTGCCCCTCCGGAGAAGACTTCCTTGACGACAAAAGGCCCGTCGTACTTGTATGCGAACTTGCCCCGAGAATTAGGTGTAATATGTAAGACTTTCCGCAAGACGAGGTCACCGGGTTTGAACTCGCGGCGGCGGACTCTCGCATTGAACGCTCGGGCCATCTCTGTTGGTAGCATTGGCCGTGACAGAGTGCCGTTAGCCGCTTCTCGTCAATGAGATTGAGTTGTTCACAACGTTGCTTCGCCCATTCTGCTTCTTCAAGTTCGGTCTCGGCGAGGACCCTCATAGAAGGAATCTCCACTTCGATTGGGAGGACGGCGCCGTAGACCAAAGAATACGGGGTTGCCCCGGTTGAAGAGCGGATAGATGTTCGGTATGCCAAGAGCGCGAAAGGAAGCATCTCGTGCCAATCTTTGTAAGTGACCGTCATTTTCTCGATGATCTTCTTGATATTTTTGTTTGCAGCCTCCACTGCACCGTTCATTTGGGGACGGTATGGAGTGGAGTTGCGGTGATGCACTTTGAATCGCTCACAAAGCTCGTCAATGACCCTGTTGTTCAGGTTCTTGGCATTGTCGGTGATGATCGTCTCGGGAACTCCGTATCGGGCGATGATGTCACGCTTGAGAAAACGTGCCACGGCATTTGCTGTGACTGAAGCAAGCGTTACGGCCTCGATCCACTTGGTAAAATAGTCTATCACCACCAAAATGAATTGGTGTCCGTTGGATGCTTTGGGGTTGATAGGACCGATCACGTCGATACCCCACATTGAAAAGGGCCATGGGGCTGCCATCGGGCGCAACTCGTTAGGCGGTGCTTTGATCTGGTCGGCATACACTTGGCACAAGTGGCAGTGCTTGACGTGTTTGACGCAATCGGCTTCCATGGTGGACCAAAAGTAACCCAAACGCATGAGTTTCTTGGCAAGCATAAGCCCGCTCATGTGGGGTCCGCAGCTCCCTTCGTGTATCTCTCCCATGAGACGTTGTGCCTCGACTTCATCAACACACCGGAGTAGTGTGGCGTCGAAAGAACGACGATAGAGAGTTTCTCCACTCAGGAAATAATGTGCTGCGAGTCGCCGAAGTGTTTTTCGATCACGACGGTTAGCGAATGTAGGGTATTGACCGATTTGCAAGAAATGCTTAATGTCTTCGTACCATGGCTGCTCATCGGTCGCCTCGATTGCGTCGCAGTGAGCAGGGCCTTTGGCGATCTCGATCTCGAGTGGTTCAAGGAGGTTTTCTTTCGTGATGCTCACTATGGAAGCGAGCGTCGCAAGTGCATCTGCAAATTGGTTCTTGATGCGAGGTGTGTATGTGAATGAGATTTTCTCGAAGTTCTCCGCTAACTCCTCAAGATACTCGTGATATGGCACTAGCTTTTCGTCCTTCGTCTTCCATTGCCCCAGAGTCTGGAAGATCGTAAGCATAAAATCTCCGAACACTTCTAGCTCCTTCACCTTGAAGTCAATCGCCGCTTGCAGGCCAAGGATGCATGCCTCGTATTCAGCCACGTTGTTGGTGCAGGAAAAATCGACTTTTGCTGCAATCGGATAATAACGTCCGTCGGGGGATATCAGCACTGCGCCGATACCAGAACCGGTGGAATTCACTGCGCCGTCGAAATACATCTTCCATGCGAATTTGTTCTCCTCACTATCCACTTGGAGAATCCCTTCGTCCGGAAAATTAGAGTTGATTGGCGTATCGTCTTCGATTGGGAACTCCGCTAAGTGATCTGCAATTGCCTGCCCCTTAACCGATGTACGGGGCACATATTCAATGTCATATTCTGTCAGTTGACATCGCCACTTTGAAATGTTCTTCATGGAAGATGGATTATCAAGCAAGTACTTCAGGGGATCCGCCTTTGACAATAAGCGGATAGTGTGGTAGAGCGTGTATTGTCGAAGTCTCTGCATAACCCACACTAGCGCGCAACATATCTTCTCAATCTCCGGGTAGTTAGACTCCCCTTCGGTAAACTTCTTGCTCAAATAATAAATGGCGTGTTCTGTACGCGTGGACTCGTCTTCCTGCCCTAACATGCATCCTAGGGATTGCCGACGCACTGTCAAGTAAAGGATCAGCGGACGATCTGGTGTCGGCGGAACTAGCACTGGTGGCTGAGCCAAATATGCCTTGATAGTATCGAAGGCCTTCTGACATTCCTCGTCCCACTCAATTGCCGCATTTTTACGAAGCAGACGAAAGAGTGGTTGACATTTGTCTGTCAGGTTTGCGATAAATCTTGCAATGTAATTCAGCCGTCCCAAGAAACCTTGTACTTCGCGGGCCGTCGATGGCGGACGTAGCTCCCTGATTGCCTTCACCTTGTCCGGGTCAACCTCAATGCCTCGCTCACTGACCACAAATCCTAACAGTTTCCCTGACTTAGCGCCGAATGTGCACTTCGTCGGGTTGAGTCTGAGCTTGTACCTCTTGAGGCGGTCAAAAAGGCGTTTTAAATTAACCAGGTGGTCCTCTCCTTCTTTGGATTTGGCAATCATGTCGTCAACGTAGACCTCGATCTCTTTGTGCATCATGTCGTGGAATAGCGTGACCATCGCCCTCTGATATGTTGCCCCGGCGTTTTTGAGGCCGAAGGGCATGACTCGGTAATAGAAAGTGCCCCACATTGTGCTGAACGTCGTCTTGATCTTGTCTTCTTCGGCCATCCGAATCTGGTTATATCCGGAGAAGCCATCCATGAAGGAGAACAACGTGTGGCGTGCTGTGTTGTCGACTAAAACGTCAATGTGAGGTAGGGGGAAGTTACCTTTGGGACTGGCTTTGTTGAGGTCTCTGTAGTCGACGCAGACTCTAACTCTTCCATCCTTCTTCTCCACGGGCACGATATTCGCTACCCATTCAGAATAATTGCAAACCTCCAGGAACCCTGCGTTGATCTGTTTAATAATCTCCTCTTTGATGCGGAGGAGAAGGCCGGCACGTTGCCGCCGTAAGTGCTGTCGCTTGGGTGGAAACCTCTCTGTATCAAGCGGTAGGAAGTGCTTGACTATCGACGGATCTAAGCCCGGCATGTCGGCGTAGGACCAAGCAAAGACCTCTTGGTAGTCGGTTAAAAATTCTATCATCCTGGCTCGTTGTGTAGGGTCGAGACCTGTCCCGATCTTTAGGATGCGAGGTTCTTCTTCGGTACCCACATTGATCTCCTCTGTCGGCTCCACGGAAGTGAGTTGGCGGTTCTCAAGGCGGCGCAAACTCTCTTCTATCTCGGGCACTCGACCATCCTCGTCGAGTCCTTCCCCGAAGTATATGGGTCGGGACTCTTCAAGGAGTTCCTCGGATGGGTTCGAATCGACGCGTCGAAGACTCAGATTCGAGTGGAGCCTGGCGATTTAAATAAATTGTCTTAGAAACTTTAAAGTGCTGCGAATAAGTGAGAGAGAAAGAGAAAGTAGACACGAGAATTCTGAAAAATGCATGTAGGGATTTTATTAATGATGAGGGCGCAATGCCATAACAAGAATCCCTCTTCCGTCGTGTGGCTTATGGCTATGCTGACACGCGGAGAATATCAAAACATAGATGGCCTTACACATCGGCGATTACAACCGAGTAACGCGGGACTAAGGTCCAGTTGTTGAGTTTCTCATTTTCCTGCGCGAGGCGGATGTAAGCCCCTGGAGTTGTCTCCTCGGTGACGGCGCATATGTTTGGCAGGTCAACAGGCTCGCTGTCTGAATCCGAGGAGAGACCGTCAAGTGTACCTCCGACGATGTGTGGAGGCCCAGGAAAAAAGTAGGAGAGCGGCTGAACCGGGATGCCCCTGTTGATCTTCCCATAGCGTGCAGCGAGACGGTGAAGGTGCTTGCCCCTGCGGGCCTCAATAATCTCGTGACAGGAAGGGTGAAAACCGAGTCCCCTCCTGTTCTTGTACTCTTCGACCTCGATGGGGCGGTTGATCCCCTGCCCATGTGCTCCGAGTCCGGTGCCGGGGATGTAATTGTGGCGCAGCAAAACCTTCCCCACCATACGGTCAGCGCGAGTTGGACCAATCTCTCCGTAGTCTCGAATGACGGAGATGGTTTCAAATGAATGGAAGGGGAGGTTTTGATCGTCCCCGATACTGATGTAGGGAACAGTTGTCTCCTTGTAAATGGCGTAGTCCTCCTCACCCTTGATCGTGATAAGTCGATCTTCTGCGATGAATTTGATCCTTTGGTGTAGGGACGAAGGAACGGCGCCAGCTGCATGGATCCACGGTCTCCCGAGCAACAAGCTGAAAGCATTCGGAATGTCTAGGACTTGGAACGTAACAGCGAATGAGCAGGGACCCACCTCGATCACCAGGTCGATCTCTCCATTTACTTCCCTCCGCGAGCCGTCGAAGGCTCGAACCGCAGTTTTGCTCGGACAGATGCGGTTAAAGTCCACGTTCATCTGCTTCAGCGTGGAAACCGGACAAACATTGAGTGCCAAGCCATTGTCGATCATGACTCGACCGATGATAAAGTTATTGCACTTGCAGACAATGTGTAGTGCCCGCGAGTGTGCCCACCCTTCTGAGGGAAGTTCATCATCTGAAAATGAAATGTTGTTGGAGAAGATCGAACTGATAGTCTCCTCAATCCGCTCCGGAGCCGTCTCTTTGGGGATCTGCGCTGCTGTCAGGACCTTCAGAAGCGCTTCACGATGTGGCTCTGAACCTAAGAGGAGGGCGAGTAGTGAAATGTGGGCTGGAGATTTGCCCATTTGTTCAACGACCTTGTATTCGCTTGCCTTGATAATCTTCATGAAGGCCTCAGCTTCTTCTTCAGTCACCTTCTTCTGGGGAATGGACGAAGCTTCCGGGGCGACTCCGGGCACTGTCAGGGCTTTCCCTTTGTTTGCAGCCTTCGGATTTTCATAGACTCGACCCGCGCGCGTCACGCCCATGACGCTAAATTGACTCTCGAGGTTCCCAACACTTCCCTCGTAGGTCCACGGGACCTTGCTGTCTTGATATGGCTCTCGTGCGGGGACTTCTATCACGAATGGGGTGGGCGTGGCATCGAACCCTGCGTACCCTACACCAGCTTCTACAGGAACATATTCGATCACAAACGGGGCAGGTGCCTCCTGTCCGGTCTCGTACTCCCCTATAGCGCAAACACCGATCATGTTAATGCTGGGTCCCGAGCTCGACCCGTGATCGGGAAGAGGATTTGATTGCACGTTCAGGGGTTTGACGGCGTTGAACGTGAGTTGCTTGTCATCAATCAACTGTTGGATCCTCTCCCGTAGTTTCCAACAATTGTCAGTGGTGTGACCGGGCGCGCCCTGATGGTACTCGCAGCGCCGACTCTGATCTTGGATGGTTGGGTCAAAATCAGGGTTAGGTGCTATCGATCGGATCTTGTTACCCGCGAGGAGTTGCCGGTATATGTAGGAGAGCGGAGCCGGCAGAGGTGTGAACTGTTTACGCCGCGTTTGTGTTGCGATGCCCTGTTGGTCCTGCGGAGCCGGAGCCCGTTGCACCGGCTGAGGAGTTCTCGAAGCCGGGGGCCTACTTTGTTGAATCGTAGGAGGAGCAGGGGCATAATTATGGGCGTATTGCTGCGGGACCGACGACGGAAAGGAAGCCGGCGGAGCAGAATAGTAAGCTTGCTGTGTTGGGGGTTGTTGTTGATAATGCACCGAAGGTGGGGCATACGCTTGAGTGGCCGGTGGTGCGGGCGTGTAGCTTATGGAATATTGCTGGGGAGCCTGGTGCCCTGAGTTGACAGCGTTGACGGACGTGTCTTTCCCTCTCCTGTTTCCCGCTGTCCTAGTGGCGGCCCTTTTCGAGGACTCTTCCTCCTTTTTCTCGACCGGACCTTCTATCTTGCCGAGCTTAATGCCGATGTCGAGCTTCTTTCCGGCGTCGATAAGGTTAGAGAATGAAGACGTGTGGGCCAACAAGTGCAAGTAGTAGGCCCCTTTAAGAGTGGAGTGGAATAATTGGATCTGCTGTGCCTCACTGATCGGAGGGACGTGCTTCGCCGCTCTAGCTCGCCACTTCACTGCATAGGCCTCGAAGCCCTGGTCCTCGGTCATCTCCATCGTGCTGAGCTCCAGCAGAGTCGGGGGCGTCTCCGCACAGTACCTGTACTGGTCGATGAATTTGCTTGAGAGGTCTGCCCACGTGGGGATATCTGCAGCTTTTAGTGACATGTACCAATCCAGAGCCGCTCCTGCCAAACTATCCTGGAACGTATGGATGACAAACTCTTCGTAGTCCCAGTACTGCAGGATTTTTCCCCGGTAGTGATGGAGATGGTGACGAGGGTCGGTCGTGCCGTAGTATCTCTGGAATTCAGGCACCTTAATCTTTGGGGGTAGCTGCATGCTTGGGAAAAGACTCCAATCGCCGTCGCCGGCATCGAGGCGGGAGCCGCCTGATTGTAGGGCTCGGATATTCTCTTCCAACTTCTTCAATCTCTATTCCTATTCAGTCTCCGTTTCCGGGAGAAAATTTGTGGGTGGAGCTCTAGGGGCCGCGTGGTTCGGCGTGCCCGGTTCAGAGTAGGCTATATTTATGGGAGGTGGAGCTTGGTAAGAAAGGCCGATATGGGGTTGTGGAGCTTGGTACGGGGGAGGTTCAGCAGTGTGAGCAGGAGCCTGGGCAGTTGTAGGCAGGAATATGATCGGCGGTGGGACAGCGGAAGTCGGAGCTGGGACCGACGCAGAGACCGGAACCGGGACTGATGTGGAGATCGGTGGAGGTATGAGCGTAGGTGGTTCCAACATCGTCGCTGAAGCAGGTGGTACTGGAAGATTGTTAACCGGATGGGCCGCCGGTGCGTTCACTATCGTTGGGGCAGACGTATCTCCATTATCGGGGATCAAGGTCGGCTGGGCCCATGGGCTTGGATCGACCGCTGGCCCGTACCCAGGAGGTGGGGTGAAGCTCGAAGAAGCGCGATTTGGGCCTTTGAGTAGGGCCATGAGCTCGGCCATATTGGTGGCCATGGTGGCAGCCAGTTGATTGACCGTGCTCTCAAGTACTGCAATACGTGCACGATCATCAGTTGCGGAAGATGGCTGCCCTCCTGAATATGCCGGGTGTGGGCCCGAAGATACAAGTGGCTGAAGATGAGTCGGGGAAGCTCCCCGATGTGCTGGTGGCACGCCTGCAGGCGACACGGGTGGTGGTGGCGCATGCATAGTCGGTGCTTGAGAATGAATTGGGGCGATAGGCGTATCTTCCTCAAAGACAGCTAATTGATTTTCTTCTGCCATTCTTTGCTGAAAACGAGTGGGATATCGATGAGGTGCCGCCAGTTGTTAACACCTAAATTCCATAAGTGCGTGAGTAAAGATTCTGTTTAAAATGAATAAGGTATTGAATAAAAGAGGAGATGCATGAAATGCATGAAATTTGAAAACTAATGCTGTCATTTGTATTGACTCCGAACGATCCAAAATACAATGCAAATTTTTAAAAGAAATAGTCCTAAATCGATCTTCCACCACTCCCGGGAACCAAGTAACCATCGCCGTGGAAAGCCCTAGTTCGAGGGTCTAGCGGGGGTGTCTATCCTAGGGTGTATATGGACCCCCGCGGGCCCTTTTCCTAGACCTCTCCAAAGCGGCGTTTACTCGTGCCAATTCCTGATCGCACCTCTGTAGCTCGGCACGGGTCTGGGCGAGCTCTCTCTGTAGTTGGCGCTGATCAACAAGCTGCTCGTCCTTCTCTGCGACTTCTCGACGAAGATGATCTCTTTCAGCTCTGAGATGAGTAAGCTCGGTTTGGATGGACATATTTGGAGTGGGAGTTGCGCCGGGTGACCTGCCATCTTCGACTCGCGGAGAGTTGACGAGATCCTCGTGTGCTGCTGGACCCCATCGGTAGAAGCGAATGATGTATTCTTCTGTAGCCTGGAAATCCCGCTCATCAAGGGTCGGATGCTCGGGGAAGTATGGACGCTCGGTAATCACAGTTCGCCACGCATCCAGGACCTGTTCAATGTTACTTTGGCGATCTGCGGGTGTCTGATCCTCCCGCCAAGTATGTTCAAATCTAGTTCGCGCCGTATCCTCGGGGACCGTCTGTAAGCCACCGAACTGCCTCACTACTCGCGCCGGAAAATAAGTGGTGGACCCCGCATGACTCATGAGTGGGACTCCATAAAAATCAGGACACCTAAGGGCCATGGGTCCGGGTGGCATCCACGCGGCACGCCACTTGAAGCCCCTAGGTGCTATTTCACGAAAAATTTTGATCCACTCAGAGACCTTGCGTTCTTCCACACGCAGGAGGGGTAGCAATTGAGAAATAATTGACTCCGGACCATTAAAATACATAATCGAGCGCAACAGACGCAGAGGGTTTGCGTGACTCTGAAGCCAAATTTGTAAAAGTATAGGGGATCCTCTTATCCTTCGGTCGCATGTTCTCAAGACGCGGTCGAGGGACCGGATGGTCTTAGCCACGAGGGCTACCTCATAACCACGCCCTCCGACCACTTGGAGGACAACACTGGCCAAGGCAGCATCGATGAGACTATAGGAACGAGGGAATAAGAGGGTTCCAAAGATTAGCAATAGAACAGCATGACATAAATCCTTTCGAAGAAAATCCCCCCGGACCCTATGCGCTCGTGACTTAATAAAAAATAGGAGTTTCTCGATTACAATCTCCGTGCTGCCGGAGTATGCGAGTTCAGCATTCAAACGAGTCGTGGGAACCCCGAGTAGGCGTGAGACTAGGGTTGGTCGGGTGGTGTGGAAGTTGGGCTCTACGATGTCGTGGACAACTGCGGTTCGATCGATGAGTGTCCGGTACTCCTCAATGGTTGGCGTGAGCTCGGTACCCTGTATGTCGAAGACGGCACGACTTGGATTCCAGAATGCGATGGCGGCTTCGAGGAAATTCCAATCAACTTGCCGAGTAGCCAGCAAAGGGATATCCCCTATGAACGCAGAGATGTAACGGCGGTCGACTGGGCGTAATGCTCCCCATATACGAGTAATCTCCTCGAGCGGTGGTGTGACTCTGTCGAGGCGCGGGCAGGAGACCGAGCGTGACATCCCTTACCAAGATGAAAGGAAGATCGATTTAAGACTAGTCAATACAAATGACACCCTAATTTTGAAATTGGATGATGCATGTATGCATGAAATAAAAATGCCCATGGCTTAATGAATATTATACATCGCACATCTCTCTCAAGAACAGAAGGAAAAAAAATTCAAATTGGCGCGTAGGCCGACTCAAGGACTGTTGTTGAAGTCAGGTTGGAGGATGGCGTGGAGCTCCTGCAGAATGCATGGTTTCGGCACTACAGGGACCGTGCTACGTAAGGATGGGGGCTCCCGACTCAAGGGTGTCAATTCCTTGAAATCGAGCGGGGATCTTTGGGGGCCTAATCGACGGTCCAACCGTGCGACGTACCCTTACTCGGAACCCCTATCTAACCTGTGTTTCCTAAAATCGGTCGTGGGACGCGACCCGTAGGTACCTAGAAGCTAGTATGATTATGCAATGCGTGTGCGGGAAATAAAAAATGCATAAAGTAAATAAGCGAAAAATTACAGAAAGCGATAAATAAACAAGCAAACAAAGCAAGCGGAAACGAGCCCGAACCCTCTAAGTGGTCCCCAGTGGAGTCGCCAAGCTGTGCGCACCCGAATTTCGTCTCGTCGGGGTACGCATGCGCGTGCCTAAATGCAACGCGGCTTGGGAGTGTCCACCTTCCCGGGGACGCGCGACAGACGCACGTGAGAAGGAGTCGCCACTTGCCATTTTACGACCCGAAGGTCGAGGGCCGGCAAGTTACCCGGGTCTAGGGGTATGGGATACACCTAGTATGTTAAGGCAATGGTCTGTACGGAACCGGAAATTCCGACTTCGGGGGTTCTATTACGTGTGGGCCTATATCCCACACGCCCTTTCGGTACTCTAACTTGCTAGGCTTGCCATTTTATTTATTTACTGCATTATTAAGTTTCGCTCATCTTACGCGTTTTGACACCGTAAATTCGAAGAAACACTCTGACCATCTACTCTCCGACCGGGATTTTACATGAATATATGTATAATATAAAACCTTACATTGTTCTCTCAAATAAATAAAGACAAGCTATAATGACTAAATCCTGGTCGGTTCGCATTTGGCCATGATTTCACTCATGCTCACCGTATAATTTGGAAAAGACCGAAAATTAAATTAAATGCGCACTCGGTGTATGGGGGTATTGGATCCCGTGATCGACGGTTATGGGCGTTGGACCCAGTGTGAATCGAGTCCTAAAAGATCGGGCCCGATCCGCATAACAATCAAGTGCAAAAGATGTAACAAGCAAGCTCAACTAAACAATCAATGGGGTTTTGTTATCGCCGAATTTACGTGAATTAATTGATTATTAACCGGGGTATATTGGCATACAAATCCTACCTTAAAACAAACAAAAGGGTGATGGATAGGGTATGTAGCATTCAACATTATTTAAACGGACCCAACGGACGTGATGTCCATAGTCAAGTCTCGAATGTGTGGGTTGTTTTTAGATTATTCTGTATCGTGACAATATGGCTTTTACAAATTAAGAGTGTTTTTCACCTAAAAAACCAAAACCTAACCCTCTATTTGACTATTTGACCATGTTTGATTAAGCCGAGTTTGAGATTAATCCGTTTTCTCATGTTTTAACCCGTTCTAAACACAAACCTACACTAGGATTATGGCAGGACAAGAACAGGTAATCATACCCTTGAATCGGTAAATATGTGTGTGCATGAAAATCAAGATTACGCTGTACGTATCTCGGTGCTTTAGAAATTGTGAATTTTGAAAAGGGCATGACTAACAGTTCTTGGACTGTCGACGCGATTACAAATTATTAATCAATTCGTGCAATCCATTTAAAGAAATCAAGTGATTTAATTTAGCCAAATTTAACGTCCCGATTACCCCGTATGTAGAATTTTAGGTTAATTAGAAACTTGCCGAATACTTTAGTCTACGGATTTCGAGCCGTCGAGATGGTCATTAGTTGACCGCCCGATAAACTCTAATTTCCGATATGCTCACATAATTACAAAATTGAAATATTTAAATGGGGCACATGCATTGTCGGTGGGTGATCCAAGTAGAAAAGGGCAGGATATTTTAGAAAATGTCCAGGGGACTGAATTAAACGATTTTAAAAGAGCAGGGACTGATTTGAAAATTCTAAAAAATTGGGGACTGATCTGAAAATTCTAAAAGATTGGGGACTGATTTGAAAATTCTAAAAAATGTGGACTGTGTAAAAAATTACTGAAAGTGTCCTAGGGCCTATTTGAAATGAATTTGAAAATTGGGACTGATCTGAAAATAAAAAAAATGGCCCCAGGACTAAACTGAAACAACTTGGAAAGTTTTTTTGGGATGTTTGAAAAATTCTGGGAATTCCAGGACTGATTGGGAGATAGTAAAATGACTGGACTGGATTGAAAAGAAATTTTGAAGTTCGGGGCAGACCTGAAAAGGGTGAAAAATGGCTCAGGGACTAAACTGAAACAACTTGGAAAGTCTTTTGGGACGCTTGAGAAATTCTGGAAAATCCAAGAACTGATTGAAAAATAATAAAATGCCCGGGACTTGGTTGAAAATAAATTTTAGGGTTCGGGGCAGATCTGAAAAAAATAAAATGAGTCCTCTGGACAGAAATGTAACAAAATGGAAAGTTCATAAAATCGAGTTCGGGACAAATCCAATCACCCACGCGACCCAAGAACACTCAATTCACATTATATCCAATTAAGCAAGCAATAATATTCAGTAAATGAGCCCTAATTATGCCACTAAGTTGAGAATTTACCTAGTTCGGCAAGTTGAAGGGCTTCTCTGTAAAAATAAAAAAAAATCGCCGGATGAATCGGACCAAATCGAATCGGACCGGATCGGATCGGACCGGACCGCCCGAAGGAAAACCGCCCGGAAGAGCGCTGTGCCGGACTGGGGAACCTTGGGCCAGAATGGGCCGAGCCTGCAAAGGAAGAGAAATGGGCCGAGGCCCGTTAGCCGAAGGGCGGCCGGGATCGGGAGGAAAGCGGCGGCGACGGGCTGGGGCCGGCGGTTCTCGCCCCTTGGACGCCTCGACGACGGCCGGAATGGACGTGGGGGATAGCTCTGGGCGCCGCCGATGCTTCGCCGTGGTCGATCGGGACCTCACCGGCGCTTAATCAGTCGGAATCGGGGGGAAAAGGTTACGGTTTTCCGGCGGAAGCTCCGAAACTCCGATTTCAAAATCCGCCAAATCGAGAGCCAATTTTCTGATTTCGTTTGCTGGGTCGTGTCCCTCCCCACCCGAATTGTATTTTTGTCCATTTAATTGCGATTCCATTCCCTGGAAAACGATTGTCCACGTGACCTCAAGCATCCAGGAGGGGACAATTCTGTTTCAAGGGGTTTGTGTCTAACACGGGACTTGGCTCTCTCGTATCTTTCGGTTTCGCCTTTGTTTCGGTGTGAATTTCCAAGTTCTTACACTAGTGAAATTCATTTAATTTTATAGCATTTTATTTGTCCGAATTGCTATTTGAATTATCGTTCAATTTTGTGACTTATTAAGGCTAATTAAGTTTTTGATTACAGAAGGAACAATTTCGGTCGCAGTTAATGAATGTTTGGATAGATGATGTGCCGAGAAATGCAATCTTACACATACATTAATGATTACGTTCCTCATACTTCAATTGTTTTAAGCTTTCAGAAAAGGAAAGAATACTTGAATTACTACACCCCGAAACTTGTCGTGAAAAATACAAATTCGAGAAGATTTAAAAAGTCGAATTTTCACATAGATGATCTTCTAGTTTCGAACTCAGATTGCTTCTCCATATTTTTACTGATGTTGTCGCATCTTTTTTCTACTGTGGTTGAGGATTAGTGCAGAGGGAGAGGACTGGAAGGTTGACACTAAGGGACCTTGCGGCTTACAAATTGGTGGCACGGGTTTTTCCCATTGAGGAATGTCCTCTAAAAAATGGCGTAGCCATTCAGCTTCTTCTCCACATTTATCTAGAGCAATAAACTCAGATTCCATTGTGGACCTAGCGATAACAGTTTGTTTCGAGGACTTCCATGAAACTGCTGCACCTGCTAGTGTGAACACATATCCACTAGTGGATTTTGAATCCGTTATATCAGATATCCAATTCGCATCACTGTATCCCTCTAGGACAGCTGGATATCTGGTATTGTGCAGCCCGTAATCTCGAGTGTATCTAAGGTATTTGAGTACCCTGACAATTGCCTTCCAATGGTCTCCACTCGGATTACTCGTATATCTACTGAGTCTACTAACCGAGTATGCAATATCCGGCCTAGTACAACTCATCAGATACATCAGACTTCCAATGACTCGCGAGTATTTTAACTGAGAAATACTCTCTTTTCTATTCTTTGATAGATGAAGATTATTGTCTATTGGAGTCTTTGAAATTCCAGAATCATTTTTGATAAATTTTTCCAGAATTTTGTCTATGAAGTGTGACTGACTCAAAATTAGTCCATCTGATGTTCTCATGATTTTAATTCCTAAAATCACATCAGCGAGTCTCATATCTTTCATATCAAATCTTGAATTCAACATATTCTTCGTAGATTTGATCATTCTGTCATCACTACCAACAATGAGTATGTCATCCACGTAGAGACATAAAATGACGTAACCATTTTCTGTTTCTTTAATGTATACACATTTATCACACTCATTGATTTTAAATCCTTTGGAAATCATTGCATTATCGAATTTTTCGTGCCACTGTTTTGGCGCTTGTTTTAACCCATACAATGATTTGACCAATTTACAGACTTTCCTTTCTTTTCCTGGAGCCACGAACCCCTCGGGTTGTTCCGTATAGATTTTTTCATCTAAATCTCCATTTAGGAAAGCTGTTTTCACATCCATTTGATGAACTTCCAAATTACGCAATGCCGCAACTGCAAGTATCATCCTAATGGAATTTATTCTTGTCACAGGAAAATAAGTGTCAAAATAGTCCAAGCTTTCCTTTTGCTTGTATCCCTTAATTACAAGCCTGGCCTTGTACTTATCAATGGATCCATCTGCTTTCATTTTCCTTTTAAAGATCCATTTGGATCCTAAGGGTTTACAACTAGTGGGGAGATCCACTAATTCCCAAGTGTGATTTCGCAGAATCGAATCAATTTCACTTTTGATTGCCTCCTTCCAGAGAGGTCCCTCAGAGGAATTCACTGCTTGAGCATAGCTTTGTGGTTCATTTTCTAACAAATATGTCAGAAAATCATTCCCGAATGATTTTTCAATTCTAGCTCTTTTGCTGCGTCTAGGTTCAATCTCTTCATCCGAACCCTGCCTTTCATGATCTACGTCATGAAGTCCATCATTCATAGTGCGTGAGGTTCGTTTCGATGAACTCGATGCCTCATTCAATTTACATGGAAATACATCTTCAAAGAACGATGCAATCCTTGATTCCATTATCGTGTTCTTGTGTATATCGGGAATCTTAGATTCATGCACAAGAAATCGATAAGCACTACTATTATGTGCATAGCCAATAAAGATGCAGTCCACCGTTTTAGGACCGATCTTTACTTTCTTTGGTGCCGGAACGACTACTTTTGCCAAACACCCCCACACTCGCAAGTGATCGTAGGATGATCTCCTACCTCTGAATAATTCATACGGTGTCTTTTCCCTTTTCTTTCGAGGCACCTTATTTAATAGGTAATTGCTTGACATTATTGCTTCACCCCACATATTTTGAGGTAATCCTGAACTTAATATCATCGCATTCATCATGTCTTTCAATGTGCGATTTTTGCGTTCAGCAACACCATTCGATTGAGGTGAATAGGATGCAGTCACTTCGTGTATAATTCCGTATTGTGCATAGAATTCCCTGAAAGGCGTTACGTATTCGCCTCCTCTGTCACTCCTCAATCTCTTGATTTTCTTGTTGAGTTGATTCTCAACTTCATTTTTATAGAGAACAAATTTCTCTATGGCCTCATCTTTGCTTTTCAACAAATATACATAACAGTATTTTGTACTATCATCGATAAAGGTAATAAAATAATTATTACCTCCTCTTGTTGTTGCGAACTTTAAATCGCATACATCACTATGAATTAGATCAAGTGGCTCGGTGTTCCTTTCAATCGTTTGAAAGGGTGACTTTGTCAATTTTGCCTCAACACAAATTTCACATTTGTGCTGTGAATCAATTTGGAATGTAGGTATGTGATTCAAGTTAATTAATCTACGCAAAGTATTATAATTAACATGACCTAGTCTTCCATGCCACAAATCAGGAGACTCAATCAAATACGCAGAAGAACCAGAATTCTTATTGATTATGGTCATTACATTGAGCTTAAAAAGCCCATCACACACATATCCCTTTCCTGCGTACATTCCAGACTTGGACAGAATAACTTTGTCCGACTCAAAAACCATCCTGAACCCATGTTTGTTCAGCAATGACCCGGAGACTAAATTCTTCCGAATCTCAGGTACGTACAATACATTGTTCAGAGTCAACTCCTTTCCTAAAGTCATCTTTAAGACTACCTTGCCTTGACCTTCAACAGCAGAATGGGCAGAGTTTCCCATATAGATCCTCTCCCCAGTGACTGGTTCGAGCATAGTGAATAGGTCTCTGTTTGAGCACACATGTCTGGTGGCACCGGTATCAAGCCACCATTCCTTTGGGTTGGACCCAATGAGGTTCACCTCTGAAACCACAGCAGATAGGTTGATATCTGCCACATCTCGAGCCATTTCATTAACCACGTTTGCTTCATGGTCCTTTTTCCTTTTTGGGAGCCTGCAGTCAGCAGATCCGTGACCTTTCTTATCACAGTTGAAGCATTTCCCCTGAAACTTGGGCTTGAAGACTCCTCCATTCGTACCCAGCTTCTTCTTGCCTTTTTTGTTCTTAGAGCTTTGCCCTTGCTCCATGACATTTACCTTAGCAGCAGGGAGGATGAGATCCTTTCCGGAGTTTTTATTGTCTTCTTCAATTCGAAGCTTGACAACAAGATCTTCCATTGTCATCTCCTTTCGTTTATGCTTTAGATAATTCTTGAAATCCTTCCAACCAAAAGGTAGCTTCTCAATGACAACAGCCACTTGGAAGGATTCACTTAGAGCCATCCCCTCAGCCTGAATCTCATGTAAGAGCACTTGCAATTATTGCACTTGACTCATTACGGTCCTTGAATCCACTATTTTAAAATCGAGGAATCGTCCGACGAGAAATTTCTTTGCACCGGCATCCTCTGATTTATATTTACGGTCCAAGGATTCCCATAGTTCCTTTGCCGTCTTAAACCCCTAATAGACACTATACAGGGAATCATGAAGACTATTCATGATATAATTCCGGCAGAGATAGTCGGAGTGCTTCCAAGCGTCAACCGCACTGAGAGCCTGCACATCTGACTCCCCCATAGATAGGGTTGGAGCATTTTCAGTCAAAAATCTTGCAAGGTTCAGAGTTGTGAGGTAGAATAGCATCTTTTGCTGCCACCTCTTGAAGTTCAACCCATTGAACTTCTCGGGCTTCTCGACATGGTTCACAGGGACCATCGAGGGAGCAGCCACGTTTTGGCTAACCAAATGGTTAGGCAAGATAGGAGCAGGGCCGGAGCCAGTAGTCTGGCTTCCGTTGGTCGTATCTCCATCGTTCCCTGACGCCATTCGAATCGTTCAAATAACAAATTATGTTTCAAGAATGTAATCAAAAACTTAATTAGCCTTAATAAGTCACAAAATTGAACGATAATTCAAATAGCAATTCGGACAAATAAAATGCTATAAAATTAAATGAATTTCACTAGTGTAAGAACTTGGAAATTCAAACCGAAACAAAAGCAAAACCGAAAGATACGAGAGAGCCAAGTCCTGTGTTAGACACAAACCCCTTGAAACAGAATTGTCCCCTCCTGGATGCTTGATGTCACGTGGACAATCGTTTCCTAGGGTAAAACGGCAACAAGCGAAGCAGCAGCACGAACAGCAACGCTTCAGCGAACTCGAAGAGAAGCGTAAACACTTTTGAGGTCGAATCCTTCGTAGAAAAATTGTAGCCAATCACTTGTGCAATTTCCTTTTAGTCTCAGTAAAAGGAAGCTCTTCTTCTCTAGGGAATTGCAACCAAGGGAAGACTTTTCTTCTCTTTTCTTTTCCTTTTCAGAAAACGGCTACAGGAAGCAAATGGCATGAGGCTCTTGCCCTTTTCCTTTTGCCGTGTGCTCCTTTTATAGACTACGGGTTCCATCCGTTATATGACTCTTCCTATTCTCCTTTTATGGGGAATAACTCACATATATTTAATATATGTGTTAATTGTATTTGATTATTCATGAATGCAATTCATTCATTTCTTGTAACCACCAAGAAAATCAAGAGTCATTAGCTCGTGAGCAATTTTCTCATTCACCCATTAGCCATAATTTCCAACACCTTCCTTCTTTGGGAAATGGAAAATCAGAAAATATCCAGAGTTGATATCTAAAGGGAATGATTATAACAGCACAACCTGTACAGCTAGGGAAGTCCTAGGATTTGTTCCATCCTGACTGTTCTGCTCAGGTTCTGTTTGTTGGTCGGTTGGGGGAGCATCTTCCGGTGGTTCGAGGGTAGATTAGAGCTATTCTCTAGCTAGCTTCGTTTACTGACCGCATCTAAATAGATATAGTTTCCCTAGTTATAGTAACAAACTGAAGGTCCATGTGAACCTCAATAAGACCAGTCTCCTCCCGTTTCCTTTTTTTCTTTTTCAAAGTTTCCCAAATTCATTATTTTTTTTTAATTTCTATGACTTATATGAGGTTTCAATTTTATCCCTCTAATCTTTTTCACTTGTTTCATTGTAACAAGCTCATTTCGACAGAGTACATGCTATTTATGTGGTAAAAAGGTTAATCTATAATTATTTTAACGTAATATGTATATATATTTTACATCATTATAAAAAGATTCTTTTAAAAATAACTTCTAATTAATTGATGTACCCATTTATCTTGAAATTGTTTATTGTCTGTCAAATAACCCAGTTCGAATCATTAAAGTAAATCCATTTCTAGTGTCGCACACAAAAAAGAGTATAAATGGGCATTTTATATTTATATCCTTCCAACTTTTTCACCTCTTTTCTAGGTCACTAACCCTTGAAATTATTGACTTTCTTCTGAATATTTTTCGCTATCAAACGTGCTCCACTATATGCTATTTTAGTTAGTATTCTTTTTTGTAAGATAATATTAAAATATATATTGATTTAAATGTATCCTACAAGACTTAGATAAAATAAAATTATCAAAATAATATGAAATTAGCTAAGTTGGATTGAGTAGATATTTATTAAGTATATAAATTTTCTAACTTATAGGTTTTTCTAACAGTAAGCAGTATGTGAAATAATCATTAAGAATCATGAATTAAGAAAACAAAGGAGTAGAGTAGGATTTATATGTAGCTAATATGATCAACAATGAGATCCACTCCACTTATCGGAAAAAGACTCACCTACCATATCTATTTTAAGTTTATTTCTACGGTTATTATCTTTTTCTTGTAACAAGAGAGGTAATAAATAGGACAAAATTGACAATTTGGTCCCTGAAATATACACCTCACGGCAAGTTTGTCCCTCAAATATATTCAGTGTACTAATTGGTCCGGACGTTGCAAACGTTAGGACGAATTGGTCCTTCCGTTCGAAAAAATGAGAGATCCTTGATGGAACTTGCCCCTGGACGCCGTTAATTGCACTGTTGGTCATCCCTCGAAGTGAAAAGGCTTCCCCCCCCTCCCCCCCCCCCCCCCCCCCCCCCCCCCCCTCTCAAATTGCTATTCGCTCAAACCCTAATTGAGCTTGTTGCTTCCCCTGCAATCATCAAATTCACCCAAACGCCTCAAGATTTCTGCAATTGAGAGTGTCGCCCGTGATGTTCCGAAGTTGCAATCATGGTTGTTGGTCGTTTTCCGGTGAGAACCAAAACCGCTTGGTTGTGAAAAACTGGGTGAGTTTCGATTTCGTGAAAAACACTAAAGATAAGGTGACAAGTATCAGATTACACTTTGTTAAGCATTCCTTCTGATTAAAAGAAGAAAGTTGTCCTTTTGTTATCTAGACAAATTGAAACAAGCGAAATATAAGTGCAATTTTTGTACGTGAAATAAAGAACCGTGTTCTCCTGCTGTGGTTTGCCTATTAGAATGTTGCCAAATTTGATTTTTAATCAAGACTGGCGTGCGTTTAAGGTTTGTTGCAGATGAGTAGTTCGAGAATTCAGATGCTGTAATAGCAACAGAAAGCTTCTGAAGCTCTGGTACCATTTCTGGCGAATTTAATTCTGTGAAACCACTTCTTGTTCGGTTAACTTGTGTCCACAATAGTTTGTGAACGGTAAGGAAAACGAAGGATATCTGAATGTGTCACCTGTTGGAATATTCAGCGCAAGGAAGAGATGACAGGCAAGACTCAAGGAAGAAAAAGAGGAAGGCCACGGAAGTATTGTGAGTTTGCTACTGAATTTCTTATGAATGCCAAATATGAAAATTGGAAATACATATATCATTACATTTAGCGCATAGTCTTTATTTTTCCTTCCCAAATAATTCCGATGTAAGTTTTATGTATAAAGCTCGGCTTACCGGCATATTTTCCATTGCCTTGCTTAAATGTTTCCTGATAATCAAGGAAAATTTCAATTCATTGTATCAAATAGATGATACAAGTGTTCAACTCTCATGCAGGCTCGGATGATGGCCTACTTCAGTCAACAATGTGCGGTTCACACCCTCGAGTTGGTATGAGCAACTACCAAGTAGTATTATTTCATTTGTATTCTTGGCCATTATGACTTGCAGCTTTCTCAGAACTCCGTTGTTTCTGTGTTTAGTTTTCTAATCAAATTCATGCCTTCTCCCGCAAAGGACACTTGTCTCTTAGGGATGATGTTCAAATGGCTTCGAGGGGAGAAGCAGAAACTCGAACTGAGACAGAAACTTCTGCTAAGATGATCGTCGTGACTCCACGAGGTGAGAGCGAGTCCTTGCCTTTTGAGAAGAGCTCACCAGCTTGGAAAGCGGTTCAGTCTATGCAAGTGTTCCAAAATTCCCTCAAAATCCTCATTTTCTTCCTCTGACCAAGTACCGGAAGAGTTTCCGTGAAGGGATGGCCATCGGTCATATGGTAACGTTGGCTATCGGTCATATGGTAATGTTTGTGAATGTTGTTGAAGAAGCATTCAGGCCGAAGATCACTGACCCTGTGCACAGCTTTATGACATGTCTTGAAGCACTTCAAGACCTAGAACCTCACGAATTTCATGTCAATGCCACTAAAGCTCGTCTAACGAAAATGCTCTCAGTAATAGAGCAGCTGCATAAGCTGCACAATGAGGGTGTAGAAGTGGAAGGTCGAATCTCGGAGCTGACTTATGAGAACGA
This sequence comes from Punica granatum, assembly GCF_007655135.1. Classification (NCBI taxonomy): domain Eukaryota; kingdom Viridiplantae; phylum Streptophyta; class Magnoliopsida; order Myrtales; family Lythraceae; genus Punica; species Punica granatum. The sequence continues at coordinate 15,325,221 of NC_045127.1, read as the reverse complement.
CGAAATAGAGGAAGAGATTGTGAAGCTCAATGAGAAGATAAGGAATCTGCAAGATGAACTTGCCTGTGCTGCAGCTAAGAAGGAGAATAAAGATTCAGAGATTACTGCTCTAAGAGAAAGTTTAGCTACTTTCTCAGCATCAATCCAGAGTGTCCAGCTCGATCTTAAGGGTGTAACTTAGTTTAGTTGAGAGCACTAAGCTTAAATAGTTGAATGAGCTGGTTCTGAAATTTGGTATCTTGGTCGTTCCGTCTCCTGTCAAGCTCGTCCTTTAGCACTGAAATCAGAGTTAATAGTTTTATTGCCTCAAACTTGGTTAGGTAGTTCGCCGCAATCTGAAATGTAAACTGTAAATCAAGGTTGTTGAACCTGCCATAGCAACAACACTTGACGTGTGAAGGTATTTTAACATGCTTTCGAGGTTCAAAATCATTTTAATGGATAAAAATTTCATTTATCACGCATCCCGATGGTTCTGTAATTATTCGAGTGTACATTGTGAGGATCTTATTTGTACATCTATTCATTCATTTGTAAGGATCCCCGATCGGCAAGCGAGAGGTCCGAGTGTTGTACCGATCAAGTTGGTCTATTAATGCCTAGAGTCGAGTAAGCCCGATTACTCGCGGTTTCGGTTCACGCAGGGAGTCGACCGCCATGGTTTGACGATCTGTAAACGTTAGGATAGTGAACCGGTTCCTCGACGCACGAGCCTACTCATCTTTTGGATTCTTGGCCCAACTTGATCAATTCATCGGTTTTACGGTGTCAAAACGGGCGAGTTAAGTGCAACCTTAAATCACGTGGTAAATAAACAAAATGTCAAGCCTAGCAAACTAGAGTACCGAAAGGGCGTGCGGGATATAAGCCCACACGTAATAGAATCCCCGAATTCGAAATTTCTGGTTCCGTATGACCATTGCCTTAGCATTTAGGTGTACCTCGTACCCCTAGACTCGGGTAACTTGTCGGCCCTCGACCTTCGGGTCGTAAAATGGCAAGTGGTAACTCCTTCTCATGTGCGTCCATCGCGCGTCCCCATGGGAAGGTGGATACTCCCAAGCCGAGTTGCATAGGCTTCGCGCATGCGTGCCCCGACGAGATTGAAATTCGGGTGCGCACATCGGGGGATCTAGATGAGTTGTGTGATTTATTCCGACGATTCCACATTGAGCCTTGAGAAGGCTAGCACTGTGTCAGGTAGGCATCTGGCGTCAAGTTTCCCCAAAGAGGACCTCCGGATATGGATTTCCACTGAAAATGGCCTTTTGTGCTCCCCGGAGGTTACTCGGGAAACCGAGAAGGGTTTTACTGTCTGTTTTGCCCAATTGCGAATGTCTGCTGGAGTTTTCAAGGCAATGCAGTATGAACTTCGTTTGCCGTAATTCCTTCAGACCAATCTCCGGTTATACTCTTCCGAAGAGGGGTATGTCCGTTTTGTCGCTCGGAAGTCATTCAGGGTGTCTGTATGGCTTCCAAAAGACAATCTGAAGCACTGTTCGTGCTCTGTATGATTGTGGGGCATGGCCGCATCTGATAATTGGAATTAACTTTTCTCTGAGAAACTAGCATTTTTGGACTTCCACTGAAAAGTTGTCTGTATACAAAAAGTTGTTCTGTATAGAGCAAATGATTTGCGAAATGCGTTTGAAGACACTTTTCATCTGTTTGGCATCGATGTGGATTTTTGAAGTACAATATTGACTATCTTCCGATGGACGAGCGAACTATCGGAAAATATGATTGTCCATGTAGTACACTGGAAATGTCGATTTTGGACATTGTTGAGCTCTCTGGTCGCTCTATTAGCTTCTGTTGATCAAGGCCGCTCATCTGTCATGTGCATATGTCATCTGCTCAATTTGCCGACTTGAGGTGAATAGTGATTTATTGCTCTGCCGAGCCATTTTCTGTATTCCTGCTCAAGTCATGGTCTGGACCATTGCTGATATCGTTGTTTGGAATGGTGAGCCAAAATGGGATGCTGACATCCTCCCCTCGTCTTTGGATACGTCAGGAAAAACCGTGCAGGAGCTCAAAGTTTGTTTACTACAGGTCGGGGGATGTTTCCCTAACGCCAAGTGAGCAAGAATGTAGGAAGGTAGTGTGAGTTAAGTGCAAGAAAAAAAAAAGAAAAAAAAATAGCTCGATGTGGTTAAAAAGTAAAGATCGGGATAGATCCAAAACAGAAATTTAAAAAAGGGGCAGACCCGAAAATGAATTTAAAGGTGGGATGGACCTTGAATAGGAATTTGAAGATGGGATGAACTCGGAATGCGCAAGGCGCGATAGGAATTTAAACATTGGGACAGACTCGGAATAGGAATTAAAAGACGAGACGGACTTGAAAGCTCAGGGCGCGGCAAGAGTTTAAATATCGGGACAGACTCGGAACAAGAATTTAAACATCGGGACGAACTTGAGACATGAATTTAAAGACAGGACGGACCCGACATAGGAATTTAAACATCAGGACGGATCCGATACAGGAATTTAAAGACGGGACAGACCTGGAATGCTCAGGGCGCTACAACAATTTAAACTTAGGACGGACCCGGAATAGGAAAGCAAAGACGGGATGGACTCGGAACAAGAATTTACAGGCTGGAATGGACCAGGAACAGGAATATAAAGACGAGACTAACCCGAAATGCGTAGGCGCAACAGGAATTTAAACATCGAGACAGACTAGGAACAAGAATCTAAAGACAAGACATACTAGGAATGCGTAGGGTGCGACAAGAGTTTAACATCGGGACAGATCCGGAACAGGAATTTAAAGACGGGACAGACCCCGAATGCGCAGGACACGACAAGAGTTTAAACATCAAGATGGACCTGAAACTGGAATTTAAATATTGAGATGGACTCGAGACAAGAATTTAAAGATGGGATGAACCCATAATGCACAGGGCGCAATGGGAATTGATCTCGGGATGGACCCGGAAGAGGAAAATAAAGACAGGACGGACCCGAAATAGAAATTTAAAAGACGGGATGGACTTGGAATAGGAATATAAAGATGGGGCTGGCCTGAATGCGTAGGGCGTGATAGGAATTTAAACATTGGGACGCACCTGGAACAGGAATTTAAAGACGGGACGGACTTAGAATGCGCAGGGGCGCGACAGGAATTTAAACTCGGGACAGACCCAGAACAGGAAAGTAAAGACGGGACGGACCCAGAATGTGCAGAGCGCGACAGGAATTTTAACTTGGAACGGACCCGAAACTGAAATTTATAGGACAGGATAGAACTGGACCAAAAATATAAAGACGGAACTGGCCCTACTATAAATAAAAGATGTTTGTTTGGAAGGAATGAGTAGGAAAGTAAAGACGGACTGTCAACACCCCATTTTGGTCCACTGGCTCCAACAGAGGACTTCCGACCAAAGCTCGGGTCACTATTCACGACCGGGAAACCGGAGGCGAACATGCGGGCACAGGGTCATGAATTACAAGAGAGAAGCAGGGTCCACTAGAAAAGCACAGGAGCGCAATCGGAAGAGTAAGCAAACGACGAGCCCCGAAGCAACAGAAGCTGGCATTGTGGCACTATTCATCACCGGATCACCGAAGCGTCAGAAGATATCCAATATGGGATTCTAAAAATCCCTCTTGGTGCCAAAATAACCAATGACACATCCGGGCGCATTTCAGAAGCATCTTGCTTAAGCCGGGGCACTCCCGAACATTCGCAGACGCCTTCTTGACAAGGCTCCTGGGGCGCCCGATCCACGAACGAGCAAACGACACTCGGAAACGGGCCTACACATGCCCCAGGACCACCAGGGCCATGGAACGAGTTTCATATTGCCTTTCAGAATTTGACTTGGTCTCCCGAGTGGACCTCGACCTGGAAAAAGGGACCCTTTCAAACAGAATCTAACGCTCAGAGCTCATTCGGTGGAAAGTTAACGTCCGAGCTTCACACCACTCATTCCCTACAACTCTTAGGATTAGGGAAATCATTTCGCCTCGGTCCAAGCAAATCAATTAGGTCTCCCGAGTGACATTTCAGTGGTCACGAACGCCTCTCAGCAAGTCTTCAGGGCATGTTTCTAACAAACAGAGGCCACAGCGGTCTCCAAATATCTCAGGACATTCGAGAAACACTGGAAAAACCCCGATCGCGGGTCCCTAGGTCTCCTTCGGCTAATGGTCTTCGATCGGGGACGGCGAGCCAACGATCCCGCACGGGACAAAAAGCTCACTGAGACGAGCATTACAAATGCACAAAGGAGCTATTAGAGAACGCGGACGGTCAACTCCACCCTGAATGTCCAAACGGGGCAAAACCGACTCTCGGAGTGCCGAACCACCCGAACATTCGTTCACATGAAATGTGGCGATATTGGGCTCATTATTCCCTTCGTGCAAGCATGCCAAATTTATTGATTAATCGGACATCGGAGATCGGACGCGCGATCAATCGAGCCCCGAGCTTCTTCCGACTCTTCTCAAGCCAAGTGGGACCCACGGCCAGCCATGGCTCACCCAAGCCGAGCCATCAGGCCGCGACAGCCGCGGCTAACTCCCTCCCCGCCGGTGGCTCAACCCCAAGCCTCTTCCCTCCACCACACAATTCAAATATTTTCTTACACACACTCACATCCATCACCTCCCATCACCTATCCTCTTGCTTTCCCTTCACTCAACATGACTATTTCCCCTCCCTAACCTCCCTTTAATTTTTGGCAGCCCATTAAACTCCCCCTAAGCACACTTAACTTTCCCTAATTGCTTCATTAAGCTCCCCTTTATAAGCCCTTGCACCATTAAGCTTAATCACTTCTTCAACTCCCCTCTCTCTCAAGCCAACTTCCCTCTAGAATCTTCTCAACCCCCAGCCCACTACCTCATCCACGCACAACCCACTTCGTGGCCGAAACCGGCCAAAATCAACGGAAAACCACCCGGTATTCCGATCATCGCCCGAACCGACTTAAGCCAAACATCACCAAACTTCCTAGCCTACATATTTCCCACCCCCTAAGTCCATTTCCAGGCTTGGATTTTCGGTTTGAGGCCTCCAACCCCACGTTCCAATCGTAAACACCATCGGGTCCCTAGGCGGTTCCTCCGGTGCATCCGAGTTCTCCACACGTGCCATTTCCTCCCACGACTTTGGTGAGTCATGCCATCACGTTCAAAGGGTCCCTCGCAACCCTCACTCTCCCCCGTGAAGAGGTGGTCACGGTCCGAGAGCCATACCACCGTGCACAACCCCCGTTTCATCCATTTTCTCTTTACTGAGTCCACCGTTTCTTACAGAGTTTTCTCTCATCATTTTCGGGTTTGTCCAGGCTTCGGCACGTTCGGGACTATCCACGAACGTCTAGATCTATCCCTTAGGAGTTCGAGGAACCCAATCTCACTTGGTGCCGTGGTCGAAGCTAGCATGCCGACCTCATTTTCTCGGGCTGCCACGGACGCCACCTTATGGGTGCCTCTTGCCTTCGACGTCTAGCCGAGTCTTCCGACTCCCATTGCCGCTTCCCCGACTCTTCTCCTCGTATATTGAGGCTAGGTAACACCCCTCTACGACTTAAAAAGGGTTAGGTCTTCGATATTCGTTTGTTGTGGGGTGATAATATACGTGTATTGCATGCAAGTTAGGTTTTTTACGGATCCGAGCATTTCCATGCAACCCCATGCACGTACGTCCCCTATATCTCGCTTATATGTCGCATGAATGTATGTGCCGCGATGGGAAACGGCTAGGATCGAGGTAGGAGAGACACCTAAGTCGCGGTCGAACCATGGGGACCCACGGCCTAGTCCCAAGGGAGGGACCCGTGAGCTCCCTTGGTTCCTCTGAGGCTAGAAGCGGTCTCCTCTTCCCCGAAACTAGTTGGTTCCCACGTTTTTACCGTCGCTTATCACGTGTAAAGTATTAGCATGGTGGGAAAGGAGTTAAATCGGGATTGGAGAACCCTCCTTGACCCGTGTGAGCCATGGAGACTCATGGCCACTCTTGAGGAGATGTGGCCGAGAGTCCCTTTGGACCACAAGGGTCCAAGGAGGCTTCTTTCGTTCCGAAATAGATCGGTTCCCGTATCTTACACATTTTACCATCGCATGAATTGACGCCGTTTTTGTTGTTTCCTTTACTTTATGTATGATACGTGTTCATTTGTTTGTTCGGTTGTGTTTAGAGATCTTGACGGCGTCGGTTTCCTTTCCCTTTCACCGAAACATGTGTTGTCCTTGTGTTTGATGTATTATGTATGCAAGGTATGACCGGAATCGTCCCTTGGAATTGATTGTCTTCATGTCTCACGTTTTTATCGTTGATCATGTGCTAACCACCCCCTAAGAGAGTTGGTCTCGGAAGATAATCCGTTAAGTCCATAATCCCTCGACATAAAATCATCGCCATCGAATAATTTCACAAATAGGGAAAGACGAGACGCATCATTCGATTAATTAAATCACTTAAACTAAAGAGTTGGATAAATTGATTATTAACTCGCAAACGCATCGATGGTTCACGGAACGACGGGAATGCCCTTTTCTTTAAAAGCTCACAATTTCAAAACACTAAGACGTGTAACACGAATAGAATCGTGCCTAGCGAGTACTCGCGTACTAAGACTCGAGTCCAGGCCCAATTTGAGGCTGCTCGAGTCGAGACACTCGAGTCCTTCTTGGACCTCTTCATGTCACACGATCTTTAATTTATAAGTGAACTACACACGTTTTACCGACCAAGGGCATAGTCATCTTTCCGCGATTCGTCGATATCCAAGGCATTAGGGGGTCGGAAACACCTTGATCTATGGACGGAAAGGGGCAACCCGTTCAGGCGCGAGTTTCATTCGCACGGCCCATTCCATCCGCTTTCGGTGTTCCCATCTCCCTATTATAGATTCGGTGGTGGGCATCTTCATTTCTGTTGCCAAAACACGAAAAATCGGATTAATCATGCATCTGACTTAATAAAACATTAGATAACGGATAGGCAGAATGTTAGATTCCAATCTAGAGTCAAAATACGAGTTTGGCAAATTCGGTGAAACCGCAGTGACACCTCACTAAATAGAGTTCTAAAACAAATTCACACATGTAATTGGCCTAGAACCTTATTCCAGCCCACCTCTTTGTTTGCCTAGGTTAGATACATTGTTTGCTAATCAACCCCGGTTAATAACTGATTAACTCACGTAGATTCGGCCTAAATATACAACTTGTCTGTATTTACCTGCATTTATCAGTTCTTGTCTGTTTTTTCATCAATTTTAGCAGTTTTCTTCTGTTTTCCATTTGCTTTTGTTGACTTGTTGCGGTTCGGGCCCGAGCCCATAGGTTACGTATCGCACAGGGCCCAACGCCCCAAATCACTGAACACGAGGTCCAATGCCTCCTAACTCACTGAGCGCGTGCAAGCCGAGTGCGGAATGGGATCTAGTCTCGAGTCACCACACTCTGAGTATGGCCTATGTGGAAGGCAACTTGAATTGGATGTGTGAAACGCGTTTAGATATCACCCGGGAGCTCGATCGGTCCAACGGTTACAGTGGGAACCAATCGGTTCTCTTGCAGACCGTTGGTTCGATCGGACCCGACCCCCGGCTCCTTAAGCCCGCATTGCCTTAATTTATTTATCGGTCATTCAAAACACACGGTGAGCCGGAGTGGAATATTGGCCCAATGCAAACCGATCGGGATCCATTTACTTATCCAGTTGTACTTTGTAATTATTCGAGAGAATATTGCGAGGACTTTGTTTGTACAATCACTCATTCATTTGTAAGGATCCCCGATCAGCGAGCGAGAGGTCCGAGTGTCGAACCGATCAAGTTGGTCTATTGTTACCAAGAGATGAGTAAGCTCGAATACTCGTGGTCTCGGTTCGCATAGGGAATCGACCATCATGGTTTGATGAACTGTAACGCTAAGATAGTGAACCGATTCCTCAACGCACAAGCCTACTCATCTTTCGGATTCTTGGCCCAACTTGATTAATTCATCGTCTTTATGGTGCCAAAACAGGCGAGTCAAGTGCAACCCTAAATCACGCGGTAAATAAACAAAACGGCAAGCCTAACAAACTAGAGTACCGAAAGGGCGTACGGGATATAGGCCCGCACGTAATAGAACCCCCGAATTTGGAATTTCCGGTTCCGTATGACCATTGCCTTAGCATTTAGGTGTACCCCGTACCCCTAGACCCGGGCGACTCAACGACCCTCGACCTACAGGTCGTAAACAGTAAGTGGCGACTCCTTCTCACGCGTGTCCGTCGCGCGTCCCCGGAAAGGTGGATACTTCCAAGCCGCGTTGCATAGGCTTCGCGCATGCGTGCCCCGATGAGATGAAATACGGGTGCGCACAGCTTGGCAACTCCACTGGGGACATACTTAGTGGGTTCGGGCTCAATTCCGTTTGCTTGCTTGCATGTTTATTTATCGCTTTCTGCACATTTATTTTAAGCACATTTATTTCGCACACATTTACTTTACACATTTGCATCGCATCATTCTAGCGGGTTTTTAGGTACCTTGTCCGAAATCCCACGGGCACCAAAAATAGGAAGCTAGGTTAGTCAGAGGTTCCGAGTAAGGGAACGGATCGAGTCGGCTATGCCACCGAACTGGCCCCCAAAGATCCTCGCTCGATTTCAAGGAATTCACACCCTTGTATCGAGAGCCCCCATCCCTAGTTAGCGGTTCTCCCAATAGCACCGAAAGCCATGCATACACAGGGACCGTCATGCCGGACTTTTTGTTGCCTCCATACCATCAACCGACCCCAAATTCAAGTCATTGATGTATACTGTAAAGAATACGGTTATAGTTTATCTTTCCGCACTGCATGCATTATTTCCAAAACGACTTAGGACATTACATTGGTTTGATTCTTAAGATGTTGAGACGACATCTCCTCCATGTGCGCACCCGAATTTTATCTCGTCGGGGCACGCATGCGCGAAGCCTATGCAACGCGGCTTGGAAGTATCCACCTTTCCGGGGACGCGCGACGGACACGCGTGAGAAGGAGTCGCCACTTACTGTTTACGACCTGTAGGTCGAGGGCCGTTGAGTCGCCCGGGTCTAGGGGTACGGGGTACACCTAAATGCTAAGGCAATGGTCATATGGAACCGGAAATTCCAAATTCGGGGGTTCTATTACGTGCGGGCCTATATCCCGAACGCCCTTTCGGTACTCTAGTTTGCTAGGCTTGCCGTTTTGTTTATTTACCAAGTGATTTAGGATTGCGCTTGACTCGCCCGTTTTGACACCGTAAAGTCAATGAATTGATCAAGTTGGGCCAAGAACCCAAAAGATGAGTAGGCTCGTGCATCGAGGAACCGGTTCACTATCCTAACGTTTACAGTTCGTCAAACCACGGCGGTCGACTCCCTGCGTGAACCGAAACCGCGAGTATTCGGGCTTACTCGTCTCTAGGCATTAATAGACCATCTTGACCGGTTCAACACTCGGACCTCTCGCTTGCCGATCGGGGATCCTTACAAATGAATGAATAGATGTACAAATAAGATTCTCACCATGTACACTCGAATAATTACGGAATACAACTGAATAAAGCAAATTGATCCCGATCGGTTTGTATTGGGCCAATATTCCGCTTCGGCTCACCGTGTGTTTTGAATGACCGATAAATAAATTAAGGCAACGCGTGCTCAAAGAGCCGGGGGTCGGGTCCAATCGAACCGACGATTTGCAGGAGAACCGCTTAGTTCCCACTGTAACCGTTGGACAGATCGAGCTCCCGGGTGATATCTAAACGCGTTTCACACATCCAATCCAAATTGCCTTCCACATAGGCCATATTTGGAGTGTGATGGTGACTCAAGGCTAGATCCCATTCCGCACTCGGGTTGCACGCGCTCAGTGAGTTAGGAGGCGTTGGACCTCGTGTTCGGTGATTTGGGGCGTTGGGCCCCGTGCAACATGTAACCTATGGGCTCGGACCCGAACCGCAACAAATTAGCAAAAGCAAATGGAAAACAGAAGAAAATTGATAAAACTTATGAAAAACAGATAATAACTAACAAATATAGATAAATACAGACGAGTTGTATATTAGGTCGAATGTACGTGATTTAATCAGTTATTAACCGGGGTTGATTAGCAAACAATGTATCTAACCTAGGCAAACAAAGGAGTGGGCTGGGATATGGTTCTAGGCCAATTACATGTGTGAATTTGTTTTAGAACTCTATTCAGTGAGGTGTCACTGCGGTTTCACCGAATTAGCCAAACTTGTATTTTTTGACTCTAGATTGGAACCTAGCATTCCACCTATCCATTATCTAATGTTTGATCAAGTCAAGTGCATGATTAATCCAGTTCTTCGTGTTTTGTAACAGAAATAAAATGTTCACCACCGAATCTACGATAGAGAGATAGAAACACCGAAAGTGAACGGAATGGGCCGTGCGAATGAAACTCGCACTCGAACGGGTTGCCCTTTCCCGTCCATTGATCGAGGTGTTTCCGACTCCCTAACGCCTAGGATATCGATGAATCACGGAATGACGATTATGCCCTTGATCGGTAAAAAGTGTGTAGTTCACATATAAATTATAGATCGCGTGACACGAAGAGGTCTAAAAAGGACTCGCGCGTTTCGACTCGAGCCGCCTCAAATTGGGCCCGAACTCGAGTCATAGTACGCGAGTACTCGCTAGACACCGATTCTATTCGTGTTACACGTCTCGGTACTTTGAAATTATGAGCTTCTAAAGAAAAGGGCATTTCCGCCGTTTCGCGAACCATCGATGCGCTTATGAATTAGCAATTAATTTATCCAATTATTTAGTCCAAATGATTTAATTAACCGAATGATACGTCCCGTTTTTCCCATTTGTGAAATTATTCGGTGGTAGTGATCTTATATTATAAGTATTATGGATTTAACGAATAATGGTCCGTAATTAATTTATCTATCAAGTGGCTACCTAGTGACTAACGATAATAAAAAAAAAAACATACTAACATAACTACACTCAATTCCAAGGAACGATTCTTGCATGCATAATGCGTCAAATATGATAGCAACACGGGTTCCGATCAAATCGATGTCGTCATGATCGTAAATGCGCAAATGGACACACAAGCACGCACAAGCAAAGCATTTATAGGAATAAACAAAACGACATCGACTCATGTGATAACGAAACAGAGAAACACGGGAACCAACCCATTTCGAGGCGAAAGAGGATTTCTCATACTTGTGTAGTCCAAAGAAGCTTTCGGCCACATTCCATCAAGAATGGCTGAGAGCTTCCGTGGCTCACACGGGTCGAACCCGATTTGGATCATTTCCCTTCATATTAACATGTTACACATGATTGACGATATTGGAGACACGAGAATCAACTAGTTTCGGGAGAGGAGAGACCGTCCTAGCCTCGGGTAAGCCAAGGGAGCTCACGGGTCCCTCCCTTGGCACTAGGCCGTGAGTTCCCGTGGCTCAACCGTGGCCAAGGGGGTCTCTCCTATCTCGATCCGAGCCGTTTCCCATCATGATACATGAGTTTATGCGTCATACAGATACAATATGGAAAGTGAACGTGCATGAAATTGCATGGAGATGCATGGACTCGCATAAAGACCCTAGCTCACGTACAACATATGTATTAACGCCTTATCACCCCACAACAAGCGAAGATCGGAGACCTAGACCCCTTTAAGTCGTAGAGAGATGTTACCTAGCCTCGATGTACAAGGGAAAGAGTCGGGGAAGTGGCAAGAGGGTCGAGTGACCCAGCTGGATGTGATGGGCAGCTGACACCCGAGAGCAGCGGCAGCATCAGCTTGGAGAAAATGAGGTCGGCACGACGACTCCGACCGCGGCACGGTGCAAGATCGGGCTCCTTGGACTCCTAAGGGATGGACCTAGACGTTCGTGGATAGTCCCGAACGTGCCAAGGCCTAGACAATCCCGAAACGGTGAGAGAAAGCTCAGTAAAATATAACGGAACCCGGTAAGGGGAAAGGAGTGAAACGGAGGTTGTGCACGGTTGTATAGCTCTTGGACTGTGACCACCTCTGCACGGAGAAGAGTGAGGGTCTTGAGGGACCCTTCGAACGTGATGGCACGACTCGCCGAAGTCGTGGGAAGAAATGGCACGTTGTAGAAGTCCGGATGCACCCGATGACGGTCTCGGGACCCGATAGTTTTAGCGGCTGGAACGTGGTGTTGGGGACTTCCAATGGAAAATCTGAGCTCGGGAATGCACTTAGAGGGTGGGAAATATGTAGGATATGAAGTTTGGTTATGTTTGGCTTAAGTCGGGTCGGGCGGTGTTCGAAATACCGGGTGGTTTTCAGTCGGTTTTGGCCGGTTTCGGCCTTGGGGATGGGTCGGACGAAATGAGAAAGGGGGCTGGGGTTTGAGAGGGTTTTAGAGAGAAGTTGGCTTGAGAGAGAATGAGAATGAAGAAGTGATTAAGCTTAATGGTGCAAGGGCTTATAAAGGGGAGCTTAATGGCTTGATTAAGTGAGGCAAAGGGTGATTAAGGCATGCTTAGGGAGCTGCCGAATTTTCAAAAAAGGATTAGGGAGGGGAAATGGTCACTTAGAGTGTGGGGGAAGCAAGAGGAGAAGTGATGGGAAGTGATGGGAGGTGATGGATGTGAGTGTGTGTAAGAAGATATTCCAAATTGTGTGGTGGAGGGAAGCTCTTGGGGGTTAGAGCCGCCGGCCATGGGATCTAGCCGTGGCTAGGTGCGGCTGAGCCGGGGCTTGGGGTTGAGCCATGGCTTGGAGGCTCGGCTTGGCTGAGCTGTGGGTCCCATTCGACTAGGAGAAAAGCCGGGAGAAGCTTGAGGCTCGATTGGTTACGCGTGTGCCTTCTGTGGTTTGTTTGAGCCTTGAATTATTGATGCACACACGATTACGATTCAAATGAGCCCAATATTGGCACGCCTCCCATGCGGGATTATTCGGGTATCCTAGAGCTCCAAAGCCGGTTTTGCCTCGTTCAGGCATTCTAAGTGGAGTTGACCGTCCCCGTTCTCCAATTACTTTTCTGTGCACTGTATTGTTCGTCTCGGTGTGCTTTTTTTGTCCCGTGTGGAACCGTTGACCCCGTCATCCTCGTTTGAAGACCAATAGCCGGAGCTGACCTAGGGATCCGTGACCGGTGTTTTCTCAGGGCTTTCTGAATGTCTTGAGGTGTTTGGAGACCGTTCTGGCTTCAGTTTGTCAGGAACGTTACTCGAAGGCTTGTCGAGAGACGTTCGCGTCCACTGAAATGTCACTCGGGAGACCTAACTGACTTGCTTGGCCCGAGGCGAAATGATTTCCCTAGTCCTAGGAGTTGTAGGGAGTGAGTGGGATGGAGCTCGAACGTCGGCCTTCCACCAAATGAGTTTGGGGCGTTAGATTCCGTTCAAAAGGGGCCCTCTTTCCAAGTCGGGTCTACTCGGGAGACCAAGTCGAATTCCGAAAGGCAATCTAAAACTTGTTCCATGGCCTTGGTGGTCTTGGGGCACGTGTAGGCCTATTTCCGGCCATCGTTTGCTCGTTCGTGGATCGGGCGTCCCGGGAGTCTTGTCAAGAAAGGTGTCTGTGAGAGTTCGGGGGTGCCCCGGCTTAAGCAGGATGCTTTTGAAATGCGCCCGGATGTGCCATTGGTCACTTCGGCACCAAGAGGGATTTTTAGAGTCCCATATTGGACACCTTCCGACGCTTCGGTGATCCGGTGATGAATAGTGTCACAGTGCTAGCTCCTGTTGCTTCGGGGCTCGTCGTCTGTTTACTCTTCCGATTGCCCTCCTGTGCTTTCCTAGTGGACCCTGCTTCTCTCCTATAATTCACGATTTCATGCCAGCACGTTCGCCTCCAGTTTCTCGATCGTGAATAGCGACCTGAGCTTTGATCGGAAGTCTTCTGTTGGAGAGTTCGGCTGTTTGAAGGTCCTCATAGCATCCATTCTGTTTTCACCACCAGAAGGTTTTCAATGAAGATCATCAGAAAGACAACAACATGAGAAACAACAATCGAACTATATCATCAAAGAACTAGACAAATATGAGAAAGCATGACCAAAACATTGTTCACAACTACGAAACGAAAAAGAAAAATACATGCCCCAAAAATAAACCATGATTGATATATTTAGAAAAAGAGAGGGAAAGGAAATCGGAGGAAAAATTGTTGAATATGATAATGTATAACCGATGAAAACATATCTATGCAGAAGAGCAGCAAGGCTTCTTTGTGGCAGCTTCCGATTCGCCGACGACGATTGTTTTCCCTTCTTTGATATTAACAGGGTCGGGCTCGTTAGAAGAGAGGGGCTTCTTGCTAATTATGCGATATATCTCTGATAGTATCGTCTGGAAGGCCTTCTCCATGTTGATCGCCTCAAGAGCAGAGGTCTCGATGAAGGACATGCTTTCTTTCTCAGCGTAGCTCTGAGCATCTTCGGTGGCAACTGCACGGAGGTGCTTCAAGTCAGTTTTGTTGCCGAAAACAACCCAAAACTGCCCAAACGACCAACAATTTGGGGCAATTTGGGGGCGGGAAGCCTTTCACTTTGGGGGATGACCAACAGTGCAATTAACGGCGTCCAGGGGCACGTTCCGTCAGGGACCTCTCATTTTTTCGAACGGAAGGACCAATTCGTCCTAACATTTACAACGTCCGGATCAATTAGTACACAGAATATATTTCCGGGACAAACTTGCCGGGAGTTGTATATTTCAAGGACCAAATTGTCAATTTTGTCTAATAAATAGTGAATTCTTTTGGCTTCATATTTTTCAAGATAATAGCGAACATTATTTTTGACCGACGGTATCACGCGGGTTAGTACTTTGTATATGATATATTGATATCGATCCATGCGATATGTTTAGCAATTTGTGTGTCCCAGACTCTCAAATGTTCTCCAAGTTTTTGTACCCAATGAAAAGTCAGTTAAATTTTACGACCAGGGGAATAAGCATCAATTGTTTCCCCTGATAATTTACTGAGATTTACTGAGAAGAAACGAATTGTACTTCTGACAAGTTCAATCATCCGCTCCAGTCCAGGTTGTGAAAACTGTTGAACTTGAAGTCTTTTCAAGGGAAAACACCTCTCGTGTGGCTTCATCTGAACATTGTCATGTCGAAGAGCTAATCTCATGCAGAAATTTTTGTGCTATGCATCTCGGTAAATTGATCATTGATTGTGAGAAATATGAAATGAAAATAACTCCCTTTCAGTTGTCAAAAGAATTTACTGGAACCGCACTAGGAAAAAAGGAGAGACTGCTAAACATCAATGAGAATTTAATTCTCATCATCAGAGGATTGACAATGTCATTCGCTTCACGATTCAGACTCCTACCAACGCGAGGAAAAGAATCATCTCATAATATCTCAAGGTGGAGTTTTCTTCTCTCGGCACTCATGAATCTTCAATTTTTTTGCATTCTCACCCACTTCTTGCAAACTTTACAGATGATCCAGGACACGCTCCAAATATAATTCCCGCCAGGGATTGCACATCTGTCTCCTCCAGGTTCATCTTTGTGCTCTTCTTACAATGCCGACTTATCCTGATCCTCAGGCTTCGGATGAACAGCTACCAGATGGCTCTCGCTGTGCGGTTCTGAATCTCTCTGATTCTGCAATCAAATCATTAGGAGAGTGTATCATTATATAGATGAACAATAAGAAACAGGAACCAGTCATTCATTCCCATCGCATTGTTTGGACATTGTTCTCATATCGATTTGAAGACATTGGCTTCAGAAAATGAAAACGAGTGTCTACAACATATATCTTGTGCTTCAAACTGCTAGAATTTTGTGAAGATATTAATTCCAATAAACTACTCTGAGAATGAAGTTTTAAACATATCGTATGAACATGAGGTTCATCCTACCTCGGAGTTAGGGCCAGTATGGCAGCTGCTATTATTGAGGACTGCTGGTGCTGGCTTCACCTCCTTCACAACCTCAAGTACTGTTGGAAGCTTGCTTATCATACTGAAAAGCCATCCCCTGCACCATAAATTTCGACCATAGCATATGGCATAGAAAAGAGAAAATAAAACTTAAGAAGTCCAGCATATACAAGAAAGTCAATTTAGAAGAGTGCTCGGGCTCTTGACTCTTCCACCAAACAGACCTGCATTACTGAACAATACCAACTCTTAACAGGAGTACAATCCAAATCACATTCATTTCTTACATGTCATGGAATGCCCACCGTCACAAGCTATACAAAAGAAGAGAAGTGTTTGGAAATGGGATCAATGTATGAACCTGAGTCTTCTCTTGGAGATTTGACTCCAACAAACATGATGAGATGGGAACCAAACATATAGGAGAACTATTACCTATCAGCCTTGCTAAACTTGAGACTTTTAGCGTAGTGGGTCATCACAGAAAGCAACCATGCATCACTGAAGGCAGCAACGTTGGATAGCCATTCTTCAAACGACTTATCATCTTTGGGAACGTTCATGATGATCGTGGGTTCCGGAAATTTGGATGGCATTTCTTCTTCAGGAACTTTGACTTCCCAGTGTCCATCAGGAAACCCGTAAAGAGCTCGATCTCCCTCACGATCTGCAAAATCAGTTCTCGTAGTAACATACTGAGCAGGATCATGACATGGCATTAAATAGACACATTGAATTGAACATGAAAGAGCTTCAAAACCAACCAGGATCACACTGCATGTAAAACTCTGCTGAATTTGCAACCGGAAAAAGTAAAATGTTCACAGCAGAGATCAGAATAATTTCTACACAGGTTTGATAAGACAAATACACAGTTGCTCGTGCATCTATCTGGGCAAATTCATGGTGATGTCTGCACTTAAACAAAAAATCTTGCAAACAGCTACGGATTTCAGTAACTAACTCCTATCTTAGTGCGCCATATAATTCATTGTCTTGGCCACCAGATCATAACAGCCAACTCTGAAGTAAATGATAGCCTTGACAGCTAGTCCATTTTTCTTGGTTCTACATTCTTGAAATAACATGGTCGGGGGTCATCACGCATTCTTCGGTTCCAAACCTTGCCAACACTGAATCCATTTGATCCAAGTCTACCCAACACAAAAACACTCCCATAAGGGAACTTTGTTAATCTTCTTTTCATTTTCTGTTTTCTTTTTCGGCTATGGGTCGATAACAGATTGTTGAAAGAACAAGAAAATGGGGCCTCAAGAAACAGTATGTACCGGTTGTGAGGGCTTTGATCAAGGCGGCGCGGCAGCCCTCGAAATCTTTGAAGACTCTCGTCACCTTAGAAAGCCTGGCACTCCTCCTCCTTTTGGGGATCATCGCGCAGAGCTTTTCTTTGAACATAGGGAGAGAGGGAGAGAAAGAAAAGGAGGGAAAGATTTTGGGGGTTAAATTCCAGTTATGCCCCTGGCGGTTGCTGCCCGTTTCAATTTCTTATACATTCTCAGGTCAACCCCTCTGGTTTGCAACCTGTCTCAGATTTGCCCTTGTAAAGCCGCTAATTGCAAACTTCTGTTCGCTGCTGCCAAGTCGTGTAAAAAATGCGGTAAGATTTATTGGCTTTAGAAATTTGTAAGGTAGTGGACATGCCTGTCTATGGGCAATTTACGGAATCTTGGTCACGATTTTGACATATCAAGTTCGCTTGTAAGTTTGTAATAAACTTCTCGAATCTGAGTATGTGCTCGATTTCAGGCTACGCTTCTAGTTGCAGTCATCCTGATGCCACTATCCATTTTGAGTACAGTACTAGGAAATATGATTTACTTGTGCCTCTTGTTCGTGTGTGTCAGTTTCAACCCACCACCGAAGCACATTCCAATTATGAGAGGAATTTACTTGTTCCTCTGTAATGTTGGAACTTGGACGCAATTTGCTCTTTATTTTCGGTTCAAATCACATTGTTTTATAGCATCAACAATGTAAATTTTGAGGGTTTATGTTGTGTATGGAAATTTAGGTATCAAATGATACGAAACCCATTGAAAGCAAGTGTTCTTTTAGCTAGTGAATCTATTATAAAGAAAAAATAATAATAAGTGAATCAATTTCAACTTTACAATCTCTTCACAATGGAAGAGTAGGAGCAACGCCACTGGGCGGCCAGAGTGTTGAAACCATCACTCGAGGACTAGCCGAGCGGGTGTGATTCAGCCAAGCCATGACGTGGATCCGAATCCCTTCCATTCTCTCAATTGCCTTTGTCAAGACATCTCTTATTTCATTATGATCATGACAGTTGATGAGCCGCGAAGAGCCCACACTCGAAGGCATCGCGCTCTTGCCCTCAAGCCTAGAGATCACCCGCAGATGGCCCTTCGCGTTCGCTTCTTCGTGCAGGTATCCTAACCCGGCACACTCTGCAGCAGCGCCCGATGCCACTGAGTAGATGCATATGAATCCCTGTAATTAAGCAGTCAGCAGATCCAGAAGCTTAAATTGATGAATAATAGTGCCTTTGGCTATATTCTTTCTTCTCCCCAACCTCTTCGGTTCGTTTGATGTCCATCCCGAAACGAGTTGCTTCCGGCCCGGACTCGATGTCGATTGAGACTTCTGCAATCCCTGGCAAGAACCATTGCCTTATTCCTTGCACTAGGTGGAAGTTCATTGGGTGGGTTTGTTGTCTACCCCTACTGATTTCCTTTGCTATGGGATTAGCTTTATCCTTCAGAAGAAAAACATAGATAAGAGCAAAATCAGGAAAAGTTGACATTGAGTTGAAATGTTCCGCAATTTCAAGTTGATTAATTTACCAGAGTCGATATCTGCTCTGTCTGGATATTAACAAAGACGAGAGGAGCTCCCGAGGAGACCACGGCAGAGAAACAAGCCATGGACTGGGCTATACTGTAGTGGCCTCGATCGTGTGTTCTGCTGCTAAAGGCATTAAGAGGATCGAGCTGATGATTGGAGATTGTGGGTCAGGCAATTAGGTCCCGAGCTTCATTTTCCAGTTGTATTTCATCCCTCTCTTGTTGAATCCTCCTCCATCCACATTCACCACCTTCCTGCTCATTTCTGCAGAGCATCACAATTCATCAAGCAAGCAGTAATAAAGAAAAGCTCCATAATTACGTTTTACACCCAGAAGTTCGGTATCAAACCTATTTCAACCCTTGATTTTAATTCAGATTCTGGTATTTGATGCCAAAAAAAGAAGTTGAAAATTTAGTCATTTAATCTTTGAGGGAGGATTGAGAACTCTTGCCTTGCAGTTCAGTGCGTTCCTCCAAGTTCAAGTCCTTCACAATGGCAACGTGCCTATCATCAGATGCAGCCTGAATCGTGAACTTCCAATGAAGCATCCCGCCCTTCTTGGGCACAACCCTTGCTTTGATCTTCACCACGTTCTCCCCTCTCATCACCTTAACCAAAATAACCTCCAATTTCCGCTGACTGGCAAACTTCCCGAGCTGAGAGTTGAACTCAGAGCAGCCCTGCTCAGGAATGAAAGACTCCCCCCCAAATCATCATCCTCCTCACAGGCGAGCCCCTCTATGATGTCCCCAGGCAGGGGCATGGAGTCATCCCATTCCTCAGGCAGCCCCTGCTTCAACCGCTTCATGAACAGCACTGTCTTCCCACCACCCATCTTTTTCTCTTGGTCTCTTTCCCCTGAACACAGACCGGTATTTGTCCATGGAATCCCCAATATACCACTTTGCTGGGGCTTATACTTCGACGCAACAGAATTCTAGGAAAGTCCTAGCAATTCAAGAAGAATAACTATCTTCGTCAACTACAAGGCAGGTCAATTTTTCTCTTTAGGTCTTGACGTCCTGTTGCTAGATCATAATATAGGTTCTTTGACATTTGGTTGAGATTTGTCTGTTTAAGGTTATGTCTTTATTAAGGTAATGCCAATTAAGCCGGCCAATTGAAATTAAGTAGGTACAGCTTCGGTCTCATTGAAAACAGAATATACTTCAACCACATGAAAGTTAAGATAATGTCTGTCTTTATTCAGATGTGACTTCTGCAGACAGTTAATTCACTTTGGTCCTAAAAGAATAAAAGAATTTCCTCTCCTACATCTAGAACAAAAACTACTAAACATACTACAACGATTGTTTTGATCGACTAGGGAGCTTCCGGGACTCCATAGCGGATTATGGCAATCTGATTCTGCAGCCTCTCAACTTCATTCTGAGCAAACAGCTTATCCTCCCGATTCTTTGAAGCTAGCATCAGCTGGAGTTTCGAGATCTGCCTTTCAATGCTCTTGATCTGTTAAATCCAGAGTGGGATCATGAACTGATATATTCATCATCCACGAAAGAAAATGGAAAAAGGGAAGAGGATGGCAGAGGCATACCTTTCTATGAGGCCACCTTTTAAGTCCACCCCGACGGCAAATTCTCTTAACTACAGTCGGGCACAGGTTTAGTTTCCGAGCAGCGGCTTCAACAGGAAGGTGAAAGTAACCTGCAAGGTCCCTCAGTGTCAACCTTCCAGTCCTCTCCCTCTGCTCTAATCCTCGACCACAGCAGAAAAAATATGTGAAAACATCAGTAAAAATACAGCGAAGCAATCAAGTTCGAAACTAGAAGGCCATCTATGTTAGAATTCGACTTTTGAGATCTTCTCATATTTTGATTTTTCATGACAAGTTTCGGGATAGAGTAGTTCCAGTGTTCTGTTCTTTTCTGAAAGATTAAAAAAATTGAAGTATGAGGAGCGTAATAATTAATGGTGTGTAAGATCGCATTTCTCGGGACATCGTCTATTCAAACATTCGGAAAATCAGAAAATATCTCCCATTTTTTTAAAACATTCAGAGTTGATATCTAAAGGGAGTGAAACAGCACAACCTGTATAGCCAGGAAGGTCCGAGAATTTGTTCCATCCTGGCTGTTCTGCTCAGGCTCCATTTGTTGGTCAGTTGGGGGAGCATCTTCAGGTGGCTCATTGGGTGCCTGGTTGTTCTGCATGGGCTCTGTTTGTTGGTTGGCTGGGGGAGCATCTTCCGGTTGTTCATTGGGTGCCTCCTCTGCGAGTTCAGCCAATTGATAATCAAGTTCCGAAGCTCAATGAGACGCAATATGTATGTTCCAAAGTTCTAGTGGAAGCCAAAGACAGCTTTCTTTCGTTAAATACCTGAAATTCCCGCAGAATATTCAAAGTAGTCATTTGCATCAGCGAAGATGCTATCGTCCCAAACCAGACCAATGCAGACGGCTTCATAATATTTGGAGAGTGGATCTGGCAGCAACACGTACCCTGCTTGGCTCCTCTCTTCGCAATACTGCTTCAGAAATTGCTTCACATCCTCAATGCCCCTCTTGCAAAAACTGTGCCGATCCAATTTGAAAGTAGGACAGATGACAGACATAAGAAAAGAAGTTAAAAAACATCAGATGCAGCAATGATGATATCTGATACAATAGTTGATGACAATCAGCGTAACACAATCATTGATTGGGCAAAATATGCAAAACACTGATACGTACTCAAACATTTGATATCGATTCCCTGAAAGGTTAAAGTGGCCATCATAATACCGGTTCTCAAGAATAGCATGGCAGATCATCCCAACTCGCCCATGAAGTTCCAGCCTTGTCGTGTGTGTGCCTTTGAAGACGAATTCACAAAAATCAATACTTGCATTAATTCACTAATGGCCCGTTCAGCACAGCGTAACAAGCCATTGCAACTAATCTGAAAACGAATACCGACTCAGATGAATTCATCTGTCCGAAGTTTACCATTGGAGTGGACCATCTCCCGAAGCAGGTGACAACAACTGCAACTGTATGGGGATGGCGGCTCCGGCCATATGGAAAGTGGCTTGGCATTCTTAACTATCAGGTTCTCAGCATACGAACTTGGTCCCGCCTCTCCATTGCTTCCGCCGGGACCGGTAGGATCACATTGGGCATAAGTGTAACTGGAACTGCCAGAACCCGTGCTCGGGCCAAGTGTGTCGTGCAACGAGTTACTGGCAGGGTCCCTGGACCTGGTTCCCTTACCCAATGGAGGAATCCGACCGGAGTAGTCAGAGGAGGGACAGGGGCTGGAGTTGGGATTGGGGTTGGAGGGAACGGGGTAGTAAAGGTCCGAGAGGGTCGGGTTCTGATCCTCGAGGAGGTGCTGCTGGATGGAGTACAAGGGGGAGACGTCGTGTGGGTCGTGGTAAGGGACCACAACCCATGGGTCCCCCATTCGAGGCCCGACCCAAGCAGCCCTGGTCGGACCAGAACAACTCAGGGAACGCAAAAATCCGAGTCTCCCAAAGCACGAAGGCCGGGAGTTTACTGGTTTTTTTATTTTTTTTTTCGAAAAGGAGAAGGAAGGCTAATTTCTGTTGTGTCTTTGTTAGTGAAGCGGAAGTCAGTGTTTTGAAGGAGGAGACGCGAATAGGCAGTTAATTACCGTTAGGGAGGCCGCGAATAGTTTTTTATTTATTTTATTTATATTTATATTTCTGCTTTGTCCGTAAAAGTCAACGGGCTTCAAAACGACGTCGGCTCGACCTTCTTCTTCTTGCAATCACTGTCCTGCGGGGCCGTGACTGTGAGAGACGGCAGAGAATGAAGTCTTCTTCTTCAGCACTGTCATCGATCCTCCACAGCCCCAAGACCCATCTCAGTCTCAGTCCAAGCTCGCATCTTTCACGCTCCGTTAGTGTCTTCTCCAAGCCCCTGTCTCCGTCTTCGAATCGAATCGACGCCCCGAGAGCAAGAATCTTCTTCTCCAGTCCCCTGAATCTTCCCCGGAATTTTCAGACGAAACCCTCCAGTTTCTCGACTGTAATGGCTTCCTCCTTCAAGCCCGAGCAGGCGAGGTCTCCCCCCGCCGTGCCCTTCCCCACTCCCTCGCTAACCAAGGCAAGTTGGTTCCTCAATTTATAATTTTGTATTTATGAAGAATAATTATGCCGTAGGTTTATGTTTTTGGAGTATGAAGTTCAAAGTCATCGGATTGATGTTCAAATGTCATGTTACTGAGGAGGAGGCTTTTGTAGCTCTAGATGTTTTGGTCTATATATATCCTCTATGTCTTGTATGTAATTATGTTTTCAATTTGTGAGAGATTATGCTCCAATGAGATTTTTTTGGGCTGCCAAGAGGGAAAAAAAAGCGGACTTGTGTTCAGTTGTTGTGCTAGTAAAGCAGCGTCTTTTGGGAGCTCTGGATTGTTCAGTTGTACATCTTGCATTTTCTGTATGTGAATTGGAATTTATTTTATGAAGAACTATGTTTGGACTATAAAGTCCGATAGTCGCTATATCATGTAAAAGAAATCCGTACAAAATCTCATATACAGCAGCAAAGGCTGAATAATGAATGTGAGACATCAAAATAAAGCCTAAATAATCAGTTCCCTAAGCTGTAGCCGAGTAGTTAATCTGCACTTTTCCACTTTATGCTGAAAGTTGGGAGTAGAAGCCATGAGGTGAGCAATGAGCAATCTGCATTGGCAGGAACTCAGGATCTTCTCTTGTGCTCTTGAAGGCTATAGCATTTCTCTCACTTCCGAATGAAGTATAAAAGGTACATTCTGGAGGGGTTTAGGAGGACAGCCACAAGTTTTCTTATTCTGCAATGAGAGAGCGTAATCTAGCTCATAATGCCATTTTCCCAGAGTCTTACAGATCTGAAACTTCTGCACAACATTGCTCCATATGTATTTAGTAAATGAACGAGCAAAAAAGAGATGATCTCAGGACTCATCCTACTAATTGGAGAACTAGCTTACAGTAATACCATTCAATAAGCCCCATTTGCTAAGCCTAGTTCCGATATTAAGTCTATTTTTAATTGCCAACGAGGAGATAAATGATATTCTAGGCATATGACTTGGAAACTTAGGATGCCCAGGCCTTATATTGTTTTTGTTGGAGAAAATTGGAGGTGTAGGGACAAAAGAAATCCCATAACAGTTGAAAGAGGAAAAATGGGGAAGTTTATAAGAGACGAAGGTCCAGCAACCCACAAGCTTAAGGTTTTGTGTTGCAAATAGGCTCAAATCTGAATTAAGTCCATTTTATATTTAAATTATCCAACTGGTATCAAAGCCGAAGGTTACAATCCTAGGCGTGTAGCGTGGGTATCGTGCTTGTATACACGGGTCCGTATAACTCATAAGCTCGAGTATAAGTGTAGCGCGCGCCTCGAGCAGGCACCCGTTGTGTCAGGGCAGGTGTGAGGGCGTTGTATCAGGGCGGGTGTGTGATTAAGTTGTGTTTGTACACAAGTGGTCCCGCCAATTGGTTTAGGTCATGTGGAACATGTAAGACGACATGATACCACGTGAAGGCGGGATATTGGAGAAAATCGAAGGTGTAGGGACAAAAGAAACTCACACCGGTTGAAAGAGGAAAAATGGGGAAGTTTATAACAGACAAAGGTCCAGCAACCCATAGGCTTAAGCTTTTGTATTGCAGATAGGGTCAAATCCAAATTAAGCCCATTTTATATTAAAATTATCCAACAGTTTTAGATTTCTGAAACCACAAACTTAGCTTTGCCATTACATAAAACTGAATCAGGACCTCTAATTTCCATAGAGCTTTCCACTATCCTGCAGATTTCAGTTGCTTGCCATATTTCAGGTGTTTGCTATCAGCGCTTCTCAGCCAGTATGAAAACCATCTAAAATACTGCCGTAGACCTTCTCATCCGGTCCAATAGATGGAAAATATTGCTGACCTCTATTACAAAGTTCGGCAACAGGTCCAAGGGAAGTTCAGTTGTCTTATCAGAAGAAAATATTAGGGCCATCTCCCAATCTAATGAGATAAAAGGCCTAGCAACCTCATTTAATTATATAAATTCTACCAGCTCTGTTAGTATCCAATGCAAATCTTAAAGGACCATATAGATTTATGTCTTATGTTCAGTCTTTTTGCTATAAGAGCACTCACGGATTTGGTAGCTACAGATTTTTTACTGTATATATCTTGTTTGTTCTGCTCTTTGCGTTGCTTGGTCTCAGGTTTTTGAGCATTTAGCAGACATTGTCAAGGCAGATATGTGTCAAATTTTTTGGATAAATTATACTGATTATGGAACTATAGCTTAGATGATGGTACTTCTAAAACTTAAATCACAGGCCTTGCATACATGACAGGGGTAGTGTGTGGGTGTATTTAATCTGCTAAGATACAGTGCTGGGGACCAGGCATAAACATGTGATAATTGGTTTGCATAGTGTGTTATTACAGCAAGAGTTGTTTTCTTTATAGACTTCCGATTTTATGCGTTCTTTTAGTTTGAGGTACCACCCTGAGTTTGCTCTGCATGCGCAAGAAGCCTTAGATACTATGCCCTCAAGGGAAGGGCTTGGGATGCTGTCTTGACATATTATATATTGTAAAATATATTTCTTGAGTCGGTGAACTCTAGAACCTATAGGGTGAATTATCATATTCATCTATGTGGCTACGTATTTACCTGTTTGCTTCTTTCTCCAACAAATAATTTGAGCTTTATTAATGTACGTGCACTTTTTGTGCTTTTGTTGTCAGTTCAGTTCAAGATTGGGTTGTGCCAACTGTCTGTGACAGCAGATAAAGAGAGGAATATTGCTCATGCTCAAAAGGCAATTCAAGAGGCTGCTGAGAAGGGTGCTAAGCTTGTTGTCTTGCCTGTGAGATTCTAAATTTACTTCTTTTTGGTATTTTACTATTAGCTTAATATAAACTCCATAAGCTTAATGGGACTGGCTCATTTGCTGCAATGGAATGACAAGGAAATGCAAGAGATTAGCATGCAAATTTATGATGATGTGGAAGCTATGAATTCCAGTGTACTGAAATGGCCATTGTTTGCATTTAGGGCAGCTTTGAAAAAAATCACATATTAAAGGGCTTAAACACTTACTTTCCATTTACCTAGATAGGCATCTGATTCAATGTGACCACAGTGGCTTAAAATTTGATTCTTTATTTCTTGGCCACACTCCCTTCCTTACTTCTATGCATTATTTATGTATGCTCTATTCTCTCGGGGTGCATTTTCCTAATTCTATGCTTTTGGCATACGGATGATGCACTTACAGTGAGAGGCTTTTCGTGAATTCATCATTGTTATACCTCTCTTTTTTTAAGGAAATATGGAACAGCCCATATTCAAACGATAGCTTCCCAGTTTATGCTGAGGATATCGATGCTGGGGCTTCTCCTTCAGTAGACATGTTATCAGAAATTGCACGTCTTCTGAAAATCACCATCGTTGGCGGCTCCATACCTGAAAGATCCGGTGATCGCTTATACAACACTTGTTGTGTCTTCGATTCTGATGGAAAGTTGAAAGCCAAGCATCGGAAGGTAGTGTTTCCTAGCCTAAAGCCTGTAAAATAGTTTCTAGAAGCTTGTTGACATGCTTGAAAACGTAATCCATCATGTGGCTGCTCTATTCTTTAAGGCCACATTTGTACAAAGGAATGAAAAAGGCGCAAACTGAAATCGCCATAGAGAATTGTCTGGTTTTGTGTATTGATTACATTGCTTCGTGCCAATCAAGCATAAACATTGATTCTGATGGACCATTGTATGCCAAGTCTGTCTTGAACCCTAGCTTTCTTTCCCTGGTTCACTAATAGAGGAAGCTTCTAATTACATTTGGGAATGACAGATACATCTCTTTGATATTGATATTCCTGGGAAGATCACTTTTATGGAATCAAAAACACTTACAGCTGGGGAGACACCGACCATTGTTGACACAGGTGCGGCTTCCACCGTCCTCTGAATCAACTTGAACTAGTTTCCCTCTGTACCAGACAAAATTTCTACATATTTGACGTTGTTTCAAACAATCTCCTTAAATAATCTCTTGTTGTGCCATATTAGGGTTTTAGCGGTTTAGGCTAACAACTAGCCACTGATTGGTTTGTGCAGAGGTTGGGCGTATTGGTATCGGCATCTGCTATGACATCCGTTTTCAGGAGTTGGCTATGATTTATGCTGCGAGAGGTATATTTACCTATTCTTTTTACAATACTGCGGATTACGTCCTTAGTCATGTCCAATACTGATTAACCTGTCAACTAATTTTCTGCTACTGAATTTCATATCCATATTTTTTGTTTTATATAATGGATGAGATTTTGGTTTATTATTATCAGGTGCTCACTTGCTGTGCTATCCTGGGGCATTTAACATGACTACTGGACCACTTCACTGGGAATTGTTGCAGCGAGCAAGGTGATCATTCCCATAGTTAATTTCACTTGTTTTACTAGTTGCAATTGTGAGTCTATAAGTTATGATTAGATTTCGAAATTTTATACTATTACGAACTTGAACATATGTTGACACCAGAGAAGGAACTTATGCAGCAAGCAAGATAGGAAAAAAGACCACCTGGTCTTTTAGTTTCTTCTGGATTTCTCATCTTTTAATATAGATGATAAGTTTTATGCTTCATGATGGTCATCAAGTTGGAACTTATTTGTAATTTATCCGTCACTCTGAAGTTCCCGTGCACATTCTAAGTTTGTTCTGAAGTGCCTGTATCTTATGACTCCTTTTCATTTGGCTTGTATTCTGGACTCTGTTTTGCTTGTTTTACTGACTGCATTTTATTTTTAATGTGCAGGGCTGTTGACAATCAGGTAGCATAAAGGGATCTTCATCTTTCTATTGTCCTTACCGGGTTTTATAGCCTACATGTGATTTTACAAGTTTTTCAGAAGTCCATAAAAGATGTGAAAACAAAAGTTCCAAGTTTCCATGATGTGGTTTGACTTTTGAGTAAGGAATTTGCAGGATCAAGCTTCTGAATATACAAGTTTTTGGGGGAAAATCACACTATCGATCGTATTTCATTTCCTGTAGCTTGTTCATGAGCCTCTCGTTGGAATAAACTATTACTTTAATGCATATAATCTCTGACAATATTTGTTTTTTTAGTTTTTTTTTTCTCTGTGTAATCTCTGGCAATTTTTATGGAACGCTGGTAGAGGATAAAGGAAATATAAGTATGCTTCCACCCATCCGGGGGTTTGTCCCACAACTTCTTCCCATGAGCATTTCTAAGATACTTTTGTCTATGAATTTACAGTTATACGTTGCGACTTGTTCGCCTGCTCGGGATGCTGGGGCTGGTTATGTTGCCTGGGGCCACTCCACTCTCATTGGGCCAGTAAGTTGCATCAGATGCATACTCATTTTCATTACTTATCCTCGATTCACGTATCAGGTATAAGTACTTTTCAACGAATATTTTGCAGTTTGGAGAGGTTCTCGCAATCACTGAGCACGAGGAAGCAATTATCATCGCTGAAATTGATTATTCGATAATGGAAATGCGAAGGTGAGCGACTAATTTCAATTTACTGAAGTGACACAAGGGAGTAATCAAGACAATCTTTTTTCTGGGCAAGGGTTCCACATAGGCATATTATGGGATAGAGAAAATGGAAATTGAGGAGACATGTAAGTCACAGTAATGAGAATCGACAGAAGCTCTTGGTTCCAGATTAAGGCATTGAATCCCCTTTCTCAACAGAGACAATCTCAAGCTTATATGATGCATTGAGACTGCTTGAAGCATATCCAACTCTCAGAAGGATGAAATTTTTCTTGGATTTTTCTATTAATCCCATTTTACAATCAAAATATGTAGGACGAACTTGCCTCTGGCGAAGCAGCGGAGAGGTGATCTGTACCAGTTGGTGGATATACAGAGATTGAATTCAGAGTGAGCAACATGCAAATAAATGCGCAGTAAATGAGACTTTATGCAACATGTCCAAGAGATGGAGATGCTATTGAGCAGTGGTTGAACAATACGATATGTTTCAGCTGACGTTGCCATGGCACGAACTTTTCGCTGCGAGACTTCGAGCCTATGTGTATTGGATGCTATTTTTCAACTCCTAGGCATGGCTAAGTGTTGCTGATTGTATTTGTAGCTTCTGAATGCGTGGCTTCTGGGTGCGAATTTCGCTCAATAAATTCGGAATATGCGAATTCTTCCTGGAAATTCGAATTCAAATTCGTAGCTCTGTTGTTTTAGCTGATACTCTATAGAAGGGTATGGGCAGGAAGACAGAAACATTGCCAGTTGTCGGCTTTTTTTATTTAATATTTAAACAATGATGAAATGTGTCCGACCGTTTTCTTGACAAACCTCCTGACATATGACGTCCGCTCGAATTCATTGGATGCTAATTTGAAATTTCGAAACTCCCACGTGTTCATCAAGTTACATCTGAAAGCAGGCAGGCATGTATTGCACGTGAGAGGATACAACATTGTAAGCACCTCTGCACAGGGTTTGTCCAGCAACTGGCATCGACTGCTGGTTGATATCAACATATGTTCAAAGATTTACGGTTCCATATATACGATAAATGATCTATCCTAAGTAACGTTTGTCTTTGAAAATTTGTGTATAGGATGCCATGTGATATCATGAAAGTAAGATTTGAAACAAAACAGAACAGTCTTACGAAAACGCGAAATGAATTCAAATTAAATTGATGCGAATTATAAGATAGAATCGGTTTCGGGTTTTCAATTGCCCGTTAAGGATGATAATTTTCACGAATCGTTCAAGACCGAATCCGAATCAATGGGTTACATAATTGTCTCGAAGGAAAGGGCAAACCAAAGTCACGAAGGGCACGTGGGGCAGGTTGCAGCGTTGCCATAAGACTTAAGGCCAAGGGGGAGACAGGAACATAAGATGGAACCTGCGCCTGTCAGTCCTTTAAAGGAAAGAGAGAAGGTTTGATGTCTGACGGTAATTAGTGAAGAGAAGATTCTTTCTTTCTTTAACCCCAATTGTTGCTTTTATTGTGAAAGTGCTTGTGTCGCTTTACTCTTCTCACCGACCCTCCCACTCTTTATGAGTTTTTTTTTTAAAATCACGATAATCGAAATTTCAATTGAATTTTTATTAATTCAATTGAGTCGGGTTGACTCAATGTAAAGTTCTCACACTGTAAATTTTGTGCTTTCACAATATCATTGTCAATGATATATTCTTTTGGTAGTTGGGATCACAATCCTTGTTTGTTTCGAAGAGTAAATCTCAACCTTTCTCTACCTTTCAATGCTCAAAAAATTTTAAAATTAAAGTTTACTATACAGCCCGACCCCTTAATCATGGCGAAAGAAGTTAACCCTTCGATTGTCTCTCACTGTAAAAGCATAAGATCTTTGTTCAAAAAATTACTGCTCCATTTGATTTTGTAATCAAATTTTTAAAATTTTATCTCTATTCATTACATAACAAAAATTAACAATATAATTATTACTTTTTCCCTTTTTTAATTTTTTTTAATAATTTAATTCAATTTTTAATATTAAATTCTCTCAATTATCAATTACTTTTTTCACAATTCAATAACACAAACATTATTTTCTCTCAACTATTCATTACTTTTTCACATTTTTTCTCATAATTCAACAATACAATCATTATAACTCAATTAAAATCAAAACTCAACTCTACTTAATTTTAAAACCATACAATTTGGTAGAGTTATTCGACTAGCATCGATTCAATATAAATGAATGATCTTGAACTCTGCTATGGTCTAGGGCATATTGGTCCACCTTCAACCAACTTGGCTTAGGGCTTATAATAATCACCGCTAGGAAAAATCAAGTTACCATGCATTTTGACGACCGCGAGTGACACCGCGTCTGTGACGGTCAATATCTATGTGCATAATTTTTTTTTTGTTTTTTTTGGGAACTTAGCTGAGGTTATCAAGATTCTTTCCTTTTTTATATGAGTAAAAGTGATCGGAGGGGCGACTAGCGTAGCAATTCCTATTGAGCGTAATCATATGAGCTCGAACTTTATCGTATAATATTTGATTTGAACCATAACTATACCGGAATTTAAGAATTTGGGATTTTCACCGTAAGTCCAATGATATTTTAGAGGAACATCACCCATCGCAAGTCTATAGATATAGTAAGCGAGTTCGACAATAATTAGAGGGACATTCCCCTTAGTTGCTTCCAAGAAGATTTGAACCCTGATTTAGTACTTGAAACACTAGCAAGTTATTAATTGAATTACACTTCACTAGTAAGGTAATTAAGATTATAATATTTCACCAAGTCGTCTCTAATACTTAAAACATATAACTAATGTTGATAATTTTCAGTTAAAAAGGAGAAATGATTATAATGGCCCAACCAAAACAATTACAATTTGGAGAAGGGGAAAGATGGAAAGCGAGGAGGAGGAGGTGGGGGTCGCACGTTTGAGAGATCAGATGGCTTCGATCTTTAACGGGCTAGAGGGACAGGGTTAAACACGGCAATTAAAAAGGTTCACGTGGCAGAGTCGTGGGTCCCGCTGAGATCAGGGAGTGCACGTGAAGCCCGAAGATTAGATCCAGCCGTCAATTACTGAGATGCCCCCCGTTCTATCTATCATCCTACACAGCCAATTACATCGTGTGTTGTAAGGAGGTTAAATTAAATTTAATTTTATTTAATATATTATAAAGAGATAAAAATAAAAATAATTGAGAAAAATATGTGAGAGATTTGAAGAAAAAAATAAAAAAGTAATAACTGTATTCATAAATTGAGAAAAAAATATTAAAATTGAATAAAATATATTAAATAGTTGAAAGAATTTAGAATTTAAGAATTAATTTAAATAATAGATTAGAAAAAGTATGAAAGAAAATTTAAAACGTAATGATTGATTGTTGAATTGGAAAAAAAATTAAGTTAAGTTTAGTTAAATTAACAATCTATTTGTTTACAAAATCAAATTTAATTTAAGTTAATTTTATTTTATTTTTTCTTTAATTCAACAACATAATTATTATTTTTCTATCTTTTTTTCAAATTTTCTCACATATTTTTATTATCTATTATACAATAATTTTTTAATATTAAATTCTCTCAACCATTCAACATTTTTATCTTCTTCTTCAAATTTTTTCACATACTTTTCTCAACTTTTTTTGTTTTTATCTTTTTAAATCAAATTAAATCAAACTTAATTTCGTTATCGAAAGTAATGTAAGTTAGATTTTTTTACCGAACAAAGCAGTTGCTCCCAGCTGACGGCCGGTTGGGATCCCACCACAATTATCATATACATAGATATACCTCACCGCCTAACAAGGGACCAAAATTATCTACTGGGTAAATTCCCACAACACCTTTTGCAGTTTCGTATATAAAATGAAGACTCAATTCTTTTTAAAATAGGACTCATGATGCCTCTATTTCTGTTGATTTGGCAACCGATTGCATATGTGTACTATGACGCGACACCTCTAAAATATTACTTTAATTTAAAAAACATTCAGCAATGGGGGCTCCCCTGTTAATGACTTTAGGATGCAGGAGATCTCCAATACCTCCATTGACCTCACTCCAGGGTTGGTCACCGACGGGAGAGCTCTCAGCGCTGGATCCAACCTCTCTCTCTCTCTCTCTCTCACTTTCTCCTCGAAAATTATCGAGGAGAGAGAGCATTGATCCAACGGAAGACGGCCTGCTCCCCTAGTGAGGTCGTAGGAGGTCTCCAATGCCTCCAATTGCCTCGCTTAGGAGATGGGTTGCCAGTGAGAGAGCTCCCTGCTAGTCTCCCCTATCGTCTCCCCATTTTTTCATTTTTAGTTTTTATTAATATTTAGTTAATTTTTTAAATTAAAAATTGTATCTAAGCCATGTCGGATATTGCACGCTAAATAAGGAATCAACTATCACATCAGTGAATATAGGAGTGGTGAATGTCTTATTCTGAAAAAAAAAATTTATCTAATCCCCGCGACGGTATCAGTTCAAGACAATATAGTCGACTAAAAATATAATATAGTCGAACTATATTTATTTTGTAGTCGACTATTTTATCCTAAAGATGTTCCGTCTCTAAACCGTATAAGCTCCCTTTGCAAAAGGGGAATGTTGGTGTTCATTTAACGGGTGTCATTGGAATTACCCTTACCTATTATACATGTTGTGGAAAATGCATTGAGAACACTTTGCAATTTGGAGAAATTGATTTCCCAACATAAAAATTAGTCTCAACCACTAAAATTGAGAACAACTCGTGTACTTGCATGGAGAAATAATATATATATATATATATATATATATATATATATGTCCGGCTAAAGTACTTGGCTTGTCCCAGTTTGCACAGGGAAAAAGACGATGTTCAATTAATTTTCTTGGTCGAGGCAGCCCAAAATTTGGGTCCACTTCGAATACTACAAATTTAGGACGGGCACGGGTTCGAGTGCAACTGTAATGCCCGAGATTCCATATTCCATTACTTACATAGGTTCTAGGTACGCGTTGGAAACCTTACCTTCTTTTTTTTTTTTTTTAATACTTGAAATGCGCAAGACAAATTGATGAACTGAACAGGGTCGTCAGCTTGGCCTTCACATGGATATCGAATTTTTTTCCTCCATTTGGATTGAGCAAAACAGAGAAAAAAAACAATCGAGGGGTGGAGAAGGAACTTTTATGGAGAGTTTTTGAAAATTTCATACAACTTTCTCTATCATTTTCTCATTTTCCTTTCATTTTTCTCGTATCCAAATGAATCAATATTTTCATAAAAAAAATGAAATAATAACAATAATAAAATAAATAACAAGAATAAGGAGATCCAGATTCACGATGTAGAGAATATCATACTTATGCATGTTATAATTTCTTTGCTTTGAATCTTTCATGAGTTTATCTCTGTACTTTTCAGTTGTAGTTAAAATCGACGAAATTTACTATTGACTTATTCATGCATAAATCATTCTCGTTCTCGAAGTGCATGTAAACACATTTTTCAGTAATTTCATGTAAAATACTTTGGAGAAAAATTAATATTGTATGTGTAAATAAATTTATTCTTTTATGCTACGTTTGATAAATCAGATTTGTGGGCGGATAAAATTTGAAAATTTATATATTGCTACGTCTGTTAAGGAGTTTAGGGAGCATTAGAATATTATTTTCATGTAATGATACAAAGTACAAACAACCCTGCTCTATCAATATTCTATTTACGTACGGATTTACTATCAAGTGGAGGAGGGAGCACCGACATGGATGGTGTAGGGCTAAAATTGGCCACCACAGCCGCTTGAGGTTGTTGGCAACCTCGAAGCTGCTGACGATCTTCACTAGGTGATGGTGATAAGGTATTGGGGGACACCGTCCAAATTTGATATTCGATGTGAGATTATCTGTGTCCATTTATTAACTATTATGATTTCGTTTTCATTATATTAAACTTATAAGCCTCCATTGCACAAGAAAAAATTGATAGGTAAATTCTAAAATAGGAAATAAAACATACATAAAAGACTAAAAAGATAGACTTACTAATATTGTACAACAAAAAAGGGAAAATTGTTATTGAGAATGACAGAGAGGTTACATGTTCGATATTTAGATGGACTACTCATGTACATTTATTAGATATTTATGATTTATATTTTATTGTACTAAACATCTGGGCCTCTCTTATAATCGAAATACAAATGGAGCCTATATCAAAGAGTAAAGTATCAAACCATAAGATGTAATTATTTACATTTTAAAACACTAATTTTCTTATAAAAATAATAATATTTTCAAAAAATTAATTTTACATTTCAAATAATAATCTTCAATGATTTTTCTGTCGAAAATTACATGACATTAAATAGTTCAATAATAATTTGCAACTATCCATCTTAATGTATGTGTATTATATATTTAATTTAATTTTTAATATAATTTTTAACAGATCTATTTAGTTTAAAATTATAACTCGTGTTGCTCATTTTTAAAATTGGTGTTTATGACATCCTTATTTTAAATTTTTATATTTATTTTCTTAGTGATCACAAGTTCGTAGTTTTGTTACAAATTTTCTTCTAGGACCATAATGCCGGTGCAGTTAGTTGCCTTTAATATCATTTTAGTAAATTTTATAAATCATCAATCAATTATTTATAGTGTTTTTATCCTTTGAGAATATGTTCATTTTAACTCATCTATATATACATCATTTCTTATAAGAATTAAACGATTTTGGAAGATATATATGCATCCAAACACAATAATATATTGTAATGAATAATTTAGATTTATACAATAATCAATAAATAAAGTTAGACTAATTTCAAGAGTTCAATAATTATTTTACAAATAACAATCTCAATTATTGGGCATATTAGATGGATATTTGAATTTTAAAACAGCACTTGATTGCACATTTTTCTAATATGAAGTTTATGACATCTCCATTTAAATATATAATTTTTGTATTTTATCTTTCCATAATTTCATAAATCATAATGAATTTAATCTTATGTTAAAAATTATATTTATATCCAATTATATATTTATTAGTAGTATAATAATATATAAAGATATAGACACATAGATTATTTTAAAAATAATTATAATATTTTTTAGAGCATTAATTATATCTGTAATTAGTTTATATATATGTGTATATATATATATATTAACGTATAGTATAAAGCCTCCCAAACAAGAGTTCTTTGACATGAAATACAAACATGTATTTGCTAGAAAAAAAGAATCTCTAATTCTTCGAGATGAAATATGAAATTTAGAGAAAGATTCAATAACAATGATTTTTTTGCTAAAAACTAAAAAAAAAGAAAATATAAAATATAAGAAAATTGATTAATTAATTAGAAATCAAGATATCACAATGAAGAAATATTTTGACACTTCAATAGTACTCACTTGTTATTGCTCAACTAATTATATATAAATAAAAGTTACGTGTAGTGTCATTTTGAGAAGAAAATATATATGAGTATGACATGATACTCCTCTCCACTTTTGCAATTAGTGACCTATATTTCAGTGAAGAGTTAGTTAATTTCTAGATAGCTAAAAGATGCTAATATGACAATCCTTGTAGAGGATGTAAGCTGAAATCAAGGAAGGGGCAATAACAAAAAAATAATTAAAATTTGTAGGTTAATTAAGAGATGAGGGGCACATGGCTTCCTCTCATTTCCATGACCAATTTTAATTAATATATATATATAAATACATGTTTGAATTTTATAGGATCAATTAGTTGATATCTTTTTATTTTTTCAATTACAATGAAGGTTATGGATCTAGTATAACAAAATGAAAATTCTAAATATATCTAATGGATGGACGTGGTAGTCCCACCTAAGTATCGAACTTGGGACCTCTTGGTCACCAAGCGAGGGCATATGCGCCACTACGTTACATCATCTTTGATTTTATAATTTTATTAGCTATGTGACGATATTTAAAATAATAATGCAAATGATGATTAAATAATAATAACTTGTTGCTAAAAAAGTAAAGGTAGAAGAAAGGATTGTGGGATCAATTATAATTCAAGATATCGCAAGGAAAATGTATTATGACGCTCCAATAGAAGTCACTACATAGTTTTACTTCTATCCTCTACTAATTTAATCTAAACAAAAGTTATGGGTAGGTCATTTGATGGAAGAAAGTATAGTAAGATTAGCTAGAACTCGAGATATTACAATAATGGATAAATATTTGACTCTAATAACATTCACTTTATTATTTCATTCTCCACTAAATTAGCATAAACAAATGTTGAGCATAGCATAATTTTCAAAATAAATGTGCATGAATATCAAAATGATACTCTCCCACTCTTACATGATGCATATGTTTTGGTTAATTGCCTAGATACTTAAGACATGATAATTTTGAAATTCTTTTTAAAAATGTCAAAAGAAATCAAAATAAGGGCAAATATGAAAGAAAATCAAAGTTTGGAGGAGAATCTACAATTGAGGGAAAAGAGGTTAGAAATGAACAATTAAAATAAACAAATGTATGATTGACACATGTCCTACTATATACAACAGTTTTAGTTGTATTTAGTTTCAAAGTTTTAAAAATAATATTTGCTATTTAGAGTAATTTTAAATGGCTTATTGTCTTATTTGGTTACGTTGCATGTTTATTTATTTGGCTACACTACAGTGATTCCTAAAATAAATTATGCTAAAACAAACAAACTTCATTTTTAATTTGTTAATCATATATTTTGTGATATCCTTACTTTCAAATATTAAATATTTATTTTTATACAATAATAATTTATTGATCAGTACTTTGTGATATGTATTTTGCAAAATTTCTACGTATATTCTCTTTTTTTCTAATAGAAATTATGTTTTTTAGTAACAATTCCGCAATAAAATTGTATATATTATTTTATATGTATTACTTACATATGCATATGCATATATATTTAATCTCCAACGTCATACATTTATATATAACAGATAAATTTCGTTCATGCCAATGAATTTAGTTTCATACAGTTTGAGATAGTGTTATTCGAAATAATTCATTTCAGATGTTGCTTCTTATAATAAAATATTTGCTCAGTTAAAATTTTCAAATAGAAATTATTCTAATTTCCATTCTCATATTCATTTATTGTATCAAAATGACTACATAATTTATGATATAGTTTTTAGAAATACATGTATTCATAACATTTATTATCAAGTGCCGTTAATCAAACTATATATATATATATATGGACTATTCTGACCCATGTAATATAACCCTTTTCAACGTAAAATCATTTATAAACTAAAAATCTTGCACGTCATTCTCACATTTCAAATTTTCATTTTCCTAACTTCTTTTCATTTCTTTTCTTCGTATATTTTCAAACTCTTGCACATCATTGCCACATGTCAACTCTTCACTTTTTAACTCTTTTTCATTTCTTTTCTTTGTATTTTTTCTTTTGCTTATCCATACTACAAGTTTTAATTAGTTTTATTTGATAAATTAATTAAATTTCTATTATGAAATTAGTTAAATTACTACACACCAAATATGAGCTGTGTGCCCATGGATGTTCCAAGTTTAGCATCTTTTCAATTGTTTATTATTGTTCTCCATTTCCTCTTCATTCTAAAAATTTGCTATAAATTTTCAACTCTCTTCATTCCTAGATTTTATAATCGACCATCATTTCAATTATACTCTTTATTCTTCTTCTCCTTAATCTTCATTACGTTCAAACAATTTGATGAAAAACAATTTTCTTTAAAAGAATACTATGTCCTATTTCTTTTGTAAATAAGAGAAACAGGTACATAGATTTGAATTTATTGTATTCTCTTAGCAGTATGATGTTATATTCTTTCTAATTTATTATACTCATATATTAATTTTAAGCAAACATTTATTATATTAATTTTAAGCAAACATTTTGAATTAATAAATACACCTAATATTCGATATCTAGACAACTTCCCGCATGTATTCAAATGCGTTCTATTATGATTTGAAGTAATTTGAATTGTTTGAAATGATGGTGTGTGTATATATATATATGTGTGTGTGTGTGCATAGCACCTGGAAATTATTGCCGCGTTTGATTTCAAAGTAAGATTTGAAAATCAGATTTTGATTTTGAAAAAGAGTGGTATAAATGGTTATGTATGGGGTCCATCCTTTGACTTTGCATGAGTAATTATGTTTTATTGTGGAAAAAAAAGAGTGGTATAAATGAGGCCCACCATTTGACTTTGTATGAGTTATTTTGTTTTATTGTGAATAGAATTAAGTTGAAATATTGTTTTAAAATCACACTTTGAAACCAAACAAGCCATATATATTTCAATAGAGCAAATTTTCTACTATACATCATTAGATGTATGGAGATATAACCATAAGTAAAAGAAATGATGGAAATGGGATAGAATCAATATTATCTAATCAATGGACTTATAATATAAATATAAACAATTATAAATTGTGGGAAGAAATTTGACTCATATCCTGATATATTTTATGGGAAGATGAACAACCTATTGAGAATTGAGAATTGAGAATTCATGATTTTTACGAAAATTACTTTTATAAAAGAATTTGAATTTATATAAATTAATATGTACTTATAATTTTCCTATAAGGAGAAAATTTTTTGATCCACACCGACGTACGGGATGTTATATAGTATAGTTCATATTACAATATATGGATATAGATGAATTTCTTTGTACTGACTAGTGAGGTTAAGAGTGTGTGATTACTCAAATCAAGTCTTGAAATTAAATTTTCAATACTTCGTTTGATAAGCTTGTTCTATAAAAACACAAAAATGACTTAACATCATGGTAGATTTTACAATAGAACCCCAACTTGTGTTTCATGATGGAACATTGATTTTAGCCACTACTAAAAGTGTTTCATGCTCCATTATTTACATATTCTACCCTAGTATTTCTAGTCTTTTATATTATTTCACAATTTTTGCCTACAATACTGTATCATTGTTCTTGAATTTTCTCGTCACATGTACAAATCACATTCTGACACATCACCAATCATTGCCAGATCACCGAACTGGACCATAAAAATCGATTTTTAAAGAAAACTGGTCTAATATAAGCCGAACAAGTTAGGGAGACGTCATCGACACATAAGTGGGTTTTAATTTATATACATGTCAACGACATGTTAACGACACGCAATGACGCATAAGTGACTTTCCAATTATATTGTACTTTACAAGTAGTCCCGATAAATTTGCGACACCATTGAAAGATCTAAGGGCCAAAACATTGTCTTTAATATTAAAAGGACTAGAAAAAAAAAAAAACTAGCTCTCCACCATGTAACATAATTTGATGTTTCATTGTAGAATTTGCCTAACATAATAGACTTAAGTCAAAAAACCACTCAAAGATTAAGTAATTCAAGACTTATTTATTTATTTTATTGCTTAGTCAATACGGTAAAAAAATTACAGAAATGTTTAGGTTAAACGGGACACCCGACTTCACAAGAAGACGGTGGGACTTTGGTGCCGATCACCACTACCCATGTTGTGGTCGCTGGCAACCTCGCCTAAGATGGCAGTGGCCGGAGTTAGGGCAACCATTGTCTCTTTCCCCTTCTCAAAGTCAGATCTCGATCTGACTCTATTTTTTATTTTTAATAAATAATATAAAATATTGGGACAAAGTTGAAAGAAAAAAAAGTTTTGTGACCATTACATAATTAGGATCTCAAATAATATAAAATTTTCAACATTTATCAAGCCGAACAAGATTAACTTAATTACATAGAGACTTATTTCATTTAGCACTTAAAAATTCAGCACTTAAAAGTTGAAACAAAAACACACTAATTAAACCCTATCAAAAGCCTAAATTAAGCCAAAGAATATATTTCAAATGCCATATTGACTAATAACAGAAGAGAATGCCACATTGACTCTCATTGTCTCATACACTTCTAGATTGTTTGGATTGTAGATCATGGAAAGTTATGAAAGTTATTATGTAATTCAAAGTATTCCCATGAAAACCTACCAGGGTCTCACGTTGGATGTATAAGGACATGCCACATCAACTTCTATCGAAATCTATATTAGCTTTTACAAAAACCCTCAGCTCCTGGTGAAAAGTCTCTTCATGTTCCCTACATTAAAGCAACAAAGATGCTTTGACTTTTGTAATTTTCACCATAATTTCTTACTTTCATAAAGGCACACTTGAATTTTGGATTTCTCAAAATTTTTATCCAATAAATGTACAACATACTTATGCATCTCTAAAAATATAAGTACTCGTGCAACATGCGGGTTGAAGGACTAGTTATATGATTACTCTCAATAACCCACCCCTCCATTACCTTTAATCCAAACAAGTTGTTCGAGTTAGAGGACGCAACTAACATAGTGTTTTTCTCGTTAAGTTACTAGGCATACCTAATCCGATAATTAATCGTATATTAAAAAAACATACATCTAAAATTTTATTATTTTCATTATAAGGTGAAATTACAAATGGATATTGATTTTTGAGACCTTTCTTAAATAAGTTGATATAATTCGATCAAATTTCATCAAAATGTAGGAAAATTCCACTTTCTAAGGAAGAAAAAAGTTCGAATGTGTGGCAAAGTGACCCAAAACTGTCCCATTGAGTGAGAGACTCATATATATCCTAGGCCACGCATGAGAAGAAATATTAAATAAATAATAAAACCATTTACCCAAAAAATAAATAATATAACCATGGAATTATCGAGTCATGATCATATGATTTGTCGTTTCTCTTTTCTTGATGTTATAGACAGAACCATCTCATACCTAATTATGGTTATAAGCTCAATAGCAAATATGGTCCCTACCTTTTTCTGACAACAAATTAAAGGTCGTAAATGTATAATTTTAGTTTTTTGGTGACATGGGAATATGTCTAAAAAAAAAAAAGGTGATCTTCTCAAGGTTAGAAATTTTGTTCACTGCATTAAAAAAAGGCCATCTAGCGGCGAAAGAGAAAAGTCAAAAAGGAAATATATACATATACACACTACTATGAAATTTCGTTCCTGCATACACAAAATTGACTTTTGGCGACATATCTAACAAAAGAACCATCGAAGATCATTATTCAATCAATCAATCGGCCCCGATTTATCACCAATAAAAAGAGAAAGAAAAAAGATAGCTCAACATTCTACTATAATTTTTCTCCCTCCCCTATTTAATTCTTTCCTTTCTTGTACAATCTTAAACTAGTTGATTTTTGAGCGGTGCACCGTAATTTTTATTTTTTTACAAAATAGATAATCAATACATACGATTTACAAATGAATATCGATAAAATATGTAAAAAAGGTAGTCACATAAGTAAAATCATGATCATAATAAATAAACTTATAGTCTAGACATATAAAACGAACGGTATGCTTATAAAGAGACCATAATAGTGTAATAAATGAATTTTGTAGGATATTTCTAAAAAATATAGCGCGTTGAACTTGAAGCATATCACATATTTTGATGAGTTCTTTTCAATAATCGAGAATACTTTTAATTTTTCAAAAATAATTTACTATATATTATTACATGCAAATAATCGAGACAAATTTTTATAATTCGTTGAATATAACACCAATAAAATATAGTAAAAGTTCATTTAACTAAAAAAAAATGTTAATTCACGTGAAGCTGAGAGCTATCAAATGGAGTGATTCGAGTAATCGAGGTTATTTTACCAGAAGCTGAGAGTTTTCAAATAGAGGTCTCATGATTCCACTCTACTGTTTTTATATATTATATATAGATTAAAGGAAAATAATAAAATAAACTTTCTCGTGCAAAAAATGTGGCAGATACATATTTGGAAGTAAATATAACATCCATACAATTTTGCATCTTATTTATAAAAAAAAATTGCATCTTTTCATTTATAATCGTGTAGGGATTTCTTAATTCTTCTTAGGCTTCAGTTGGGAGTTCGGTTTGCAGTTGCAGAAGTGTTTGTTTGCTAATTTTTAAGCAGAAACAGTTTCCGGTAAACTATTTCAAAACCATCTTTTGGTCGATTTTGGCGGTTTGAAATGTGATTTTCTCCATTGGATTACTAGGTGTTATAAGAATAACTTATGCTTATTCTCTATTTTAAGTATTATTTTTAATTTTAA
Organism: Punica granatum; assembly: GCF_007655135.1. Classification (NCBI taxonomy): domain Eukaryota; kingdom Viridiplantae; phylum Streptophyta; class Magnoliopsida; order Myrtales; family Lythraceae; genus Punica; species Punica granatum. The sequence goes on along the minus strand of NC_045127.1, from coordinate 15,282,872 downwards.
TAATTTCAAATTGTTACCTCTCAAATACATTTACTTATTATGAAATCAACACTTATTTTTTAACAATTATATTTCACCACTTTTGTTTAAAGAATAGCACTCTCAAACCAAGCGTTATATGTGAATCATGAAAAAATTCTTAGATAGTTCAACGTCAAAATGTATGGTGAGGAAAAGCTAATAATATTGTTGCAAGTTAAAACAATTATGAGTGATTAATATCTACTCCCCTATTTATTATAACTTGACTGGTGTTTAGAATAGGATTATCGAAAAATTCCTCGTAAATTATAGTCATTCAGATGAGATAAATTCTTTGATACTTCTCATATGACATGAATAACACAAATAGAATTGCAGTAAGTTAATGTACGTTGTTTCAAGTGATTCGGAGCGTATTTCACTAAAGCAAGATCTCCGGTTCAAGTATTGTGAATGAAGCTTGTAGAGTTTTATCCTAGATGCGCTGACCTGACTCGATCCTGAATTAGTCAGGGTCCATTGAGCTTCTCAATATCAAATGGTGCACCCCGAAAATTGCAGTAAATAGATTAATAAGCTTTATTAGGATGTAAGTAGTATGTATACTCCAAAAATCTTATTAGTTATTCCTTAATCCTTACCATATTATCATAAGAAATGACCATTTAAGAATTTATTTTGTCACGTATAATTTAATTAATCATCCATAATTGCTCAACATTTCAGCTTTTTCTTTTTTTATAGGTAAAAAGGGTTCGGGGGCAACCGGTGTATCAACCCCACAGAGGTAACCGTATGGGCCTAAATCCCGCTGTGAAATGTCCGATTTGAGCCATAGTTGCACCATAACCAGAGGGCATGGGTTTGTCAGCTCGATCCCGATGAGGTATCAGAGGAACATCATCCATCCACAAATCTATAGTCGGAGTACTACTACCACGAGTGAATTTAACAACATATATGGGGACCTTTCTCTCCCCTTATTTGCTCCCAAGACTTAAATCCCTAACCTAGAGTTTGAAACACTAACGCGTTATCAACTAGCTACAGCTCATTGGTTCTCACATTTCAGCTTATAACATGAGAAATTTATGAAGTAATTAACTTCCTTTGGTGGTCGTAATAATTCATTCCTTTTTTAGGTGAGAGATCAAGTAATAACTTGTTCTACAAAGGAAAAAGGATAATTTCTCTGCCTCAATCAAGGCTGTGATTAGGTTAGCCGAGACAGTAAAAGACAATGTCTGATGCCACGTCATCATTTGCCCGACCTGTGATTGGCAGAAATTAAGGATGCGACCATGGGCGCAATGCATTAAATTGCATGGAATCAACTCGTCCCCTTTATATATGAAGCCCCCCTCACTCTCCTCATCTCTTCCTTCTCTTCAAGGCAATACTCCCATTTACAGAGCTTTCAACATACGGGGCTCCCATGGCGGCTCCACCCTCGTCGATAACAATGAAGAAGCCGGAAGACAATCTCCGGTACAGGAGGAAGATGTTCTCCGACCGGCAGCAGCAGTACCCATCTTTCTCGTCTTCCGTCCTCGAGAGGATCTTCAATTCAATCGACGAAGGATGTGATCGGACTACGGAGCCTGAAGCGTCCACATTTTACAGAGATACGGCGGAGGCTAGCAGGAAGAAGACCCTTCAAGAAGCCCTTCATCTTGAAAGGAACTCGATGGAGAAGACGGCCTCTAATCTGCAAAGGACTCAGATTTACGAAGATCACCATCACGATTTCGACCATGACGCGCCGTGTTTCAGTACGAGTTCCTGCTCGTCGGAGTCGAGCTCGGGGCAGTTTTCTTCATCGGAGAGCGAGTCTGTTATCGGAGACAAGACGAGGGCCTCCTGTTTCGTACCACTGAGGCTTAAGCCGGTGAGGACTAAAGCGCCAGAGCAATCGAAGAAAACAGAGAGGGCTCTGTTTCAGGAAAAGAGCAGTCCGAAGCTAAGCAACGAAAGCGGCGGGAATGGCGTTCTGAGGTCCAAGGTGCTGAACTTGTTTGACCAGTTGAGGAAGTCGAAGCAGCCGATCTCCCCGGGCGGCAGGCTCATAAATTTCATCAATTCACTCTTTTCATCTTCCGCGAGCACTACTAAAAGTGACAGGACCATAAGAAAGAAGACCGGTGATATTCGTTCTCACGATGGCGAGGTGAATCGGGAGAGGGAGATGCATTCGTCTCAGTCATCGACATGCTCCTCCGCTTCCTCGACGTTCTCGCGGTCCTGTCTCAGCAGGCACTCTCCCCAAAAGAGGGAACAGATCGGAAATGGGGCTCAGAGGAGTGTCCGGTTTCATCCAGTCAGTGTGATCATCGATGGAGATTGCAGACCCTGCGAGCACAAATGCCTGTATCCAGAAGGAGGAGGCAGAGGAGGAGGAGGAGGAGGAGGAGACAGTTCGGGACTACTGCCGGTTTTGGTTCCGAAGGCATGGATGATCAGGAGGACGCAGTCAAGAAGAGCTGATCAAGACCACCCCACAAGCTGGCCCCTAAGGGAGAGTAACTGTCGTGGCCATCGGGTTGAAGAACCCGAGAAGGGGCTTTTGAGGTTACAACCTCAGCCAACCGGCCTTGAGACAAAATTACATCGAGGCAGTACCCGTCTAAGCAAACATGAAGAGTACTGCGACGACAACGATGACGATGTGTTCAGTTGTTCGAGTTTGGATCTTTTTGAGCTCCCCGTGTATGAAACCACCAGGATCGATTCGAATCGCACCATCCGTTGAAATGTTATCCAAACTATGGTTTCATGCCGTCTATGATCAATAAGAGGAACCACATTACCGTGTTTATACTATTGTTATGGTAATTTTTCATTTTTTCAGTTTCATTTGTAAAGTGAAAGGGGAGTGGATAATGAAGCAAATGAACAGAGAGTCAGAACAGAACCCTTCGGCTTCCTTCCTCCATTAGATTGTTTGTCGTTGTTAGCTTTGTCTCTCAAAGATTATTAGGCTATGATGACAATGGTGATGTCATGTATTTGTGTTTGGATTCTGACAATTTGTGGGAGGGAAGGGACGAGCCTTCTTGTGGTCCATAAGAACAGAAATTCCAGATTCTGTTCCCCTTCTCTGTTCTCTGGGTCCTTTTGATTAGTTTTGTCATCTTTCCCAGACTCCCCTTGTTCTGCTAAATCTGGCGCGTTGTCTTTGTTTATGTGCACAACTTCTGATTCATCCAAACCCGTAAATGTTCTTGCCTTAGAGTAATTGTTGGTGGAATTTCACCAAGAATATGAGAACAAGCAAATATTCATTCAAGGGGTTACACTTCACTGCCGATCAGAATACATGTAAGTAGTAAATTTGACATACAATGTTCTCAGATCTCTCCACTTATAATTTTTTTTTTCTGGTCATAAGAAAGACGTGGGCCTAATATAAATATAGTAAATAAAATGAAATAAAAAGGCACATAAATTCGACTACAAGAAACCTCTTGATTCCAAATCGGCTTCTTCTGTCACAGCACCGAGACCTCTTCATCACTATAGACATTTTGGTTGGTTACTCATCCAACACTCGCTCTATGAGAATTTGTTAAGCCCTAAATAATGAGAAACTCTTCGATGAACTCCAATCAGAATGTATGTGAGTGATAAATTGGGCACGCAACAGACCCATACGTTACCATTTACAGAAATTTTAATCAACACTCACTCTACGAGAAATCGTCAAACCATAAAAGATGAGAAAATTTAATAAATGGATACAAATAGTCCTATCATAAGAATTGAATATGAAGTTTCTAGATTATTAGACGAAGACGAATGTTATTGCACGTACAGTTATTCTGAAAAATTGTTAGTAAAAAATATACGGGTTGACGCAGTGTACACGTGAGTAACCTATCATAGACCCGTTGATTCACGCACGAATACCGGAACTACGACCTTCAACTCCCTATTGATTCTTCGAATACTTAGGTAATTAGCATCCAACTCGAACAAATCCGAGAATTGGGCAAAGAGCACGAAAGCTCCAATTTTTATTGATAATCCAAAAACAACTACTCCTCCAGCCCTGGGGCTTACACAAAACTTAAATAGGGTTTAAAATAAATTAAATTGCATAAAAAGAAATAAACTTTCCTAAAATTGTAAAAAACACCCTAATTAACATAAAATTGCCTGTTTGAGGCCCTAAACGATGGAATTCGCCTAAAATATCGAAATTTCACTACCAAACGTGAGTTTTGCTCCTAAGGCCGTTTCCTTCGAAATAGGGTCGTCAGAACCTATTTTTCTCAAGGTACCAACTTGCCGGGTCTTCTGCCGCATCATTCTCCCATGGGTGGAGAAAATTCGCTATCGAATTCGCCCTAAGAGTCCAGAGATAAAATTATCCACACAAACATACACATCTTCCATACTTGACCGGAAACCGATGTCAGCCCATGCTTCAGAACGGATGATTGGAAAAAATCCCGACTCAAAATACTCTGCCGTAGTGATTGGTTCGATAGAGACATCTAACATCCTCGTCCTCACATGTTGAATTGAGGCACGGTACTTCTCAATTTCCTGCTCCAGCCTCGCCTCCCTCCTATCTTTTCTTCACGAGTCCATTCTCTTATTGATGACCTCCTAGACCGCATCATCCTCCTTGTCGTTCTCATCATACTCCGCAGAAGCAAAAAGACCCACATCATTCCCCTCAAATTCATCGAATTTTCAGTTTTCGTCATAACCCTTGTCATCTCCCTCATCATCCTCGTCGAAATCGGGCTCTCCATCGCCTCCCGCCACGAAAAATGCATCATCAGATGCATCCTCTTCGGAAAACAAAGTCGCGTTCCCTTCAGAATTGGAATCATACTCGATTTCCTCTCGATCAGGGTCAGAATTCGGATTAGGGTTTCTCCGATTCTGATTCTCCATAAGTGCAGCCATCTGCTGTGTTAGCTGCCCCAACATACGATCCATCCTCTGATCCATCTGATCCAGCCTCTGCTCCAGATGTCGCAGATTTTCACGGTCATGAACATCTTCTACACGATCCCTCCTCCTGGGCGACATCGTTGATCCAAGAACGAACGCAGCTCTGATACCAACTGACACAGCGTACACGTGAGTAACCTGTCACAGACCCGTTGATTCGCGCACGAATATCGGAACTACGACCTTCAACTCCCTATTGATTCTTCGAATACCTAGGTAATTGGCATCCAACTCGAACAAATCCGAGAATTGGGCAAAGAGCACGAAAGCTCCAATTTTTATTGATAATCCAAAAACAACTACTCCTCCAGCCTTAGGACTTACACAAAGCTTAAAATAGGGTTTAAAAAAAAACTAAATTGCATAAAAAGAAATAAAATTTTCTAAAATTGTAAAAAACACCATAATTAACATAAAATTGCCTATTTGAGGTCCTAAACGATGGAATTCGCCTAAAATATCAAAATTTCTAGGCCAAAGACCGTGAGTTTTGCTCCTGAGGCCGTTTCCTTCGAAATAGGATCGTCAGAACCTATTTTTCTCCAGATATCAACTTGTCGGGTCTTCTGCCGTATCATGGGTGCATTCAATTCCTTTTTGCATCCTGAGACTGAGTTTGGGAAGCAAGATACATGGAGAAAAGTGAACATGGAGATCGATCGATCCCTTTATCTTTTTATATATTTTATTTATATATTATAATATATTTTTATTTTCTTGTGAAAGGGGAGAATATATGGGGATGTGTTAATTCTTTGATCATGAAGATCTTCCTAATTTCTTTTCTTTTTCACCGAGATAAAGAGATCTGATCATCATCTGAGAAAGAAAAAGAGGAAAGAAGGAGGGGTAAAAGTACAAGAGAGATTCCCAGCAGAAGGGAAGAGATCATAATGATAATCACAAGAAGTAAAAGAAAACAAAGATATGAGTTAAAGGGGGAGCAATTAAAAGATGTTTGAGGCCATGGGAAGATGAGAAAGTTGATGAAGAAGAAATACTTTTGCTTTTCTTTGGAATAAATTTTGGAATATTGCTTCAACCAACCTTGATAGTAAAGAAGCCAATGTTCTTTCTTCTTTTTGCCTCTTCTTTTGAGTTACAATATTCCCTCCAAAAACGCCTTCCTTGATCCATCATCCCATTTCAAAATTTGGGGTCTCTTTTTATTTCCTATATGGTGAGGTGAGAAGAGGCTACCGTGACCCACTCTGTATCACTGATCCCACTACGAGATTCATTTATTTGAGATCCAACATAGTTCTAAATTAAAGTCGGGTCATGGTGACCTCATGCCGAGATAGCAAATCCCTCTCTTTATTTTTTTGTGGTTACGTGAGATTCGTATGATTGATCATCTTATGCAGCTACTGTACGCTTATATATATATGATTATGAGATTCAATGATTTTAGAAGTTAAGTCGTTGTGAACTATGTCATCATAGAACATCTACTTTCAATCGCGCTTTCCTTTATCAAAAATAAAATTTTTAAAAAAAAGAACAAAACTTATTGGCAAGACTTAACATGACAATGCCGGTCCCAAAATTATCAACACGCAAAGGTTTTCTTTTTTTCTTTTTCTTTTCTTTTCTTTTCTTTTTCTTGGCTTAAAACATGCAAAGTTTACTCCTCTGGGATCAAAGTATCAGGAAATTTCCCCCCAAAAATATGCTCTTTGCTTTATTAAAAGACCAAAATTTTCAAGTGCTTAGAGGCTCTTCAAAAGTAATTCAACTATGAAATTTGGAAAAACAAATATGAGCCTTCTGGCTAGCCAACGACCTAGCGACAGGACTGCCAGCCACACATATATATAGCCACAGACAATGAGAGACTGCCTCGGCTTGGTTCGCGATCAACCTCAACCTCATGTTGTGGGAGTGGTGGAGCCAAATGCAATTTATGAGGGTCAATAATCGCCCCTTGAATTTGTGAAATTTCATTAGTTGAGTGTACACCAATTCTAAAGTTAGAATTTGTGCCACATAAAAAGTGCAAATACCCTCCTAAAACATTGTACAACTTTATTTTGCCCCCAAATTCTTATTATTAACCTAAAAAATTAAAAGCTTCTAATTACCCTCACTTAATTGATAATGAAATACTGTATCTAATTAATTATGAGTTTAGAAACTCTTCCTTCTAAATTCATTGAGAAATGTGTAAATATTCTGTATATAAATATAATGAGTTTTTGTATATATATTATAATATTTATAATGGGCAGAGGGGAACTTTCCAAACTTGAGACCATGTGCTACTTCATGATTAAGACCAGATCACTCAATGTGGGGCATCAATGTGGTTGTTTACGATATTTAAGGCAGGATCAGCAGTTGCTGCTTGGCCAATTTCGGCAAAATGGGGTTTCTTGTATATATATATATATATGTTCTAGTTCCTTTTATCCTTTGGGATGAACAGAAAACATGACACAGTGTCGTAGAGGATTTCACCAAAAAAAAAAAAGACTTTGTCGTAGAGGCAAAAGTCCGAGTCTAAAGGCAAAACTCCATTAAAAAATTTATGATATTCGCAAGGAGCTTTTCACCAAAAAAAATTTTCATTTTGAATATCATTCTCAAACTAATCTTCCCCATAAAATATTTCTCCATCTAAACTTAAAGTTGACACATAGTTGTCACCTGCTTTACCATTATCTTATGTGTCATCCACCTCAACAATCTACTTAAAATTTCAATCATAAATATTATCATATCTTTCCCTATACTATGAGACCGAGCAACTTTTTGCTCCCAAAAATATGAAACCAAGCAACTTTTGCCCCTTTGCACCTGCTTGGCTCAACCCAGTTGATACCACTAAAGACGAGGTCACCAGTGGTGTCAGAATCTATCGGCGATGTCGTAGGGGTGATAGCCAGTGATGATTAGAAAGCATGGGCTCCTAGGCCACGACAATGTCTTGGCGTGTTTCCCTTTTTAAATTTTTTTTTCATTAATTTCTTTCGTTTTTGCTTTTTCTTTATTATTATTATTGTTGTTGTTATTGTTATTATTATTATTATTATTATTATTATTATTATTATGTTAGTTAGTTAGTTTGAATAGAACTACTAACGGTAGGGGGAAAATTTTCCCGAGCGATAGTTTTGAGGGGCAATGTAAATGTTCCCGAAAAAATAATTTATGGGGTAAAAGCTTCCTGACCTCCACTCAGGGGTGATTTGGTAATTTTACTAATTAAAATTTTAAGTGAATTGTCGACATGGATGACACATGAGAGAATAGCAAGGTGGTGGCAGCCATGTGGCAAATTGAAGTCAAGATCGGGAAATATTTTCTGGAGAAGACTAGTTTGAGAATTATTTTTAAAATGGAGAATATTTTGGTGTAAAACTCCATTGGCAAGTAATTAAATATAAAATTTTATATACGTCACTTAGAAATCCCGAGTTCAATTCTCACTAAGAAGACTTATGTGTCACTTAACTTCGATTTATTTTCTATTTTTTTATCAAGTTCATTGACCTCTGTTATAACCGGAAAAAAAATCATACATTGCAGATATTAGTCTACGGTGTTTTACATATAATAATCATTTAAGTGTATAATTGCAAGGAGAAATTGCATAAAAATGAGATACTGTGATATTTGTGTAGGGAAAAAAATTACAATATTCTTGGACTTATGCTGCAAGGGGAGGAGAAAAAAATAGCGGAAAAAGAAAATTTACGCTGTGAGCTCTACTTTTTTAGTGGGTCGATTCGATTCGAATTGGATTAGTCGAGCCTTATTGAACTACCGAGTATCGTGGTCCGTAGTGAATAAAACAAGGAGGGGGTGGGAACGAAAAGAAGACGGTGATGTTGAAATGATGCGTCTCCTATCAAATATCAAATAATAATGGGATGTATATTTGGCAAAACCCCCAATAGGAGCAAATACAGAGAAAGAGAAGGCCAACACAGCACTCGTGTGGGCTCAATTATGGAAATGGTCCAGTGGGCTTTAACTTTTCGAGTATAAAGACAAATCAACCTAATTCCAATTGGCAATCCCGAGATATATCGCCCCTGTTGTCACTCCTTCCCTTCTTTTCGTCTTCTTTTTCCTCCCCCTTCTAATTGGAGTTACACTTTGATCTTAGGAGTTAGCCTGCCATAAAGATGACTGTTGCTTTCGTCCCTAATGTTTGGATCGGCTATCAATTTTCTTCTTGAGGTTCTAAAGTCATCAAACTCGACTACGACAATACTATTCACACAGATAGATTATGCATGAAACCTTACTAACTACCATACATTGATAGTCAAAATACTTCATTTTTTAATTGAATCGCAGATATCAATTTGATGAAAAGATCTAAGTAGAAAATTAAAAAATATTAATAATGAAATAAAAATACATCATCACAGAGAAATTAAAAAAAAATAGTACACAGAGACTGCATAATGCATGTATGAGATAAAAGAATAAGTAAATTTAATAAAAATTAATGTGTAAATAAATTTATTATAGATTAAGTTAGTTGCTATAACTTTCCTTCTCCCAAAGAATGTTCTCATGAGAAACAAACTGATTATGATTAAATTAAGTTTGAATTTGTCTTTGACTACCAATTCCTCTTTAATTCTCTCCCATTCCTTCTCTCTCCCCTCCCTCTCTGAAATTACGTCCCCTCTCTTTTTCTTCTCTTTACGCTCTCATTCCCCCTAAATAATACACCGAATACTCTTTTTGAATTTCTTTTTCATTGATTTCATCAAATAAAATTTGTACATGACGATATTATTAATAAATAGGATCGTCACATTTTGAAAATAGATTATACTTAATTAGATACATTAAAAACCATATCCGCACAGCGCAAGTACAAACTCTAGTATTAATATAAGTTAAGACTTTTGAATAGAAGGATGGTTTTATTATATTTATAAGATGTTTAAAGTACATGATCTTAAAACTAAAAAAAATCTAATTAATTACGTTAACTTTTATTAAAATAATTTTATTATTTGATTACCATTCTTATCGGCAAAATGTATTAATATAGTATTATTTTTTGAAAATAAAGTATTTTAGTAGGAAAAAAAACTTATGAATTTAATATTTTCTATTAATAAACAATGTAAGTATTATCTAAAAAATAAAATGTACAATCATAAATTAATATACTATGTCTGACGAACAAGTTATATAATACAATACACTAGCTTATGTCACGAATAATAATTTCGAGAAACACACAGATAAAATATTTAGTTAATATAAGGGCATGCTGAGTTGGCAAGGCTTGCCATTTGATGAGAGAAATGAAAGAGAGGTATGGGTGGGATTTCTTCAAGTGATTCGGCGTTTGTTCTCGTTAAACAAGTTTTAGGTTCGAGTTTTGTGAATAAAAAAATTAATGTTAGAAGAGATTTAGCTTTTAGTGGACTGACTAGACTCAAATTGATTTAATCAGCCAGATCTATTGGACTTTAGGATACTAAAGTGCGTCTCGAAAATAAGAGAGAAGTTGGGAACACTTTTGGAGGAAAAATCGGAAAGGCCGTCTACAAGGGGCACTTCCTGGTGCAGTATGTAATTAATAGGCCCAACCCTTGTGTTTTTACTATGACATGCATCAGTGCTGGGTCCAGTGGCAATTGCATATAAGAAGAGACTTCATGGGCCTTCGATGTCCAATCAACCGGAAGTGTGTGACTATTCTACGCTCAGAAGGAGGAAATGATCATGGGACTCCGATCCGAAAAATACCGGGATGTCAGATTGAGATTGATATAGGGTTCATTATATCAATAATTGACGGCAATGCAGGATACATAACAACTTATTCCATGAGTGGGAACCGCTGAGAAAACGAGTTTAGATAATCGGACATGATTAGGGAAAAAAAATGCTTGAACTATTTTCCATATTTAATTAAATTCGATGATATAAGTAACTAATTGCCTTTAACTTGATTATTTGATCTTAGAGTTTAAATGTATTAGAATTCAAAACAAAAGAAATTTATTCACGCAAAAACAAAACTAATTCATTCACCCAAAAGATAAAAGAAAAACTATTCACCCAAAAATAAAATCATTATGGATAAAATTCATATCAGGGACCCAAACTCTAATTGAATTGAATTAGTCAACAACCCATAAAAAATTCTAGATATCAAGATGCAGAGCAATAAAAAAAAAAGAAATGGTGGAATTGTTTGACTTTATAAAAAATCAAATAAAAAAGAAGGATGGAAGCCGTATCTATCCTAGTCCCAATTTTGTGCAGGAATGACATATTCCTAGGAATAATCGCCTCCACTAAATCCGAAACATCAAAAACATCGTCATGCTCCAATCCTTCATTATATACGGATTGGACCCGTTCCAACTTTTTGTCTCCACTATATATCTAGGATTATACAAGAAAAAAAATCTAACTATATCAACCGTTCAATAATTACCAATTGAATGTAGCATTTCTATTGGTATCTGGTCGCTCGTAAATGTGGACCTAAGTATTCCTAGACATATTACGGACTCAGTTTCTTATGCATCCACTGAGTACAAGTCAAAAATAAAAACAATCAATTTGATGGCACGCGTAACACAGTGTAAGTACTATTGACCGTGTAAGCAAGCACCCATCGGACAATTTACGATCATACTGTCGTATGGTACAGCAGATGGATGGATCATGTATATTCTTCCAATATGATGGAATCCGAACTTGTGTTCTTGTCCAGATCGTCTAGTGGCATGCCATGGGCTTGTTGATTTGTTACATGAAGGAGCCCCTTGTCGAGAAAACGGAAACAACAACAGGAAGAGGTTGTCTCTGCGTCTGCCTCTTCCTCACAATATCCGTCAAAGAGAATTGTCTTTTTTCCAAGCTCCGCATAACATGTCTATGAAAATCAACAGGTCGTCTATTCTAATTTCCCTCTTCCAGCTCTCTCTCTCTCTATCTCTGCTCACATTAACAACGGAGACTTATATATCATTAATTAGTTGATGATAATGAGCCTTAACGGCACCTACAACACTAACAATACCGATCCACGGAGTCCAAGAAGGAGCAACGCCGCAGATGCACGGCGGTCCCAAGCATGCTGCTGGAACCTAAGCGGCTGCTTGGAAATGCCAATGGGTGCCGTTGTCTCCTCCCCGAACCATAGCCACCCTCACCACCAGCAGCCTCTCCAGAATCGCGGCCACCAGTCACTGGAACAATCCATTTCTGAGTTGGAGCAGCAGGTACAATGTGCATATATATAGTATGTATTGGTGCTCTTCATTTTTTCACTCTTCACGTTTCTTCTCTTCTCGCGTGAAAACTGATTATCGGACCACATGAAGGAAGTCACGCTGTGCACCGTTACATATAATTACTTCTAGAATCAAAGACATCGTTCCATTGGCAAAAGTGAGATCGTGTACCATACTTAACTGTGAGTTATGACCATATATGCTGCTCCGATAAATATGTAGTTAGCATGATACAACCGTGTCCTTGGAGTTAAAACCGATGGTTTCAGTTCCGACTGACCATTATAGGATATGTTGATTGTTCCTTTGGTCGCTAATAATCAAGGTGAGAGACCTGGAAAGAGAAGTGCAGAAGCAGAAGGAGCTGAGGATCATGTACGGGAAGAGGATGGAGAGGACTCAAGATTACCTCAAGTACTGCCTCCAAGTTGCCCAAGAGAATGGCTTCTTGCACCTCCTCATGAACCCGAAGGACACCCAAGAATGCCTCCTCTCCCCCCACAATTTCATGATCGGCAACAACGTATGGCTGAACGGCAGCCCAGCTCAGTTCCCGGCCCTGGTACCCTCCCAACCGTCGGACCTCGATCTCATCTCCAACCAAGCCCGGGCTAATGGGTGGTCTATTGACCCGCTCGAGGTGAGACTCCCTCAATATATATCTCTTCAAACTAGACCTGATCATGGGCCGAGACTATTGCTAGGCCTATAAATCACTACCCGCACGACTGTTTTGGGTGAATTACAGGACCGAAGCCCCAACTACCTGCACGATTTTGTTTCACACATTAAGATTTAAATGTGTCCGACTTCGTGGACATTTACTGCATGAAAATTCTTCCCGGAATAATCAAAAGATAATACGTATAATTGGAGCAATCTCAAAAATTAATTGTTGGACCATCATTCTTTTTGCACAGTCTAGGCGAAAATAAAAGGAGCATTCTTAACTATAATAATGTGACTCAACGACAAATTGAGTTTCTAATGAATGAAATTTACTTGCAATATGTCAATCTATTGCACTGCTTTTGATAAAGTGTCGGTGCGTACCTATGCCAATTATATTTTAGATGGTGCTTTCAAAAGTGTCAACAAAAGCATTAGTTTAGGTGATACTTTAAATTCAAAATTAACTTCGTAAAAATGTGTTTTCCTATAGTGAATGCAGGCGGTTCGAAATACATTGGAAACACCGTGTACATAACTAGTTAGGGAACAAGCTGACATCCAAAACAGAATAGTCCTTACTAATATGATGAGTATATATATATATATATATTCCCCCTCCTTTTTTTAAAGACAATCGTTTGCTATATATTGACCTTGTCAAAGATCAATGTAGTAAACTGTTTGGTAAGCTAACCTATGCATGTTGACGTAGATCGAAATGAAAGATCAAATAGGCCGAGGGAGCACGGCCGACATTTACAGGGCCACGTGGAGGGGCCTCGATGTGGCGGTGAAGTACATGTCTCCGGAGTTCTTCCACTCCAACCCCAGCGGCGCCGCCTTCTTCGCCCAGGAGCTCCACACCCTCTCCCGGCAACGCCACCGCTTTGTGCTCCAGCTCATGGGTGCCTGCCTCCAACCGCCCGACCGTGCATGGGTCGTCACCGAGCTCCTAAGCACCACCCTCAAGGAGTGGCTCCATGGGCCCGGCAAGGCTCGCCAGCCGCGGGACTTAGCCTCCTCTCTACCGTTGCCCCCCATGGAGGAGCGGCTCGCGAGGGCGGTGGAGATTGCCCAGGCAATGCAGTATCTCCACGAACAAAGGCCGAGGGTCGTGCACCGTGACCTAAAGCCGAGCAACGTGTTCTTGGACGATGCGCTGCATGTGCGGGTGGCAGATTTTGGGCATGCTCGCTTCCTGAGGGATGGGGAATACGCGCTCACTGCCGAAACAGGTTCACACTATTTTCTTTTTCCTTTTGTATCTTTTCAAAAAAAAAAATTATTTTGTTGAGGAAGGGGTTCGATACAGTGGTACAAGTCACCAAAATCATGAGATTTCGGGTTCAATCCTCATCAATAGTATTTGCATGCCTTGTTATTTAGCTTTGGTTATTGTTGTATTAGCCAATAGACACCACTTATAATCGAAAAAATAAAATTTATTTTTATTGATCTATTTGCATGATCATGTATTAAATTTTTGGATTTATTTAAAAAAGTATATACTTTACTCTTTTTTCCAAATATATTACAATTGAAATAAATTATTAAAATTAAAGCAACTCGCAATCTTTTCTTATTTTTTAGATTGAATCAAAATTATCTTATTTACAACCACTTTTAATTTTCGTTAACTTGTTCACTAGGTCTTTTTTAAAATTTAATAAAACCCAAAATTGAGAAAACTAAGAAGAAAAGATAAAGAAAATAAAGATGCTTGAAGCGGAGTTAGGATGATGGTGGAGGGGCCTCGGCCATCACAAAATCGGGATTTGGTGATTAGCTCCAAGAAGACAGAAAGAGGATAAGGGCTCGTTTACTTTTAGAAAAGTAATTCTAATTTTACTTCTCATTTTCTAAATTTATTTTTGTATAGAAAATTAAGAAATCGTGTTTACAAACTCAAATTTAGAATTTTAACTTATACTCAATATCTAATAACCATTGAAGACTTTTTAATTAAAAGTATGATAATTGATATAATTAAAAAAAATGATTGATAAAGAACCTTCCAATTAAAGAGGAAAAAAATTGGAAAGCTATTAATTAAAAGTAAGGCAAAAAGCCAAAAATTTTGCTCATGGTTTGGGATCGGGACAAATCGCACATTGTTCTTTTGTTTGGAACAATTAGCTTCCCTGTGGTTTGCTCCGTTAGACATAGGGGGTTACGACGTTAATTTTTTTTTCCATTTTCAATCCTCAATATTTAGCTTTTTAATCATTTTGATCATAAATCTTTTTCTTTTATCATTATTATCCTCAACTTTCCATTTTGTTTCATTTTAGTCCTATAACGAAAAATTGAAGGGGGAGGGGGTCGGGGAAGTTGAGGATAATAATGATAAAAGAAAAAGATTTATGATAAAAAAGATTAAAAAACTAAATATTGAGGACTGAAAATAGAAAAAAAAATTACGCCGTAACTCCTATGTCTAACGGAGCAAACCACATGGAGGCTAATTGTCCCAAACAAAAGAACATGGTGCGATTTGTTCCGACTCCAAACCACAAGGGAGTTTTTTTGTCTTTTTCCCTAAAAGTAATTCTCTAAATTGCTTTGAATTTGTAGAATTAGAAAAATCTATTTTCCTAAAAAAGTTGTTCTTCATTTTAACACTTATTTTACGATTTTTCATTTTTTATGAAAATTTTCCAAAAAGTTGGAAAATTTTCTCAAAGTAAATAGAGCCTAAAAATTTTGATAATTTCCTGTTCGAAGCCAACCACCACTGCTTAAGTAAAGTTGTAGCGTCCTCAACATTGTGTCCTCATTAGCCTCTGCTTGCTCCCTTCGTTATTATGTTTTTTTTTCCTTTTTATGATTTTCTTTATTTAATTTATAAATTTTAAAAATTATTGGGAAACAGAAAAAATTAACGAAAAAAGAAAACTTAGTGGATATACTATAATTTTTTTTACTATGTTTAGGAAATAAAGTAAAGTATAATAAGCTTTTTTTCGCAATTTACCTTATTTTTCTTTTACAAAAAAACTCGTGTTATAAAAAGTAATAGATAAGAGAGAGAAAATAGAGAGACACGAGGAGTGAGAATCAAATCCAGATACTCTTTTAATCTAGTTTTATTTTTACCTATGCTATAATGATTACTATAAAACCATTAAAATCAGGCTCTTTAACTTAAAACCTCAATTTTCAAAAATATATATCTTTCATCTAATTCTTAGGAAAGGAAGCTAATTTTTTTTTTAAATGTAAATTAATTTTCATATGTTTAGATTTCTTGCATGACAAGTATTTTTACAAATAATTTCTCTTTCACGTCTCTTGTTCTTCTAAAACCACCCATTCTATCTTTATTTTTTCCTTCTCTTTTTCAAAGTATCAGATTTAAATTAATTCATCAATCGAATTTTCTAATTTACTATTTCTAACTTTTTTGAACTGAAAGATTTCTGAGGATTAATGGTGGTATCTCGTATAATCCCCATTTTATTGTCAAAATAACATTATTTAAATGAAAAGTTTAGCTAGTAGTCCGAACTCCCACGTCTCGTAAATGTGTATATGCATGTAACTAATAATGGGGATAAGATAAATAGAGTGAATTTATTTATGAATGTTTGTCAGGTACTTATGTTTACATGGCACCAGAAGTGATCAAGTGTGAGCCATATGATGAGAAATGTGACGTGTACAGTTTCGGGGTGATTGTCAATGAGCTTGTCACCGGAGATCATCCCTATATCGATATCGATGCTGGTCCAGCAAAGGTACGTTGCTATAATTACTAAACCAACACAATGGCCTACTTGTTCGAAACTTGAAAAAACCTATATGTGATTTTTATTTTTATTTTTCTGTTGCGATGAAACAGATAGCAATGGAGGTGGCAGAAGGAATCCTAAGGCCTGCACTTCCTGCGGACAATGATGGCCAATTAGGAGAGCTTATAGAGCTGATCTGCCTTTCATGGAATCAGGACCCCTCTTTGAGACTGCCCTTCTCTTCAATAACCCCAAAACTCAAAGAGATCCAAAGGAAATTCGCGGAGACTAATGTATCATAATCTGATTGATTTTATATATAAAGAGAAATTAGATAATGATTTCGGACTTAATTGCCGATGATCATAAGAGATGATCAGGAGGGACATCCTTTTCATGAGCTTCATTTGTGCAGCTGTTCGTATCAATTTTGGAATTTTAGAAGAGATTATGATATGTCACAGTTATGTTAAGTAATACGAAAAAGAAAAAAACTGATCCACTATATTTCGAAAATAATGCATTTTGAAACGAACTCAAATTACAAGGGAAAAAGGGGCCGATGGACGCAGCTTATCAACAGTTTGATGTTTCTGATAAGTAAGCATCAATTTTTTCTGATTTGATGATCAATCATGTGATTTAGCGATCGACTATTTCTAATATTTTTCGCTTACTTTCCGAATGCAGTTTGATGGAGTTGCTACCAATAAGGGAAGCCAGCAGGCCTCCAAGCCTGTGCAATCTTTCGGGAAACATTCAGCAAAAGATCTAAATTTTCAACTTGACCGCATCAAGTATATTCCGAATAACATCAGCCATGGTAGATGTCTCCTTTTGAAAGACCCTTTTGTTTGACTCAATCTGCGCTTGATAAATACAACTAGTCCAGAAAAGCTCGAGAATAATTGCAACCAGAGTTCTGGCTCTGTTATTTGGACCTCAATCAACCTCATATACCAGTTAGAAACCAATTTGTGAATCCCCATTCGATTCAATAGACTAAGCCATATACCCCTCTCGACAGCACAAGTTGAAAGCATATTAGTGGCCCTTGGATTCTGCAGTTTTGACGATGGAATTCACTTTCTGCAGCATTAACTTCCAATGCCGTATCAATCGATCTTTCCTTACTACCTAGTCTGTCCCACAGGGCTACCCAACCCAAAGGAAGCGCGCAGTATATTTTTTGAGAATGATATCAATTTGGACTGCGAAACCTTAATACTGTGATTTTGGGCTGAGCCTCTTCCAAGCATCTGGATTGAAGGAGTATAAACAAGACCTTTTACCTAATAGTTCTCATGGATTGGCAAGGAAACCGGAAAAGGGATAAAAAGGACTTCTTCTTCCGACCAACAATATTCACCTTAGGACATAGAGTGAAGGAAAATGATATCGTCTTGGTGTAATTGACTAGCATATGTGTGCAGCGATAGATCTAGGAATTTTGTCCAAGGGATGTGAAGTTTGAAGAAACTTTGTATCATAAAATTTAAGGGGAGGGGGGAAATAGGATAATTCCTTTGAAAGTATGATAAACTCGACAAATTTTAATAGAAATTTCATAACTTTTCCCGGGCGACTGCGTGCCCCCTCTATCTAAGTGTTGAACAATTGTTTAATTTCTCCAAAAATCTTCGTATTTTTTGAAAACATTTTTTTTCTCTTTACTTTGAGAAAATTTCCTAACTTTTGTGATAATTTTCATAAAAAGGAAAATCATGAAATATGTGTTTATCTACCTAAAATAATAAACAATTTTTAGAAAAGAGATTTTTCTAATTCCCCAGATTCAAAACAATTTAGGGAAGGTTTTGTTAAACTCAACTCCATTCCAACAATGTATATAGATGACATGATCCGGGTTATGATACCATTTCAACCCAAGATCTCGACTAAGGGATAACCATAGAGTACTGAAAGAACAAGAATAAGATATAAGGGAATATCAACATAAATAGATGATCAACATGGAAGATTTATTTAGAAACTTAGCCCATGATGGGCTGAAGGGAGTACATGCGGATTATGAAAACAAAAGAAAACATGATAAAGAAAAGAAAAGGGAAGAGTCTGAAAGAACTCAACCCATGCTTCCACTGGAACTTACACACAGAATGGGAGGTAGAGGATCCGAGTTATGGGAGCCGGATGTTTACATATGAGAGGAAGAAAGAAAGAGAGAAAGAGATTATTGTGGTGGATGAGTCCTACCTCTGATGCTAGAGGAAGACGACTCTTATAGGCGGTGGAAGATGCCTTTTCGCTGTGCAGCTTTGAACTGTGCACTCACATGCGGGGTACTGTTGACTACAGTGCGGAAAAACTGTAGCTACAGTGCCTTTTTTGTCGCAAATAGTGACAGCTTGCTACTTTATGTCGGTCAAGTTCGCCGAAAGGTTTTTTGTCCATTATGGTACCACTTGGAGTAGTGGTGGGACGCTTCCGGAGATTGCGCTAAATGTGGGGCATAGCCTTTGAGCCAAAAGGTTTTTTGTTCGGTAATGATCCATGTGTTGAAACAGTGGGCGGACGCTCTCGGGTGCTGAGGCTAGCAATTAATCAGATTGCTCGTAAGCAATGTCGGGTCTCATCTTGATCTCATCCGTGAACTTTTGTAGCCACTGGTCATGACGGGTGCTGAACCCTGGTTGCAATGGCTTGTCAACTAGAGATATGTGAAGGAAAACCCTTTAGCATTTACCTAAGAACTGGAGAACATGCCCTGGATATTTGAGCCAGTGCCATTCATTTACCTGAACCCAAGCACGCCATTTGCTTATCTGTGTTATGATTTGACTTTCACCAGGCCAATAACTTACTTTCGGGGGTAGGATGTCCTCGGAGTGTACTGGGGAGATGAAAATGTAATGGATGGCAGGTTGAACTTTTATGGGGGAAACCCACTCTGGTGGAGAGGATTCGATATGGATGGAGAGGCTGGCAGATCGCCTCAAAGATTTGGTGATCAGACTCCAGGCATTGTTCCCAAAAAGGGATTGGAGTTTTGGGCGGTGTGCATCTTCTGGTTTAAGGATTATTGATTTGAGAATCCCATATTTCAGAAGATCACAGAAATCAAAATGGTGTTTATTAAAACGGTTTTTTAAAGGAAAAACATAAAAACTGAATCTGGGTATGGAGAACTCCAGACTATGCCTGCAACTTTCCATCATTAAGATGTCAACTCTTTTGTAGTTTTCATCTTCACCATGTAAGTCGCAGGGTTTTCGAAAATCATTTTCAAAAAAGTTTTTTCTTTCCCATGACCAGTACCATCCGTCAGTCCCTTTTGGTGTGCTAGCACAGAACTGGAGGATCCTGGTAAAAAAGGAAATTATGTTTGAAGAAAATTCCTGGAGACTTATCTCAGAGATTTTTGAGACAAGATCTTCAGGGAGTTTTGACAAGAACAGGATTTCTCCTGCTTGTGGAAAAATGCTACTGAGTGTAACCTCAATGGGTTTTTTGGAAAATATTTTTTCAGTCACAGGTTTTGAAAGATCCCTAGACCGAATTATCGATGGAGTTGATGAGGACTTCGATTCCTGCCTGAATTTTATGTTTTCTTTTTCAAGAGCGTCTTTTTCTCTGAGGCAGGACTCAGAAAACTCTAAGACTTCTATTCTTTCAGAAACGAGGCTTTGGATTTCTTTTTTGAAGCCATCGTTCTCTTTTTTCAGAATATCTCTCCTTTTTTCAGTCTTTTTTATTTTCTTTCTCAGAGCATTGTTTTCTCTTTGCATTTCTGCAAAGTGCTTCGTGAACTTATCGAACTCGACTAACCTGTTTTGGAGGAAAGCCTGAGTCTAAGGCTTTTGGAGGGATAGCTCTTGTTGCAACGAATCGATTTTGAGGTAGAATTCCTGCTACAAGGATGTTCTGCTGTTGCATAGTTCCTCCAAATGAAGGATCAATGCATTTATGGCTTCCTCACCCTTTTGAGGATCCTTTATGGATGACCATAAATTATCCAAGATGAGTTGTTGCCTGTGATCAGGCTTCCAATCAGTGAGACTGGAATGTATCCGGAATCGCTTTTTTGGTGGCAGATTCCTTGTTTTTTGTTTCTCCAAAGAGGAGTTGCCAACATCTTGGTCAAACCAGGGGAAATCCATATTCCTGCAAGACATGAAGATGTTATTGCAGATTTATATCCAATTTTACCCTTACAGGAGCTTGGAAAGTCAGGTGTCCCATGACCAACTCATAGTCCTCTCTGGTTTTTAAAGTGGAGTTAATATGCTGAAAACAGGGTTTTGAATTGCATGGAGGGATCTCCTTGCAATGCCTGTCGAAGAAAGCACATAACACATTGGATACAGGATGATCGATGAGGGCACATATATTGTGGATGTATGCAGTAAAGATACGGTCCATTGCATCTGTTTCCCCGTCCTGTATATCTTTTTGTATTTTCTCAAGACTGTCGTCTTGCCACAGTTCAAATAGCCAATTGTGTAACCACTCTTGAGCAGATTCCACGGCCATTTCCTGCGCAAAATGTATTAGTCTGTTTTGTAAATACATTTATCAGAGACAAAATGAAATTTTATTTTGTTTCCAAGCTTGTGCGTTTCTATGCCAGATGCGGTGACAAGGAACGGTTTTAAAAGCTGGATGAATGGGGTGCCTAGTATGACCTTATGACTAAGGTTTCGTACTAACAAGAATGATGTTTTGTGTCGGACTCTATTCTGTTCAACTTCAACCTTACTCAACTTGTATTTGATGTCAAGTTTGGTACCACTAACCGAAGAGAGTGATTCAGTTGTTTTTTCATAGAATCTGGTAGGAATGAATTGTTCATTAATGCAGTTTTCGTCCGCACCTGTATTAAACAGAGCAGTTGCATCAACAAACAAATTATGGTTTATGACTAGCGTGATTTTGATCAACCATCTGTTAGGAGAAGTTTCTCCTATCATGGTTAGAGTTTCATGCTGGTCATTTTCTTCTTGGTCCAAGGCCAGAGTTTCTTTTGGGTTTTTATCCTGGTTCATGAGGTTTTGATCAGAGCTATCTGAGGGTTTTGTAGCCTCAGTGAGTAGCTCCTTTAATTGATCAATTATCGAGGAGTGTTGTTGCTGCTCAAACTTGAGACACACAACTTCATTCCTTAACATTTCAATTTCCTTTTGGGCATCAAACGAGATTTTATGAGCTCGCTTTTTGTAATGCCTTTTAAGGAATTCAGAGAAGTTGTAATTAGGGGTTTTTGTCTCTGAAGCGAGATTGCCCCGTTT
Organism: Punica granatum; assembly: GCF_007655135.1. Lineage (NCBI taxonomy): Eukaryota > Viridiplantae > Streptophyta > Magnoliopsida > Myrtales > Lythraceae > Punica > Punica granatum. The sequence continues at coordinate 15,261,044 of NC_045127.1, read as the reverse complement.
CAACTTCTCAAGATATTGTTTTCTTAACAAAGGGTTCGGGATTTGGTCCGCTATTTCTAGCAGGAACTCCTGATCTTTGGTTAAGACGTTTATTGATTTTTCATCGGATGACCATTCCAGTTCATCCATTTGCAGGCCCTCCTCACTTGCAGATGAGGATTTTGTATCAGAGTCAGAAGACTCTATCAACAGGTTGCAGACCTGGTTTTTGGTTTCTTCATCAATTTCTAGTTGATGAATTTTTTTGTTGAGGTAGCAATACCTTTGGGTATGGCCAGTTTTCCCGCACTTGAAACACTTGTAAGGAGAGCTGGATTTTTTCTCACCCTTATCAGTGGATTGTGGTTTTGAGGAAAATCTAGGCTTATGGTGAAAATGTTTGGGCTTATGTTTTCTGCTGCAGTCCCCACTGCAGGTTTTAGTTTTTTCGACCTTTTTGTCGACTTGGAAAGAGGGATCGAATTGTTGGCAAAAATTGACAAGCTCTTTCTTAGTCTGGGCCTTTTCTTTTTTCAATTGTTTTTGAAGTTTGTGCTGAGTACACATTCGGATACCTTCTTTATGGATGAAGCTGATGAGCTCTCCATAACTCAGTTCTTTGTAAGGTATCTGGCCATGATTTATGGATTTGATTTCGTTTCGGACTTGTTCTCCTAACAAGGTTGGTAGACCTGCTAAGAATTTTTCTTTCCAAAATGGCTGGTTACAATCCTCCCTAGACATGACCCTAGTGAGGAAGGTATCTTTGTACTGTCTGAAATCAGACAGTCTTTTGCATTTTAGGTTTGACAGCAACTCTAGGTTTTTGTCTTTGAGGTGAGAGGGATCTCCTACGAAGTGTTGGGAGATGGCAAAGACTAGGGTTGCTACGGCATCAGGGATATCGTCATTGTTTTCATCCCATATGATCTCACCTGTTTCATCAGTTTTGACGCTGGTCAGGATTTCATTTTGGAGAAAGGGCGATAGGTAGTTATCCCACCATCCTTTCAATTGACCAGTGAACCCTGCTATGAGCATGTGTGCTATGGCTGGGTCAGACAGTCGCGTCTGGGTTTTGTAAGCATTTGACACCATCGTCATTTGCTGCAAGACGCTAAGTATGTTATACTTAGACTGCCCGTCAATATTCCACTCATATATGGCATTTGCACTATACTTATTCTGGACAATGTTGGGTTTTTCTTCCAGTACTAGGTCTGGTGCATATATGTTAGTGTAGTAGGGTTTTTGGGGTTCCTGCTACACTAATTTGTTCAGCTCTCCAGTATTATCGATGGCGTTGACATTCGAGTCCTGAGACTCTTGTGCCTTTTGTTTTGCTGCTTTTAATGGGGTTCCAGGCTCTATTCCTGACAAGGGAGTGTCTGGGACGATCATTTTTGGCAGACTTATGGATGTGGATTCTTCCTAGAGATTTATGCTTTTTATTTTTCTCTCGAGCTCCTGATTAAACTCTTTTCTCCTAGAGATAGGGATCTCATGGGGTCTAAAAGGAGGTTTTCTGAGAGACTCTATGGGTACAGGTCTTGGTTGGCTTGGAAGACTAGAGGTCCCTACCTGGTTGGCTACAGGCTTGGTGACTTCTTGTTCTATCCTAGTCAATTGGGAACCTATGGTGGAGAGACACTGATTTGTGAAGTTATTTTATTCAAAGATGTTTTTAATATCTTTGGGGGTCAGTGAATCGTCCACTTTCTTTTTGAAAGGAGAAGCTTTGATCTCCTCTTTTTGATGGATTATTTTGAGGGTACCTAAGGGTGGATGTGTTGACTCAACCGGGTCTGCATTAGCAAGATCCCACTTTATGGTTTTCTGAGTTCCACAAACCATTCTTTGAGGTACGAAATGGTTTTCAAACCAATCCCAAAATAGGATATTTGTGGAGTTTTTTAGCATGAATGCTGTCCAACTATCCTGTATGTGAGACTTGGTATATTTTTCAGAGAATGACTCGTAGAGCCATCTCCTTTTGGCTTCATTATGGGGTCCTAGGAAATCATTCCTAAGTTTATCGGAATCTATCCTAAATTCCTTGACTATTGTGTCTACCCTGGGGACAACCAACACAGATAGTACTTTTTGGGAATTCAATTCAGATATTTTTTCTGAAATCCTTTGATGAAAGGATCTCTTATCGGTTTTATGATTGGAACTAATGCATGCATATGGTGGAATCGATTTGAACAATCCCATATTCAAAAACAATAAATCTTCCAGTCTCTCAAATATTTATCAAGATATTCAAACAACATATCAGTTCCTTACCTTTTCAGTACACTAATCTATACCTAGACGAAGTTTCTAGAGATCTATAGACCAATAGCTAAGTGGTTTGAAGATGATAATCCGAACCTATTCTCTAACCCCAGCTTCTCTCAAGATCAAGATCTAAGACATACCTGGACGCTGGAAGAAGTCTCACACTGTGTTTCCCTGCAGAATCTAGAACATACCTTGTCCAACTGCTGTTCTTGGATTTAACAATAATAGTACACAGACATTTACCACAATAGGACTCTCTGGTATCTATCTCCTACCACAATTGCTGTACCTAGCTTGAACAGCAACATACAAGGATAACTCTACTCCAGTCGATAACCTCCATCTACTTAGACGGTGTTCATAACATTACCGGGCCATTGTCCAATTTTCTCCCTGAAAACTGCCCTAACCGTCAGGACTTACAAACAGGAACACCTTAGGACTCCCCCCGGGTTCCTATGAACGGTGAATGTGTAGGGTCCATGAGAGCGACTGGATGGACATTAGAGCCACTTACATTACTTATTTACCTAGCATCAGTTCATTGTGGTACTGGATCTAGACTCTTAAAGAGACCTACGCTATGACCGTATATTACTATGTTTACCAGCTTCAGTTCATTGTATAGATATGCAACTAGACACTTAAGGAAAGAACACTAGAAGATGAGATACTACCAGCCATGAAGGCGGTCCTAGATGCCATGACCTATACGAGCTACGGGATCTGAGAATCAAAATAGACTATGCATCCTATCCCCACTTGGCTCTGATACCATTTCAACCCAAGATCTCGACTAAGGGATAACCATAGAGTACTGAAAGAACAAGAATCTGATATAAGGAAATATCAACATAAATAGATGATCAACATGGAAGATTTATTTAGAAACTTAGCCCATGATGGGCTGAAGGGAGTACATGCGGATTATGAAAACAAAAGAAAACATGATAAAGAAAAGAAAAGGGAAGAGTCTGAAAGAACTCAACCCATGCTTCCACTGGAACTTACACACAGAATGGGAGGTAGAGGATCCGGGTCATGGGAGCCGGATGTTTACATATGAGAGGAAGAAAGAAAGAGAGAAAGAGATTATTGTGGTGGATGAGTCCTCTCTGATGCTGGAGGAAGACGACTCTTATAGGCGGTGGAAGATGCCTTTTCGCTGTGCAGCTTTGAACTGTGCACTCACATGCGGGGTACTGTTGACTACAGTGCGGAAAAACTGTAGCTACAGTGCCTTTTTTGTCGCAAACAGTGACAGATTGCTGCTTTATGTCGGGCACGCTCGTCAAAAGGTTTTTTGTCCGTTATGATACCACTGGAGTAGTGGTGGGACGCTTCCGAAGATTGCGCTGTATGTGGGGCATAGCCTGTGAGCCGAAAGGTTTTTTGTCCGGTAATGATCCACGTGTCGAAACAGTGGGCGGACGCTCTCGGGTGTTGAGGCTAGCAATTAATCAGATTGCTCGTAAGCAATGTCGGGTCTCATCTTGATCTCATCCGTGAACTTTTGGAGCCACTGGTCATGACGGGTGCTGATCCCTGGTTGCAATGGCTTGTCAACTAGAGATATGTGAAGAAAAACCCTTTGGCATTTACCTGAGAACTGGAGAACATGCCCTGGATATTTGAGCCAGTGCCATTCATTTACCTGAACCTAAGCACGCCACTTGCTTATCTGTGTTATGATTTCACTTTCACCAGGACAATAACTTACTTCCGGAGGTAGGATGTCCTCGGAGTGTACTAGGGAGATGAAAATGTAATGGATGGCAGGTTGAACCTTTATTTGGGAAACCCACTCTAGTGGAGAGGATTCGATATGGATGGAGAGGCTGGCAGATCGCCTCAATGATTTGGTGATCAGACTCCAGGCATTGTTCCCAAAAAGGGATTAGAGTTCTGGGCGGTGTGCATCTTCTGGTTTGAGGATTATTGATTTGAGAATCCCATATTTCAGAAGATCACAGAAATCAAAATGGTGTTTATTAAAACGGTTTTTTAAAGGAAAAACATAAAAACTGAATCTGGGTATGGAGAACTCCAGACTATGCCTGCAACTTTTTCGTAGTTTTCATCTTCACCATGTAAATCGCGGGGTTTTTGAAAATCATTTTGAAAAAAGTTTTTTCTTTCCCATGACCAGTACCATCCATCAGTCCCTTTTGGTGTGCTTGCACAGAACTGGAGGATTCTGGTGAAAAAGGAAATTATGTTTGAAGAAAAATCCTGGAGACTTACCTCAGAGATTTTCGAGACAAGGTCTTCAGGGAGTTTTGACGAGAACATGATTTCTCTTGCTTGTGGAAAAATGCCACTGAGAGTGACCTCAATGGGTTTTTTTGAAAATATTTTTTCAGTCATAGGTTTTGAAAGATCCCCAGACTGAATTATCGATGGAGTTGATGAGGACTCCGATTCTTGTCTGAATTTTATATTTTCTTTTTCAAGAGCGTCTTTTTCTCTGAGGCAGGATTCAGAAAACTCTAAGACTTCTATTCTTTCTGAAACGAGGCTTTGGATATCTTTTTTGAAGCCTGCGTTCTCATTTTTCAAAATATCTCTCCTTTTTTCACTCTTTTTTATTTTCTTTCTTAGAGCATTGTTTTCTCTCGTCATTTCTGCAAAGTGCTCCGTGAACTTATCGAACTCAACTAACCTGTTTTGTAGGAAAGCTTGAGTCTGAGCTTTTTGGAGGGATAGCTCTTGTTGCAGCGAATCGATTTTGAGGCAGAATTCCTGCTGCAAGGATGTTCTGCTGTTGCATAATTCCTCCAAATGAAGGATTAATGCATTTATGGCTTCCTCGCCCTTTTGAGGATCTTTTATGGATGACCATAAATTATCCAAGATGAGTTGTTGCTTGTGATCAGGCTTCCAATCAGTGAGACTGGAATTTATCCGGAATCGCTTTTTTGGCGGCAGATTCCTTGTTTTTTGTTTCTCCAAAGAGGAGTTGCTAGCATCCTGGTCGAACCAAGGGAAATCCATTTTCCTGCAATACATGAAAATGTTAATGCAGATTTATGTTCAAATTTACCCTCACAGGAGCTTGTAAAGTCAGGTGTCCAATGACCAACTCATAGTCCTCTCGGGTTTTCAAAATGGAGTTAATGTGCTGAAAATAGGGTTTTGTATCGCATGGAGGGATCTCTTTGCAATGCCTGTCGAAGAAAGCACATAACACATTGGATACAGGATGATCGATGAGGGCACAGATATTGTGGATGTATGCAGTGAAGATACGATCCATTGTTTCTGTTTCTCCGTCCTGTATATCATTTTGTATTTTCTCAAGACTGTCGTCTTGCCACAATTCTAATAGCCAATTGTGTAACCACTCTTGAGCATATTCCACGGCCATTTCCTGCGCAAAATGTATTAGTCTGTTTTGTAAATACATTTATCAGGGATGAAATGGAATTTTATTTTGTTTCCATGCTTGTGCGTTTCTATGCTAGATGAGGTGACAAGAAACGGTTTTAAAAGCTGGATGAATGGGGTTCCTAGTATGACCTTATGGCTAAGGTTTCGTACTAGCAAGAATGATGTTTTGTACCAGACGCTATTTTGCTCAACTTCAACCTCACTCAACTTGTATTTGATGTCAAGTTTGGTACCACTAACCGAAGAAAGTGATTCACTTGTTTTTTCATAGAATCTGGCAGGAATGAATTGTTCATTAATGCAGTTTTCGTCCGCACCTGTATCAAACAGAGCAGTTGCATCGACAACAGATTATGGTTTATGACTAGCCTGATTTTGATCAACCATCTGTTAGGAGAAGGTTCTCCTATCATGGTTAAGGTTCATGCTGGTCATTGTCTTTTGGGTTCAGAGCCAGAGTGTCCTCTGGGTTTTTATCCTAGTTCATGAGGTTTGGACCAGAGCTAGCTGAGGGTTTTGTAACCTCAGTAAATAGGATTTCTAATCGACCGATTATCAAGGAATGTTGCTGCTGCTCAAATTTGAGGCAATCAACTTCATTCCTTAAAATCTCAAATTCCTTTTGGGCATCGAACGAGGCTTTATGAGCTCGCCTTTTGTCATGCCTTTTAAGGATTTCAGAGAGGTTTTACAAGATGTAGTTCATGTTGATATGTAAACATGAAAATGTTAATGCAGATTTATGTTCAAATTTACCCTCATAGGAGCTTGTAAAGTCAGGTGCCCAATGACCAACTCATAATCCTCTCGGGTTTTCAAAGTGGAGTTAATGTGCTGAAAATAGGGTTTTGTATCGCATGGAGGAATAGATTTGAATAAACCAATATTTCAAAAACAATAAATCTTCCAGTCTCTCAAATATTTATCAAGATATTCAAACAGCATATCAGTTCCTTACCTTTTCAGTACACTAATCTATACCTAGACGAAGTTTTTAGAGATCTATAGACCAATAGCTAAGTGGTTTGAAGATGATAATCCGAACCTATTCTCTAACCCCAGCTTCTCTCAAGATCAAGATCTAAGACATACCTGGAAGATGGAAGAGGCCTCACACTGTGTTTCCCTGCAGAATCTAGAACATACCTTGCCCAACTGTTGTTCCCGGATTTAACAATAATAGTATACGAATAAACTTAGTATGACTCTCTTCGGATCTAAATCCTACCCCAACTGCTATACTTAGACGAACAATAATGCACGAGGATAACTCTACTCTCGTCGATAACCTCCATCTACTTAGACGGTGTTCATAACACTATCGGGCCATTGTCCAATTTTCTCCCTGAAAACTGCCCTAACCATCGGGACTTACAAACGGGAATACCTTAGGACTCCCCCCGGGTTCCTATGAACGGTGAATGTGTAGGGTCCATTAGAGCGACGAGATGGACATTAGAGCCTCTTACGTTACTTCTTTACCTAGCGTCAGTTCATTGTGGTACTAGATCTAGACACTTAGAGAGACCTACGCTATGACCGTGTATTACTACGTTTACCAGCTTCAGTTCATTGTATAGGTATCAACTAGACAGGAAAGAGCACAAGATGAAGTTCTACCAGCCATGAAGGCGGTCCTAGATGACATGACCTATACGAGCTACTGGATCTGAGAATCTAAACGAACTATACATCCTATCCCCACTTGGCTCTGATACCATTTCGACCCAAGATCTATTGGCTGAGGGATAACCATAGAGTACTGAAAGAACAAGAATCTGATATAAGGGAATATCAATATAAATAGATGATCAACATGAAGATTTATTCAGAAACTTAGCCCATAATGGGCTGAAGGGAGTACATGCGGATTATAAAAACGAAAGAAAACATTGAAAACGAAAAGAAAAGGGGAAGAGTCTGAAAGAACTCAACCCATGCTTACACTGGAACTTACACACAGAATGGGGGGGGTAGAGGATCCGGGTTATGGGAGCCGGTATATGTCATGTCATCTAGGACTGCCTTCATGGCTGGTAGAACTTCATCTTGTGTTCTTTCCTTAAGTGTCTAGTTGATACCTATACAATGAACTGAAGCTGGTAAACGTAGTAATACACGATCATAGCGTAGGTCTATCTAAGTGTCTAGATCCAGTACCACAATGAACTGACGCTAGGTAAAGAAGTAATGTAAGAGGCTTTAATGTCCATCTCGTCGCTCTAATGGATCCTACACATTCACCGTTCATAGGAACCCGGGGGGAGTCCTAAGGTATTCCCGTTTGTAAGTCCCGACGGTTAGGGCAGTTTTTGGGAGAAAATTGGACAATGGCCCGGTAGTGTTATGAACACTGTCTAAGTAGATGGAGGTTATCGACGAGAGTAGAGTTATCCTCGTGCATTATCGTTCGTCTAGGTACAGCAGTTGGGGTAGGATTTAGATCCGAAGAGAGTCATACTGAGTTTGTCCGTATACTATTATTGTTAAATCCAGGAACAGCAGTTGAGTAAGGTATGTTCTAGATTATGCAGGGAAACACAGTGTGAGGCCTCTTTTCTATCTTCCAGGTATGTCTTAGATCTTGATCTTGAGAGAAGCTGGGGTTAGAGAATAGGTTCGGATTATCATCTTCAAACCACTTAGCTATTGGTCTATAGATCTCTAGAAATTTTGTCTAGGTATAGATTAGTGTACTGAAAAGGTAAGGAACTGATATGCTGTTTGAATATCTTGATAAATATATTGTTTTTGAATATGGATTGGTTTAAAGCAAGCTCTTCGAGTACATGTCCTTCTGAAAATTCTTTCGATAATGATTCTGTTCTCAACAGAGAAGAGGTCAATTTGGAATGTTTTGATAAATCTATCGATGATTGGGAGATCCCAAGAATCGCTTCAAAACAAATTTATAAAAACTCAAAATTCCAACAAATATTTTCAAAAACCGATTACACCATAACCACTGAAGAGCGGGACATTCCCCTAAAAAACTCTTCACAAACCATAAAACTCTTGAACCAAGAGTCATTGAAAAAACATAATGAAAAATATAACTTCATCCATATAGGGCTTGTCCAAGTGGGCATAAAACCCCTAACCCGAGAAGGCTTAGACACCTCAGTACTCTTAGTGCTTAGAGATGCTAGGCTTTTGAAATACCATGAATCCATCTTTGGGACAGTCGAGACTAGTCTGTGCGATGGACCAGTCCATTTCAACTGTTTCCCAAATTTCACCATGTCCCTCAAAGACCAAGACATAACTCATGGCTTAACATTGCAAATCAAAACGCACAATTACAAGATAGCTTTAGGCTTCATCCCTTTAGCCCTTGTATACAGAGTCCATTACAAAATGATGGTCTCAGCGTTTGCAACCAAAGCCTTCAAACATAGTCCCAAAGGAGAAACCCTCCTTTTCCAAACGGACATTGCCAGGTCAAACACTGTTGTCCCCATACCAATTAGGTGGAATGAGGTAACTCTTCCTGACGAATGAGTCTTAGAAGACGCAGTTGCCCCTGAAAAAATTCAAAATGAGGAACCTAGTCGAGTGAGCCAGTTCCAAGATGGGAGAGTTTCCATAAGCTTTCGCCATAGGAGATTAGTCGACATAGAGACGACCTCGAACCCTTCCATAAGTTCTTCCTTTAGAAGCCCTGAGCGAAGAAGGAGATCATTTAGTGTTGCCCCATCGGCAAACACTTTCCAAACAGCTACTGAAACCCCTCCTAGGTCTGCCAACCTAGAGGCATTAGTAGTGTCGCCACCGATATCCCTATGCCAGTATACTCTGTCCCAAACACATATGAAATTGAGTCTTCACCCCCTTCACCCACATTTTCATCCATAACTGATGCCACCAGAATCAATCCTAACCCTAAGATCTATGTGATTGAGAAACCTTTCACACTAGCATCCACCATCCTTAGGAATGATTTCTGCTCCAAAGAAAATGAAAATAGGAGGAATTGGTTGCATGAAGTCTTTACAAAGAAATACGTAGAGACTATAATGCAAAATCAGTGGATAAAATTCATGAAAAATAACAAGAAAAACATCCTTTTCTGGGACTGGTTCAACCAAGTCTACATGGAAGAAAAGACCATCAAATTCACTGAGAAAACCATAACCTGGAAATTACCATTCAACAAAACCATAGTTTCCTCGAAACCTCCTCCCAAATATGTTGAGCCCAAAGAACCTGAGCAGACCAAAAACCTTAAGTTACTCAACATGATGATCAAAAACACCCGCGCCTTAGAGCATGAAAACCGGGAAAGAGAAAGAAGACTAATAGAGTTAGAACTTACCAAAAACTCCATGAGTTGCAAAAAGAAGTTAAAACTCTAAAAAACGATGAAAAGCTGGTTCAGACCTTGGACAATGCTGAACCCAAACCTGAGTGTAAAAACCAGGAATTCACACATCAGAAATACCTCCTAAAAACTACAATAAGTGTGCACAGCTTCCAAATGGAAGCAACTGCTCTGTTGGACACAGGTGTAGACGCAAATTGTGTGAGGGAGGGATTAATCCCATTAAAATACTGTGAAAAAACCCGGGAATCATTACGATCTGCTAGCAATAACAGACTGCGAGTCACACATAAAATTGCAGAAGCATAAGTAAAAAATGAAGATTCCACATACAAAACTGGATTCTTAGTTGTCAAAGACTTAAAAAATGAAGTCATACTAGGAACCCCATTTATCCAACTCATCAAACCCTTCCTCTTCACCAACTCTGGCATAAAGACGGTGTATTTAGGAAGCAAAACCATTTTTCCCTTCATCACAAAACCTGTAACCAGGAATCTGGACATAATACAGGCAACTGAAAGGCAAATTGGCCAGATAAAAGATGAGATCTCACACCATAATGTTGAAAATCTGCTCCAAAAACCAGATTTGAAACAAAAAATCGATAATCTCACCAGACTGATTCAGGAGTCAGTTTGCGGAGAAACCCCAAATGCTTTCTGGGATAGGAAGCAACATGTCATTGACTTACCTTATGAAAAGGATTTCGATGAGAAAAATATCCCAACAAAAGCCAGACCCATTCAGATGAATCAAGAGTTAGAAAAACACTGTAAAGTGGAAATTCAAGAACTCTTGAACAAAAAATTGATTAGACCTAGCAAGTCTCCCTGGAGTTGTTCAACCTTCTACGTGAACAAAAACGCTGAACTAGAGAGAGGGGTCCCCAGGTTAGTAATCAATTACAAACCATTGAACCAAGCCTTATGGTGGATTAGGTACCCAATACCTAACAAAAAAGATTTGCTCCAAAAACTTCATGATTCAAAAATATTTTCAAAATTCGACATGAAGTTAGGTTTTTGGCAAATTCAAATCATCGAAAAGGACAAATACAAAATTGCATTCACAGTTTCGTTTGGCCAGTACGAATGGAATGTGATGCCTTTTGGGCTCAAAAATGCCCCATCAGAATTTCAGAAAATCATGAATGACATCTTTGGTGCATACTCCGATTTCATAATTGTATACATCGATAATGTCCTCATATTTTCCAAAACCATTGATTCTCATTTTAAACATGTGAAACATTTTATGAGAATCACATCAAAAAATGGCTTGACTGTGTCTCCGACTAAAGTCTGCCTCTTCCAAACAAAAATTCGATTCTTAGGGCATAACATCAGCAAGGGCACCATAATCCCCATCAACAGGTCCATCCAGTTTGTTGATAAATTTCCTGACCATATCCTTGATAAGAAGCAACTACAAAGGTTCCTAGGAAGTCTCAACTACGTTGTAGATTTCTTCCCTGGCCTAAGTAGGCTCTGCAAACCCCTCCATAACAAGTTAAAGAATTCTCCTCCACCATGGACGGATGAACAAACCAACATTGTGAAGCAAATCAAGCTTCAAATCAAAAACCTGCCTTGTTTACACTTGGCAGACCCATCTGCAAAAAAGATTGTTGAAACGGATGCCTCTGAAGAAGGATACAGAGGAATCTTGAAACAATCCAAAAATGGAGCTGAACAAATTGTCCAGTTCACCTCAAAACATTGGAACCCAACCCAGAAGAATTACTCAACCATTAAAAAAGAAATTCTTTCTGTGGTCCTTTGCATTTCGAAATTTCAATCTGATCTTTTAAACCAAAGGTTTTTACTTCGGATTGATTGTAAATCTGCAAAAGAGGTTCTTCAAAAAGATGTTCAAAACATTGCATCAAAACAGATTTTTGCCAGGTGGCAAGCTATCTTGAGTGTATTTGATTTTGACATCGAATTCATAAAAGGTGAGGCTAACAGTCTCCCTAACTTCTTGACAAGAGAATTCCTGCAGGTACCACCATGAGTATGAGGACTCGTTCCTCCAAAAAAGAGGCCTCGGCCTCAAAACAGCTGGCTCCCAGCCAGTCGACCAAAAAAGAGGAGAAATCCTCGAAACAGGTGGCTTCCAGCCAACCCTCCTTTGGGCAGATCACTGTTGATAGCCAGATTAAAACCTATCGACAGACTCTCTAACAGGAGATCGATAAGCAGGGCTGCATGCAATGCCAGGTAAAATTCCTAAACCCAAAAAGGAGAAACAAACTCTTGAAAAACAGAGTGCATCTCCTCAAAATCTCGAAAATGATACTGTAGTCCAACAATGGATTACTGTATTAAAAGATAAACCGGAATTAGCACAAGTGCTATCTGGGATATCTCCTCCTATGCTGGAGACTAGCAAGGGAGAGAGCTCTAGGCAAATCGCCAAAAGAGCAGAAAAAAGTCTCACAACATTTTCCGATAAGGAAACCAGCTCTTCAAAAACAGCACCATGGTTTCCAAAATCATTATTTTAAACTGTTTTGATTATGGAAGAAGGTTTTTATCATAAAAACCCCTTCTTCGCAGCATCAAAATTGTTTCCTGAAAACTAGTATTTCCAGCCAATGGACATTTCAAAAACCCGGGAATACTATGAGAAAATTTTGAGTAATACAGGTTCAATTGAGTTCAAACACCACCTTGTCCCTGGATCCTCAAACACCATATCCCACTCTACAGCTAAAATACTGAGAGTGATCCACCCGAGAGAATGGAATGAGGGAAAACCATACCAAATCCATAAATTCCAAGCCAGATTCTCCTCCGACCTCCCCCATAATGCCATGTATTCCTACTGGGATTACCAACAGGCATGGTACAATGCATTTTTGTACCAAAACCATGAGTTCAGACACACCTGGCTGATCTTCTTCCATTCCAAAACACTAGCCATATTCCCTTATTGGTTTGCCCATTGGTGGTCACTCTGGGGTCCAATTCCAGATATACTACCTCCCATAATTCATGAAGCGTACATCATGTTTGCTTCTCGATTCAAGCCTCAGGGGAATCAAACCATTTTCCCCGTGCTTCTCCAATTCTACCAAATTTTTGGATTATCATGGGTTCATAATTGGTCCTTCGGATGCAAGCCTGATCAACAAACAGGCCTGCAGACACTGACCAGAATTTTCAAATGCAAATGGTGGGTTAAGCTGAAGGTAGACCATCTTGACTCACAATTTGTTTTCGATTGGTTCCGGAAAAATGCTATTGTCTCAGACAAAACAAAAGTGGACCATCAAAGTTTCCTCCAGGTCAAGGCCAGGGCTTCCTCCTTCCTCTCAGCAGCAAAAACTGACGAGGATTACATAGGAAGGTTAAGTCAGGTTCTCCTGGAACCCAAAGATCTGAACACCACTGCCTCGTCAGCATCAGAATCCCACAGAGAAGATGACGGTAGCGACATATCTTCAGATTGATTTGCTAGCCTCAGCACCCGAGAGGGTCTGCCCACTGTTTCAACACGTGGATCATTACCGGACAAAAAACCTTTCGGCTCACAAGCTATGCCCCACATTTAGCGCAATCTCCGGAAGCATCCCACCACTACTCCAAGTGGTACCATAATGGACAAAAAACCTTTCGGCGAGCGTGACCGACATAAAGCAGCGAGTTGTCACTATTTGCGACAAAAAAGGCACTGTAGCTACAGTTCTTCCGCACTGGAGTCAACAGTACCTCGCATGAGAGTGCACAGTCCAAAGCTGCACAGCTACAAGGCATTCATCCATCGCCTATAAGAGTCGTCTTCCTCCAGCATCAGAGGAAGGACTCATCCACCACAATAATCTCTTTCTCTCTTTCTTTCTTCCTCTCATATGCAAACATCCGGCTCCCATAACCCGGATCCTCTACCTCCTATTCTGTGTGTAAGTTCCAGTGGAAGCATGGGTTGAGTTCTTTTAGACTCTTCCCTTTTCTTTTCTTTATCATGTTTTCTTTTGTTTTCATAATCCGCATGTACTCCCTTCAGCCCATCATGGGCTAAGTTTCTAAATAAATCTTCCATGTTGATCATCTATTTATGTTGATATTCCTTTATATCAGATTCTTATTCTTTCAGTACTCTATGGTTATCCCTTAGTCGAAATGATATGTATATATATATATATATTTAATTGGAATGTAATAATAAGGTAGAGGGAGAAAATAAAAAAAAAGTAATGGTTGTGTTGTTGAATTAAGAAAAAAATAATGAATAGTTGAGAGAATTTAATATTAAAAATTGAATCGAATGGTAGTCGAGAAAAAAAATTGAAGAAAAAGAGAAATATAATAATTGTATTATTGAATTGAAGACAAGTAGGTTAAGTAGAGTAGAATAAATTGAGTTGAACTCAAAAAAACCAAACAATTGGAAGGTTTTCTTATCATTTAATTTTTTTCTTTTTTAGTTATATCAATTCTTCTCCTTTAATTGGAAAGGTAAATAATTATATATGAATTCATACAAATAAAATGGATGTGTATTCAAAATTTATTGAATATGACACAAATAAAATATAATTGAATTTGAAAGGTCAACTAACATGGAGTTCAGAGTTTTAGATTTGGCTTACATGATGCAATCACATTCCGTATCTTAGTTTATATATTATAATTAGGTTTTTAGACCTGTACACTGCACGCACTCTATAAACGGAATTTCGCAATAGAAAATTTAATTTATTTATAATATAAGGAATTGAATTCAATAATATTTGCTAATGTGAATTTTATAGTTACAAATGTATATAACATACAAAATTTGTTTTACACTGTATAAATTAATATAGAATGAAAATACATAATTTATTCATATTCTTCACTATTTTCACTTTTACGTAGTACAAATAAATTATATTTACTTTGTACACATGTGATGATATTTCTATTCTAAAAGATAGACCATATGAATCCTTTTAAATCCTATGATTACTATATTGAGTATATTATAATAAGAGAATATAGTTAAATCTAAGAGTGAACTTTTTTTTTCTGGGGATCTATTCAGTAATTATAATTACATAAATATGTAGAAGTATGTAAAACGAAAAATTGCATTATATTTCAATAATAATATCAATAATTCAAATAAATAACAAAAAGAAATTTTTATATATCACTCTGTATATACAATTAAAAGAAATAGAACGTTAGTCTGCCACCCCACTGAGTCTGACATCGCTCGCGCCCCTCAGGCCCCCTTTCTTCCCTTTCTCCTCACAACCCGTTACCTCCCGCCTAGATACAGCACTGGCCTTCCGCGCTCAGACCAATCACCCCTGCCCTCCGTCTCCGACCCGCCTGCCCCCTACGCCTTATGCTCCGTTGTGACGCCGCCTGTAAACCGTCCATCCATGCCACTCCGCCCCCTTCGGACACTACCTACCGCCCAAAGACAGGAATGTACTTTTCGGGAAAATCAAACAACGTGACTCTTCCTTACCGTTACAAACCGCCCGCTTAAACTGCCGATGCTCCCCGTGGGAGGGGAGAGCTTTTCTGCGTTTTCCTCTGTTCCAGCCCTCCCATCCCTCTGCGTTTGTCTCTTTCTTTTTTTTTTTTGGGGGGGGGGGGGGGGGGGGGGGGGGGGGGGGGGGGGTGTGGGCGGCATTGAACGTTTTCTAATCTTCTGCCTCCTGTTTGCTTGTCCTCCTGCTTTCGCTGGTTTCCTTTTGGATTTGAGAAATGTTTATTGTCTGCATCTTTGCTTATTCAAGGAATATCAGACCAGCTCTGTTTGTTCAATATGTGAAATGAATGTTTGATTTAGCCGTTGGGAGTCAATGATGAACTTGCTTCATGCTTTTCTGCAGCATTGATCCTATTCACATTAATGATCCTCTTCGTCCAACAAACAGCGTGGGCCGAAATTGCTTTCACGTACATCAAGGGATCAAGGTTAGTCTCTCCCTTGCATTAGAAACAATTAGATATTTCTATGGCAGTTTTCTCGTGAGGACATGGTCTTCAATTGCAGTAGTTTCTGATAGGATTGTCCCAAACGGCATAGATTTCAGTTACAGAGCAAGAACTTACACATCTCTTGGACAAGGTTTCCTAGTGATACATGTTTAAGCCTTTCTATAGACTGCTTCAGAAGATTATTATAGGCATCAGCCAAGCTGGAAATTTCCACTTGTGAAAACATCTCGTAAGGTGCAAGCAGTGATTAGTAATATGTGTATGTATGCTCCTATGCTCATAATGTGGATAGATTTTCACATTTACGTCCTCATTCCTGATATTCTTTGGCCAATTATTACTCAAACACTGATAGCAATACAAGAAGGCAAACAAGTTTGACTGTTTGGGGCTTTTGTTGTTGGTTAATGTATCGGAGAGGGGAGCTTAGTTAAATTGCAGTGTAGAATTTTGGTGCGTATTTGTTATTTAGTTATGTTCATAAGTTGCCAAGAGGTAACCTTGCTAGAATAGCAATTTAAAAGCTTATTGGTTAATATTCTATTTGTTACTTTATCTGAATATTCAAGCCTTATGCTTTCCATAATCTTGCCAGGAATCTACTAACGAACGTGACAGGGATTTGCTGGTTGTTTCTTCCAAATTCATTGCAATGATGAATATGCAAGTGCATTGTGAGTAGTTACCTCCCCTTTGATGAATTCACGTTGGGAATATAAACATTCTATCTGTTTTCAAATGCTGCATGGACTTGCACCTATGTAAGCAATTTTCCACTTGCAAAGTTACTACACTGCTGTTGAAATATTTCATTTTTCACTCCTATTGAAACTATTGGGGGTGCTTATAAGTAGACAACATCAAGTTTAGTTAGGCCGATGTGTGCACCTCTGCTTATAAGTACGTCAGTATAACAGAATACATTTTAGTAATGGGATGTCGTCTCAAAGAGAGGTTGTTCTAAGTAATCTCCAGCTGAGGTTATTATGTGCATCATTTGGCTCTGTATATATTAAAGATCTATTCCATACAAGCATTACACACTAAAAGAAATTTTCGATTTTAACGATGGAGTTTATTGAGTAATTTCATCGGTAAGTTTTGGCGGACTTATTCATGGAGTTCCGTTAGTATTTTAAAAAAAATATCCATTTGATTGTCGACGAAATATTCTGTTAGAAATTACCGTCTGAAAGTTAATTTCGTTGAAATTATTTATTAAAGAAAATTCTGACGCATTTTAAAAGTGCTGGACATTTTAAGGGGAGGTAAGGAGTTTGAACCACCCCAAGGGACGTATTAAATCTTGTGTGTGGATGGTCCGGTTAGCGTGTGGTTGTTTCCATTTTGAAGGTGGATTTTCAAACTTCTTATTGTTTGACGGAGTCTTTCCTCGGTTATATCAGACTATCAACATTTTTATTGATGAACAATTTCATAAATAAAATGTCGGAAGCCTTTTGAAACCAACATTTTTCCAACGAAAAAGTTTCGATTTCCAATGTAATTAACGATTATCTATTGCACCTTCTTGTCGGTAATCACTTAATTGTTTCTAGTGTTAATAAATCCAAAATATATGCACCTAAATATAGGTTAAATATAGGACAAATATGGTTAACGTATGCTACTTCACTTGTCTAAACAAATATATGATCACTTATTTACCAATAATTATTTTTAAAAATTGCCAAAATAGATATTCATAAAAATAGATATTCATATATGTATATATATATTTCTAGAACATATATATTTATTTTATGATTTATTTATTTATTTGATAAATATTTTGTTTATTAAAAGGATTTCACAATAGGTTTTTGGCCCCATGCTTCACCCATAAATAGGATTTCATAAAAAATATAAAAAAATCTATTATTGACAAAATAATAGATATTTAGTTCAAAATGAGAAAATTAAAACTAAAAAACTTACTTTTCATTAAATCTAGGGAAAACTACAGCTTTGGTCCTATAGGTTAGTGAACTTTTCTATTTTTGTCCTTTTCCTTAATTTTTTTTCCGTTTTCGTCTTATACGTTTAGATGCTTTTCTATTTGTGTCTTTCCGTTACTAACACCATTAACTATCCCTGAATTGGAGCCACATAGCTGCTACGTAGGATGCCTATGCCACGTCAATATTAGAAAATGGACGGTCAACATGGAAAAAATAGAATTTCCAAATTGAAGAAAAGAGAAAAGAGAAGACAAAGATGCAAAATCATCAAGCTAGAATCAGAAGATCCAGAAAATGCAAGACTTGGAGCCAAATCACCCATTGGGGCTGATCATAAAAATTGTCATCGACTTGATCGGCCTCCCATCCAGGTCCATTCTAAACACTTCACTCGCCATTACTAGATGAAATCTTCAATAGCTGATTGATTTTTCTCCAATTCTTTTTCTACCACTAATTTTATTGTTTCCCCATTGACTTGCCCTTTTCTAATATTGATGTGGCATGGGCATCCTATGTGGCGGTCTTGTGGCTCCAATTCAACGATAGTTAATGGTGTTAGTAAATGAAGGATGCAAACAGAAAAACATCTAAACGTATAAGGCAAAAATTGAAAAAAAAAAGGAAAATATAAAAAATAGAAAAGTGCTTAAACTTACAGGACTAGAACTATAGTTTTCCCTTAAATCTATAATTACAAAGAACTATTCTCATAAGAAGGTTAATATGCTAGTTATGCTACACATTTTTTTGAAATTCTCAAGAATTTTGTATACTTCAAAAAATCATTCTCTCTCAATATAAAGAATTTTTCTTAAAAAAATCAGTCCTCGATCCAAGCATTAAATCTATTATTATAGAAATTTATTCGTATAAGAAAATTAAATGTTATCAGCAAATTAAAAATTCATCCGATAAAAATAAAATCTTTATCAGTAAAACTTTAAAGCTATTATTATTAAACAACTTTCCGTATGAGAAAATTAATATATATATGTATGTATATATTTCTAGAGCATATATAGTTATTTTATTATTTATTTATTTGAATATTTTTTTAATGTGAATTAATTGTATATATTTACAATTAGGTCACTACTTAATGTAGTTGTATTCAACTTTATATATAGTATAGATTGATATTCCATAGCATTGACACTAACCGAAAAATTAGACTTTAAAAAGTCCATTTAATTTTCTCATTTCTTGCTCACATCTACCCTCTCTCTCCCCTTGCTTTGGATATAATATATTTAAAAAAAATGGGAAATGGCGATCTTATATATATAGCCTTTTGAAATGATTCTTACGTACGGTTTGAAATACATTCAGTAATATTGGAAAATCCTAAGGTCGCAATGCCTAGTCCAATTAGAAGAATGTAAATAATTAGAAAAAAAGAGTTGGAATTAACTTATGATTTGTATATATATGTCAATAATATCTTCTATGAAGTTTTGCTCCGCCACTACTTTCAGTTTGTGGTATGAAATGAACACCAGAATCATAATTGGCACACTTCAAATTCCCTCGGGATGAGCTCCTCCTTTCAAAAGCTCAATTATTTAGGAAGAGTGCATGATTAGATGGACCCCAATAAAGAAAAGCATGCAAGCAATGTCAAGTCCTCGGGTCAAAAAGTACGTATACATGTGGATAGCATTGGTGAATGATATTTATCTGGAAAGATTCTTCGATAGAAACGAAACGTTGGCCAGTAGTCAATGATTTTATAAAACTTCCACAGTATAAAAAAGAAAACATAATGGAGAAAATGATATGAGAGGGAGCAAATTGTTTGCTCACGGAAAACTTTTCGGTTTTCAATTTCCATTCTTCAATTGATAGTTAGATATGTTGAAACAAAATAAATGGGTGTATGTAAAATTTTATAAGATTGAGGGAGATGATATATTGTTTCATCGCTTTCTAGTCAAACAAGGATCAATAAACGTATAAAATTTGCTTAAGAGGAAGAGGTATAGAATTATCTACAAGTGTTCGGGTCTGGATACCATATTTTTTTTTCACAATACCCGGACCCTACTTTGTAATAAACATGTTCTAAAATTTTGGAATCGGATTCTTATGTTTAGTCTTGGAACTGGAATTTACCCTAAACCTATATTATATCACAGGTTCTGAGTACCATGTTGAAATCTGTAAAAAAAAAATTCTCGCCAAATAAAACAAAAAATATTTCATCCATAATCATTAATTATACAAAATAGAATGTCGACATATATTTAGATTAATCAACAATCGATCTACAACAAAAAGTAATACGTCTAATCAATCCATCAAGATAACTAAACATCCGTAATACAATCCAGTCTTACCGAGGAGACACCTATCGTCGTCGAACCAAAGCTGCCGATGATAAGAAATGCGAAACTTCCACTGAGAAAGAGAAAGAGACAAAAGGGGAAGAGGGTAACGTAAAAGGGAGAAATATATTTGAATATAACTAAGAGAAATTACTATCAGGTTTGGGTACTGGTGTCGGTTCTCGTTCCCGTTCCCGTTCCCGTTCCAGGTACCATATATGTAGGAACCGGAAACGAAACCTATTTTTACCGGTTCCTAATTTTAATACCCGGACCCTACCATATTTTCAATACGAGCTACTCGGATCCTACCATAACCGATAGACTCCGATCGGCTCCGGGTATACCCAGTTTCCGCGCACACCCCTAGAATTATCTGAATCCCTATCAGTAAGCTGTAATGTAGTTGCATGCTTGCAAATTTATATACATGTACATGATGTACGTGTTCATCAACAAAATAGGCAGCCACATGAGTTTTTATTTGACTATTATTTTTTTACATGTCCTGCGCCTATAGAAAAAGTTAAAACTGGAACTTTTTATTAGGGATGATGCAAGAGAACGATCCCAGATAAAGTTGTTTTAGTAAATATCAAAATTTAATTTGCATTTTATGTTCATTTAAATCTTGTAAGTACGTCAAAGCGGTTTATCCTGTTATCTTACCATGTACAGTTTTAAGAAGGAAAAATAAGAAGAGAAAATTAGGCTCCAAAACAGGGGCCAACCCTGGTATTGCGATTTGAAAACAAACAATCAAGAGGATTTCCACTAATCTCTAGCAAATATCCGTCAATCTTTTCGTTTTCAATCGTAAAGAAGACCCATGGCCTAATACAAGAATATGAAATTGAAGATATTCATTAATCTTTAGCACAAAGGTTATTATATTAATTGTCTTTTTTAATATTTAAAAAATTCAACTTGATGCATACTTAAGTATCTCAATTAAAAGGATAAGAAAAGAGATTTTAGTTCAGTGACATAAGGCGCCGACTCGAAACTAAGAGGTTCTCTTTTATCATGTTGTATAATGTGCTCGATATAATTATAAAAGAAATTATATTTCTAAAATAAAGTTGAACAACATTGAAAGGAAAAAAAAACACCAGTGGAAATTTATCTATCAAATAAACTGAACAACTGTCATGGAAATAAAATTAGGAAGAATTAGTATACCGATTCGCTTTCTTCCTTCACGTTGTTATCAATGGAAACCCTCAATAAGAAAGGATCATTGTCATTCTCAAAACATTGATTTTGAATATTAAGATATATGGCATATCAGGACAGTTATCAGTTAGGAAATCAATAGGGCAATAGCATATCAGGACAGTAGCATGGTAACTTTTGGCCACATTCTGAAGAACACAGTACGGGGGCCACAATTTGCAGAACATATGATAGTTTGGCAACTTTGGCCATATCAACCCTCGGGACAATTACAATCTGCAAAACTGAAACATCAGGACACTGCATTACACAGTACAAATATCAGGACAGAGCAGAACACAGAAACTTGGTCACAATTTGCAGAACACAGGACAGAGAACAACTTTGGCAACAATTAGTTATTAGGACAGAGAAAAACTTTGGCAATATTTTCCAGAAGATATCTAAACACACCTCGTATTATAAGCAATAAGGGAGCACAAAGTGCAAGCCTACAGACCAGAAAAATGTAACAACCATCTCCGGGGCATCCTCCTACTTGCCAATACAGATTTTACACCCCAACCACATTCCAAACAAAATTCCAATCACAATTGAGATGCAAATTGCAAAAAACGACAACCCTAACATCACCACGGCTCTGTCTGTACTTTAACTCCTCCTCCAATTCCTTAATCTTTAATTTCATATACTTCATTTCCCATTCAGTCGATGAAACCTCGTCTTCAACAATCGATTTATGCTCAGAAGCTTCAAATCGATGGTCAATTCACCTAAAATAGTCACACCCTCCATTCTCCCGGTACCTTGGGAACCAACAAATCTTCTACCTGGGTTGTTTGTTGTGCGTGATATCTTCTATTATACTCGCAATCCACAGCTACAAAGCCCTGCATTGCGACCAGAAAAGGTTGAAGATTCCCTCGAACCAGCCAAAGTTGAGGCATAAGTCTTTCCTCTGGAAGCTACCTGTCCTATCCCACGTCGAATGACAACTTCCATGCCAGTAATCGAGCAACATCCTGGGGATTTCGAAGAGCGATTTTGGCTGCAGAACGCGATTAGGGTTTTAATATAGCCGCATTGTAGGGGATTTTCGAAGAGCGATTTTAGCGATTTCGACTGGGATTAGGGGGATTAGGGTTTCAATTGTTTTGGTCAGAAGGGGGATATTGGTAGGGATTTAAGGGAATTTGGGAATTTAGGGCTTCGGTTGCATGGGATTTTGGGTATTTGAGCGATTTTGGCGATTTCGGCTGGGATTAGGGGGGTTAGGGTTTCAATTGGTTTGGACATAAGGGGGATTTCGTGGAATTTGGGAATTTAGGGTTCCAGTTGCATGGGATTTCGAAGGGATTTTGGGGATTTCACCGATTTTGGCAATTACGGCATTGATTAGAGGATTAGGGTTTCAATTGGTTTGGTTTGAAGGGAGATTTCGAAGAATTTCGGAATTTAGGGCTCCGATTGCAGGAGATTTCACAGTGATTTTGGGGATTTCAACGATTTTGGTGATTTCGGCAGGGATTAGGGAGATTTTCAACTACTTTGGTCTCGAAGGGGGATTTCGGGGGTTTTGTGAAATTAGGTTTCCAACTCAATTTGGGAAAGAGCGGGAATCCAATTCTCTTTTCATAATGTCAGGTCTGGTTGATAATATTGTTCGTTCCAGAGCTTCAACCCGAGTTGCATGGATCGACCAAGGCCACATCCTCCTGCTAACGGCCAATTGGACGGATTTGATGCCGTTAGGTCCATGTAATCAGCTCGGTAATGGTTCGTAATAGATAGGACCAGTGCTGCCACATTTCAAAACATTTTAGGACTTGATTTACCGAAGTCAAACTTTTAGGACTCAAAGTCAAAAAATAGCAAACATTTAGGACCATTATTGTAATTTTCCCCTTAAAAAAATCATTTTCTCTTAATATAAAGAATTTTTCTTAAAAAAATCAGTCCTCGGTCCAAGCATTAAATCTATTATTATAGAAATTTATTTGTATAAGAAAATTAAATGTTATCAGCAAATTAAAAATTTATCCGATAAAAATAAAATCTTTATCAGTAAAACTTTAAAGCTATTATTATTAAACAACTTTCCGTATGAGAAAATTAATATATATATATATGTATATATATTTCTAGAACATATATAGTTATTTTATTATTTATTTATTTGAATATTTTGTTAATGTGAATTAATTATATATATTTACAATTAGGTCACTACTTAATGTAATTGTATTCAACTTTATATATAGTATAGATTGATATTGCATAGCATTGACACTAACCGAAAAATTAGACTTTAAAAAGTCCGTTTAATTTTCTCATTTCTTGCTCACATCTACCCTCTCTCTCCCCTTGCTTTGGATATAATATATTTTTAAAAAAAAATGGGAAATGGCGATCTTATATAAATAGCCATTTGAAATGATTCTTACGTACGGTTTGAAATACATTCAGTAATATTGGAAAATCCTAAGGTCGCAATGCCTTATCCAATTAGAAGAATGTAAATAATTAGAAAAAAGAGAGCTAGAATTAACTTATGATTTGTATATATATGTCAATAATATCTTCTATGAAGTTTTGCTCCACCACTGCTTTCAGTTTGTGGTATGAAATGAACACCAGAATCATGATTGGCACACTTCAAAGTCCCTCGGGATGAGCTCCTCCTTTCAAAAGCTCAATTATTTAGGAAGAGTGCATTATTAGAAGGACCCCAATAAAGAAAAGCATGCAAGCAATGTCAAGTCCTTGGGTCAAAAAGTACGTATACATGTGGATAGCATTGTTGAATGATATATATCTGGAATGATTCTTCGATAGAAACGAAACGTTGGCCAGTAGTCAATGATTTTATAAAACTTCCACAGTATAAAAAAGAAAACATAATGGAGAAAATGATATGAGAGGGAGCAAATTGTTTTCTCACGGAAAACTTTTCGGTTTTCAATTTCCATTCTTCAATGGATAGTTAGATATGTTGAAACAAAATAAATGGGTGTATGTAAAATTATATAAGATTGAGGAAGATGATATATTGTGTCATCACTTTCTAGTCAAACAACGATCAATAAACGTATAAAACTTGCTTAAGAGGAAGAGGTATTGAATTATCTAGGGGTGCACGAGTCCGAAGTACCATATTTTTTTCATAATACCTGGACCCTACCATGTAATAAACAGGTTCTAAGATTTTGGAACCAGATTCTACCATGTTAAGTTTTGAAACCGGAATCTACCCGGAACCTATATTATACCACAGGTTCTGGGTATCATGTTGAAATCTGTAAAAAAAAAATTTCTCGCTAAATAAAACAAAAAATATCTCATCCATAATCATTAATTACGCAAAACAGAATATCGACATAGATTTAGATTAATCCACAATAGATCTGCAACAGAGAGTAATACGTCTCATCAATCCATCCAGATAACTAAACATCCGTAATACAATCAAGCCTCACCGAGGACACACCTATCGTCGTCGTACCAAAGCTGCCGATGATAAGGAATGCGAAACTTCCACCAGGAAAGAGAAAACGACAAAAAAGGGGAAGAGGGTAACGTAAAAGGGAGAAATATATCTAAATATAACTAAGAGAAATTATTATCGGGTCCAGATACTAGTTATGGTTCCTGTTCTGGGTACCATATATGCAGGAATCGAAATCGAAATATGTTTTTACCGGTTCCTAATTTTAATACCCGGATCGTACCATATTTTCAATACAAGCCTCGGCTAAAACCGGATGCTCAATCCAACACGCAACATAAAGGACATATCTACATATATTCCAAGTTAGTATGAACAAAAGGATTGGACTAGATATTCAAACCAGACAATTCATGGATTCACCAGTTTATTGGGTTGGATCGGGTTTTAAAAAGTAATGGATTAGATATTATAAATTATATAAAAATTAGAGATATAATGGGGTTCATGGTTTCAGTAGGCTCCGAATTGCCACTCTATTCACAAATAAAGAGAGAGGGGAAGCGGCAAATCGGAGTAGTGATGGCACGATCAGTTCGGCCACCACTGTCAAGGTGAGATCACCCGCATCCTTGCCTGAGTGAGTGCTGTTTGATTTATATAGAAATAGGAAAAAAGATAATGTAAGCATGTCTCCTCGCTGCAAAGAGCTGTACATCTAGTCCAAGATTTAGTATTTCATTCATTATTTATAAGAGCTTATGCTTAAGCAAAATTTTTGTAGATTAAGCTCAAACCACTTAAGATGTTGACAAATGGACACCCCCATGCTAAAGAAGATCCACGTTTTTAGGTGACTATTTATAATTGCGACCAACTTCAGCGACAGAAAGAAGATATTCCCATGACAACTAAGTTCTCATACTTGATCAAAGAAGGATCCCAGCTGCAGTTACATGAGTAGAAACCATCTTCATGAAACAAATCGAGTCCTAAGATGATCAGCTCAAACAACAAAGAGCTAGAAACCAACCAATGTGGATTGATTCAAGCGGTTCGGCGCTTGTTCCCCTTAAGTAAGGTCTCGGGTTCAAGTCTTATAGATTGGGCCGTGCAAAAAATCCAGATAATCGATCTGTCCCGCGAAACTATTTCGTTCCCAACCGAAAAAAATAGAATTTATTGGTCATGGGAAATAGTTGGTTCAGGATTTCAAAACGAAAATCTATTGCGGACAGTTACGATTTTCAAAATTAGAAAATCATAATTAGCCATCTTGTCTCGAATGTCTATATTTATAGCATTATTATATATGAAATTGAAAATTTTAATTTAATAGAAGGTTAAAAAGTGAGGTAAATAGTATAAAATTTTTAAATCCAATTTTAGATGGATTGTTTTTTTAACTTCCTTTTTATGAATGAGTGTTGGTTAAAGGATTTTTTTTTAGTGTTTTTAGTATGTGGAATAATGAAAATCATCGAAATCATAAGTCTAAATTTTTTCAAAAAAAGAGTTTTCAATGTCGGTAACTGAACCGTAAAATCAGATATTTTTCAAGACGATTTTCTTCTCCTAATTTGGTTTCAATCACGGTTACGGTTACAGTTCATGCTAGAAGCTGTACCGAACAGTTCCACACCCACTCTACTTGTGGATGGAGAAAATTCACACAAAGAGAACTTTACTCCTTAATAGGCCAATTTGACTTAACTGAATTAGTCGGGCTCAAAGTGTACTGAATACTAGGGTTTTAAAAAAAGAAAAAAGAAAAAAAACTAGAAACCATATGCTTCTTTCTGCAAACATCACGTGATTCAGAGCAAAACAAAACATCATGTCACAGGGCGGGATCGTATGGCCAAAACACAAAAGTCGGAGACATTCGTCACCTTCTTGCATCATGAAAGTTCTATAAATATTATTTTTATAGTAAGATATTATAAATTACTTTGAGTTCAGTGGAATATTATATTATCTTTGATAAAAAAAATGATAAATTACTTCATCTAACTCAACAATTGGGAAATTTCCCAATTTTAAATCATTATTTAAACAGAGAAAGTTCAATGGTTTATTGTTCCAATTCTCCACCCCCATCAATTTTCCATGCAAACTTCATCAAAAATTGACACAAACTGTAGAGCCCAGATAAATAATTGACAGTGGCCAGCGGCGACGTCACCACCCTTAGCAAAGCGCCTTCCCCCGACAGGGTCTTGGGTGAGTTTTTTTTTTAATTTGAATTTCTTTGACATTTTTTTTTAAATTTTCATCAAATTTGGATGGAAAATTAATGATAGATTAAATTTGAAATAGAAATAAACAAGTAATCTAACCTCGCGGACGTTTTTATTGTTTTTATTTTATGTTGATATTATTATATTTACGAATTTTAAAATAAAATTGAAAAAATAATCTCCTAAAAAATAACTGATATATAAATATATTGTGAAAATTTGAAAAAAATTAACTATGAAAAAAATGTATATATTAATCAGTAGGGGATACAAAGGGTTGATCGTCCAGATCTGAGGATTACGAACGGAAGCTCCTCATCAATCGGATGAAGAGTTTTTATAAACTTTTATGGGAGGATTCCAAATTACATACTATACATCCATATTGTTATGCCTTTTTAGAAAATTTTAAAAGGATGTGCAAACATTGAGTTAGATGAAATAACTCTTAAATCAAAGAGAGTGTATGGTTTGAGTTAGTATGGGAGCCGGGCATATCGCAGATTATCCTAGAGGTTGATTCAGAGGTGGTAGCCTTATTCGAAGTTATGAGCCTTGTGCACCTCAGTTGGCACCACGTATCCAAGGAATAAGACCTTCGATGCCATGAATACACACTTCTTAAGGGCAGCATAGAATTTCTCCTTGCGAAGCACACACAGAACTGCCCGCAGGTGCTAGAGATGCTATGCTTTGTTAGCACTATAAATCGAACTATCATCGAAATAAACGACAACACACTTGCCAATGAATGGTCGCAAGGCCTGGTTCATCACACACTTGCCAGTGAATGCTATGCTCCGGAGGCCGTTTCCCTCGAAACAAGGTCGTCAGAACTTGTTTTTTTTTTCAAGGTACCGATTTGTCGTTTCTTCTGCAGCATCAATCTTCCTTACCGTTACAAACTGCCCGCTTAAACTGCCGATGCTCCCATGGTAGACCCTGTCTGCGTTTTCTCTATTCCTCTCTGCCCCCATCGCAATGTTTCCCAATTTTGTTATGCTCTGCGCCCCCAAACGTTTCTCAATGGCAGAAGGTTAGTGTAGTCGTGACATGCAAGTTGTTAGATACAATTAGATATTTCTGTGGCAGTTTTCTCATAAGGACAAGGTCTTCAATTGCAGTAGTTTCAGATAAGATTGTCCCGAACGACATAGATTTCAGTTACAGCGCATAAACTTACTCGCCTCTTGGACAAGGGGTCCTAGTGATACATGTTTAAGGCCTTTCTATTGACTTGCCCTTTTCCAATATTGATGTGGTATGGGTATCCTACATGGCGGTCATGTGGCTCCAATTCAACAATAGTTAATGGTGTTAGTAACGGAAGGAGGCAAACAGAAAAGCATCTAAATGTATAGGACAAAAACAGAAAAAATTAAAGAAAATGACAAAAATAGAAAAGTGCTTGAACTTACGGGACTAAAACTATAGTTTTCCTTTAAATCTATAATTACAAAGAACTATTCTCATAAAAAGATTAATATGTTAATTATGCTACATATTTTTTTGAAATTCTCAAAAAATTTATATACTTAAAAAAATCATTTTCTCTTAATATAAAGAATTTTTCTTAAAAAAATCACTCCTCAATCCAAGCATTAAATCTATTATTATTGAAATTTTTTTGTGTAAGAAAATTAAATGTTATCAATAAAATTAAAAATTTATCTGATAAAAATAAAATCTTTATTAGTAAAATTTTAAAGCTATTATTATTAAACAACTTTCCTATGAGAAAATTAATATATATGTACATGCATATATATTTCTAGAAAAATTTAGTTATTTTATTATTTATTTATTTGAATATTTTGTTAATGTGAATTGATTGTATATATTTACAATTAGGTCACTACTGAATGTGCTTGTATTCAACTATATATATACTATAGATTGATATTGCATAGCATTGGCACTAACCGAAAAGTTACATTTTTAAAAGTCCGTTTAATTTTCTCATTTCTTGCTCACATCTACCCTCTCTCTCCCCTTGCTTTGGATATAATATATTTTTAAAAAATGGGCAATGGCGATCTTAAATACATAGCCTTTTGAAATTATTCTTACGTACGGTTTGAAATACATTCAGTAATATTGGAAAATCCTAAGGTCGCAATGCCTTATACAATTACCAGAATCTAAATAATTAGAAAAAAAAGAGAGTTAGAATTAACTTATGATTTGTATATATATGTCAATAATATCTTCTATGAAGTTTTGCTCCGCCACTACTTTCAGTTTGTGGTATGAAATGAGCTCCTCCTTTTGAAAGCTTAATTATTTAGGAAGAGTGCATTATTAGATGGACACCAAAAAGAAAAGCATCCAATGCCCCCTTTTGCACCGAAAAAAAAGAAAAGAAGAAAAGCATCCAATCAATGTTTAGTCATTGGGTCAAAACGTGCGTATACATGTGGATAGCATTGTTGAATGATATATATCTGGAAAGACTCTTTGATAGAAACGAAACGTTGGGCAGTAGTCATTGATTTTATAAAACTTCCACACAGCATAAAAAAAAAAACATAATGGAGAAAATGATATGAGAGGGAGCAAATTGTTTGCTCACGGAGAACTTTTCGGTTTTCAATTTCCATTCTTCAATAAATAGTTAGATATGTTGAAAAAAAATAAATGGGTGTATGTAAAATTATATAAGATTGAGGGAGATGATATATTGTTTCAGCACTTTCTAGTCAAACAATACATTTTTTTTAAAAAAAAATTCATCAAATTTGGCTGGAAAATTAATGATAGAATAAATTTGAAATAAAAATAAACAAATAATCTAACATGCGGTTTGCGCGGACTTTTTTACTCTTTTTATTTTATATTGATATTATTGTATTTATGAAATTTAAAATAATAAAAAATTGAAAAAATAATCTCCTAAAAAATAACTGATATATAAATATATTGTGAAAATTTGAAAAACTTTAACTTTGAAAATATTTTTAGAAAAATCTATGTATATATTAATGTATAGGGGATACAAATGGTCGATCGTTTTGAAGTTGAGGATTACGAGCGGAAACTCCTCATAAATTGGATGAAGAGTTTTCATAAACTCTTATGGGAGGAATCTAAATCACATACTATACGTGCATATTGTTATGCCTTTTTAAAAAATTTTAAAGAATGTGCTAAAATTGAGTTAGATGGAAATAACTCTTAAATCAAAGAGAGTGTACGGTTTGAGTTAGTATGGGAGCAGGGCAGATCGCAAGTTATACTAGAGGTTGATTCGGAGGTGGTATATCGCCTTATTCTAAGTCATGAGCCTTGTGCACCTCAGTTGGCAATGCTCGTGCTGCCTATCATAGAGCTCCTTGATAGGGATTGGACCATGGGATTGCCCACCTCTACGGGGAAGGGAATTCTTATGTAGACTGGCTAGCCACGAATGCTATTCATTTGCTGCTTGGGAACCACATCTTTGAGCACCTCCAATCGGAATTGAAGGGTCGCTTTTTGGTGATATCATTGGGGCCACTATACTTTGCCTTTGTAGAGCGTAAATTGTTTTTCTTTTTCCTTTGGGCTTGGCCCTGTTTCAACTATCAGGAAAAAAAGAGAGTGTACAGTGCACCTCTTTGCCTAGTAATCAAAAGATTTTAAGTTTGACACTCGTTGGGAATCACCCATACTCTTTTATTAATTATTACAATTTTTATTTCACCATATTAACCGCCTCCCATGTAACTCTTACAAATACATGCTTTCTTTGCTTCTCTTTTTTACCGGAAAAATGAGCTCCAATGTGTCTCTCTTCCCACTAGCCGTTTACTGCTCCTCACTGAACCCATTTCCCCTCATTCTATTTCTCTCGCCGAAGGATCCTACCTTTCTCCGGTGAAGCAATTGGGAAAAACAGAAAGAAAAATGGGGTTTTTCTTCTGTTAGTGATCGAGCTTGAGACTAATTGCCTCGTCTTCTGCACGGCCTTCAGGTCTTCTACAGTTCTACTACTTCCTCTCTTTATGGGGTAGAACATTTTGATGTTCTTTGAGTACTTAATGAAGTGTTCACTCTCTTTCGGACATTACAGATCGTGAGTTCAATCTGCTATGGAAAAGCTTTAATCTTTGCTTGCTTTGCAGTTCATGGGCTGATTTTTGATTAATGGGAAGTGGTTAGAGCATGTTTCAAGATTTGCAGCGAGACCCTTCTTTGAATTTGTTTATTATATGGCCTCACAGATCTCTGTTCAGATTCCTCTTTTCCCTTTATACTCTCTGGATGAATTTCAGCATTACTAAAGCTATATTTTATAACCGGACTTTGTGGTCTACTGATTCAAGGGATCTTCAAACACTTTTTGGGTTTTATGAGTTTGTGTTTTCGATTCGGCTGAGTTTGCTTTTGATGTTATAGTTTGGTTGTAGACTAAAGTGAGTTATACTTGTCATGGAATCAGCTAACTGCTGCGGCATATCAGAATGGTTCACACTTTTTTGGGAATGTTTAGCTGCAGTGACGACAGCTGATTCTCCCTTCCTTATTCATCCCTTTTAAGGCTCATTTTTTAGGCCCGTGAGCCTCCTCAGTAATATTAGATTTATTGAGTTTGATACATCTTGATTTCGTATTAAATCAAAGTAAACGCACACTTTCTCACTGCTGCCTTAGGTGACGCTCACAGGTCAACGTTTTCCCGAGGATACAACTAAGAGTCGAACGCATGGAGCCTTACGCGTATAATTTGTCACCTGCACATTCTCTGTGAATATATAATTGTGTGCGTATATATATACATGTTGAAGTTTCATACCAAACCAAACAACATGAGAAGTTGCTTTCGAGCTGTTTGCTTTTGCTGTCTGCGTCAAATTCCTAACTATTTCTTATATCTAATAAGAACGATCAATCCAATTGTCTTACAGGAAAATCCAAACTGAATTGAATGGCTGGAAAGAAAAATTAACGTAGGTTGGGGCCGGACTCTCCCTAAACCATAAAAATTCTCTAGTCTTCAACATAAGAATAATTCGACATTTTGCCGGAGCTAATAAGCTTAGGGCGGTCTCAATCTCTAAAGCACGACAGTGATGGAGAGGAGGCTGTACAGGGCTGCACTGGAAGGCAACGTCCCTTCACTGCTGCAGCTCCTCTGGGAAGATGAACTCTTCCTCGAACGATCCCTTGTTGGGTCCCACTCCGACACTCCTCTTCACATCGCGGCGATGCTAGGACACTCAGAGTTTGTGAGCAAGATCCTTTCCTTGAAGCCCGAGCTTGCCTGTGAGCTCGACTCTCAGAGATCGACGCCTCTTCACCTGGCAGCAGCAAAAGGGTACGCAGACATAGTGAAGGGCCTGCTAAACACATGCAAGGAGGCATGCTTGGTGTCTGACAAGTATGGGAGGAACCCTCTGCAAGTTGCTGCCGTTAAAGGGAAGGTCGAGGTGCTAGAGGTATTGGTTCAGGTTGAAGCGGAGGCTGCTCGGATCGTCAATAAGAGTGGGGAGACGGTCTTGCATATGTGTGTCAAAAATAATAAGTTGGAGAGTTTGAAGGTACTGGTAGGGATGTTTGGGGGAGAGGATGAGTTCATTGATTGGAAGGACAAAGATGAAAACTCTGCTTTGCATCTTGCTGCTGCAGATGGGCAATTTGAAGTAAGTCTCTCTTAATTATTTTGCCTTTACTTTTAACTTCTATCAGTTAATTTAGATTTTATCGATAATTAAGTCAATGATTCGTGGAAATTTTTTTATGGTGTACAATTTGCCCGCTAACAACGGACAACGAATAGGAATTCACCAATTTGAGCCGTCGCTATCTTCACGACAGATTTCTTTTGTCTCCCTAAAAAATATCGGCCCTAGATTTGATACGATTGAAGCTATACCGACATGTTTTGTTGGATGAGTGGTTGGAATTCCCAAGTAAATCCCTTTCTCAGTTCATATATATATCCTCTACCGAACTCAGGAACTATTTGATCTCAGGTGGAGAGTGATTTTCATTATACCAACCCCCTTTCTTTGCTAATAGAATTTAAAGCGCATTTACAGGGGCAAGTCACAAGGAGGAAACTTAGATAAAAGAAGCTGAACTTTCCTCATCATAAAAACAAAATTCATGTAGTATGTGTCTTAATTGGTTCTCTGCTTCATTGTGCAGACAGTGGATTTCCTAACCACCCACACAAGAGCAGACAATCACTCTCGCAACCTTGAAGGTTTCACGGCACTTGACCTCTTAGCACAAAGCACAACCGGCACCAAAGAAAAGGCAATTGCAGATAATCAGACCATGTCAAAACAGACTAGGGTCTCATCCTCGAGTCGTGCGAGCAAGTTCCCATCAGGAGCGTACAATTGGAAAAAGCATTTCAAGAGGCAGAACAGCTGGTTGGAACGGATGTGGAACTCGCTGATGGTTGTTGCAACTCTGACTGCCTCCATGGCTTTCCAGGCAGGCCTGAACCCACCTGGCGGTGTGTGGCAGGACAAAGCAGGGGACAACTCAACGTCGGTCCCATATACCGTCTCCATCTTTGGCCATGACATGCCAGAAAACTCAAATATCACACTCCGTGCAGGAAACACAGTAATGGGAGGTTCTTCTTATGGTGTGTACTTTACCTTCCTCGTATTCAACACTATCGGCTTCATTGCATCTTTGAGCATCATCATCCTGCTCATAAGTGGACTTCCAATGCGACGGAGGTTATTCATTAGTGTCCTGACGGTGATCATGTGGATCGTAGTCACTTCCATGGCACTGACTTATGCAATCTCCATTGAATTCTTGACACCTCTGGAACAATATTTGTCATTCAAGGTCATTTCATTCGGTATCCTTGCATGGACGGGCTTGATGACTCTCCTCGTTGTCTCGCACATTATTCGCCTGATCGTGAAAGCCTTGCGTGCGTGCATAAAAGCAGTCACCCATCGAAGAAAACGATTCACGGTTTAGTGTTCAAAATCCATGTCCTCTCCAAGTCTATACCTTTATGCAGGAGTTCCATAAATATTGAACTTAGTGCTTGTTTAATGTGAGTTTACAGGACTATTATTGATATTGAGTAGGCCATGACAAGGGTCCATGCGTTTATAGAATTGGGCCTAAATGGATTCCAAATACGATGCTGACATCATACTCAAATAAACATTTCAATAAAGGATGATCTTCCACATCCATACATATATAAAAGACGCTAGACGCTAGGAACAGCCAGAGATAAGAGTATTTGCCTCATTTTCGTACTTTGAATTTGTAACTATCACTTGAAAAGAATGCAAAGAATGTCACCTAACACCAGTTATCTCCTGTGTCTGTTAGTTAGGATATATATGCCTATTGGCATTCGTAATAGAAATGTAGAAGATAGGATCTTCTATCGAAGATTAAATTGTACCAGATCTAACCTAATCACAAGATAATAACTGAACAATTAGGAGATGTATGCCTATTAGCCGGCTAAGCTTGGAATGAAAACTCATGAAAAGCAACCATTAATCAATGAAGGAAGCAAAGCTTGACAATCATTTTTCAAGCTGTCTCCAGTACGGTTAATTCCAATCGTGGGTCCGGAAGATCGTGCAAGATATCTACATTCAAACGTTGGTCTCCAAGTGCCGGTTTTCAGGTTCCCGGTAAGGAATTTGTTTACATTCTTTGTGAATGTATTTGTGTTTATAACAAACTAACCAAAGGGCAGATATATGGATTTAAATCAACATAAGTCAAACTTAAATGGAACAAGGGCTCTCAACTTGAACTAGGATCACCCTGCTCGTACAATTCTCAGATACCTCGGTTCCAAAAAACTCTCACAAATTCACCGCCATAAGTTCGACATATTTCACTTTCTCAACAATTAGATCATAAGGCCCGTCTATTTTTCATTTTTGTGTGGTCCTAAATTTGCAGGGGAAGAGCTTGTATTTCTCACTCTTAAAATTTGAAAGAAAGTGTCTCCAAGGCAGAAAGCATAGAGAGGATGAGACGGAGGGCCAGAAAAGAGGTAAAGTTTGGGCATTTATCATTCAGTTGATTTTCAGTTATGCTCCTGAGGGTTTGCCACGCGTTTCAGTTCAACCTTTCTCACAGGCACATTTGCACCATGAAGATCTAAATTTAGTTCTGCATTGGAGCACATTCTCCAGGGACCTCCCAGCAAACTGACATGTTGCCTGCACTGATGCAATAATTTTAATGTCAATCACGGAAAGAGAGGTCAGGATATTGAGTCACTCAATCTTCTATATGGATTGAGTGAGGCATCAACTTCATGAGGTTCAATCTAGACTTTGGGTGGATGTTGTTTTGCTTTCTGATCTTTTAATGTTCTTAATTTATTAGGTTCCTCGCTCAGTTCTTATTGTATATACTTTTCCTTTGCCGTGACATGCTCTATTTTCAGCTCAGGTATTCAGATATAGCTCGAAGACCTTCAGTTTATAGCAATCAAGCAATTTATGTGGTACGTTTATCGATTTGTGTGTCTCAGTCTCTCGAATGTTCTGCAAGTATTTGTACGCAATGAAAAGTCGGTCAAAAATCTTAAAATTCAGTGGGATAAGCATTAACTGTTTCTCCTGATAATTTATAAAGAACTACTGAGATGAAATGTACTTATGACAAGTTCGATCATCTGCTTTAGTCCTAGTTTTGAAAACAGTGGAAGCCTTCTGAAAGAAAACACCACTTGTGTTGTTTCATCTGAACATGGCTGTGTTTAAGAGCTTGTCATATGGAAATTTTTGTGCAAAGCATCTGAGATGCATTGATCATTGATACAATTGTGAGAAATATGAAATGAAAGTCACCCTTTTTAATTTCTCAAAAAACTGGCTGAACCAAAGTGGGGAAAAAGAGAGATTGCCAAACACCAACGATAATTTAATTTTCATTATCAGAGAACTGACAGTGTCATTTGCTTCGCCATTCAGACTCCTACCAACTCAAGGCAAAGAATGACCTCATAATGCCTCAAGGTCGAGTGTTCTTCTCTCTGAAAGACAAGCACTCGTAAATCTTCAATGTTTTTGCCTTTACAGGAATCAACTTAGCGGACCAACCCATTTCTTGCAAACGTTACAGAAAACCCAACATGCACGCCTAGTATCATTCTCGCCACAGATTGCACATCTGTCTCCCTCATGGCCCCATGTTCACCTTTGTGTTCTTCTTGCAAAGACTACTAATCCTCAGACTTTGGATGAACAGCTGCCAGATGGCCCTCACTCTGCGGTTTTGACTCTCTGTGTCTGCAATAAAATCACGAGGGGAGTGTATCATTATACAGATGAACAATAAGGAAAGGGAAGAACCCATCATTCATTCCCAACGCATTGATTGGGCATTGTTCTCATGGTCGTTTTGAAAACATCAGTTTCCGACAATGATAGCAAGTGTATACAACACTTTTCCTAGTTCCTCAATAGGATAAGAATGATATTGTAATGTCTCAAGGTCGAGTTTTCTGCTCTCTAGAAGATGCGCGCTCATAAATCTTCAAATATTTTGGCCTTGCAGGAATTAACTTAGAGCGCCTACCCACTTCTTGCAAATGTTACAGAAAACCCATTTTATGCGCCTAATATCATTCCCACCACATGTTACACCTTTGTAACCCCCATGTCTAACTTTATGCTCTTCCAAAGCCAACTCATTCTCAGACTTTGGCTGAACAGCTACCTGATGGCCCTTGCTTTGCGGTTCTGGATCTCTCTGTGTCTGCAATCAAATCATAAGGGATTGTATCATTATACAGATGAAAGATAAGAAAAGAGAAGCACCTCCATTCCTTCCCATCGCATTTTTTCAGACATTGCTTTCAAAATCGTTTTGAAAACATCAGTTTCTAAAAATGAAAGCAAGTGTATGCAATACATTTCTTATGCTTCAATACATTAACATTTGCTGAAATTATTAGTTCTGATAAACTACTCCAAGAATGAATTTTCAAACACATTGACTTCCCAATGCCCGTTAGGAAACCCGTAAAGGGCTTGATCTTACTTATCTGTAATATCAGTTCGAGTAATAACGGACTGAACAAGATGATGACATATGGAATTAAATATTAAAATTGAACATAAAGGAGCTTCAAAAACAACCAGGATCACACTGCTTGTAAAACTCCGCTACATCTGCAATCGGAAAAAGTATAATTTTATTAAAATAATCCTAATGAACAACACAACTTGTACAAGACATTCACCATTGCCCATAGTTGATGTCTGCGCCACAACAAAATCTGGCAAATGGCTGATATATTTCAGTAAGTTATCCCCTGTTTTAGTACCCACAGAGTTCATTGTCTTAGCAAAATCCAATCGCAAGGATTAATTTTGAAGTAAGTGATAGCCAGCACAGCTTTTCCATTTTTCTTGGCTCTGTATTTTTGAAATAACATGGTCGAGTGATTACAGCGTCTTCCGTTCCAAATCTTGCCATCTTCGAATTCAAGAAGGGAAATTGTATGAGAAAACAGGCTTCAAGAAGCAGTCAGGACATACCAGTGGTGAGGGCTTTGATCAAGGCAGCACGGCGGCCCTTCAAATAGTTGAAGACTTTCACCACCTTAGAGGGAGGGAAAGAAAAGGAGGGAAAATTTAGAATTCATTGTTGGTTAAATTGCAGATATGCCCCTGACAGTTGCTGCCCGTTTCAATTTCTTCCACATTCTCCGTTCAACCCCTGTAGTTTGTAATATGTCCCATATTTGCCCTTGTAAAGTGTGAATGTGGAATTTCCACCGTATGAAGAACGGGATTTAGAGGCCGTGAGATACGTAGCTTCTAAAGGGTTTATGTTGTGTATGGCAACTCAAGTATCAAATGAGAAGATATCGATTAAAAGCAAATGTTCTTTTAGTGAACCAATTTCAGATTTACAATCTCTTCACAATGAAGGAGGAGGAGCAAAGCCACTGGGTGGCTGAAGTATGGAAACCATCCCTCGAGGACTAGCCGAGCGGGCCTGATTCGGCCAAGCCATGATGTGGATTCGGATCCCTTCCATTCTCTTGATTGCCTGGGTCAAGACATCTCTTATGTTATTGTGATCACAACAGTTAATGAGCCCAGAGGAGCACATGCTCGAAAGCATCATGTTCTTGCCCTCAAGCCTCGAGATCACCAGCAGGTGCCCCTTGGCATTCGCTTCTTCGTGTAGATGGCCTAACCCAGCACGCTCTGCTGCAGACCCCAATGCCACCGAGTAGATACATATGAATCCCTGTAATTAAGCAGTAAATTGATCTAGAAGTTTAGATTGATGAACACACGCCAACAGAAAAGAATATTATATTTTTTTGGCCATATTTTTCCTTCTCTCCAACCTCTTCGGTTCGTTTGATGTCCATCCTGAAACGAGTCTCTTCTGGCCCGGGCACGATGTCTATTGAGACTTCTGCAATCCCTGGCAAGAACCATAGCCTTATTCCTTGCACTATGTGGAAGTTCGTTGGGTGGGTTTGTTGTCTACCCCAACTTATTTCCTTTGCTATTGGATTATTTTTATCCTTCACAAGAAAAACAAAAGTAACGGCAAAATCAAGAGATTTGATGCAATTTGGTAGTGGAACATGATGTTAGCTTTCTATTATTATGAGGTATAACAATATAATAGGATCGAGCTGATGATCGGAGATCGTGGATCGGGCAAGTAGGTACCCAACTTCATTTTCCAGTTGTACTTCATGCCTCTCCTGTGGAATTCCTCTCCATCCACATTCACCACTTTCCTGCTCACTTCTGCAGAGCATGATAGATTCACAATTCATCAAGCAGTAATAAAGAAAAGCTGCATAATTACGTTTTACTCCCACGAATTCGGCATCCAACCTCTTTCAATCCTTGAATTTAATTTAGATTCTGGAATGACATGCCAAAAAAGGAATTTGAAACTTTACATGGTAAAATCTTTGAGAGTGGATTGAAAGCTCTTGCCTTGCAGCTCAGTGCATTCCTTCAAGTTCAAGTCTCTCAAAATAGCAACATGCCTATCATCAGTTGCTGCCTGAATCGTGAACTTCCGTTGAAGCATCCCGCCCTTCTCGGGCACAACCCTTGCTTTGATCTTCACCACGTTCTCCCCTCTCCTCATCTTAACCCAAATCACCTCCGATTTCCACTGACTGGCAATCTTGCCGAGCTGAGAGGTGAACTCAGAGCGGCCCTGCGCGGGAATGAAAGACTCTCCTGCCAAATCATCATCCTCCTCACAGGCAAGCCCCTCTATGATGTCCCCAGGCAGGGGCATGGTGTCATCTCTTTCCTCAGGCAGCTCCTGCTTCACCCGCTTCACGCACAGCACCATCTTCCCACCACCCATCTCGGTCCCTTTCCCCCAAACACAGACGGGTATTTGTCCGTGGAATCCCCAATTTACAACTTTGTTGGGGCTTATACTTCGATACAGCAGAATTCTAGGAAAGTCCTAGAGATGCACGAAGAATAACTATTTTTGTTGAATACAAGGAAGGTCAATTTTTCTCTTTGGATCTTCACGTCCTGTTGTTAATTCTTAGTTAAGGTTCTTTGAGACATTTGTTCGAGATTTCTCTGTTTAAGGTTGTATTTTATTAAGGTAATGCCAATTAAGCCGGCTGATCAAAATTAAGTAGGTACAGCTTCAGTCTCATTGAAAACAGAATATACTTCAACCGCATGAAAGTTAAGATAATAGCTATCTTTGTTCAGATGTGACTTCTACGGACAGTTTATTCATTTTGGTCCTGAAACAATTTCCTCTCCTACAGCTAGAAATCCACCTAAGAATACTGAAACGTTTGTTTTGATCGACTAGGGAGCTTCTGAGACCCTTTATCGGATTATGGAAATCTGATGCTGCAGCCTCTCAACTTCATTCTGAGCAAACAGCCTATCCTCCCTATTCTTTGAATCTGCTGGAGTTTCAAGATCTGCCTTTCGATGCTCTTGATCTGTTTAAACCGGAGTGGGATTGTGAACGGACATATTCATCATCCACAAAAGAAAAAGGAAAGAGGATGGCAGAGGCATACCTTTCTATGGGGCCACCTTTTGAGTCCGCCCCGCTGGCAAATCCTCTTAACTACAGTCGGGCACAAGTTTAGTTTCCAAGCAGCGGCTTCAATGGGAAGGTGAAAGTATGCCGCAAGGTCCCTTAGTGTCATCCTTCCAGTCCTCTTCCTCTGCACTAATCCTCAACCACAGTAGAAGGTCATCAGTGAAAAGATGGAGAAGCAATCTCAGTTCGAAACTAGAAGGTCATCTATGTTAAAATTCGGCTTTTTAAATCTTCTCGAATTTTTATTTTTCACGACAAGTTTCGGGGTATAGTAATTCTAGTGTTCTTTCCTTTTCTGAAAGCTTAAAATATTGAACTATGATGAACGTAATCATTTTCTTTTCGGTTGAATGATGAACGTAATCATTAATGTGGGTGTAAGATTGCATTTCTCGGCACATCATCTATCCAAACATTCATTAACTGCGACCGAAATTGTTCCTTCCTTCATTGGGAAATGGAAAATCAGAAAATATCCAGAGTTGATATCTAAAGGGAATGATTATAACAGCACAACCTGTATAGCTAGGAAGGTCCTAGGATTTGTTCCACCTGACTGCTCTGCTCAGGTTCTGTTTGTTGGTCGGTTGGGGGAGCATCTTCCGGTGGTTCAGTGGGTGCGTGGTTGTTCTGCACGGGCTCTGTTTATTGGTTGGCTGGGGAAGCACCTTCTGGTTGTTCATTAGGTGCCTCCTATGAGTCCTATTTGAGTTCTGCCAATTAAGAATCGAGTCCCGAAGCTCAATATGTACGTTCCAAAGTTCTGGTGGAAGCCAAAGACAGCATTCTTTCTTTATTACCTGAAATTCCTGCAGAATATTCGAAGGAGTCATTTACAGCGAAGATGTTATTGTCCCAGCCAGACCAACGCAGATGGCTTCTTAGTATTTGGAGAGGGGATCTGGCAGCAACACATCCTCTACGCTTCTCTTGCAAAAACTGCCGCGATCCAATTCGAAAGTAGGACGGACAACCGAAACAAGAAAAGTAAGTTAAAAAAAAATTCAGATGTGGCAATGATGAAATAAGAAAAGTAAGTCAAAAAAATGTGGAGACGCCTTCTTAAAAATTTGTAAAATATTAGATGCTAATCTGTCGACATGAGAAGACTATTCTGACAACGTGGCAGCACGAGAGAATGTGATTTTCATTGTGATGACATGGCGACGTGGGACGCCTTTAATGAGTGGCGGTGTCAGTTGCGTCTCAAGGGTCTATTATTATATTTTAGTATAGTTATAGTAACAAACTGAAAGGTCCATGTGAACCTCAATAAGGCAAGTGTCATCCCGTGTCCTTTGTTCTTTTTCAAAGCTTCCCAAATTCTTTTGTTTTTTTAAAAATTTCTGTGACTTATATGAGGTTTCAATTTTATCCTTCTAATCCTTTTCACATCTTTCATTATAACAAGCTGATTTCGACAGAGTAGATGCTATTTATATGGTAAAAGAGTTAATCTATAATTATTTTAACATAATTTGTATATATACTTTACATCGTTATTAAAAGATTCTTCTAAAAATAACTTCTAATTAATTGATGTACCCATTTATCTTGAAATTGTTTATTGTCCGTCAAATAACCCAGTTCGAATCATTAAAGTAAATCCATTTCTAGTGTCACACACAAAAAAAATATAAATGGGCATTTTATATTTATATTCTTCCAACTTTGTCACCTCTTTTCTAGGTCACTAACCCTTGAAGTAATTGACTTTCTTCTGAATATTTTCTCTACCAAACGTGCTCCACTATATGCTATTTTAGTTAGTATTCTTTTTTGTAAGATAATTTTAAAATATATTGATTTAACTGTATCCTCACAAGACATAGATAAAATAAATTATCAAAATAATATGAAATTAGAGAAATAAGCTAACTTGGATTGAGTAGATATTTATTAAGTATATAAATTTTCTAACTTATAGGTTTTTTTTGACAGTAAGCAGTATGTGAAATAATCATTAAAAATCATGAATTAAGAAAACAAATGAGCAAAGTAGGATTTATATGTAGCTAACATGATCAACAATGAGATCCACTCCACTTATCGGAAAAAGACTCACCTACCACATCTATTTTAAGTTATTTCTACGGTTATTATCTTTTTATTGTAACAAGAGAGGTAGTAAATAGTGAATTCTTTTGGCTTTATATTTTTCAAGATAATAGTGAACATGATTTTTGACGGCGGTGTCACACGGGTTAGTACCTAGTATATAATATATTGATATTGATTCATGTGATATGTTTAGCAATTTGTGTGTCTTAGACTCTCAAATGTTCTCCAAGTGTTTCTACACAATGAAAAGTCAGTTAAATTTTACGACCAAGGGAATGACATCAACTGTTTCTCCTGATAATTTACAGAGAAGAAACCAATCGTACTCGTGACAAGTTCAATTATCTACTCCAGTCCAGGTTGTGAAAACTGTTGACTTGAAGTCTTTTCAAGGGAAAACACCTCTCATGTTGCTTCATCTGAATATAGCCATGTTGAAGAGCTAGCCTCATGCGGAAATTTTTGTGCGATGCATCTTGGTAAATTGATCATTTGATACAACTGTGATAAATATGAAATGAAAATAACTCTCTTTCATTTGTCAAAAGAATTTGCGGAACCACACTAGGGAAAAAAGAGAGACTGGTAAACATCAATGAGAATTTAATTCTCATCATCAGAGGATTGACAATGTCATTCACTTCACGATTCAAACTCCTACCAACGCGAGTAAAAGAATCATCTCATACTATCTCAAGGTAGAGTTTTCTTCTCTTGGCACTCATGAATCTTCAAATTTTTTGCATTCGCACCCATTTCTTGCAAACTTTATAGACGATCCAGGACACGCTCCAAATATTATTCCCGCTGGGATTGCACATCTGTCTCCTCCAGGTTCATCTTTGCGTTCTTCTTGCAATGCCGACCTATCCTTATCCTCAGGCTTCGGATGAACAGCCACCAGATGGCTCTCGCTATGCGGTTCTGAATCTCTCTGATTCTGCAATCAAATCATGAGGAGAGTGGATCATTAAATGGATGAACAACGAGAAATGGGAGCCTGTCATTCATTCCCATCGCATTGTTTGGACATTGTTCTCATAATTGATTTGAAAACATTGGCTTCAGAAAATGAAAACAAGTGTATACAACACATCATATGAACATGAGGTTCATCCTACCTCAGAGTTAGGGCCAGGATGGCAGCTGCTATTATTCAGGACTGCTGGTGCTGGCTTCACCTCCTTCACAACCTCAAGTACTGTTGGAAGCTTGCTTATCATACTGAAAAGCTGTCCCCTGCACCATAAATTTCGACCATAACATGGCACAGAAAAGAGATAATAAAACTTAAGAAGTCCAGCATATACAAGAAAGTCAATGTAGAAGAGTGCTCGGGCTCTTGACTCTTCCACCAAATAGACCTGCATTACAGAACAATACCGACTCTTAACAGGAGGACAATCCAAATCGCATTCATTTCTTACCTGTCTGGAACGCCCATCGCCGAGCTATACAAAAGAAGAGAAGTGTTTGGAAATGGGATCAATGTATGAACCCGAGTTTTCTCTTGGAGATTTGACTCCAACAAACATGATGAGATGAGAACCATACATATAGGAGAATTATTACCTATCAGCCTTGCTAAACTTGAGATTTTTAGCATAGTGGGACATCACAAAAAGCAACCATGCATCACTGAAGGCAGCAACGCTGGATAGCCATTCTTCAAACAGCTTTTCATCTTTGGGAACTTCAATGATGAT
Source organism: Punica granatum (assembly GCF_007655135.1). Taxonomy (NCBI): domain Eukaryota; kingdom Viridiplantae; phylum Streptophyta; class Magnoliopsida; order Myrtales; family Lythraceae; genus Punica; species Punica granatum. Next base: position 15,217,190 of record NC_045127.1, on the reverse strand, counting down.
TGTGGGTTCCGGAAGTTTGGGTGGCATTTCTTCTTCAGGAACTTTGACTTTCCAGTGCCCATCATGAAACCCGTAGAGAGCTTGATCTCCCTCTAGATCTGCTGAGCAGGAGCATGACATGGAATTAAATAGACACATTGAATTGAACATGAAAGAGCTTCAAAACCAACCAGGATCGCACTGCAAGTAAAACTCAGCTGAATCTGCAACTGGAAAAAGTAAAATGTTCACAACAGAGATCAGAATAATTTCAACACAGGTTTGACAAGACAAATACATGGTTGCCCGTGCATCCATCTGGGCAAATTCATGGTAATGTCTGCACTTAAACAAAAAATCTTGCAAATAGCTACGAATTTCAGTAAATATCCCCTGTTTTAGTGCGCCATATAATTCATTGACTCGGCCACCAGATCATAATAGCTGGCTCTGAAGTTAATGAAAGCCTTAACAGCTAGTCCATTTTTCTTGGTTCTATATTCTTGAAATAACAGGGTCGGGTCGTTAAGCATTCTTCGGTTCCAAACCTTGCCAACCCTGAATTCCTTCGATCCAAGTCTACCCAACACAAAAACACTCGTATAAGGGAACTTTGTTTATCCTCTTTTCATTTTCTGCTTTCTTTTTCGGCTATGGGTCGATAACAGATTGTTGAAAGAACAAGAAAATGGGGCCTCAAGAAACAGTACATACCGGTTGTGAGGCCTTTGATCAAGGCGGCGCAGCAGCCCTCGAAATCTTTGAAGACTCTCGTCACCTTAGAGAGCCTGGCACTCCTCCTCCATTTGGGGATCATCGTGCGGAGCTTTTCTTTTAACACCGGGAGAGAAGGAAGGAAAGAAAAGGAGGGAAAGATTTACTCTGGGGGTTAAATTCCAGTTATGCCCGTTTCAATTTCTTATACATTCTCAGGTCAACCCCTCTGGTTTGCAACCTGTCTCAGGTTTGCCCTTGTAAAACCGCTAATTGCAAATTTCTGTTCGCTGCTGCCATGTCGTGTAAAAACTGGATTTAAATGCGCTAAGATTTATTGGCTTTAGAAATTTGTAAGGTAGACGACATGCCTGTCTATGGCAATTTACGGAATCTTGGTCACGATTTTGATATAGCAAGTTTGCTTGTAAGTTTGTAATAGGGTCAAACTTCTCGAATCTGAGTATGTGCTCAATTTCAGGTTACACTTCTAGTTGCAGCCATCCTGATGCCACAATCCATTTTGAGTACAGTACTAGGAAATATGATTTACTTGTGCCTCTTGTTCGTGTGTGTCAATAACAACCCACCACCGAAGTACATTCCCATTATGAGAGGAATTTACTTATTCCTCTGTAATGTTGGAACTTGGACACGATTTGCTCTTTATTTCCGGTTCAAATCACATTGTCTTATAGTATCAACAATGTAAATTTGAGGGTTTATGTTGTGTATGGAAATTTAGTTATCAAATGAAACGAAACCCATCGAAAGCAAGTGTTCTTTTAGCAAGTGAATCTATTTCAAAGAAAATAATAATAATAATAATAATAATAATAAGTGAATCAATTTCAACTTTACAATCTCTTCACAATGGAAGAGTAGGAGCAATGCCACTGGGCGGCCAGAGTGTTGAAACCATCCCTCGAGGACTAGCCGAGCGGGTCTGATTCGGCCAAACCATGATTTGGATCCGAATCCCTTCCATTCTCTCAATTGCCTCTGTCAAGACATCTCTTATTTCATTGTGATCGCAACAGTTGATGAGCCGCGAAGAGCACACGCTCAAAGGCATCACACTCTTGCCCTCAAGCCTGGAGATCATCAGCAGATGCCCCTTCGCGTTCGCTTCTTCATGCAGGTAGCCTAACCCGGCACACTCTGCAGCAGAGCCCGATGCCACTGAGTAGATGCATATGAATCCCTGTAATTAAGCAGTCAGTAGATCCAGAAGCTTAAATTGATGAATACATGCCAATAAAAACGAATAATGGTGCTTCTGGCTATATTCTTTCTTCTCTCCAACCTCTTCGGTTCATTTGATGTCCATGCCCGGATACGATGTCGATTAAGACTTCTGCAATCCCTGGCAAGAACCATAGCCTTATTCCTTGCACTATGTGGAAGTTCATTGGGTGGGTTTGTTGTCTACCCCAACTGATTTCCTTTGCTATTGGATTAGTTTTATCCTTCACGAGAAAAACATAGATAAGAGCAAAATCAGGAAAAGTTGACATTGAGTTGAAATATTCTGCAATTTCAAGTTGCTTCATTTACCGGAGTCGATATCTACTCTGTCTAGATATTAACAAAGACGATAGGAACTCCCGAGGAGACCGCGGCAGAGAAACAAGCCATGGACTGGGCTATACTGTAGTGGCCTCGATCAGTGTGTTCTGCTGCTAAAGGCATGAAGAGAATAGAACTGATGATCGGAGATTGTGGGTCAGGCAAGTAGGTTCTGAGCTTCATTTTCCAGTTGTATTGCATCCCTCTCTTGTTGAATCCTCCTCCATCCACATTCACCACCTTCCTGCTCATTTCTGCAGAGCATCACAATTCATCAAACAGTAATAAAGAAAAGCTGCATAATTACATTTTACTCTCACAAGTTCGGTATCAAACCTATTTCAACCCTCAATTTTAATTCAGATTCTGGTATTTCACGCTGAAAAAAGAATTTGAAAATTTAGCCATATAATCTTTGAGAGAGGATTGAGTTCTTTTGATAAGCTTGTTCTGTAAAAACACAAAAAATGACTTAACATCATGGTAGATTTTACAATGGAACCCCAACTTGTGTTTCATGATGGAACATTGATTTTAGCCATTAGATGCTACTAACTTTTGATCTCATCAGTCCATTATTTACATATTATACCCTAGTATTTCTAGTCCTTTATATTATTTCACAATTTTTGCCTACAATACTATACCACTGTTCTCGAATCTTCCCGTCACATGTACAAATCACATTCTGCCACTTCACCCATCATCGCCACATCACCAAACCTGACCATAAAAATCGATTTTTAAAGAAAACTGGTCTAATATAACCGAACACGTTAGCGACACGTCATCGATACATAAGCAGGTTTTAATTTATATACATGTCAACAACATGTTAACAACACGCCATCGACACATAAGTGACCCTCCAATTTTATTGTACTTTACATGTGGCCCCGATGAATTTGTGACACCATTGAAGATCTAGGGACCAAAACATTATCTTTAATATTAAATGGACTAGAAAAAACTAACTCTCCACTATGTAACATAATTTGACATTTCATTGTAGAATTTGCCTAATATAGTAGACTTAAGTCAAAAAACCACTCAAAGAAGACCTACTTATTTTTTTACTGAATTGCTTAGTCAACACAGTAAAAAAATTACAGAAATGTTTAGGTTAAACGGGGCACCCGACTTCACAAGAAGACAGTGGGACTTTGGTGCCGACCACCACTACCCATGTCGTGGTCGCCGGCGACCTCGCCTAAGATGGTAGTGGCCGGAGTCAAGGCCACCATAGTCTCTTTCCCCTTCTCAGAGTCAGATCTCGATCTGACTCTTTTTTATTTTTAATAAATAATATAAAATATTGGGGCAAAGTTGAAAGGAAAAAAAAAGTTTTATGACCATTACATAACTAGGATCTCAAATAATATAAAATTTTCAACATTTATCAAGCCAAAGAAGATTAACTTAATTACATAGAGACTTATTTCATTTAGCACTTGAAAATTCAGCACTTACAAGTTGAAACAAAAACACACTATTAAACCCTATCAAAAGCCTAAATTAATCCAAAGAATATATTTCAAATGCCGACTAATAACTGAAGAGAATGCCACATTGACTCTCATTGTCTCATACACATCTAGATTGTTTGGATTGCAGATCATGGAAAGTTATGAAAGTGTGAGTCATACAAGGTTATTATACAATATATATATATATATATATATATTATGTAATTCAAAGTATTCATATGAAAACCTGCCAAAGTCTCTCGTTGGATGTACGAGGACATGCCACATCAACTTCTGTCGAAATCTATATCTAGTTTTACAAAAACTCTCAGCTCCTAGTGAACAGTCTCTTCATGTTCCCTACATTAAAGCAACAAAGATGCTTTGACTTTTGTAATTTTCACCATAATTTCTTGCTTTCATAAAGGCACACTTGAATTTTGGATTTCTCAAAATTTTTATCCAATAAATGTATAACATACTTATGCATCTCTAAAAATTTAAGTATTCGAGCAACGCGCAGGTTGAAGGACTAGTTATATGATTACTCTCAGTAACCCACCCTTCCATTACCTTTAATCCAAACAAGTTGTTTGAATTAGAGGACGAAAATAACGTAGTGTTTTTCTCGTTAAGTTACTACGCAGACCTAATCCATTAATTAATCGTATATTAAAAAAACATACATCTAAAATTTTATTATTTTCATTATTAGGTGAAATTACGAATGGATATTGATTTTTGAGACATTTCTTAAATAAGTTGATATAATTTGAAAAAATTTCGTCAAAATGTAGAAAAATTCCACTTTCTAAGGAAGAAAAAAGTTCGAATGTGCGGCAAAGTGACCCAAAACTGTCCCATTGAGTGAGAGACTCATATATATTCTAGGCCACGCATGAGAAGAAATATTGAATAAATAATAAAACCATTTACCCAAAAAAATAAACAATATAACCATGGCATTATCGAGTCATGATTATATGATTTGTCGTTTCTCTATTCTTGATGTTATATACAGAACCATCTCATACCTAATTACGGTTATAAGCTCAATAGCAAATATGGTCCCCACCTTTTTCTGACAAAATAAAAGTGGTAAATGTATAATTTTAGTTTTTGGAGACATGGGAATAAGTCTAAAAAATAAAAAAAGAACAAAGAAAAAAAAAGGTGATCTTATTAAGGTTAGAAATTTTGTTCACTGCATTAAAAAAAGGCAATCTAGCGAGGAAAGAGAAACTCAAAAAAGAAAAATATACATATACACATACTGTTATGATAAATTGCACTGGTGATCTAAAAAGTTTTACAAATATTTCAATATTGTATAAAAAGTTTTTTTTACTATTTGATGGTACAAAATATTTTAAAGTTGTTTCAGTATAGTACAAATCGTCATCTCGCCATTGACGCCGTCAAATCGACGCTGATGGTGCAAAACCAATTTTTGTGGGACGTTACATGATGATGCAAAATATTTTGACGTTGTAACTTAATAGTACAAAATATTTTACGTAAGTTATATAATGATGCAAAATTTATAGATCTTGTAAAAGACGGCTTGACGGCGTCAATAGCGAGATGACGGTTTGTACTATACTGAAATAACTTCGAAACATTTTGTACCATAAAATAGTAAAAATAACTTTTTGTACCACATTGAAATATTTGTAAAAAAATTTGGACCACATGTGCAATTTACCCATACTACTATGAAATTTCGTTCCTGCATACACATAATTGACTTTTGGCGACAGATCTAACAAAAGAACCATTGAAGATCATTATTCAATCAATCAGTCAGCCCCGATTTGTGACCTATAAAAAGAGAGAGAAAAAGGAAAGCTCAACATTCTACTATAATTTTTCATCCTCCCCTATTTAATTCTTTCCTTTCTTGTACAATCTTAAACTAGTTGATTTTTAGGCATTGCACCGTAATTTTTATTTTTTTACAAAATAGATAATCAATACATATGATTTGCAAATGAATATAGATAAAAATATATAATAAGGCAGTCACATAAGTAAAATCATGATCACAATAAATAAACTTATAGTCTAGACATATAAAACGAATGATATTCTTATAGAGAGACCGTAATTGTGTAATAAATGAATTTTGCCGGATATCTATAGAAAATATAGCACATTGAACTTGAAGCATATCACATATTTCGATGAGTTCTTTTCGATAATCGAGAAAACTTTTAATTTTTCAAAAATAATTTACATGCAAATAATCGAGACAAATTTTTACAATTCGTTGAATATAACACCAATAAATATCATTTAACTAAAATAAAATGTTAATTCACGTGGAGTTGAAAGTTATCAAATGGAGTGACTCGAGTAATCAAGGCTATTTTACCAGAAGTTGAGGGTTTTCAAATAGAGGTATCACGATTCCGCTCTACTGCTTTTATATATTATATATAGATTAAAGGAAAATAATAAAAGAAACTTTCTCGTGCAAAAAATGTGGCAGATACATATTTGAAAGTAAATATAACATCCATACAATTTTGCATCTTACTTATAAAAAAAAAATTGCATCTCTTCATTTATAATAGTGTAGGGATTTCTTAATTCTTCTTAGGCTTCAATTGGGAGTTCGGTTTGCAGTTGCAGAAGTGTTTGTTTGCTAATTTTTAAGCAAGACAGTTTTCGGTGAACAATTTCAAAACCATGGTTTGGTCGATTTTGGCGGTTTGAAATGTGATTTTCTCCATCGGGTTACTAGGTGTTATAAGAATAACTTCTGCTTATTCTCTATTTTAAATATTATTTTAATTTTAATAATTTCAAATTGTTACCTCTCAAATACTTTTACTTATTATGAAATCAACATTTATTTTTTAACAATTATATTTCAACACTTTTGTTTAAAGAATAGTACTATCAAACCAAGCATTATATGTGAATCACGAAAAAAATCTTAGATAGTTCTACGTCATAATGTATAGTGAAGAAAAACTAATAATATTGTTGCAAGTAAAAACAATTATGAGTGATTAATATCTACTACCCTATTTTTTTCCGGTGTGTACCCTGGTTTTCCGATAATCGAGAAAACTTTTAATTTTTCAAAAATAATTTACATGCAAATAATCGAGACAAATTTTTACAATTCGTTGAATATAACACCAATAAATATCATTTAACTAAAATAAAATGTTAATTCACGTGGAGTTGAGAGTTATCAAATGGAGTGGTTCGAGTAATCAAGGCTATTTTACCAGAAGTTGAGGGTTTTCAAATAGAGGTATCACGATTCTGCTCTACTGCTTTTATATATTATATATAGATTAAAGGAAAATAATAAAAGAAACTTTCTCGTGCAAAAAATGTGGCAGATACATATTTGGAAGTAAATATAACATCCATACAATTTTGCATCTTACTTATAAAAAAAAATTGCATCTCTTCATTTATAATAGTGTAGGGATTTCTTAATTCTTCTTAGGCTTCAATTGGGAGTTCGGTTTGCAGTTGCAGAAGTGTTTGTTTGCTAATTTTTAAGCAGAAACAGTTTTCGATAAATAATTTCAAAACCATGGTTTGGTCGATTTTGGCGGTTTGAAATGTGATTTTCTCCATCGGGTTACTAGGTGTTATAAGAATAACTTCTGCTTATTCTCTATTTTAAATATTATTTTAATTTTAATAATTTTAAATTGTTACCTCTCAAATACTTTTACTTATTATGAAATCAACACTTATTTTTTAACAATTATATTTCAACACTTTTGTTTAAAGAATAGTACTCTCAAACCAAGCATTATATGTGAATCACAAAAAAATTCTTAGATAGTTCTACGTCATAATGTATAGTGAAGAAAAACTAATAATATTGTTGCAAGTAAAAACAATTATGAGTGATTAATATCTACTCCCCTATTTTTTTCCAATGTGTACCCTGGTATCCAAAGTCCAATGGGATCTGACTAATCCAGTCGGGAGATCAAGTATTAAAGATTATTTTTCCTCCCAACAAGTGCGCTTCCTGGGATTCGAACTTGTGTTCTACTCCTTATGGGAGTGAGGTGCTTATCACTCAACCAACACTTTTGTTGGTATCTACTCCCCTATTTATTATAACTTGACTGGTGTTTAGTGAAATAGGATTATCAAAAAATTCCTCATAAATTATAGTCATTCAGATGAGATAAGTTCTTTGATACTTCTCATATGACATGAATAAACACAAATAGAATTGCAGTAAGTTAACGTATGTTGTTTCAAGTGATTCGAAGCGTATTTCACTAAAGCAAGATCTCTAATTCGAATATTGTGAATGAAGCTTGTAGAATTTTATCCTAGATGCACTGACCTGACTCAATCCTGAATTAGTTAAAGTCCATTGGGCTTCTCAATATCAAATGATGCACCTCGAAAATTGCAGTAAATAGATTAATAAGCTTTATTAGGATGTAAGTAGTATGTATACTCCAAAAATCTTATTAGCTATTCCTTACCATATTATCATAAGAAATTGCCATTTAAGAATTCTTTTTGTCTCGTATAATTTAATTAATCGTCCATAATTTATCAACATTTCAGCCTTTTCTTATAGGTAAAAAGGGGTCGAGGATCGGTGTATCAACCCCACAAGCATAACTGTATAGGCCTAAATCCCGCTGTGAAATATCCGATTTAAGCCATAGTTACACAAGAACCCAAGGGCATGGGTTAGTTAGCTCGACCCCAATGAGGTATCAGAAAAACGTCATCCATCCACAAGTTTATAGTTGGAGTATTACTACCGTGAGTGTATTTAACAACATATATGGGGACTCTTCTCTCCCCTTATTTGCTCCCAAGACTTCAATCCCTAACCTAGTGTTTGAAACACTAAGGTGTTATCAACTAGCTACAACTCATTGGTTCTCACATTTCAGCTTATTACATGAGAAATTTATCAAGTAATTAACTTCTTTTGGTGGTCGTAATAATTAACTTCTTTTTTGGGTGAGAGATCAAGTAAATAACTTGTTCTACAAAGGGAAAATGATAATTTCTCTGCCTCAATCAAGGCTGTGATTAGGTTACCCGAGACAGTAAAAGACAATGTCTGATGCCACGTCATCATTTGCCCGACCTGTGATTGGCTGAAATTAAGGATAGGACCATGGGCGCAATGCATTAAATTGCATGGAATCAACTCGTCCCCCTTATATATGAAGCCCCCCTCACTCTCCTCATCTCTTCCTTTACTTCAAGGCAATACTCCCATTTACAGAGCTTTCAACATACGGGGCTCCCATGGCGGCTTCACCCTCCTCGATAACAATGAAGAAGCCGGAAGACAATCTCCGGTACAGGAGGAAGATGTTCTCCGAGCGGCAGCAGCAAAACCCATCTTTCTCCTCTTCCGTCCTCAAGAGAATCTTCAATTCAATCGACGAAGGATGTGATCAGACTACGGAGCCCGAAGCGTCCTCATTTTACAGAGATGTGGCGGAGTCTAGCGGGAAGAAGACCCTTCAAGAAGCCCTTCATCTTGAAAGGAACTCAATGGAGAAGACGGCCTCTAATCTGCAATGGACGCAGCTTTACGAAGATCACCATCACAATTTCGGCAATGACGCGCCTTGTTTCAGTACGAGTTCCTGCTCGTCGGAGTCGAGCTTGGGGCCGTTTTCTTCATTGGAGAGCGAGTCTGTTATCGGAGACGAGGACCTCCTGTTTCGTACCACTGAGGCTTAAGCCGGTGAGGACTAAAGCGCCGGAGAAATCGAAGAAGACAGAGAGGGCTCTGTTTCAGGAAAAGAGCAGTCCGAAGCTAAGCAACGAAAGCGGCGGTAATGGCGTTCTGAGGTCCAAGGTGCTGATCTTGTTTGACCAGTTGAGGAAGTCGAAGCAGCCGATCTCGCCGGGCGGCAGACTCGTAAATTTCATCAATTCACTCTTTTCATCTTCCGCGAGCACTACTAAAAGTGACAGGAGTCCTGTCACAGGACCATAAGAAAGAAGACCGGTGATGTTCGTTCTCACGATGGCGAGGTGAATTGGGAGAGGGAGATGCATTCGTCCCAGTCATCGACATGCTCTTCCGCTTCCTCGACGTTCTCGCGGTCCTGTCTCAGCAGGCACTCTCCCCCAAAGAGGGAACAGGTCGGAAATGGGGCTCAGAGGAGTGTCCGGTTTCATCCTGTCAGTGTGATCATGGACGGAGATTGCAGACCCGGCGAGCACAAATGCCTGTATCCAGAAGGAGGAGGAGGAGGAGACAGTTCGGGACTACTGCTGGTTTCGATTCCGAAGGCATGGATGATCAGGAGGACGCAGTCGAGAAGAGCTGATCAAGACCGCCCCACAAGCCGGCCCCTAAGGGAGAGTAACCGTTGCGGCGATTGGGTCGAAGAACCTGAGAAGGGGCTTTTGAGGTTACAACCTCAGCCAACCGGCCTTGAGACAAAATTACATCGAGGCAGTACCCGTCTAAGCAAATATGAAGAGTACTGCAACGACACCGATGACGATGTGTTCAATTGTTCGAGTTCGGATCTTTTTGAGTTCCCCGTGTATGAAACCACCCGGCTCGATTCGAATCGCACCATCTGTTGAAATGTTATCCAAACTATGGTTTCATGCCGCCTATGATCAATCAGAGGAACCACATTACCTTGTTTATAATATTGTTATGGTAATTTTTCATTTTTTTCAGTTTCAGTTGTAAAGTGAAAGCGGAGTGGATAATGAAGCAAATGAACAGAGAGTCAGAACAGAACCCGTCGGCTTCCTTCCTCCATTAGATTGTTTGTCGTTGTTAGCTGTGTCTCTCAAAGATTTTTTGTTTGGATTCTGACAGAAATTCCAGATTCTGTTCCCCTTCTCTGTTCTCTGGCCCTCTGCTTAGTTTTGTCATCTTTCCCAGTCTCCCCTTGTTCTGCTAAATCTGGCGCGTTTTCTTTGTTTATGTGCACAACTTCTGATTCATCCAAACCCGTAAATTTCTTGCCTTAGAGTAATTGTTAGCTGAATTTCAATGGGGGAATTTCACCAAGAATATGAGAACAAGCAAATATTCATTCAAGGGGTTACACTTAACTGCAGATCAGAATACATGTAAGTAGTAAATTTGACATATAATGGTCCCAGATCTCTCCGCTTATAAACTTTTTTTTTTCTGTCACAGTACCAAGGCATCTTCATCACTATAGACATTTTGATTGGTTACTCATCCAAAACTCACTCTATGAGAATTTGTTAAGCCCTAAATAATGAGAAACTCTTGGAAGAACTTCAATCAGAATGCATGTAAGTGATAACTTGGGCACGCAATAGTCCCATACGTTACCATTTACAGAAATTGTAATCAACACTCACTTTATGAGAAATCGTCAAACCGTAAAAGATGAGAAAATTTAATAAATAGACACAGGTAGTCCTATCTTAAGAATCAAATATGAAGTTTCTAGATTATTAGACGAAGACGTATGTTATTGCACTGCACATACAATTATTCTGAAAAATTGTTAGTAAAAAAATATATGGGTGCATTCAATTCCTTTTTGCATCCTGAGACTGAGTTTGGGAGCATGATATATGGAGAAAAGTGAACATCGATCGATCCCTTTATCTTTTTATATATTTTATTTATATATTACAATATATTTTTATTTTCTTGTGAAAGGGGACGATATATGGGGATGTGTTAATTCTTTGATCATGAAGATCTTCCTAAAAAATTAAAAGCTTCTAATTACCATCACTTAATTGATAATGAAAATACTGTATCTAATTAATTATGAGTTTGGAAACTCTTCCTTCTGAAATTCATTGAGAAATGTGTAAATATTCTGTATATAAATATAATGAGTTTATATATATATATTATGATATTTATAATGGGCAGAGGGGAACTTTCCAAACTTGAGACCATGTGCTACTTCATGATTAAGACCAGATCACTCAATGTGGGGCATCAATGTGGTTGTTTACGATATTTAAAGGCAGGATCAGCAGTTGCTGCTTGGCCAATTTCGGCAAAATGGGGTTTCTTGTATATATATGTTCTAGTTCCTTTAATCCTTTGGAGTGTCGTAGAGGATTTCACCAAAAAAAAAAAAGACTTTGTCGTAGAGGCAAAAGTCCGAGTCTAAAGGCAAAAATCCATTAAAAAATTTATGATATTCGCACGGAGCTTTTCACCAAAAAAATTTTCATTTTGAATATAATTCTCAAACTAATCTTCCCCATAAAATATTTCTCAATCTAAACTTAAAGTTGACACATGGTTGTCACCTGCTTTACCATTATCTTATGTGTCATCCACCTCAACGATCTACTTAAAATTTCAATTATAAATATTATCATATCTTTCCCTACACTATGAGACCGAGCAACTTTTTGCTCCCAAAACTATGAAACCAAGCAACTTTTGCCCCTTTGCACCTCCTTGGCTCAACCCAGTTAATACCACTAAAGACGAGGTCACCAGTGGTGTCAAACTCTATCGACGATGTCGTAGGGGTGATAGCCAGTGATGATTAGAAAGCATGGGCTCCTAGGCCACGACAATGTCTTGGCGTGTTTCCCTTTTTTTTTAATTTTTTTTTCATTAATTTCTTTCGTTTTTGCTTTATTATTATTATTATTATTGTTGTTGTTGTTGTTGTTGTTGTTGTTATTATTATTATTATGTTAGTTGTTAGTTTGAATAGAACTAGTAACGGTAGGGGGAAAATTTTCCCGAGCGATAGTTTTGAGGGGCAATGTAAATGTTCCCGAAAAAATAATTTATGGGGTAAAAGCTTCCTGACCTCCGCTCAGGGGTGATTTGGTAATTTTACTAATAAAAATTTTAAGTGAATTGTCGACATGGATGACACGTGAGAGAATAGCAAGGTGGTGGCAGCCATGTGGCAAATTGAAGTCAAGATCGGGAAATATTTTCTGGAGAAGACTAGTTTGAGAATTATTTTTAAAATGGAGAATACTTTGGTGTAAAACTCCATTGGCAAGTAATTAAATATAAAATTTTATAAACGTCACTTAGAGATCCCGAGTTCAATTCTCACTAAGAATACTTATGTGTCACTTAACTTCGATTTATTTTCTATTTTTTTATCAAGTTCATTGACCTCTATTATAACCGGAAAAAAAAATCATACATTGCAGATATTAGTCTACGGTGTTTTACATATAATAGTCATTTAAGTGTATAATTGCAAGGAGAAATTGCATAAAAATGAGATACTGTGATATTTGTGTAGGGAAAAAAATTACAATATTCTTGGACTTATGCTGCAAGGGGAGGAGAAAAAAATAGCGGAAAAAAAAAATTTACGCTGTGAGCTCTACTCTTTTAGTGGGTCGATTCGATTCGACCCAGCACTCGTGTGGGCTCAATTATGGAAATGGTCCAGTGGGCTTTAACTTTTTGAGTATAAAGACAAATCAACCTAATTCCAATTGGCACTCGTGTGGGCTCAATTTGTCTTCTTTTTCCTCCCCCATCTAATTGGAGTTACACTTTGATCTTAGGAGTTAGCCTGCCATAAAGATGACTGTTGCTTTCGTCCCCAATGTTTGGATCGGCTATCAATTTTCTTCTTGAGGTTCTAAAGTCATCAAACTCGACTACGACAATACTATTCACACAGATAGATTATGCATGAAACCTTACTAACTACCATACACTGATAATCAAAATACTTCATTTTTTAATTGAATAGCAAATATCAATTTGATGAAAAGATCTAAGTAGAAAATTAAAAGATATTAATAATGAAATAAAAATACATCATCATAGAGAAATTTTTTTAAAAAAAATAGTACACAGAGACTGCATAATGCATGTATGAGATAAAAGATTAAGTAAATTTAATAAAAATTAATGTGTAAATAAATTTATTATAGAAGGGGAAGGAAGTTAGTCGCTATAACTTTCCTTCTCCCAAAGAATGTTCTCATGAGAAACAAACTGATTTGAATTTGTCTTTGACTACCAATTCCTCTTTAATTCTCTCCCATTCCTTCTCTCTCCCCTCCCTCTCTGAAGTTACGTTCCCTCTCTTTTTCTTCTCTTTACGCTCTCATTCCCCCTAAATAAAACACCGAATACTCTTTTTGAATTTCTTTTTCATTGATTTCATCAAATAAAATTTGTACATTACGATATTATTAATAAATAGGATCGTCACATTTTGAAAATAGATTATACTTAATTAGATACATTAAAAACCATATCTGCAGAGCGAAAGTACAAACTCTAGTATTAATATAAGTTAAAACTTTTGAATATAAGGATGGTTTTATTATATTTAGAAGATGTTTAAAGTTCATGATCTTAAAACTAAAAAAATCTAATTAATTACGTTAACTTTTATTAAAATAATTTTATTATTTGATTACCATTCTTATCGGCAAAATGTATTAATATAGTATTATATTTTGAAAATAAAGTATTTTAGTAGGAAAAAAAAACTTATGAATTTAATATTTTCTATTAATAAACAATGTAATTATTATCTAAAAAATAAAATGTACAATCATAAATTAATATACTATGTCTGACGAACAAGTTATATAATACAATACACTAGCTTATGTCACGAATAATAATTTCGAGAAACACACAGATAAAATATTTAGTTAATGTAAGGGCATGCTGAGTTGGCAAGGCTTGCCATTTGATGAGAGAAATGAAAGAAAGGTATCGGTGCGGTTTCTTCAAGCGATTCGGCGTTTGTTCTCGTTAAACAAGTTTTCAGGTTCGAGTTTTGTGAATGAAAATAATTAACATTAGAAGAGATTTAGCTTTTAGTGGACTGATTAGACTCAAGTTGAATTAATCAGCCAGATCTATTGGATTTTAGGATACTAAAGTGTGCCTCGAAAATAAGAGAGAAGTTGGGAACACTTTTGGAGGAAAAATCGGAAAGGCCGTCTACAAGGGGCACTTCCTGGTGAAGTATGTAATTAATAGGTCCAACCCTTGTGTTTTTACTATGACATGCATCAGTGCTGGGTCCGGTGGCAATTGCATATAAGAAGAGACTTCATGGGCCTTCGATGTCCAATCAACCGGAAGTGTGTGACCATTCTACGCTCGGAAGGAGGAAATGATCATGGGACTCCGATCCGAAAAATACCGGCTTGTCAGATTGAGATTGATATAGGGTTCATTTTATCAATAATTGACGGCAATACAGGATACATAACAATTTATTCCATGAGTGGGAACAGCTGAGAAAATGAGTTTAGATAATCTATTGGTATCTGGTCGCTCGTAAATGTGGACCTAAGTATTCCTAGACATATTACGGACTCAGTTTCTTATGCATCCACTGAGTACAAGTCAAAAATAAAACCAATCAATTTGATGGTACGCGTAACACAGTATAAGTACTATTGGCCGTGTAAGCAAGCACCCATCGGACAATTTATGATCATACCGTCGTATGGTACAGCAGATGGATGGATCATGAATATTCTTCCAATACGATGGAATCCGAACTTGTGTTCTTGTCCAGATCGTCTGGCGGCATGCCATGGGCTTGTTGATTTGTTACATGAAGGAGCCCCTTGTCGAGAAAACGGAAACAACAACAGGAAGAGGTTGTCTCTGCGTCTGCCTCTTCCTCACAATATCCGTCAAAGAGAATTGTCTTTTTTCCAAACTCCGCATAACATGTCTATGAAAAATCAACAGGTCGTCTATTCTAATTTCCCTCTTCCAGCTCTCTCTCTCTCTCTCTCTCTCTCTCTCTCTCTCTCTCTCTCTCTATCTCTTCTCACATTAACAACGGAGACTTATATATAATTAATTAGTTGATGATAATGAGCCTTAACGGCACCTACAACCCTAACAATACCGATGGACGGAATCCAAGAAGGAGCAACGCCGCAGATGCACGGCGGTCCCAAGCATGCTGCTGGAACCTCAGCGGCTGCTTGGAAATGCCAATGGGTGCCGTTGTCTCCTCCCCGAACCATAGCCACCCTCACCACCAGCAGCCTCTCCAGAATCGCAGCCACCAGTCACCGGAACAATCCATTTCTGAGTTGGAGCAGCAGGTACAATGTGCATATATATAGTATGTATTGGTGCTCTTCATTTTTTCACTCTTCACGTTTCTTCTCTTCTTGCGTGAAAACTGATTATTGGACCACATGAAGGAAGTCACGCTGTGCACCGTTACATATAATTACTTCTAGAATCAAAGACATCGTTCCATTAGCAAAAGTGAGACCGTGTACCATACTTAACTGTGAGTTATGACCATATATGCTGCTCCGATAAATACGTAGTTGGCATGATACAACCGTGTCCTTGGAGTTAAATCCGATGGTTTCAGTTCCGACTGACCATTATACGATATGTTGATTGTTCCTTTGGTCTTTAATAATCAAGGTGAGAGACCTGGAAAGAGAAGTGCAGAAGCAGAAGGAGCTGAGGATCATGTACGGGAAGAGGATGGAGAGGACTCAAGATTACCTCAAGTACTGCCTCCAAGTTGCCCAAGAGAATGGCTTCTTGCACCTCCTCATGAACCCGAAGGACACCCAAGAATGCCTCCTCTCCCCCCACAATTTCATGATCGGCAACAACGTCTGGCTGAACGGCAGCCCAGCTCAGTTCCCGGCCCTGGTACCCTCCCAACCGTCGGACCTCGATCTCATCTCCAACCAAGCCCGGGCTAATGGGTGGTCTATTGACCCGCTCGAGGTGAGACTCCCTCAATATATATCTCTTCAAATTAGACCTGATCATGGGCCGAGACTATTGCTAGGCCTATAAATCACTACCCGCACGACTGTTTTGGGTGAATTACAGGACCGAAGCCCCAACTACCTGCACGATTTTGTTTCACACATTAAGATTTAAATGTGTCCGACTTCGTTTGACATTTACTGCATGAAAATTCTTCCCGGAATAATCAAAAGATAATACGTATAATTGGAGCAATCTCAAAAATTAATTGTTGGACCATCATTCTTTTTGCACAGTCCAGGCGAAAATAAAAGGAGCATTCTTAACTATGATAATGTGATTCAACGACAAATTGAGTTTCTAATAAATGAAATTTACTTGCAATATGTGAATCTATTGCACTGCTTTTGATAAAGTGTCGGTGCGTACCTATGCCAATTATATTTTAGATGGCGCTTTCAAAAGTGTCAACAAAAGCATTAGTTTAGGTGATACTTTAAATTCAAAATTAACTTCGTAAAAATGTGTTTTCCTATAGTGAATGCAGGCGGTTCGAAATACATTGGAAACACCGTGTACATAACTAGTTAGGGAACAAGCTGACATCCAAAACAGAATAGTCCTTACTAATATGATGAGTATATATATATATATATATATATATATATATATATATCCCCCTCCTTTTTTTAAAGACAATCGTTTGCTATATATTGACCTTGTCAAAGATCAATGTAGTAAACTGTTTGGTAAGCTAACCTATGCATGTTGACGTAGATCGAAATGAAAGATCAAATAGGCCGAGGGAGCACGGCCGACATTTACAGGGCCACGTGGAGGGGCCTCGATGTGGCGGTGAAGTACATGTCTCCGGAGTTCTTCCACTCCAACCCCAGCGGCGCCGCCTTCTTCGCCCAGGAGCTCCACACCCTCTCCCGGCAACGCCACCGCTTCGTGCTCCAGCTCATGGGTGCCTGCCTCCAACCGCCCGACCGTGCATGGGTCGTCACCGAGCTCCTAAGCACCACCCTCAAGGAGTGGCTCCATGGGCCCGGCAAGGCTCACCAGCCGCGGGACCTAGCCTCCTCTCTACCGTTGCCCCCCATGGAGGAGCGGCTCGCGAGGGCAGTGGAGATTGCCCAGGCAATGCAGTATCTCCACGAACAAAGGCCAAGGGTCGTGCACCGTGACCTAAAGCCGAGCAACGTGTTCTTGGACGATGCTCTGCATGTGCGGGTGGCAGATTTTGGGCATGCTCGCTTCCTGAGGGATGGGGAATACGCGCTCACTGCCGAAATAGGTTCACACTATTTTCTTTTTCCTTTTGTATCTTTTCAAAAACAAAATTTATTTTGTCGAGGAAGGGGTTCGATACAGTGGTACAAGTTACCAAAATCATGAGATTTCGGATTCAATCCTCATCAAGAGTATTTGCATGCCTTGTTATTTAGATTTGGTTATTGTTGTATTAGCCAATAGACACCACTTATAATCGAAAAAATAAAATTTATTTTTATTGATCTATTTGCATGATCATGTATTAAATTTTTGGATTTATTTAAAAAAATATATATTTTACTCTTTTTTCCAAATATATTTCAATTGAAATAAATTATTAAAATTAAAGCAACTCGCAATATTTTCTTATTTTTTAGATTGAATCAAAATTATCTTATTTATAACCACTTTTAATTTTCGTTAACTTGTTCACTAGGTTTTTTTTTAAAATTTAATAAAACCCAAAATTGAGAAAACTAAGAAGAAAAGATAAAGAAAATAAAGATGCTTGAAGAGGAGTTAGGATGGTGGTGGAGGGGCCTCGGCCATCACAAAATCGGGATTTGGTGATTAGCTCCAAGAAGACAGAAAGAGGATAAGGGCTAGTTTACCTTTAGAAAAGTTTTTTAAATTTTTCTTCTCATTTTCTAAACTTATTTTTGTATAGAAAAATGAGAAATCGTGTTTACAAACTCAAAATTTAAAATTTTAACTTATACTCAATATCTAATAACCATTGAAGACTTTTTAATTAAAAGTATGATAATTAATATAATTAAAAAAATGATTGATGAAGAACCTTCCAATAAAGAGGAAAAAAATTGGAAAGCTATTAATTAAAAGTAAGGCAAAAAGCCAAAAATTTTGCTCATGGTTTGGGATCGAGACAAATCGCACATTGTTCTTTTGTTTGGAACAATTAACCTCCCTGTGGTTTGCTCCGTTAGACATAGGGGGTTACGACGTTAATTTTTTTTTCCATTTTCAGTCCTCAATATTTAACTTTTTAATCATTTTGATTGTAAATCTTTTTCTTTTATCATTATTATCCTCAACTTTCCATTTTACTCCTTTAGACATAGGGGTTACGACGTTAATTTTTTTTTTCCATTTTCAATCCTCAATATTTAGCTTTTTAATCATTTTGATCATAAATCTTTTTCTTTTATCATTATTATCCTCAACTTTCCATTTTGTTTCATTTTAGTCCTATAACGAAAAATCGAAAGGGGAGGGGGGAGGGGAAGTTGAGGATAATAATGATAAAAGAAAAAGATTTACGATCAAAATGATTAAAAAACTAAATATTTCGGACTGAAAATAGAAAAAAAATTAACACCGTAACCCCCTATGTCTAACGGAGCAAACCACATGGAGGCTAAATTGTTCCAAACAAAAGAATATGGTGCGATTTGTCCCGACCCCAAACCACAAGGGAGTTTTTTTGTCTTTTTCCCTAAAAGTAATTCTCTAAATTGTTTTGAATTTGTAGAATTAGAAAAATCTATTTTCCTAAAAAAGTTATTCTTCATTTTAACACTTATTTTACGATTTTTCATTTTTTATGAAAATTTTCCAAGAAGTTGGAAAATTTTCTCAAAGTAAATAGAGCCTAAAATTTTGACAATTTCCTGTTCGAAGCCAACCACTACTGCTTAAGTAAAGCTGTAGCGTCCTTAACATTGTGTCCTCATTAGCCTCTGTTTGCTCCCTTCGTTATTATGGTTTTTTTTCCCTTTTTATGATTTTATTTATTTAATTTATAATTTTTAAAAATTATTGGGAAACAGAAAAAATTAACGAAAAAAGAAAACTTAGTGGATATACTATAAAAAACAATTTTTTACTATATTTAGGAAATAAAGTAAAGTATAATAAGCTTTTTTCGCAATTTACCTTATTTTTATTTTACAAAAAAACTCGTGTTATAAAAAGTAATAGATAAGAGAGAGAAAATAGAGAGACACGAGGAGTGAGAATCAAATCCAGATACTCTTTTAATCTAGTTTTATTTTTACCTATGCTATAATGATTACTATAAAACCATTAAAATCAGGATCTTTAACTTAAAACCTCAATTTTCAAAAATATATATCTTTCATCTAATTCTTAGGAAAGGAAGCTAAATTGTTTTTTAAAATATAAATTAATTTTCATATGTTTAGATTTCTTGCATGACAAGTATTTTTACAAATAATTTCTCTTTCACGTCTCTTGTTCTTCTAAAACCACCCATTCTATCTTTATTTTTTCTTTCTCTTTTTCAAAGTATCAGATTTAAATTAATTCATCAATCGAATTTGCTAATTTACTATTTCTAACTTTTTTGAACTGAGATTTCTGAGGATTAATGGTGGTATCTCGTATAATCCCCATTTTATTGTCAAAATAACATTATTTAAATGAAAAGTTTAGCTAGTAGTCCGAACTCCCACGTCTCGTAAATGTGTATATGCATGTAACTAATAATGGGGATAAGATAAATAGAGTGAATTTATTTATGAATGTTTGTCAGGTACTTATGTTTACATGGCACCAGAAGTGATCAAGTGTGAGCCATATGATGAGAAATGTGACGTGTACAGTTTCGGGGTCATTGTCAATGAGCTTGTCACCGGAGATCATCCCTATATCGACATCGATGCTGGTCCAGCAAAGGTACGTTGCTATAATTACTAAACCAACACAATGGCCTACTTGTTCGAACTTGAAAAAACCTATATGTGATTTTTATTTTTATTTTTCTGTTGCGATGAAACAGATAGCAATGGAGGTGGCAGAAGGAATCCTAAGGCCTGCACTTCCTGCGGACAATGATGTCCAATTAGGAGAGCTTATAGAGCTGATCTGCCTTTCATGGAATCAGGACCCCTCTTTGAGACTGCCCTTATCTTCAATAACCCCAAAACTCAAAGAGATCCAAAGGAAATTCGCGGAGATTAATGTATCATAATCTGATTGATTTTATATATAAAGAGAAATTAGATAATGATTTCAGACTTAATTGCCGATGATCATAAGAGATGATCAGGAGGGACATCCTTTTCATGAGCTTCATTTGTGCAGCTGTTCGTATCAATTTTGGAATTTTAGAAGAGATTATGATATGTCACAGTTATGTTAAGTAATAAGAAAAAGAAAAAAACTGATCCACTATATTTCGAAAATAATGCATTTTGAAACGAACTCAAATTACAAGGGAAAAAAGGGGTCGATGGACGCAGCTTATCACAGTGTACCCCTTTATGATTATATCTATTCCCAATAGTGAAAAGGAAAAATTTACATAAAATAATGTGTAAGACTCAGCTGAAGGCGTTATTGTGAGTGGCTGTATGCTATTTTTCGAAAATCAACAGTTTGATGTTTCTGATAAGTAAGCATCAATTTTTTTCTGATTTGATGATCAATCATGTGATTTAGCGATCGACTATTTCTAATATTTTTCGCTTACTTTCCGAATGCAGTTTGATGGAGTTGCTACCAATAAGGGAAGCCAGCAGGCCTCCAAGCCTGTGCAATCTTTCGGGAAAACATTCAGCAAAAGATCTAAATTTTCAACTTGACCGCATCAAGTATATTCCGAATAACATCAGCCATGGTAGATGTCTCCTTTTGAAAGACCCTTTTGTTTGACTCAATCTGCGCTTGATAAATACAACTAGTCCAGAAAAGCTCGAGAATAATTGCAACCAGAGTTCTGGCTCTGTTATTTGGACCTCAATCAACCTCATATACCAGTTAGAAACCAATTTGTGAATCCCCATTCTATTCAATAGACTAAGCCATATACCCCTCTCGACAGCACAAGTTGAAAGCATATTAGTGGCCCTTGGATTCTGCAGTTTTGACAATGGAATTCACTTTCTGCACCATTAACTTCCAATGCCGTATCAATCGATCTGTCCTTACTACCTAGTCTGTCCCACAGGGCTACCCAACCCAAAGGAAGCGCGCAGTATATTTTTTTAGAACCATATCAATTTGGACTGCGGAACCTTTTCTCTGTGATTTCGGGCTGAGCCTCTTCCGAGCATCTGGATTGAAGGAGTATAAACAAGACCTTTTACCTAATAGTTCTCATGGATTGGCAAGGAAACCGGAAAAGGGATAAAAAGGACTCCTTCTTCCGACCAACAATATTCACCTTAGGACATAGAGTGAAGGAAAATGATATCGTCTTGGTGTAATTGACTAGCATATGTGTGCAGGGACAGATCTAGGAATTTTGTCCAAGGGATGTGAAGTTCGAAGGAACTTTGTATCATAAAATTTAAGGGGAGGGGGGAAATAGGATAATTCCTTTGAAAGTATGATAAACTCGACAAATTTTAATAGAAATTTCATAACTTTTCCCGAATTCAGGGGCAACTGCGTGCCCCCTCTATCTAAGTGTTGAACAATTTTTTAATTTCTCCAAAAATCTTCGTATTTTTTGAAAACATTTTTTTTCTCTTTACTTTGAGAAAATTTCCTAACTTTTGTGATAATTTTCATAAAAAGGAAAATCATAAAATATGTGTTTATCTACCTAAAATAATAAACAATTTTTAGAAAAGAGGTTTTTCTAATTCCCCAAATTCAAAACAATTTAGGGAAGGTTTTGTTAAACTCAACTCCATTCCAACAATGTATATATATATATATATATATATATTTAACTGGAATGTAATAATAAGGTGGAGGGAGAAAATAAAAAAAAGTAATGGTTGTGTTGTTGAATTAAGAGAAAAATAATGAATAGTTGAGAGAATTTAATATTAAAAATTGAATCGAATGGTAGTTGAGAAAAAAATTGAAGAAAAAGAGAAATATAATAATTGTGTTATTGAATTGAAGACAAGTAGTGTTAAGTGGAGTAGAATAAATTGAGTTGAACTCAAAAAAACCAAACAATTGGAAGGTTTTCTTATCATTTAATTTTTTTTTCTTTTTTAGTTATATCAATTATTCTCCTTTGATTGGAAAGGTAAATAATTATATATGAATTCATACAAATAAAATGGATGTGTATTCAAAATTTATTGAATATGACACAAATAAAATATAAGAAAAACTCATTTAATTGAATTTGAAAGGTCAACTAACATGGAGTTCAGAGTTTTAGATTTGGCTTACATGATGCAATCACATTCTGTATCTTAGTTTATATATTATAATTAGGTTTTTAGATCCGTACATTGCACGCACTCTATAAACGGAATTTCACAATAGAAGATTTAATTTATTTATAATATAAGGAATTGAATTCAATAATATTTGCTAATGTGAATTTTATAGTTACAAATGTATATAACATACAAAATTTGTTTTACACTGTATAAATTAATATAGAATGAAAATACATAATTTATTCATATTCTTCACTATTTTCACTTTTACATAGTATAAATAAATTATATTTACTTTGTACATATGTGAGGATATTTCTGTTCTAAAAGATAGACCATATGAATCCTTTTAAATCCTATGATTATTATATTGAGTATATTATAATAAGAGAATATAGTTAAATCTAAGAGTGAACTTTTTTTCTGGGGATCTATTTAGTAATTATAATTACATAAATATGTAGAATTATGTAAAACGAAAAATTGCATTATATTTCAATAATAATATCAATAATTCAAATAAATTAACAAAAAGAAATTTTTATATATCACTCTGTATATACAATTAAAAGAAATAGAACGTTAGTCTGCCACCCCACTGAGTCTGACATCGCTCGCGCCCCTCAGGCCCCCTTTCTTCCCTTTCTCCTCACAACCCGTTACCTCCCGCCTAGATACAGCACTGGCCTTCCGCGCTCAGACCAATCACCCCTGCCCTCTGTCTCCGACCCGCCTGCCCCCTACGCCTTATGCTCCGTTGTGACGCCGCCTGTAAACCGTCCATCCATGCCACTCCGCCCCCTTCGGACACTACCTACCGCCCAAAGACAGGAATGTACCTTTCGGGAAAATCAAACAACGTGACTCTTCCTTACCGTTACAAACCGCCCGCTTAAACTGCCGATGCTCCCCGTGGGAGAGGAGAGCTTTTCTGCGTTTTCCTCTGTTCCAGCCCTCCCATCCCTCAGCGTTTGTCTCTTTCTTTTTTTTTTTTTTTTTTTGTGGGGGGGGGGGGGGGGGGGGGGGGGGGGTGGGGGGGATCGGTGGGCGGCAATGAACGTTTTCTAATCTTCTGCCTCCTGTTTGCTTGTCCTCCTGCTTTCGCTAGTTTCCTTTTGGATTTGAGAAATGTTTATTGTCTGCATCTTTGCTTATTCAAGGAATATCAGACCAGCTCTGTTTGTTCAATATGTGAAATGAATGTTTGATTTAGCCGTTGGGAGTCAATGATGAACTTGCTTCATGCTTTTCTGCAGCATTGATCCTATTCACATTAATGATCCTCTTCGTCCAACAAACAGCGTGGGACGAAATTGCTTTCACGTACATCAGGGGATCAAGGTTAGTCTCTCCCTTGCATTAGAAACAATTAGATATTTCTATGGCAGTTTTCTCGTGAGGACATGGTCTTCAATTGCAGTAGTTTCTGATAGGATTGTCCCAAACGGCATAGATTTCAGTTACAGAGCAAGAACTTATACATCTCTTGGACAAGGGGTCCTAGTGATACATGTTTAAGGCCTTTCTATAGACTGCTTCAGAAGATTATTATAGGCATCACCCAAGCTGGAAATTTCCACTTGTGAAAACATCTCGTAAGGTGCAAGCAGTGATTAGTAATATGTGTATGTATGCTCCTATGCTCATAATGTGGATAGATTTTCACATTTAGGTCCTCATTCCTGATATTCTTTGGCCAATTATTACTCAAACACTGATAGCAATACAAGAAGGCAAACAAGTTTGACTGTTTGGGGCTTTTGTTGTTGGTTAATGTATCGGAGAGGGGAGCTTAGTTAGAGTGCAGTGTAGAATTTTGGTGCGTATTTGTTAGTGTCTAGCTGCAATGCATGGTTCAAAAGTTGCCAAGAGGTTTTTCTAACCTTGCTAGAATAGCATATTTAAAAGATGTTATTGTTGAACTTAAAGTTGGTAATAATATTCCATATTTGTTACTTTATCCTGAATATTCAAGCCTTATGCTTTCCATAATCTTGTCAGGAATCTAAGAAATTTTCTCACTTTATTGTTACAATTTTCTACTCTTGCTTTGTACTAACAAACGTGACAGGGATTTGCTGGTTGTTTCTTCCAAATTCATTGCAATGATGAATATGCAAGTGCATTGTGAGTAGTTACCTCCCCTTTGATGAATTCACGTTGGGAATATTAACATTCTATCTGTTTTCAAATGCTGCATGGACTTGCACCTATGTAAGCAATTTTCCACTTGCAAAGTTACTACACTGCTGTTGAAATATTTCATTTTTCACTCCTATTGAAACTATTGGGGGTGCTTATAACTAGACAACATCAAGTTTAGTTAGCCGATGTGTGCACCTCTGTTATAGGTTTGACTCTCAATGACTTTTGTAAGATCACAAGCGAGTAATCTGGACTTACTTCCATGGATTTCATTATTCGTGGTCCTCCTATCTAGGTAAACGGGCTACCAGAATATGTTTATCAGTGAATCGATCCACACGAGGATGATGATTTGGTGCAAGTTATAATATTCTTATCAGATAATTGTACCCATTATTCAGTTTTTCCCTTTTTTTAAGATTTTATTTCAGTAAAAATAGTAATGTTATGCTAAATGACAATTTACAGGGAAAACGTAACAAACAGAAGCAGGTGGACTTTAGATTCTTTTTCCATGCAGTAAAGAGGCTTTCATTTTTGGGTTATGGGATCTGATGAGGTTTGAATTTGAGGACCGCCTAAGGCCATCATAGACCATCATAGACAATGACATCGCTAGCTTCAATATTAGAACTCCATAGCCCTTTAAATTATATCAAAGTACGTCAGTATAACTGAATATATTTTAGCAATGGCATGTCGTCTCAAAGAGAGGTTGTTCTAAGTAATCTCCAGCTGAGATTATTATGTGCATTATTTGGCTCTGTGTATATTAAAGATCTATTCCATACAAGCATTACACACTAAAAGAAATTTTGGATTTTAACGATGGAAATCTTTTATTGAGTAATTTTGTCGGTAAGTTTTGGCGGACTTACTCATGGAGTTCCGTTAGTATTTTTTAAAAAATCTCCATTTGAATTGTCGACGAAATATTCCGTTAGAAATTCCTGACGGAAAGTTAATTTCGTTTAAATTATTTATTAAAGAAAATTCCGACGCATTTTAAAAGTGCTGGACATTTTAAGGGGAGGTAAGGAGTTTGAACCACCCCAATGGACGGATTAAATCTTGTGCGTGGGCGGTCCGGTTTGCCCATGGTTGTTTCCATTTTGAAGGTGGATCTTCATACTTTTTATTGTTTGACGGAGTCTTTCATCGGTTATTTCAGACTATCAACATTTTTATTGATGAACAATTTCATAAATAAATTGTCGGAAGCCTTTTGAAACCAACATTTTTCCAACGAAAATAGTTTCAATTTCCAATGGAATTAACGATTATCTATTGCACCTTCTTTTCGGTAATCACTTAATTGTTTGTAGTTTTAATATATCCAAAATATATGCACCTACATATAGGTTAAATATAGGACAAATATGGTTAACACACGTGCTACTTCACTTGTCTAAACAAATATATGATCAATTATCTACCAATAATTATTTTAAAAAATTGCCAAAATAGATATATATATATATATATATTTCTAGAACATATATATTTATTTTACGATTTATTTATTTATTTGATAAATATTTTGTTTATTAAAAGGATTTCATAATAGGATTTTGGCCCATGCTTCGCCCATAAATAGAATTTCATAAAAAATATAAAAAAATATATTATTACAAAATAATAGATATTTAGTTCAAAACGAGAAAACTAGAACTAAAAAACTTACTTTTCATTAAATCTTGGGAAAACTACAGCTTTGATCTTATAGGTTTGTGAACTTTTCTATTTTTGTCCTTTTCCTTATTTTTTTTTTCGTCCTATACGTTCAGATGCTTTTTCTGTTTGTGTCCTTCCGTTACTAACACCATTAACTATCCTTGAATTAGAGCCAGATGGTTGCCACGTAGGATGCCCATGCCATGTCAATATTAGAAAATGGATAGTCAACATGGAAAAAAATAAAGTTACCAAATTGAAGAAAAGAGAAAAGAGAAGATGAAGATGCAAAATCATCAAGCCAGAACTGGAAGTTCTAGAAAATGCAAGACTCAGAGCCAAATCACCCATTGGCACTGATCATAAAAATCGTCATCGACTTGATCGGCCTCCCATCCAGTTCCATTCTCGACATTTCACTGCCATTGCTAGGCGAAATCTTCAATAGCTTATTGATTTTTCTCCAATTCTTTTTTTACCACTAATTTTATTGTTTCCCTGTTGACTTGCCCTTTTCTAATATCGATGTGGCATGGGCATCCTATGTGGCGGTCTTGTGGCTCCAATTCAAGATAGTTAATGGTGTTAGTAACGGAAGGATGCAAATAGAAAAACATCTAAACATATAAGACGAAAAAAAAGGAAAATGACAAAAATAGAAAAGTGCTTAAACTTACGGGATTAGAACTATAGTTTTCCCTTAAATCTATAATTACAAAGAACTATTCTCATAAGAAGATTAATATAACCGCTACACATATTTTTGAAATTCTAAAAAATTCTATATACTTAAAAAAATCATTTTCTCTTAATATAAAGATTTTTTCTTTAAAAAAATAGTCTTCGATCAAAGCATTAAATCTATTATTATAGAAATTATTTTGTATAAGAAAATTAAATGCACTCAATAAAATTAAAAATTTATCCGATAAAAAGTAAAATCTTTATCAGTAAAACTTTAAAGCTATTATTATTAAACAACTTTTTGTATGAGAAAATTAATATATATATATATATATATATCTAGAACATATATAGTTATTTTATCATTTATTTATTTGAATATTTTGTTAATGTGAATTAATTATTTATATTTACAATTAGATCACTACTTAATGCACGTGTATTCAACTTTATATATAGTGTAGATTGATATTGCATAGTATTGACACTAACCGAAAAATTACACATTTAAAAGTCTGTTTAATTTTCTCATTTCTTGCTCGCATTTACCCTCTCTCTGCCCTTGCTTTGGATATAATATATTTAAAAAAATGGGAAATGGCGATCTTATATGCATAGCCTTTTGAAATGATTCTAACGTACGGTTTGAAATACATCCCGATCCAGTAATATTGGAAAATCCTAAGGTCGCAATGCCTTATCCAATTACAAGAATGTAAATAATTGGAAAAAAGAGTTAGAATTAACTTATGATTTGTATATATATGTCAATAATATCTTCTATGAAGTTTTGCTCCGCTATTACTTCCAGTTCGTGGTATGAAATGAACACCGGAATCATAATTGGCACACTTCAAAGTCCCCCGGGATGAGCTCCTCCTTGTGAAAGCTCAATTATTTAAGAAGAGTACATTATTAGATGGACCCCAATAAAGAAAAGCATGCAATTAATGTCAAGTCATTGAGTCAAAAAGCTCGTATATATGTGGATAGCATTGCTGAATGATATATATCTGGAAAGATTTTTTTGATAAAAACGAAACGTTGGCCAGTAGTCATTGATTTTATAAAACTTCCACACAGTATAAAAAAGAAAATGGAGAAAATGATATGAGAGGGAGCAAATTGTTTGCTCACGGAGAACTTTTCGGTTTTCAATTTCCATTCTTCAATAGATAGATAGATATGTTGAAACAAAACAAATGGGTGTATGTAAAATTACATAAGATTGAGTGAGATGATATATTGTTTCATCACTTTCTAGTCAAACGAGGATCAATAAACGCATAAAAACTTGCTTAAGAGGAAGATGTATAGAATTATCTGAATCAATCCGTGTCAGTAAGTTGTAATATAGTTGCATGCTTGCAAATTTATTTACATGTACGTGATTTATGTGTTCATCAACAAAATAGGCAGCCACGAGTTTTTATTTGACTATTATCTATTTACCTGTCCTGCGCCTATCGAAAAAGTTAAAAATGGAACTTTTATTAGGGATGATGCAAGAGAAAGATTCCAGTTAAAGTTGCTTTTCTTATATATCAAAACTTCATTTGTATTTTATGTTCTTTTAACTCTTGTGAGTACGTCAAAGCGCTTTATCCTGTTACCTTACCATGTACAGTTTTAAGAAGGAAAAATGAGGAGAAAATTAGGTTCCAAAACGGGGGCCAACATACATGGGTTCCACTAATCTTTAGCAGATATCCATCAATCTTTTCGTTTTTAATGGTAAGGAAGACCCATGTCCTAATATAAGAATATGAAATTGAAGATATTCATTAATCTTTAGCACATAGGATATTATATTAATTATCTTTCTTAATATTTTAAAAAATTCAACTTGATGCATACTTAAGTATCTCAATTAAAAGGATAAGAAAAGAGATTTTAGTATAGTGGCATAAGGTGCCGACTCAAAACTAAGAGGTTCTCTTTTATCATGTAGTATAGTATGCTCAATATAATTATAAAAGAAATATTTCTAAAATGAAGTTGAACAACTATAAACTATTGAAAGGAAAAAAAAAACACAAGTGAAAACTTATCTATCAAATAAATTGAACAATTGTCATGGAACTAAAATTAGGAAGAATTAGTATACCGATTCGCTTTCTTCCTTCGCGTTGTTATCAACGGAAACCCTCAATTAAGAAAGATCATTGTCAATCTCAAAAAATTGATTTTGAATATCAAGATATATGGAATAAATATCCCTATTACTATTACTATTGTTAACTAAAAAGGTGTAATCAAAGATAAAATTCCGAATATTCTTTACACCTACTATAGAATCCTACCATTATTGTAATTAGATTTAGCACTCCAACTATGAATCTTATCATTTATAACTGCGTCTTCATTTATACTGGTATTTTCAATAGGAACTATCGTTTGATTTACTTAGGCCACACCTATATTCTAAGTTGCCCTTAGAAAATATCGAATTGAACCACCATATTTCCATGGAAATTTCTCGTCCCTATTTCCATGAAAATACAATAGATGAAGAATAGTAATTTTTTTGGGTAAAAATGAAGAATAGTCATTCAATGAAAAATCATTCAGTTCAATTTTCACAAGTAGGATTCATGAGTCTTTTTTTTTCCCCTTTATTTCCTATACTTTTACTAGATTCTATGGGCCTTCGTTATGATAGAGAAAAATTAATAGCATAAGAAAGGGGTGTAATACATGTTTGCATATATTATCACAGGTAACTAAGATATTTATTGGGATCAATTTTTATTGGGACTTTTCATAAAACTCTCTCAACTCGTAAACTTCTTTTTTAATCTAAAATAAATATGTTATGAGATATATATCCCATCGATCATCAATAACTACCAACCACATCATATATTCAAAAATGCTCCTCCTTAAATGGAGAAATTCTTAGATTCAGTGACTGAATATTTAGTCATTGCGTCCTGTATGAAATGTTTTCATATTTAGAGAATAACATTTTGTGCAAAATAATAAATCGATTAATATTTTGTACAAAATGTTTTAGCACTTGAGAAATAACATTTCGTACAAGGAGAATAACATTTCGTACGGGACCCTGAATGAATATTCAGCGGTTGGAATAGAGAATTGCCCCTTAAATATGTTATCATTCTCAGGAAATTAATTAATTATCATCTGTCTATTCTTCTTTTTAGTGGCGGTGCATTGAAGAGTGATCGATAATGACATGTAGCTAGGCTAAAGCAACTTTAAAACGCCAATTGTTGAGGGGCAAAAGGATTCTGGAATAATCGTCCCATGCATTCCACGCTAAAGTTTGATGAGAGACTTTTCTTTTGGGCTGATAAAAGTAAAGATATAGACCCCTCAAGGCTAATTATTGATCGTTGCCATTCCACGTAATAATATTGCAAGTGCAGCTATCACTCTAAAATAGAATTCTTATTCTTATCGTTATCTTTTGTTTATGCTTCCGAAAACGGACTATTACGGCTGCGTGGTAGTATAAATAAGTCGCCTATCCCTTCTTTTCTTAAAATTTCCTCATATTTTTTATTTTCAAATTACTTACTTTTTTGCTTTTTTTCGGTTTTGTTATTTTTCCCGTATATATCACCTGTTATGCAGCTATCGTGATTTCTCTCCATAGCAAGAATTGAACGGAGACTTTACTTGAAAAGAAGAGGTGTCGAACAACCTAACCGAACCCATGTTGGTTGTTGCTTTTTTACTTTAGGTCCAATTAACATATGAAAGGCCGTATAGAAGGCTTAGAGTGCGTTTGAATTTAGAGTAGAGTTGAGTTGAGTTGAGTTTTGATTTTAATTAGTTTGTAATGATTGTATTGTTGAATTATGAGTAAAAGTGTAAAAAAGTAATAAATAATTGAGAGAAAGTAATGATTAAATAATGATTGTGTTATTGAATTGTGAAAAAATAATGAATAGTTAAGAGAATTTAATATTAAAAATTGAATTGAATGGTTAAAAAAATTTTAAAAATGAAAAAAGTAATGATTGTGATATTGAATTGAAGATAAGTTGAGTTGAGTTGAGTTGAGTAAAAAAATTTTCAAAGAAACAAACACACCCTTAATGAGTGGCTCAATATTGGGCATGAGCATAATCGAAATGACCTAGCTATGATATTTATAGGATCATACTTGATATAAGTCTTGGATTACGGATCGATTCTATATATAGTTCACTTATCGTGGCGTCTATAATATGATTTGATAAATAGAATTGTTTTCCTTAGCAATTTTGTTCTTGATTGCAACTAGAAGATTTGAGAATAAGTATCCATGTTTTATTATAGGGTTAATTGCACCGGTGGTCCAAAAAGTCTCGCAAATATTTCAAGTTGGTCCAAAATATTTTTTTGGTAACTTGTTGGTACAAAAAGTTTCAAAACCGTTTCAATATAGTACATTCCGTCAATTGCCTCTGACGCCGTTAACATTTTATTGATATGGCACGTCCTGTGTGTCACTTTTGTTACGTGAAACCAATCATAGTGCCCCACGTCATTTAAGATGAAATAAAATTTGAAAAAGTCCAATAAAAATACAAAAATAATAAAAATATATAGTAAAAATTTTAAAAAATTTTAAAAAATTATTTTAAAAAATTTAAAAATTTTAAAAATTTAAAAATATTTAAACTTTTAAAAATAATTCTAAAAATAATTTAAAATTCTAAAAACTTTTAAAAATAATTTTATACTTTTAATTTTAAATTAAAAATAATTTTAATATTAAATTTAAAATTATTTTGAAAGTTTAAATTATTATTATTATTTTAAAAATTATTTTCTAAAATTTTACCTTTTTTTGTATTTTTTGTATTTTTATTGGACTTTTTTAGAATTTATTTTCTCTTAAATGACATGGCGCATTATGATTGGTTTCACGTAATAAAAGTGACACATAGGACACGCCATGTCAGCAAAATGTTGACGGCGTCATGGGCAATTGACGGAATCTACTACATTGAAACGGTTTTGAAACTTTTTGTACCAACAAGTTACCAAAAAAACATTTTGGACCAATTTGAAACATTCATGAAACTTTTTGGACCACCAGTGCAATTTACCCTTTATTATATATCAAATTTGTTCCTTGAATAATTTTTTTAATCCCAAATCTATATATCCTTGGATTCGATCATATCAGCATATATCAGATTAAAATTTTCATCTCTTAGTATTAATTGAATGGGCTATTTTGACCCGCGGCAATGCACGGGTGTTATTGCTAGTCTTAACAAAAAAGGGGTCCAAGATACATGTTAAGCTATGGAATGGTTGCTCAAGTGATATAAGTTGTGGTCAATGTTAATTAGAGAGATGTTCTACATCTGATGCGGATAGAAAGAAGTAATGGATTGAATGAGGATAGTAGACGACGTATTTTCTTATGGTATGTTCATCCGATCCAATAACGTATGTGCATGGGAGTATATGTTTGTAGGCCCTGATTGAGAAATGTGCAACTAATATTTGGACATTCTCACACGTCATACAGACTTAAAACGATAGAATACGAGCATTGGCTAAAACCAGATGTTCAATCCAACGCGCAACATATAGGACATATCTACATATATTGCAAGTTAGTATGAACAAAAGGATTGGACTAGATATGCAAACCAGAAAATCCATGGATTCACCAGTTTATCGGGTTCGATCGGTTTTTAAAAAGTAACTGATTAAATATTATAAATTATATAAAATTAGAGATATAAGGGGGTTCATGGTTTCAGTAGGCTCCAATTTGCCTCTCTATTCACAATAGAAGAGAGAGGGGAAGCGGCAAATCGGAGTAGTGATGGCACGATCAGTTCGGCCACCACTGTCAAGGTGAGATCACCCGCGTCCTAGCTTGAGTGAGTGCTGTTTGATTTATATAGAAATAGGGAAAAAAAGATAATGTAAGCATGTTTCCTTGCTGTAAAGAGCTGTAGATCTAGTCCAAGATGTATTTCATTAATTATATATAAGAGCTTATGCTTAAGAAAATTTTTGTAGATTAAGCACAAACCAATATTTTAAGATGTTGACAATTGGACGCTCCCGTGCTAGACAAGATCCACATTTTTTACTTTGGTTGTATTGGGATAGTTTCGATTTAATATGCAGATTGGTACGCAGGTTTCTATACATATTTATCAAAAATCTCAAAATTAAGATCCACAAAACAGATGAAAAAAACCATAGAAAATAATCAAGTAAGGAAATCAGACATTATTTATAATTGCGACGAACTTCGCCGACAGAAAGAAGATATTCCCATGACATCTATGTTCTCATACTTAAACAAAGAAGGATCTCAACTGCAGTTACATGAGTGGAAACCATTTTCATGAAACAAATCGAGTCTTAAGATGCTCAGCTCAAACAACAAAGAGCTAGAAATCGACCAATGTGGGTTGATTCAAGCGATTCGACGCTTGTTCTCCTTAAGTAAGGTCTCAAATTCGAGTCTTATGGATATGGCCGTGCAAAAAGATCTTGATAACCAATCCGTCCCGCAAAACCGCTCCGTTCCAAACCCAAAAGAATAGAATTAATTGGTTATGAGAAATAGTCGGTTCGGAGTTTCAAAGCAAAAATAGATTGCAAGACGGTTCCAGTTTTTAAAATTAGAAAATCATGATTAATCATCCCGTCTCAAATATATATATTTATAGCATTATTATATATATTATATGTGAAATTTGGAAATTTTATTTTTTAATAGAAGGGAAAAGTGAATAAATAGTATAAAATTTTTAATCCCACTTCTAGATGGATTCTTTTTTAACTTCCTCTTTATGGATGAATGTTGCTGAAATGATTTTATTTAGTGTCTGTGATAAGTGGAATAATGAAAACAGTTGAAATCATAAGTCTAAATTTTTTAAGAAAAGAGTTTTCAATATTGGTAATGGAACAGTAAAATCAATTATTTTTTCAGGAAGATTTTCTTCTTCTAATTCGGTTTCGATTACGGTTATGGCTAGTAAAATACTTGTCCCGAGATTTCGAGATGGTTACAGTTCATATTAGAAGTTGTACTAAACAATTTCGCACCCACCCCTACTTGTGGATAGAGAAAATTCACGCTGAGAGAGTTTTACTACTTAATAGACTAATCCGACTTAACTGGATTAGGCGGGACCCATAGAGGTTCCGAATCTTAGGATTTCAAAAAATAAAGAAAATAGAAAAAAAAAACGTAGGAACCATATGCTTCCTTGTGCAAACATCACGTGATTCAGAGCAAAACGAAACATCATGTCACACGGCGGGGCCGTTTGGCCAAGACACAAAAAAGTTGGAGACATTCGTCACCTTCTTGCATCATGAAAGTTCTACAAATATTTGGATTTTTCTTGTCAGATATTATAAATTACTTTGAGTTGGAATATTATATTATCTTTGATAAAAAAAATGATAAATTACTTCATCTAACTCAATAATTGGGAATTTTCCCTATTTTAACTCATTATTTAAACAAAGAAATTTCAACGGTCCCCCTTCACTTTTCCGTACAAAATTTACCAAAAATTGACACAAATCGTCGAGCCCAGATAAAAAATTGACGGTGGCCAACGGGGTCGTCCCCACCCTTAGCAAAGCACCTTCCCCATACGGGGGCTAGGGTGAGATTTTTTTTTTAATTTGAATTTCTTATACATTTTTTAATTTTTCATCAAATTTGGTTGGAAAATTAATGATAGACTAAATTTGAAATAGAAATAAACAAGTAATCTAACATGCGCTTTGCGCTGACTTTTTTACTGCTTTTATTTTATGTTGATATTATTCTATTTATGAATTTTCAAATAATAAAAAATTAAAAAGGTAATTTCATAAAAAATAACTGATGTATAAATATATTGTGAAAATTCAAAAACATTTAACTATTAAAATATAAAAAAATCTATGTATACATTAATGTATAGGGGATACAAATGGTCGATCATCTAGAAGTTGAGGATTACGAGTGGAAACTCCTCATCAATCGGATGAAGAGTTTTCATAGTACTATACATACATATTGTCATGCCTTTCTAGAAAATTTTAAAGAACGTGCTAAAATTGAGTTAGATGAAATAACTCTTAAATAAAAAGAGAGTGTATGGTTTGAGTTAGTAGGGAAGCAAGGTAGATCGCAGGTTATCCTAAAGGTTGATTCAGAGGTGGCATATTGCGTTATCGAAGTCGTAAGCCTTGTGCACCTCAGCTGAAAATGATCGTGACGCCTATCATAGAGTTTCTTAACAGAGATTGGACCATAGGGTTGCCCAACTTTATAGGGAAGGGAATTCTTGGTCGGATTAGTTAACCGTGAATACTGTTCATTTGCAGCTTGGGAACCACATCTTTTAGCACCCCGACCGGAATTGAAAGGTCACTATTTAGTGATATCATTTGAGCCACCATACTCGTCTTTGCTTAGCGTGAATTGTTATTCTTTTTCCTTTGAGCTTGGCCTCATTTCAACTATCGGGAAAAAAAGAATATACGACACACGTCTTTCGCTTAGTAATCAAAAGATTTTAGTCTCGATACTCGTTGATAATTACACATATTTTTTATTAACTATTAAAATTTTTATTTAATTATATTAGCCAAGCCGCCTCCCATGTAACTCGTACAAATACGTGGTTTCTTTGCTTCTCCTTTTACCCGGAGAAATGAGCTCCAATGTGTCTCTCTTCCCACTAGCCGTTTGCTGCTCCTCACTGAACCCATTCCCCCTCAATCTATTTCTCTCGCCGGAGGCTCCTAACTTTTTCCGGTGAAGCCATTGGGAAAGAAAGAAAGAAAAATGGGGGTTTTCTTCTGTTAGTGATCGAGCTCGAGACTAGTTGCCCCGTCATCTGCGCGGCCTTCAGGTCTTCTACAGTTCTACTGCTTCCTCTCTTTATGGGGTAGAAGATTTTGAGTTTCTTTAATGAAGCGTTCACTCTCTTTCGGACATTACAGATCGTGTGTTCAATCTGCTATGGAAAAGCTTTAATCTTTGCTTGCCCTGCAGTTCATGGGCTGATTTTTGGTTAGTGGGAAGTGGATAGAGCATGTTTCAAGATTTGCAGCGAGACCCTTCTTTGAATTCGTTTGTTATATGGCCTCACAGATCTCTGTTCAGATTCCTCTTTTCTCTTTATACTCTCTGAATGAATTTCAGCATTACTAAGCTATACTTTATAACCGGACTTTGTGGTCCACTGATTCAAGGGATCTTCAAACACTTTTTGGGTTTTATGAGTTTGCGTTTTCGATTTGGCTGAATTTGCTTTTGATGTTATAGTTTGGTTGTAGACTAAAGTGAGTTATACTTGTCATGGAATCAGCTAACTGCTGCGGCATATCAGAAAGGTTCACACTTTTTTGGGAATGTTTAGCTCCAGTGAGGACAGCTTATATTATTTTGCAAAAGTATTATTTCCGGTTGTGAGTTGCTGCTTCGGATAAAGCATTAAAGTTGATTTTTCTTTTGTTTTTGTTTTCCCCCTGATTCTTGATGTGAGCTTTGTTGCAGTTAATTGGAGTCTTTGCTGTGTTTTGAACAAGAAGATGTCGGTGGATGCTGCCGGGAAGCCCCTTATAAAGAGTGGCGAAAGATACTTGCCAGAGAACAAAACCACAAATGGGGCTAATGAGGTGGTGCTGACAATCTCAAGTGAAGGAACCAAGAGCAAAAACACAAAGGACTCGTCTTCAACTGAGCCAAACAAACTGGCCCCGATCAGTATTCCTTCTCCTGAGGCTGGAAGGTTCAGAACGAGCCCAAGTAAGCCCCCAAAGCCTCCCACCACTAATGAAGCTATGCTCCGAAGGAGATCACTCATGAAACAAAAGTCGAGGTTTGGGGAACAACCTTTCCCTGTGGATTCGAGCACGTTTGATGAGGAGACTATTGCCTCGGTCTTCCAAGATCAGGGCTCACCTTATAACAGGAGCCCTGCCAATCGGGGGACTACTCCCAGGGCTATCCCAGTCACTCCAAGAACACACCTGATAGCATCCCCTGGGCCTGCGGGAGGGGATGACGATGATGATGAGATCTACAAGCAGGTCACCCTCGAGTTGAGCCGAGCAAAGAGCAGGAGAGTGAAGACGAAGGCGCTGATCGAGTGGATCACTTTTGGTTTCATACTTGCATGCTTGATTTGTAGCTTAAGAGTTGAAAAGTTGCAAGATGTTGTGATCTGGAGCTTGGAGCTGTGGAAATGGTGGGTGCTTGTGATGGTGATCTTCTCAGGCTTATTGGTCACGAATTGGATCATGCATCTGATTGTTTTCTTGATTGAGAAGCACTTCTTACTGAGGAAGAAGGTTCTCTACTTTGTGCATGGGTTAAAGAAGAGCGTGCAGGTCTTTGTATGGTTGGCCCTGGTTCTCCTCACGTGGATCCTAATGTTCAAAGGAGGGATCAAGCGGTCAGAATTATCAGAGAAGATCCTCAACTATGTGACATGGACTCTTGTTTCAATCCTCATTGGATCGTTCCTTTGGTTTTTAAAGAACCTTTTCCTCAAGATCTTGGCTTCAAACTTCCATGTAACGACATTCTTCGACCGGATTCAGGATTCAATCTTCCACCATTATGTTCTACAAACTCTCTCGGGCCCGCCACTCATAGACGAGGCTCGGAAGGTTGGCAGGGCGCTGAGTGCGGGCCAGTTTAGCTTTCGGAGCGCAAAAAAAGGGAAGCCAGGAAAGGAGAAGAAGGTGATCGATATGGGGAAGATACACAAGATGAAGCGGGATAAGGTCTCAGCCTGGACAATGAAGATGCTAGTTGATGCGGTGATGAACTCAGGACACTCGACAATTTCGAACACGCTTGACGAGAGTGTGAATGATGGAGGAGGGGAGCAGCCTGACAATCAAATAACGAATGACATGGAGGCAATGGCAGCTGCTTACCATATATTCAGAAATGTAGCTCAGCCAGTTTGCAAGTAAGGAAGCCTCTTCTTGTCTAATTGTATATCAAAAATGGGATTAAGTGCATTAATGACAGGCTTTTGGGGTATGATTGGATTTATTTATATAGAAACTTGTTATGATCGATTGTCTCCCTTGCTGATGCTCGGAAAAGCTGGCAGTGCGGGCCCTTCTTTGAATTCTATCATTCTTTTCAATCAAATATGTCTTTCTTTGGTAACCACATGCATCCTTCATGCAGGTACTTTGACGAGGATGATCTATTGAGGTTCCTGATAAAAGAGGAGGTTGATCTCATCTTCCCGCTGTTTGAAGGTTGGGAGACGGATCGAATTGACCTAAAATCCCTTAGGAACTGGGTGGTTAGACCTTTAACCTTCTTCCCTTTCTGTGTAAATAGTTATTTTTGGCCTTTCTGGTCCTTTTTTTAAGTTGTTCACTCTTATAACTTATTTCTTTAAACGTTATAAATGAGACCAAAAGTGATCCGACTATTGTTTCCGACAAGCGTCCATTATATAGACAGACATGAGCAAAATCAGTATGAGCAAATGGTCTGATTCTGATCTCTTCAAACTATTGTATAAATTTAGCTCCTCTCGTTGGAGTATTACATCTGTGTGCCACTCTCCATCTCATCAACATTTTGTTTCATCTTGTAGATCACATCCCCTGTTCCTTGCGTACTAACAAAATTACATTCAAATAGTTCAATTTGTTTATCAGGAGTTATGACATTGAATTGAATTTCACAGATCAAAGTCTTTGATGAACGTCGGGCACTGGCGCACGCCCTGACCGATACGAAAACTGCTGTGAAGCAACTTAATAAGCTCGTGACAGGGATCTTGATCGTAGTCACTATCATTGTGTGGCTCCTCCTGACTGAGATAGCCTCGACCAAGGCCCTTGTCCTGCTCTCATCTCAGCTCCTCGTGGCAGCATTCATCTTTAAGAACATGTGCAAGACAATCTTTGAGGCCATCATCTTTGTTTTTGTCATGCACCCTTTTGATGTCGGGGACCGATGCGTCATCGATGGTGTTCCGGTAAATTTCAGGAGGCCGACCTTTCTCTTTTTGGACAATTATTTAACTGCTCCTTTAAACTAATATGGCGGTGACAATTACGTTTGCAAACTTTATTTCAAAGTTCAAAAATTAAGGACACGACAAAGCTTCCTTCATTCTTTTATATAAAATTTGTGATCTTAAGCTCAACCTCAACCATATATCGTTGTATGTGACAGTGAAAATGCCATGAAACTACAGTTAAACAAATTAAACCGTCTTGAAATAGAAGTTATGCGGTCAATCATCACCAATGTCATGGTTCAAGGAACTGCTGGAGAATTATTGTATTGTGAATTTTTATTTTATTTTATTTCTTTTATCATGGTCATTTTTCTTAGTAATGAGCTTCCCTGATGTGAATTATTCTTATGCTACAACTGATAGTTGCTGGTGGAGGAGATGAACATCTTATCGACAGTCTTCTTGAAGCTCGACTACGAGAAGGTATATTACCCGAACTCGGTTTTGGCCACAAAACCGATAAGCAATTACCGCAGGAGCCCAGACATGGGCGATAAAGTGGACTTCTCAATCGATTTTATGACCCCAGTGGAGAGAATCGGAGCAATGAAAGAGCGGATTAAGAAGTAAGCTCATTGAACCTATCTACTTCATTGTTTCTAATCAGAAAGACAGAACTGCCATTTTATAACTCCAA
Organism: Punica granatum; assembly: GCF_007655135.1. Lineage (NCBI taxonomy): Eukaryota > Viridiplantae > Streptophyta > Magnoliopsida > Myrtales > Lythraceae > Punica > Punica granatum. The sequence continues at coordinate 15,177,258 of NC_045127.1, read as the reverse complement.
TTTACCAAATATCTCTCTTTTCATTTTTATAAAATACTTTATATATATATATATTTTATTATCTAAGAAACTAAATCAATAATAGAACATCATTTGAGCTTACGATTTGCAGCGGGTTGTTCAATGCCCAGACTGGTTTTGAAATCTATGCCTAAATGTTTGCCTTTTCTGGTGCTCAGATACTTGGACAAGAATCCAGCGCACTGGCATGAGAACTATGTCGTGGTGGTGAGCGAGATTGAGAATGTGAACAAGATCAAGATCTCACTGCTCGTGAACCACAAGATGAACTTCCAAGATTACGGGGAGAAGACCAAGCGGAAGACCGAGCTAGTCCTTGAGCTGAAGAGGATCTTCGAGGAACTGAACATCAAGTACAACCTCATCCCCCAGGAGGTTCACGTGTGTCAAAGGGATACAGAAACCAGGTGTCTGGCCATATAGAATTCTCGAAGAGGTTGATCCAGCATCATCGCTTCTTGGTATTTGACTTCTCTATGGCTTTGTTTGGTACGCATGAATAAAATGGAAAAGAATGAAATTTTGTATAATATGTAAATTATATTGAGAGAAAAGTAGTGAGTTTTGAGTTGAACTAAAAAATATGAAGGATTATAATTAATTAGATCTAGTAGTTTTTCAAGATATCGTTTCACATAATATATTTTTAGATATATAAAATTAAAAGAAAATATATGATATATATAAAACTTAATAGAAATGATGGAATGAGCACTTCTTAACTTTGTTGAAAAAAGTAATTTATTTCATCGAGTTGAAGAAAAATTATACTCCAAATGAATTGTTCTAACTCTCAGAAGTGTCTTCATACGAAAAAATGGAGATGGAGTGGAAGGATAAGATTTTCATTCCGTTCCGATCCTTTCCCGTGTATTGATATGCTAAGTATGCATTTTTTTTTTAAGTAGTTGCTAAGGATGCATTCTTGTTCTCATTGAAATTGCACTTCGTGACCCAAGCGATGGGGTCACCGGAGACCCTATCTCTGTCCGAGCAAGAGCAACGGCGGTATTGGCCTGACTTCCGAAAAAATGTTCGAAGAATGGAAGGATTGTAGAGCGGTGATTGATTTAATCATCGTTGCACCGTTATCAATAGCCGAATCTTCTGCAACTCCGCATCCTTCACCAAATGCGGCCTCTACTTCTCCATCTCCACCACATGCCGCATCTTCCCCATGTCCGTCCTCTGTCATCCACGAATCATGGCATGAGCATGGCCCGCATTTGCTCCCGCAGCCCCTTCCCCTACCCGCCGAGGCTGTCATAATTGCCTGCCTCCCATATCGAGCGTGGTTGTGCGGTTGTTCTCCATTTTTATCCCATTTAATTTTTTATTTTTCAACCTTTGAATATCTTTTTTCTAATTTTTTAGAATAGCAAAGAGAGTTCAAATATAATTTATCCAATGCAATGGTGACATGTGGCTGGATTTTAACGGAAAACTTAAGGGCATTAACTTTTGGCTGGATTCTAATCAAAGCTCAAAGTTGGTGTTTTTTTAAATGGCACCTTTTAGTTTTTTTGTTATAAACAAAACATAACAGAAACTAATGGTCCGTTTGTTTTTAGGGTTAAAATCACAAAAATTTTAACTTTAACTTTAACTCAACTCACTACACAATAAAAATACACATTTTCCAAGTCAAAAATTTTAACTTTAACTTTAACTCAACACGCTACATAATATTTTGTCCTTTTTCACAATCAAAATCAAAGTTACTTTAACTCTGAAATCAAACGCACTATTAGTGCTTTTTCTTTAAATTCAAGGTTAAATTTCCATTGGGCTTATACAAGCTCGGGCTCATTTCCACTTAAAAGCTCAAGCTGATAAGTGGTGGTACCCAAGCCATATATTAACCCATGAATTTTCTTTTTCTTTTTCGATGTGGGATTTATCCCATTTTACTCATCAACACCTGCTCTCACGTGCAGCGTGTGGTCTATTTTTGACTATACGTTGTCACATGCCCTTAAACACTCGCCCTCAACAATTAACCTGGAGCCGGGCTCATCTTCCGTGCTTGGGCGAGGGGGGACACTAACAAGAGGTGCACTCTTGGCTACACTCGACATATTGGGCCTGGTGTGGTGTGGGTGCGCACACGCGCATAAGCACGCATACACGTAACTTAGACTCTAATACCATATTAAATTTCCATTGGACTTATACGAGCTTGGGTCCATCTCCAACTTAAAAGCTCAAGCTGATAAGTGGTGGTACCCAAGCCAAATATTAACCTAAAAAGGAAATGGGTTACTATATGGCTTGGGTACCACCACTTATCAGCTTGAGCTTTTAAGTGAAAATGAGCCCAAACCCGTATAAGCCCAAATGGAAATTTAATATGGTATCAGAGCCTAGGTTACGCGTATGCGTGCCTGCGCACGTGTGCTCACCCACACCATGTTAGGCCCAGTATGTCGAGTGCAGCCAAGAGTGCGCCTCGTGTTAGTGTTCCCCCTCGCCCGAGCATGGAAGATGAGCCCGGCTCGAGGTCAATTGCTGAGGACGGGTGTTTAAGGGCACGTGACAATGTGTAGGCAGAAATAGACCACACATTACACGTGAGGGCTGGTATTGAGGAGTAAAATTGGATAAATCCCACATCGGAAAAGAAAAGGAAAATCCATGAGTTAATATATGTTTTGGGTACCACCACCTATCAGCTTGAGCTTTTAAGTGGAAATGGGCCCAAGCCCGTATAAGCCCAATGGAAATTTAATATGGTATCAGAGACTAGGTTACGCGTATGCGTGCCTACGCGGGTGTGCGCACCCACACCATGCCAAGCCCAATACGTCGAGTGCAGCCAAGAGTGCGCCTCGTGTTAGTGTCCCCCCTCGCCCGAGCAAGGAAGATGAGCTCGGTTTGAGGTTAACTGTTGAAGGCAGGAGTTTAAGGACACGTGACAATGTGTAGGCAAATATAGACCACACGTTACACGTGAAGGCGGGTGTTGAGGACTAAAATGGGATAAATCCCACATTAGAAAAGAAAAGGAAAATCCATGGGATAATATATGGTTTGGGTACCACCACTTATCGGTCTTAGCTTTTAAGTGGAAATGGGCCTAAGCCCGTATAAGCCCAAATGGAAATTTAATATAAAATGAGATAAATCCCACATCAGAAAAGAAAAGAAAAATCCATGAGTTAATATATGGCTTGGGTACCACCACTTATCAGCTTGAGCTTTTAAGTGAAAATTGGCCTAGGCCCGTATCAGCCCAATGGAAATTTAATATGGTATCAGAGCCTAGGTTACGTGTATGCGTGCCTACGCGCATGTGCGCACCCACACCACGTCAGGCCCAGTATGTCAAGTGCAGTAAGGGTGCGCCTTGTGTTAGTGTCCCCCCTCGCTCGAGCACGGAAGATGAGCCCGGCTCGAGGTCAATTGTTGAGGACGGGTGTTTAAGGGCACGTGACAACGTGTAGGCAGAAATAGACCACACGTTACACGTGAGGGCAGGCGTTGAGGAGTAAAATGGGATAAATCCCACATAGGAAAAAAAAGGAAAATCCATGAGTTAATATATGTCTTGAGTACCACCACTTATTAGCTTGAGCTTTTAAGTGGAAATGGGTCCAAGCCCGTATAAACCCAATGGAAATTTAATATGGTATCAGAGTCTAGATTATGCGTATGCGTGCCTACGTGCGTGTGCGCACCCATACCACATCAAGCCCAGTATGTCGAGTGCAGCCAAGAGTGCGCCTCGTGTTAGTGTCCCCCCTCGTCCGAGCACGGAAGATGAGCCTGGCTCGAGGTCAATTGTTGAGGACGGGTGTTTAAGAGCATGTGACAACGTGTAGGCAGAAATAGACCACACGTTATACGTGAGGGCTGGTGTTGAGGAGTAAAATGGGATAAATCCCACATCGGAAAAGAAAAGAAAAATCCATGAGTTAATATATGGCTTGGGTACCACCACTTATCAGCTTGAGCTTTTAAGTGAAAATGAGTCCAAGCCCATATAAGCCCAAATGAAAATTTAATACAAACATGGCTGCTCATGTTAAAGTTGTTGCATGCAATAGCTTTTACCGCTATTTTTTTAAAAATTTATTTATGGAAAAAGAGATTGGCAAAAGAGCCCTTGATTAGCAAAAGTCACGTGATATTCACTAAGCCACACAATAATTTTTTTTTAAATAAGTGTGGGACTTTTAACAAAAAAAAAAGAAGAAGTGTAGGACCTCAATAGATATTGATCATTGGAGTTCTAATTCTCTCTCTCTCTTTTTTTTTAGAATATCTCTTATCTATGTGGTGCCTATGTGCCAAAAATCAGGCCTTGTTTAGAGACCCATGGAGTCTCTCCTGCTGCGGATAGTCTTGAGCGATCAAGAAATGGCGCCAATTTTTAACTATCAATCTCGTGGGAAATATTTTCAAAGATATAATTCTCAACTTGATGAATCAAAGATCTTCCAAATAACAACAGCCACAATACATATTTCTGAAAGACCCAATTGTTTCACTCGAACCACACTAGATAAATTTTATAAGAGTTCAAAGAAACCCGAGAATAATAGCATCAAAGATTATGCCTCTAATATTTGCGGCTCAATTAGCGTTAGAAACCATTTTTGGAATCCCCACTCTATTCAACAGACTAAGGCATATTCCCCCAGTTATAGCAAAGAGAAAAGCAAAGAGAAAAGCAAATGGCTTCCTGAATTCTGCAGCTTTGACAATAGAATTCACATTCTGCAGAATTAACTTCCAGTTCCAACGTCTTATTTGGGAAGTTGCAGTTGATTAGTTCTATGTTTTTTATTATGGCTCACTATTGGTGTTTGTTGGAGAAATCAACTCAATCGATCAACGAGAAAGAGAAAAAACAAAACAAAACAAAAAGAGAAATCAACGCATGCAGTTTAAGTGGTAAAACCCTCTCAATCGATGTGATCAAGAGGCAAACATCTACGGGTAAAGGAGACCTTGACTTTCACTATGAGCAAACGATCAAAAAGTACGAAAGGTGGAGAAATTGAACCGAAACGATAAAACCTAACCCAAATACAACAGCTCTCAATCTCACAAACTTTCCCCAAAAGGTCTTGAATGAGATTACAGAGTAATTAGGGTTAAAAGATGACCTTTAGGTCCGCTTAAATTGGCTAAAACTGAAGAAAACAATTTGGTTCGTTAAACATGTCACGGGTTAAAACTGTACGGACTATATCGACAGCCACAGCCGCAGCTGCAGCACATACGGCTGCAACCCTCATTCTCTGTAACAGTAGCTTCCCGAACCAGAAAATGACATCTTCATATCTTCTCTTCAATCTTTACTCGTTTCAATGTGTCTCCATGATCCGAAATGTCCGCATAATATCCGAAAATGCAAGACACATTCAACAAATCTCCACCTTGACTCGAATTTTCCATAACTACTTAAATAATATGCTCACTATGCACTCCTTTGCCAAAGGCCCCTCTGAGCCTAGCTCGATCTATGTAGGATACCGACCAAGCCCACGCAATCCTCGAACTTCGTGATGGGCAAACACATGGTCATCATATTAGCTGGATTATCATTCGTGCTAATCTTCTAAGCCTCAACATCCCTTTGAGCCCCCACATCTCGAACGAAGTGATACCTAGCATCAATGTATTTCGTCCTCTAGTGATGCATATGATCCTTGGTGTAGATGTATGGCACTCTGACTATCGTAATACACGATAGTCACTTCTTCTTCAATAATCAGCTCCCTGAACAAACCTCTCGACCAAATGGCTTCCTTCACAGCCTTTGTGACTGCCATGTACTCTGCCTCTATAGTCAATAACACCACTATAGCTTGTAGCGTGACCTTCCAACTAATTGCACAATCGCCGAAGGCAAATAGATAACGTGTGAGAGATCTTCTTTGGTCTAAATCTCCTGTATAATCAAAGTCTATGTAGCCAACTATACTCTTCGAGCCTCTCCAAACTCCAAACAAATATCAGAAGTGCCCCGCAAATACCTCAGAATCCACTAAATAGCCTGCCAATGTAACTTTCTAAGCCTATCAATGTATCTACTCACTACATTAACAACATGTGAAATATCGAGGCGAGTGCAAACCATTGCATACATCAAACTACCGACTGCACTGGAGTAGAGAACCTTAGACATGTACCTTTCTTCCTCATTTGTCTATGGTGACGCTAAAGCCGAAAGCTTAAAATACGCAGCTAGGGGAGTACTGACCCGTTTTGAATCATGCATCGCAAAACACTCAAGGACCTTCTCGATGTATCTCTACTGTGATAAAAATAGTTTTTTTTAGTGTCTATCTCTTGAAATCTCCATCCTTAAAATCTTCTTGGCTGCACCAAGATCCTTCAACTTGAATTTAGAGTTAAGATTTCAACCAGTCAATCTCAGATGAGTCCTGAGCAACAATTAACATATCATGCACTTAAAGCAGCAAAGACATAAAAGATCCATCATCTAGGCGATGCAAATTAACGCAAATATCATATTTACTTCTAGCAAAACCGATACTTAACATGAAAGAGTCGAATTTCTTGTACCACTATTGAGAACATGGTTGTCAGAATCACGATTCGAATCGTAGAATCGTACGATTCTACGATTCGAGAGGGGGAGGGTCCCCGATTCAGATTCTATGGGGTGAGTCGGAATTGTAGAATCGCGCTGGAATCGGGCGCTGGGTCGTAGAATCGCAGAATCGGGCCGATTCTACGATTCTACGTTCAGGCGCAAATTCGGCCCAAGTCCGGGTCAGGAAGCGGGCCGGAAACCCTCTCCCGCCCGCCCTTTCTTCTTCCCTGTCGGATGAACCCTAATTTCTCCCTCCTTCCAGTCCAATTGCTTCTACGAAATCTTCCATCCACCTACTTACTTCTACGAGCTTCGATTGACGGTCCTCCACTTGCTTCTTCCGACAAGCTAGCTTGTCCACCTTCGGAGCTTCGGAGCTTCCATCCACCTCCTCCGGTTGGCAGAGTTGCGGACCTGTGGTTACTGATTGTGGAATCGCCTGATTACAGGTACGGTCTCCCCTTCCGTCAAACATTTTGATTTGAGCTCTTAGTTTTGGATGCTCGCGATATGTTTTTTCTTGGGTCGCAGTTGGTGTTGCACTTGGCCCATTCGATGAAATGCCTAAACCATTCTGACCATTCCAAGATTCGAGTTTGTCTTCTAACTGTTGTTGGGTACTCATAAGCGCGTAGTATCTTCGTGTATGGGATAAATGAGCGGCAAAGTTTTGATAGGTGCTTTGATTAGTTGGTTGTCCACTTGAGTTTGCCGAGCGGAAGAGCCCTCTGGTCTGGAGCTCCTCTTTTCTTTGGTAATCGCTGATCAATTTTGCTTTACCTTGTGCAAATTGTGGATTGGTCCTGTATTTTTTGTCAAGTCCATAGGCCGCTTATTAGTACTGACAGAACAAAGTTCTAGCTGAGAGAACCCTAAGAGTATTTGCTTAATTTCATTTCCAATGGTAAAGATTCGGCCGGGAGTCGATTTCTAGTTGAATTACTGCTGAATTACCGATTGCTGCTGAATTTGGCCCATAGTTGACTGCTGAATTGTTGTCGAATTCCTGATTGCTGCTATGACATATGTTATTAACTTTTTATTTCGGAAATTTGAGTTATGATTTGGATTTTAGGCCTTGAAATTCGATAATTTGTAACGAAATTTTGTGTTTTTATGACTTATTATTGATTTGTTGGCTTGTGGTCTTTATTGGAATGAACAAGAATTGATTTTTTTGCTCATGAAAGTATGTTACATATATATATATATATATTTTTTTTAATTATAGGTAGAATCTTACGATTCACGATTTGAATCGCGATTTACGATTCTACGACCCTCGACCGATTCTAGGTAGAATCGCGATTCTGACAACCTTGATTGAGAAGACCGTTTCATGCCATATAAGGATGTCCTCAAAAGGCAAACATGATCTTCCTTGCCTTCAATCCTAAAGCCTTTAGGTTGCTACATATATATGCTTCTACATCACCATGCAGAAAAGCAGTCTTCACATCTAACTGCTCAAACTCAAGATTATATAGTGCAACAAGGGCAAGTAACGCCCAATGGACGTGTGCCTCACAATCGGAAAAAAAATTATGGAAATCAACTCTGTCCACCTGACTGGAGCCCTTTGTGAGCAATCTAGCCTTATATCTGGTGTCTTTCGAACTCGATCCCTCTTTCTTCTTATACACCCCATTATAGCCAACGATCTTCTTCATGGTGGGTGGTTTAACAAGTTACCAAGTCCCATTTTTCTAAAGGGACTTGAGCTCCTGTTCTATAGTCGTAATCCACTTGCTGGAATCATGAGCCTAAACCGCCTTAGAGTAACTAGTTGGATCGGCTAAATCAATGCTCTCGGCACGCTTAAGGCACATGCAACCATGTTTTCATAGCCGAACCTCTGAAGTGGATTGATTTATCGTCTCTCCCTGTCTTAAGCTAATATGTAATTCTGCAGTTGAGGCGGAGAAGATGCTTGTGTGTAATTCTGCAATTGAAAGAGGAGATGATGTTAGCCGTTGATTGCAATCAATCTGCCTTTGTTGATGTATTGCTGCAGCTGAATGATGTGTTGTAGTTGGCTAGCGTTGCTACATTTGATGCACTAGTTGACATATCGCAACCAGCTGATATTGTTGCGGCTGCTGCACTATTTGGTTAGCTGGTACTAGGGGTGTGCATGGATACCGAATATATCCAGAACTGGTCGAAACCTACCTTTTAGGGTATGGTCCAAGTAACTCGTATTGAAAATAGGGTAGGGTCCATGTGTTAAAATACGGAACTGGTGAAAACCGGTTTTGGTTCCGGTTCTTGCATATAGACTACCCAAAATCAGAACCGGAACTGATACCCAGACCCGGATAATTTTTTTCCCCATTATATATATAATTTTATTAAGCTATTCCTATATTTAAAAAGTATAGCCACTAATTTTTTTAAAAATATTAATCTATGTCAACACTCTGTTTTGCGTGATTACTAATTATGGATTAGACATTTTCGATTTTATTTAGTGAGATAAAAAAATTTACAGGTTCTAATAGGATACCCGGAACCTATGGTATAATACAGGTTCCAGGTATGTTTCGATTTCAGGACTCAACATGGTAGGGTTCGATTCTAAAATCTTGGAACTTATCATTTACAGGGTAAGGTTCGGGTATTGTGAAGTAAATAGGGTACCCGAACCCGCACACCTCTGTGGTGCCACTAGCGGCACTTGTGGGACTTGCCATTGACGGCTCTGAGGTCCAGCTAACTATGGCTAAAAGGTCACAGCCAGCTGCTGATAAGTCTGGATCTACTCATACCCTAAAGGATTGCCCAAAGGGATGTTAAAAGCTACATGTGCTTGCCTCTGACTGGTTGAGTGCACGGGCTAATGCTGTGCCAGCTGATAGATCTGTATAGTTGGCAGCATAGGCTGTTGGTGCTAATAGATAGTCAGCTGGCTGGCCAACGGCTACGAATTCAGCTGTCCTGAAAATGACACTGTTCCCCTTGGGATATGTAAAGAGCCGGTTTCACTTGCGCACATTGTACGCTGAAGAAGAAGAGAAGGCCGCTAATGTATGGGATGGCGGCCCATAAGAAGAATACCCATATGGGTACGTTGGATAATTCTAGCCGGCATGAGGTGGCCTAGGCTAACTAGACTGCATCTAGCTGGATGAATTGGATGAAGTTTTGATGTTTTTCCTCGTGACGATTACGTGCACTTGAACTAATTTTTCCAATCGTGATGGCTAGATAGTATATGGTTGAGCTATCACCAACTGTGTGTCGCTTGGCTGTTTGTCGTGGGCTGGATCCTCTTTAATATTATGAATCGGCCGTGTAGTGTTTGGCTGTGTCCTTGTGAAGGGCTGCACGTGTCTTTGCAGGATATATTGGTATGCACGATGGGTCCTATCGGGCATGTCAGAAAGTTGTTTCGCTTGGAATTCGCGATCCACTTTCCAACTACCGTGTGAGATTTAGGTTACCAGACGTGCCGGGGTGCAGTCCTAAGATGTAAGTGAATGCGAAACCACTAGCCGTTCTCATTGGGTTAAAGCGTTGCACCACGGCCCTTGGGGCCCATAGGATTAGCTAGCAACTAGGTTTCGATGTGATGTTGTCGGTTGAGAGGTTGTACATGTGCATACGATATCACAGCTTTGAGGATTAAGCTATTTAAGTTCTCCCAACAATGCACGTGATGTTTAGCCCAACATTTATATGAGATGACCCAAAAGCTTGTCTTTGTGTTGTCAAGACGGATCGGAAGCTAGTCTAAAGAATAAGGATCAAGACCCGAGGAAGGCCCGTGAAGGTGGGTCTTGGCTAGAGGTAGCCGAAAGGTGAAGTCACGGCCTAAAGCCGATTGTGGAAGGATAAGGCCATAGTCCCCAGAAGGTTCATGTTTGGTAGGTTTTAGCTACAAGGTAGCCGAAAAGAAAGAGTCTTAAGTCGGAACCTTTGACTCGATAGAGACCATTCTTAGCCCGAAAGCCTCAAGGTGGGTAAAAGAGGTAAAGCCGATGGGATCAACGGTGTGCTATGGAAAGCTATTACATTTTTGAGTAAATTATACGTGAAAAGATAAGTGCGTAAAAGAAGATATGTAAGTGAGCGAGCGGAAAAAGTAAAGTGCAAAATGATAGATATTGAAGGGTTCGATGTGGGTAAGAATATTGAAAGGTGCGAGAAAAGTAATGAATAGATGAATGTAAAGATAGATTAGATAAGCATCATGTTGTTGTGTTGTCGCGGAGAGGGTTACGATGGATGGCCATGTTTGCTCTCATAGGTTGGACCTAGGAGACTTAATCTGAGTAATATTTAGCATTATTCTAACAAAATAAAGAGAGCAAGTAACTATCTACTAATTGCCTAATCTACTTGCTAAAACTCGGAAAGATATAATATTCTAGCTAGTCTTGGAGAGCGATCTCCAATTATTCCTAATTATAAAGAAAATGCAAGGAAATGAATTTTATCCCATTTGTGCACGTCCAGAGAAGCATTCATGCATGCAATCTTCCATTCCTCATTTAGTGCCATAGATCCCCATGTATATAGTCATCCTCTTCTAGCTTGTCCTCCAATCAAGTCATATATATATATATATATATATTCTCTCTCTTGGTAAACATTCCCTTAGATTAAGGATCTTGTCGAATGAAGCCACATCCAGGATCGTAACCGGCCACATCTAGGAAAGAAATCAGGAAACTTCCTCATGTAAGCTGCCAACTTTATGCACTCAATTGTTTCCTTGCAAGATTAGCCCGGCTAGGAAACATCCAATAATTCTCTCCTCGATTTGCCAACCCACTAGCGGCTGTTTATTCCGATTTTGCCACGAACTTCGAATCGGGTTGCTAGTTTCATGGGGCCTACAGAAAGGTAGAAGGAAGAGAAATTCAAAATTTTTTACTCGTAAAACTAGATCCAATACCTACTAGCAGAAACTAGATCCCAAAACCTACTAGCAGAATGGGAGCAGGTAAAGTGTACCTAGTTAATATTAATTCGTCGATCGAGCGCCCCACACGTGATGCATTTACTGGTATCCATACCGACTTCGTCGATTGATCTTCGAGATCAACGGTGCTAGCGGCTAACTCTCGAAGGAAACACCGGTGCGACACCTAAACTATTAAAATAATGGACCTAATTAAATTGGATTCACAATCCAATTCTTCATACACGTATATTTATCCAACCCTTTCCTTTCAATGCTATTTATAAGCACTTGGGAAAGGATTTGCCCTTAAATTGGCCGGTGTGGGATGGTTCTAATTAGCCTCCCAAGCCTCCACCTGGTAGCCACTTTCAATATGCACGTTGGCCATCAAATGGCCTTACATGTGGCTATGCATGCTTACCATTATATGGCCGGTAATGCAAAAGCCAAATGGCTTTATTTCGTCCCATCGTGTGCTCTATTTCATGTATAAATCAGGTCTATTAATATCTAATAAACTGAGTTTAATTAATCGGTAAATTTAATCTCATTAAATATTTGATTAATTGGTCTACCTTAAATCATCTAATCTCTATTAGACGATTTTATTGTTTCAAAGTATCCCTTTGATTTAGTTGTCGTATGTGACCCTGTAGGTTCCTGATTACGTTGACAGTAATATCAAAATTTCTATTTCAATGTTACAAACAGTGAGCAGCATCTAGCAATGCATAACTGTTACTCAAGTAATCGGAAAGTCAATTTCTCGACGAACCTTGTAACCTATGTTACCGTGCAGTATAATCCCTTTGTCCTCTATATCTCTATTGAGCACGAGACATGGTCGTTGTCATCCTTGTATGGCTCAATCTCTCTTTCTTGGTTTACCGGGTATGTCTATTAGAATAAATGAACTCGATATCCCTATATCGACTCATTTGACTATGCATACACTTTTAGACTCTACCTACCAAGCGGCCGTGAGATATTGTTCCCGTTATATAGGAGGGACAAATCCTATCTTGGTCACTCACATTCCTCTCCATGCTCTGTGGTATACTCAATAACTATCTTTATAACTAGCCTGTCACGTTGGAGTTCGACAGCATCAAAGTATACGACATTATATTGAGGAAACCATGGTGACCTCAAGTCAAAGGACCACTGCACCATAGTCACTATGAGACATGCTAATGAAAGTCACATAATGACCTAAGTAAAAGTCTCATGGCGGGTCAGTTCAGTACACTTTACTCCTAATGTATACCTGCGGTGTGACTCGATATCTCCACATCCATGACCTATGAGACTTGGTGATCAATCAACACCCACACTAGTCTAACCGCATTATCGTTGTTCTAATTAACGTTAATACTTTAACTATGGACACTTAGGAATAATGTTCAGTAATTATAGGATCTCACAATCAAGTCACACTTGATGCCTATTGAACCTACTATTCCAAGGTCGTTCTTGTGTAAAATTAATATTTCGCGCAACCCACACAATAACATAAATGCCTTGTATTATAATGAAATACATGTTACATTATAGAACATATGAAAGATTGCCTTTAAGGCATACACCAATTCCCAATGCGGGTCTCGTATTGGGCTTCGACTATGGGCCACTTGTCAGCACCCCATTTTAGTCCACCAGCTCCAACAAAGGACTCTCGACTGAAACTCGGATTGCTATTCATGACCCGGCCGACGGAGGCGAACGCGCGGACTTGGGGGCACAGATTACAGAAGAGAAGTAGGGTCCTCCAAAAAGGCTTAGAGGGCAGTTAGAGGGAGCAGACAAGCGGTAAGCCTCAGGACAACAGAACCGACACTGTAGCACTATGCATCGACGGATCACTGGGGCGTCAGAAGATATCCAATATGGGATTCTAAAAATCCCTCTTGGTACCAAAATGACCAATGGCACCTCCTAGCGTATTTCAGAAGCCTTATGCTTAAGCCGGGGAATCTCCAACATCTGCAAACGCCTTCCTGACAGGGCTCCCGGGACGCCCGATCCACGAACAAGTAAACGGCACCCAGAAATAGGCCGGCACACACCCAAGGGCCATCAGGACCATGGAGCAAGTTTCATACTACCTTTCGGAGCTCATCTTAATCTCCTGAGTGGATCCTGACCCGAAAAAGGGGCCATTCCAAACGGAATCTAGCGCTCAGAGCTCAATCAGTGAAAAGTTGACGTCCGAGCTTCATACCACTCACTCCCCATAACCCCCAGGGCCAGGGAAATCATTTCGGCTCGGGGCCAAACAAGTCAATTAGGTCTCCCGAGTGACATTTTAGTGGTCATGAACGCCTCTCAGCAAACCTTCGGGGAACGTTCTTGGCAAACGGAGATCACAGCGGTCTCCGAACATCTCGGAACTTTCGGGAAACATTGAGAAAACCCTGTTCGCGGATTCTTAGGTCACCTCCGGCTATTGATTTTTGGTCGAGGGCAACGGGTCAACGATTTCGCATGAGGCAAAAAGTAAGTTGGGACGAACAACACGGTGCACGGAGGAACAATTGGACAATAGAGACGGTTAACTCCACTCAGAATGCCCGAACGAAGCAAAACCGGCTTTGGAGCCCCGGGACACCCGAATTATCCCGCATGAGAAGCATGTCCATATTGGGCTCGCTTAGATCGTGATCATACGCGTATCGACAATTCACAACCCGAACGAACCACGGAAGTCAAACGCGTAACCAATGGAGCCCCGAGCTTCTCTCGGCTTTTCCCCGAACCAAGAAGAGCCCACGGCTCAACCCCCAAGCCACGACTCAACCCCAAGCCACGGCTCAACTGTCCCAAAGCCACGGCTCAACCCCATGGCCGGCGGCTCAACCCTTCCTCTCTTCCTTCCACCACACAATTCAAATATCTCTTACACCCTCTTACACATCTCTCCTATCCATCATCTCCCATCACCTTTTCTTTTACTTCCCCCACACTCCAAATGACATTTTCCCCTCCCTAATCACCCACTACCATCGGCCCCTCCTTGATGTTGGGAATTGATGTATGCCCTAGAGGCAATCTATAATCAGTTTTGTAATATGATATTTATTTCATTATAAAACGAGGCATTTCTGTTATTGTGTAGATTGCGCTAAATATGATTTTACACAATAATGTCCTTGGAATAGTAGGTTCAATAGGCATCAAGTGTGACTTGATTGTGAGATCCTATAATTACTGAACATTATTCTTAAATGTCCCTAGTCAAAGTATTATCGTTAATTAGGACAACGATAATACGGTTAGACTAGTGTGGGTGTTGATTGATGACTAAATCTCATAGGTCATGGATATGGAGATATCAAATCACACCACATGTATACATTAAGAGTAATGTATATTGGACTGACCCGCCATGAGATTGCTACATGGGTTGTTACGTGACTGTCATTAGCGTATCTCAAAGTGACTATAGTGTAATGATCCTTTGACTTGAGGTCACCATGAATTCCTACATGTAATGTCATATACTTTGATACTGTCAAACGCTACCGTAACAGGATGGTTATAAAGACAGTTATTGGGTATACCACAGAGCATGGAGAGGAATGTGAGTGATCAAGATAGAATTTGTCCCTCCTACATAATGGGAGTGATATCTCACGGCCACTTGGTGGTTAAGTCTAAAAGTGTATGCATACCCAAATGAGTCGATATAGCGATATCGAATTCATTTGTTCTGATAGACTTACCCGGTAAACCAAGAAAGAGAGATATTGAGCCATACAAGGATGTCATCGACCATGCCTTGGGCTCAATAGAGATATAGAGGACAAATGGATTATATTACATGGTAATATAGGTCACAAGGTTCGTTGAGAAATTAACTTTCCGATTACTTGAGTAATAGTGATGCATTGCTAGATGCCGCTCGCTGTTTGTAATATTAAAAATAGAGATTTCGATATTACTATCAACGTAATTGGGAACCTACAGGGTCACACACTACGACTAAATTGACGAGATATTTTGAAACAAATAAAATCGTCTAATAGAGATTAGATGATTTAGGTGCGACCAATTAATCGGATATTTAATGAGATTAAATTTACCGATTAATTAGACCCGATTTATTTGATTTAATGGTGTGCTAAGTGGCTATTTTTTATTGAACCACTTGGAGTCTATTATATGGTAACACATGGGCCAATTGTATAATGACACTTAGCCATGCACTTGGCTCTTGAAATTCTTAATTTCTCTTATCCCACATCGGTGGGACAAGCAAATTGCCCCATTCTCAAGCCTATATATATGTGTATATATATGGCAGTAAGTATGGGTAACAGGGGTATGCATATATATGTGATATATATGTATGCATAAGTATATATATAGATATATATAAAACGCACTCATATAAGTGCTCAGATATATATAGTGCGTGCATATGTGTATGTATATAATAATTTGGGTTGAATTGTTCAATCCAAATTAGGTCCATTAGTCTGAAAAATTTCGGGTGTCGCATTAGTGTTTTCTTTCGAGTGTTGGTCGCTAGCACCGCCGATCTCGAAGACTCGTCGACAAAGTCGGTGTGGATTCCAGTAGAGGCGTCACGCGTGGGACGCTCGGTCGACAACTTTAAATATTCCAGGTACGTTTTTATTTACTCTTATTCTTCTAGTAGGTCTTGGAATTAGTTTCACGGGTAGGAAATTTTGAATTTCTGTTCCTTTTTCGCTTCCGCTGCACCCCGTGGAACTAGCAATTGGTATCAGAGCCTAGCTAGTTAGAATCTGAGTAGATAATAGCATAAAATATGATTTTATGCTTGGTACTGGTATGATTATGTTTGATATTTGCGGTGCATGACTGTTAGACATGGACTATGTCCTAGTTGTGTTAGTATAATAGTTATACGTGTGGACTATTATGTAATAGTTACATAATAGTGTATAGTGAGATCGATTAAATGTTAATCAAATCCCTCAAAATATTAAGTCCATATCCTTCCACCGTGTAACGCTCGTCAAGACCAAGATTGATGAGTGTGTAGACCTTGCCTTCGCAGGATGCCCTTATCTATCCTAGTAAGACGTTGTGTTTACCAGTGGGTCGGACTTAACTGAGCAAGCCTAATAGGATTAGGAGTTCAGAGGCATGTAGTTGGGCAACGATCTATAAGATAGATTTGAATAAGGAGTTATTCACTCAACTAATCAAGAGTTGCATGTGATGCAATTGGGAAAGTGAGTTCCCTACCTAAATAGCCAGTTCTGGGTGAATCAGCCCTCGCTGACTCAGAGCTTGGTGAGATATGGATCTTGAGCTACTATGAGAATGATATTCTCTGAATCAATGTTGAGGGTCATTGATTTGATATAAATAGTGGGAGCAATATTTATAAAGTCCTCATTAAATATTGTTGTGTCATAATACTTATTTTGTATATTTCTATGGTAGTTACCATGGCAGGGAGCACTTCTAGTACTTTCTGTTTGCGATCCGTCCTTGATAAGGACAAACTGTCAGGGAATAATTTCCTTGGTTGGTATCGAAACTTGAGAATTGTTCTCACCCAAGAAAAGAAGCTATATGTCTTAGAGCAACCTCTTCTTGCGCCACCGCCTGACGATGCCCCCCAAGCTGAGAAAGATGCTTATAGTAAGCATCATGATGATGCCGTAAACGTCGGATGTCTCATGTTAGTCACCATGGACTCGGAGCTTCAGAAGCAACACGAGAACATGAAGGCGTACGATATGATCGTGCATCTCAGGCAGCTCTATCAAGAGCAGGCCCGACATGAGAGATTCGAGATCTCTAAAGCACTTTTTCAAGCAAGGTTGACTGAGGGTAGCCCGGTAGGTCCTCATGTACTCAAGATGATTGGGTACGTCGAGACTCTGGGAAGACTGGGATTTCCTCTTGGTCAAGAGTTGGCCACAGATTTAGTCCTACAGTCGCTGCCCAGCAGTTATAGTCAGTTCATTATGAGCTATAATATGAATGACTACAATAAACCATTGCCTGAACTGCTTAGCATGTTGAGAACAGCTGAGCATGATATCAGCAAGGGGACATCCGTTCTAATGGTCCAAGGGACCAAAAGAAAGGGCAAGAGCAAGAGTAAAGGCAAGAAGGCTAAAGGTGCATCCAATTTTGACTTGGGTGCGTTGAAGCCTAAAGCCAAAGTGGCGAAGAATGATTACTGCTTCCATTGTGGAAACACTGGACATTGGAAGCGGAATTGTAAGATATACCTGGAAGAGTTGAAGAAGAAGAAGGGAAGTGAGACTTCCACTTCAGGTATCCATGTTATAGAGATTAATGTATCTACTACTTCTACATCTTGGGTATTAGATACCGGATGTGGTGCTCATATTTGTGGAAATATGCAGGACCTAAAGGACAGTAGATCGTTGACAAAGGGCGAGGTGGACCTACGAGTTGGAAATGGAGCAAGAGTTGCTACATTAACTGTAGGGACTTATCACCTAGTTTTACCTACTGGGCTTGTATTAGATCTTAACGACTGTTATTATGTACCTGCTATTAGTAGAAACATAATATCTGTTTCTTGTTTGGACAAGAAGGGATTTTGTTTCACTATAAAGAACAAGTGTTGTTCTATGTACATGAATGATGTATATTATGGCAGTGCACATTTAAGTAATGGTCTGTATGTTCTTGATCTAGATACGCCTATTTATAATGTGGAAACCAAACGGCTCAAATCTAATGATTCGAACCCGACTTACCTCTGGCATTGTCGTTTAGGCCATATTAGCGAGAATCGCATCTCTAGACTCCATAAAGATGGATTACTGGACTCGTTTGATTTAGAATCGATCGAGACATGCGAACCTTGCTTAATGGGGAAAATGACTAAGGCCCCTTTTACTGGAAAAGGTGAGCGAGCTAGTGATCATCTGGCTCTCATACATACTGATGTATGTGGACCAGTGAACAAGCTTGCTAGAGGTGGGTATCTCTACTTCATTACATTTACTGATGATTTCAGTAGATTTGGATATGTGTATTTGATGAAACACAAATCTGAATCCTTTGAAAAGTTCAAAGAATTTAAGAATGAAGTGGAGAATCAGTTGGGTAAGAGCATTAAAGTTCTTCGATCAGATCGAGGAGGTGAATATTTGAGCTATGAGTTCGCTGACTATCTTAAACAGTGTGGGATTTTATCTCAACTGACTCCACCTGGAACACCACAATGGAATGGTGTAGCTGAGAGGAGGAATCGAACTTTATTAGATATGGATCGATCTTTGATGAGTCATGCAAACTTATCTGACTCCTTCTGAGGATATGCTCTACAGACAGCTGCTCTCATATTAAACAATGCTCCGTCGAAATCAGTTGAAAGGACACCATATGAGATGTGGTATGGGAAACGTCCCAAGATGTCTTTTCTAAAGATATGGGGTTGCGAAGCTTATGTAAAGAGATTGTCTTCGGATAAGCTTGGCTCTAAATCGGACAAATGTTACTTCGTGGGGTATCCTAAGGAAACTCGAGGATACTATTTCTATAATCCTATCGAGGGCAAAGTGTTTGTCGCTCGAACTGCGGTATTCCTTGAGAAAGAGTTTCTCTCCAAAGGAACTAGTGGGAGGAAATTAGAACTTGGGGAAGTTCTACCACAAAATGACATTGACCAATCGACGGGCGATGTTTCAGAACAAGTACCACAAGTTGTTGTGGCACAATCTTCTACACAGGTGACACAGGAGCCTCGTAGGTCTAGTAGGATACGTCATGAGCCCGAGAGATATGGATTTCTCGTGACTCAAGACAATGACGTATTGCTCATAGATAATGATGAGCCTACAACCTATGCGGAAGCCGTAATAGGCCCTGACTCTGAGAAATGGCTGGAGGTCATGAGATCTGAGATGGAGTCCATGTACACTAACCAAGTATGGACTTTGGTTGATCCACCTGAATGGGCAAAACCCATTGGGTGTAAGTGGGTCTTCAAGAAGAAGACTGATATGGACGGTAATGTGATTACCTTTAAGGGCCGACTTGTGGCAAAAGGTTTCAAACAAGTTCATGGTGTTGACTATGACGAAACTTTTTCCCCGGTGGCTATGCTTAAATCCATAAGGATCTTGCTTGCAATTGCAGCTTATTATGATTATGAGATCTGGCAAATGGATGTCAAAACTGCTTTCCTGAACGGGAAGCTCCTCGAGGATGTGTATATGACACAACCTGAGGGTTTTGTCGATCCACATAGTGCCGGAAAGGTTTGTAAGCTACAACGGTCTATTTATGGGCTGAAGCAAGCTTCTAGGAGCTGGAATCTTCGTTTTGATGATGCAATCAAAGAGTTTGGTTTCATTAAGAATGAAGATGAACCCTGTGTTTACAAGAAGGTTAGTGGGAGCGTAGTGATCTTCCTGGTGTTGTATGTAGACGACATACTTCTGATCGGAAATGACATTCCTTCCTTACAGTCTGTGAAGACTTGGTTGGGAAGGTGTTTCTCTATGAAGGACTTAGGCGAAGCTACCTATGTGCTAGGTATCAAGATCTATAGAGATAGATTCAGGAGACTGCTTGGCCTAAGTCAGAGTGCATACATAGATAAAGTGCTTCGGCGTTTTAGCATGCATGATTCTAAGAAAGGGTCGCTGCCTATGTTACATGGCATAAGCCTTTCGAAGGCTCAGAGTCCTTCTACTCGAGAGGAGAGGGACCGCATGAATAGGATTCCATATGCGTCAGCTATTGGATCCATCATGTATGCCATGTTATGCACTCGATCCGATGTCTCGTATGCTTTGAGTATGACGAGTCGATACCAATCAGATCCAGGTGAAAGACACTGGATTGCAGTAAAGAACATCCTTAAGTACTTACGAAGGACTAAGGAGATGTTTTTGGTATATGGAGGCGAAGAAGAGCTCGTTGTAAGAGGTTACACCGATGCTAGCTTCCAGACCGATAAGGACGACAGTAGATCGCAGTCAGGGTATGTGTTCTGCCTGAATGGAGGTGCTGTGAGTTGGAAGAGTTCCAAACAGGAGACAGTAGCCGATTCTACCACAGAGGCCGAGTATATTGCTGCCTCTAACGCTGCAAAAGAGGCCGTTTGGATCAAGAAGTTCGTGACAGAACTTGTTGTGGTTCCTAGCATCGCAGACCCAGTGGATCTCTATTGTGACAACAATGGAGCCATTGCGCAAGCTAAGGAACCCAGGTCTCACCAGCGATCCAAACATATACTCAGGCGCTTCCATCTCATTCGCGAGATCATCGACAGAGGAGATGTGAAGATATGCAGAATACCAACAGATGAGAATCTCGCAGATCCACTTACGAAGCCTCTTGTGCAGCGCAAGCACGAGGCTCACACTAGATCTATTGGCATTAGACAGATGCCAGATTGGCTCTAGTGCAAGTGGGAGATTGTTGGGAATTGATGTATGCCCTAGAGGCAATCTATAATCAGTTTTGTAATATGATATTTATTTCATTATAAAACGAGGCATTTTTGTTATTGTGTAGATTGCGCTAAATATGATTTTACACAATAATGTCCTTGGAATAGTAGGTTCAATAGGCATCAAGTGTGACTTGATTGTGAGATCCTATAATTACTGAACATTATTCTTAAATGTCCCTAGTCAAAGTATTATCGTTAATTAGGACAACGATAATACGGTTAGACTAGTGTGGGTGTTGATTGATGACTAAATCTCATAGGTCATGGATATGGAGATATCAAATCACACCACATGTATACATTAAGAGTAATGTATATTGGACTGACCCGCCATGAGATTGCTACATGGGTTGTTACGTGACTGTCATTAGCGTATCTCAAAGTGACTATAGTGTAATGATCCTTTGACTTGAGGTCACCATGAATTCCTACATGTAATGTCATATACTTTGATACTGTCAAACGCTACCGTAACAGGATGGTTATAAAGACAGTTATTGGGTATACCACAGAGCATGGAGAGGAATGTGAGTGATCAAGATAGAATTTGTCCCTCCTACATAATGGGAGTGATATCTCACGGCCACTTGGTGGTTAAGTCTAAAAGTGTATGCATACCCAAATGAGTCGATATAGCGATATCGAATTCATTTGTTCTGATAGACTTACCCGGTAAACCAAGAAAGAGAGATATTGAGCCATACAAGGATGTCATCGACCATGCCTTGGGCTCAATAGAGATATAGAGGACAAATGGATTATATTACATGGTAATATAGGTCACAAGGTTCGTTGAGAAATTAACTTTCCGATTACTTGAGTAATAGTGATGCATTGCTAGATGCCGCTCGCTGTTTGTAATATTAAAAATAGAGATTTCGATATTATTATCAACGTAATTGGGAACCTACAGGGTCACACACTACGACTAAATTGACGAGATATTTTGAAACAAATAAAATCGTCTAATAGAGATTAGATGATTTAGGTGCGACCAATTAATCGGATATTTAATGAGATTAAATTTACCGATTAATTAGACCCGATTTATTTGATTTAATGGTGTGCTAAGTGGCTATTTTTTATTGAACCACTTGGAGTCTATTATATGGTAACACATGGGCCAATTGTATAATGACACTTAGCCATGCACTTGGCTCTTGAAATTCTTAATTTCTCTTATCCCACATCGGTGGGACAAGCAAATTGCCCCATTCTCAAGCCTATATATATGTGTATATATATGGCAGTAAGTATGGGTAACAGGGGTATGCATATATATGTGATATATATGTATGCATAAGTATATATATAGATATATATAAAACGCACTCATATAAGTGCTCAGATATATATAGTGCGTGCATATGTGTATGTATATAATAATTTGGGTTGAATTGTTCAATCCAAATTAGGTCCATTAGTCTGAAAAATTTCGGGTGTCGCATTAGTGTTTTCTTTCGAGTGTTGGTCGCTAGCACCGCCGATCTCGAAGACTCGTCGACAAAGTCGGTGTGGATTCCAGTAGAGGCGTCACGCGTGGGACGCTCGGTCGACAACTTTAAATATTCCAGGTACGTTTTTATTTACTCTTATTCTTCTAGTAGGTCTTGGAATTAGTTTCACGGGTAGGAAATTTTGAATTTCTGTTCCTTTTTCGCTTCCGCTGCACCCCGTGGAACTAGCAATTTGATCCCTCCCTAATCACACTTAATTTTCACTTAAACGCACCATCAGGGCATCCTTTATTAACCCTAAGCCTCACTAATCTAATCATTTCTTCAACATCACTCTCTCTAGAGCCAATCTCTCTCTAAAATCCTCTCAACTTCCAGCCCATTCCCTCATCCTTACTCAGCCTATCCCATGGCCAAAACCGGCCGAAACCAACGGAAAACCTCCTGGTTTTCAGACAAATACTCGACCTTACCTAAGCCAAACACAACAAAATTTTATATCCTACATGTTTTCCACCTCGTAAGTCCATTTTCGAGCTTAGATTGTTCATTCGAAGCCTCCAACCTCGGGTTCCAGTCATGAGCAGTGTCGGGTCCGGAGGGTGTTCTTTCGGTGCACCCGAGCCTTCACAAGTTCCATTCCTTCCCGCGACCTTGGCGAGTCGTACCATCACGTTCTAAGTGTTCCTCCTAACCCTCAATCTCCCCCGTGAAGAGGCGGTCACGGTCCGAGAGCCATACAACCGTGCACAACCTCCGTTTCACGCGTTCTCTCTTATTGGGTTTCACCTTCTTCTTACCGATCTTTCTCTCATCATTTCCGGTTTATCTAAGACCTTGCACGTTTGAACCTGTCCACGAATGTCCAGATCCGTCCCTTAGGAGTCCGAGGAGCTTGACCTCGCTCGGTGCCATGGCCGGAGCTGTTGTGTCGACCTCGTTCTTCCCCGACTGCCACGGACGCTACCTCTCGGGTGCTTACTGCCCTCTACGTCTAGCTGAGTCACCCGACCCCCTTTGCCACTTCCCCAACTCTTTTCCTCGTACATCGAGGCTAGGTAACACTCCTCTACGACTGAGAGAAGTTAGGTCCTTGATATTTGCTTGTCCTAGGGTGTTAAGGCGATTATTAACCGAAAAGCATGTAAAGTTCAAACCTTTATTCATTCCCATGCACGTTCACATTGCTTATTACGTCCGAATGTCGTTTACCACGTATATCATGGCCGGAAACAACCGAAGTCGAAGTGGGAGAGATAATTTGAGCCACGGTTGAATCACCGAAGCTCACGGCCTAGTCCCAACGGGGGGATTTGTGAGCCTCCTTGGTTCGCCCAAGGTCATCGTGGTCTTTCCTTCTCCGAAATTGGTTGGTTCATGCATTTTATGTTCGTTCATCACATATTACATGTCAGTATGACGGGAAACGGCTAAAATCGAGGTGGGAGAGACAGTCTTGGCCGTGGTTGAACCATGGAAACTCACGGCCTAGTCCCAAGGGAGGGACCCGTGAGTTCCCCTTGGCTCATCCGAGGCCACCATGGCCTCTCCATCCCCGAAATTAGATGGTTCCCGTGTTGTCTTCCCTCCACGCTTATATTGTTGAACGAGTCGACACCGTTTTATCGATTCCTTCTAAATTTAATGTTCGTGTTTGCTTCATGTGTTTCTTTGTGTAACTGATACTGTGGCGGTGTCGATTTAGCGAATGTATATGTCATTAACATCTTTGGTGTATGAAGCATGCAAGAAACAATTGAAACCGGTGTAAGAGACCACCCATGATTCAGGTTTGAGCCAAGGAAGCATTCGGCTACTTCCTCCGGGATATGGACGAGTGTCTCGTGGCTCCCTTCGAGTCTAGGCCAGTCTCTTCCTCCGCTTGGAAGTTGGTTCTTGGAATTGTTTGTAATTACGCTCTCGTTTAATTGTTGGTTACTTGTTAGTCACATGCTAGGAGCGCTAGTTTCGGATGATCACCCATAAATCCATAATAATTGAAATCCAAGATCTCAATCATTGAATAATTCGACAAATAAAGAAACGAGACACGTCATTCGGTCAATGAAACCATTCGGCCTAAATAATTGGACAAATCGAATATTAATTTGTAAACGCATCGATGAATTACGAAATGGTGGAAATGCCCTTTTCAAAATCCACAATTTCATAACATTGAGACGCATAACACGAATAGAATCAGTGTCTAGGGAACACTCGCGTACTACAGCTTGAGTCCAGGCCCAATTTGAGGCGGCTCAAGTCGAAATATGTGAGTTCTCTTTGGACCTCTTCGTGTCACACGATCTCCATTTTACGCGTGCACTTCACACATTTTACCGCCCAAGGGCATAACCGTCATTTCGTGATCCGCCGATATCCTAGGCGTTAGGGAGACCGAAACACCTCGATCTATGGATGAAAAAGGGCGGCCCGTTCAGGTGCGAGTTTCATTCGCACGGCCCTTTTCATCCACTTTCAGTGTTTCCATCTTCCTATCGTAGATTCGGTAGTCAACATTGTTACCATTGTCGCAAAACGTACAAAACCGAATTAATCATGCATTTTGCTTAATCAAACATTAGATAATGGACAGGTGGAATGCTAGGTTCCAATCTAGAGTCAAAACACAAGTTTGGTGTATTCAGTGAAACCTCAGTAACACTCCACGGAATAGAATCTTAAAACGAACCAACACACATAATTGACATAGAACCATGCCTTGACCCCTTTCTTTGCTCGCCTAGGTTAGATACATTGTTTGCTAGTCAGCCCCGGTTAATAACTGACTAAATCACGTACATTCGGCTTAATATACAACTTGTCTGTATTTATCTGTATTTGTCAACTTTTGTCTGTTTTTCGTCAGTTTTATCAGTTTTCTTCTGTTTTCCATTTGCTTTTGCTCATTTATTACGGTTCGGGTCCGAACCCATAGGTTACGTGTTGCACGGGGTCCAATACCCCAAATCACCGAACACGAGGTCTAACGCCCCCTCACACTCTAAATGTGCGCAACCCGAGTGCGGAATGAGATCTAACCTCGAGTCACCGTTATGCTCGAAGTATGGCCTATGTGGAAGGCGACTTAGATCGGATGTGTGAATCGTGGTTAGATATCAGCCGGGAGCTCGATCGGTCCAACGGTTACAGTGAGAATCAATCAATTCTCCTATCACCCCGTTGGTCCGATCGGACCCGACCCCCGGCTCTTTGAGCCCGTGTTGCTTTAATTTATTTATCGGTCATTCAAAACACATGTGAGCCGGAGCGGAATATTGGCCCAATGCAAACCGATCGGGATCCATTTACTTTATTCAGTTGTACTTTGTAATTATTCGAGTGTACATTGCGAGGATCTTATTTGTACATCTATTTGTGTATTTGTAAGGATCCCCGATCGGCAAGCAAGAGGTCTGAGTGTCGAACCGGTCAAGTTGGTCTATTGCTACCTAGAGACGAGTAAGCCCGAATACTCGCGGTCTTGGTTCACGTAGGGAGTAGATCGCCATGGTCAGATGAACTGTAAACGCTAGGATAGTGAACCGATTCCTCGACGCACAAGTCTACTCATCTTTCGGGTTCTTGGCCCAACTTGATCAAATTCATCGACTTTACGGTATCAAAACGGGGGAGTCAAGTGCAACCCTAAATCACGCGGTAAATAAACAAAACGGCAAGCCTAGCAAGCTAGAGTACCGAAAGGGCGTGTAAGATGTAGGCCCACATGTAATAGAACCCCTGAATTCGGAATTTTCGGTTCCGTACAGGCCATTGCCTTAGCATTTTAGGTATACCCCGTATCTCTAGACCCGGGCAACTCACCGGTCCTCGACCTTTGGGTTGTAAACAGGTAGTGGCGACTCCTTCTCACTTGAGTTCGTCGTGCGTCCCCGGGAAGATGGACACTCCCAAGCCGCGTTGCATGGGCGCGCGCATTACGTGCCCCGACGAGATAAAAATTCGGGTGCGCACACCACTCTCCTTTCACGGTCCTTGCTCCACTCAGTCCGATTAATAATGGGTTGCCCCTTAAGTCCAATTACACCCATTAAGTCTGTCTCGTCCTTCATGCGCCTCACGGTCTTTGCAATTATTGTTAGGTGCAAAAAATATGTATATACACTAGAGCAGAGCTATTCAGACCCAGGGAAAGAGAAGGCCTATTCAAACCCATTATTTATAATTGCAACGAACTTCAGAGAAAGATCCAAGATGTTCCGATGACGTCTAAGTTCTCATAAGCAAAGAAATATTTTGTTTACACTCATTTTTCACACTCCGCGATAAATGCGGGATTAGGCGTGTGAAACCTCTGAGATCGGCCCATGCAAGGAGGGTAGCCCAAAATTGATGCCTACAACAAGACCAATCCGAATTAGCGGCTATACCCAACCCGGACCACCGTGAAATGGTTGGGCGACCAAGGATGGAGATTGTGGATTGTTTTCGAGCGTAGGTGAGAACGAACGTGGACGAGTTTGTGGGCACGTACCAAGATCGGGTGTACCACAAGTAATTTCCATGTGGAAAATCAATATATATGGCGTCTATATATTACCAAGGAAGAGAATTGGATATGTGCGAATTATTATTTTAATTGGATAATATCCTATTATTCCACAAAAGGGGCTTTCATGGCCGCAAATTGGAAAAGGAAGATTGCATTGCATATAAATATAGACGTGTACATGGAGATTATTTTCTTTCCTTAATCTTTGGCTTTGTCTGATTACGCATAATTGGACAATTATTGTCCAAGAATACTAGGATTATATTTTTCCTTTTATTAGACCACAATATTTAGCAATAAGTTATAGGATTTCCTTTCATTATAATAATTTCCTAATTTCGGTATTTTGAGCTTGATTCTAGTTAGATGCCTATATATATCGAACGGTCTACTATTATTAGCCCCCCGACATCAATTACAAAACTGCTCTACGCCATGCATCTTTATCTTTGTCTTTACTTTATCGCACCACCCTTTAGTATCTATCTTACTCACACCATTTGCCTTATCATGCAATAGCCTTACGAGGCAATCCCGCTGATCTGTCAACATATCCTTTTACCCAACTTGGTTCTAGATCGAGGAGGTCATCTGTGAGCTAAGGTCCCAAGCCGACCTCACCCTTTTTAGCTCCTAGTAGCCGAAGCCAACACTTCATTATAATTTCAGCTAACTCAGCCTTGAAGTTATCCAAGTCCTTCATGAGTCAATCTAGGCCGTGAGCTACCGATTTTAAAGACCGGCTTCTAGTCGTCTCTCGACGTCATCCGATTGTTAGCACTCACATTTGGGGAGAATCCTAGTGGCCAAATCCTCAGGCCGCATAATCATCTGAACATCATCGTCAACCACCCTAACGACATCCCTCATAAACCCATCTACCGGCTGTGGCGCTATGCTCTAGCACGGTGATATCAGATGGTGGTTTCGCTACCAATTCTTGGGAGAACGCTCGGGCACGCTTGGCAACCTTGATCTCGTGAGAGATTCACCTAGCTGGAGCTAAAAGTGGGATTGTGAGATTTTATGCAAAATAACTTTTGACCTGCTCGGTGGGACCCCACTGAAGTAATGCCAACATCGACATTGTGGACACATGATTTTGGCGCAGGGGTCGAGATTCAAATTCAATTGGACTAGGGGTATTTCTTTTATGAATTCTAGTTTCAATTTTTAAACAAAAAAGCGAAAAAAGAAGAAAAAGAGAAAAATGCTCTAAGAGACATTTTCGGGCTTTGCGCCAAATTCGATTTTTCAAAATTTAGAACGATACTCGGGACCAAAAATATTTTTCTGCATAATATTGATTCTCGCATTTTTCTGAGCACGATGGTGGTTTCGAAACATTTTTCGGATATTCGATCGTCAAGATAGGAATTTGAAAATAATCGAGAAATTTCAATCAAACGCGTTTTGAGGGTCCAATATCAAGACATATCGAGAATCGGTCTCCATTAACTCAAATTGAATTTTTCATTGAGCAATTATTTTTTTAATTTTTTAATTTTGAAACATCCAATCGAAAACATTTGAAGGATGCCGAGAAATTGAATTTTTTGTCCGAATACGCTCGTAGGAGTGAACAAAAAAAAGGAAAATAATTAGAAAAAGGGGTTTTTACCTAAAATGGCCCATGGTTTACCCGTTTTGTCAAATTTATCTTATGCTTTTTTTTGTCAAATCTATCTCATGGTTTACTTTTTGCATCAAATCTATCCTAGCGTTATCTTTTCCGTCAACATCTAACTGTCGTGCTGACGTGGCACGTGAAGAGATAGTGGGCCACACTTGCCACGTGGATGCCACGTCAGCACGGTCGTTAGATGTCGACGAAAAAGATAACGCCGGGATAGATTTGATGCAAAAAGTAAACCATGGGATAGATTTGACAAAAAAAACATATGATAAATTTGACAAAACGGGTAAATTATGGGCCATTTTAGGTAAATTTCCCTTTAAAAAATAGATAATAGGTGGCAAAAGGGTCGGCTCCAAGTGGCCGACTTGGCCGACCCTTGTACCCTTTCTTTTCTATTCTTTTTTTCCTTCTCATTCCTTATTATTTCCTTTTCTTCTTCTTCTTTCTCTTTTCTTTCTCTTTTTTCTCCTGTAACACCGCCCACCTTCAATCCCAATGCCTACCTGGCCATCTCCATCTCTTGCTACCTCTTATCTTTATGCAAACATCGCCATCCTCCCTCTCTGTCCCTCTCCCTCCTTCTCGAGCTAAAAAAAAAGCTCAGTAGCAACAGAGAGACCAAACCTCTCTGTCCTCCTTTCCCTCCTTTGTTCCCTCATCCTTTGCTATCTCCTCATTTTCACACCACCAGCTCCAACTCCATCACCATCACAATCAACTCCATCTTCTTCTTCTTTCCTTCATCTTCATTCTTTCATCTTCATTCTTCTATGTCGATCTTCGTTTTGGACAGAAAGACAACCTCAAACAACGACATATTCGTCTCCTTTTCTCACTCACTCTCTCGCTCCTTCCCTTCTTAGCCTCCCATCACAGCTTCCTCCTCCTTCCATCACCATCCCTCCTCTACCTCTATTACATCACTTCCATCTTCATTTTCTGACCTCCATTTTTCAGCCCCTACTACCGCTTCCCTCTCCATTCACCACCATTCCATCATCTTCCTATCATCATCATTATCTCCTTCCTCTGCTTCTTCAACCTCAGCCCACAGCTACAACTCCATCTCTTCTTTCTCTTCTTCCTCTCAGCTCCTCCATCCCGTGCCTACTAATGTTCCCTCCTCACATTTCCTTCAGCTCCCTCCTTCCTTCTTCCTCACATTCCTTTTAATAAACCCGAGCCCTCTATCCCCAAGCCACTCCTCTTCTTCACGAGTTGCAACTATTGTCTCTACTCCTTTGCTACTACCCATAGCACATTAAGTCGTTGCTGCTACTACTCTTTACTCCTCTGAGCCATTGAGCTGCTCTTGTCTGCTCCCCCGCTGCTGCCTGCTGCTACTAGTTTGCTGCAGCCACTCCCCAATCTCGACTGATGCTGTTCATCCCTCTATTCGTGCCCGTCGCCCGATGCTACCCCCGTTGCTCCACTTCTCGCTGCTATAGTGTGCTTGAACAACTCGTTCCAGCCTTATTTCGAGGGGTCTTTCAGGTTCATGCGGTTCCTCC
This sequence comes from Punica granatum, assembly GCF_007655135.1. Taxonomy (NCBI): domain Eukaryota; kingdom Viridiplantae; phylum Streptophyta; class Magnoliopsida; order Myrtales; family Lythraceae; genus Punica; species Punica granatum. The sequence goes on along the minus strand of NC_045127.1, from coordinate 15,147,195 downwards.
TAATAAAAAGCTCGGGAGAGGTAACATTCTGAGATCTGTAGCAGCATGACTATGGCTCTTTTTTCGAAATATTTTTTACGTCATGAAATGTATGGTTTGGTCGAAATAGTATGAATCGATTTAATAATTAAACTCGACTTTTGTTAAAATCGAGGCTTGTAATGAAAACAAACCGACCCGAACATGAACTTTATATTTAAAGGATTACACCTAAAACCGGTTGTGTGAAATAAGAATGAATAGGCACGAATTGGACTTCATGCATATTCGGCCATTATGGACAAGATCGGCTAAGGACAATAAATCGACTTAATTGATCCACCCGAACTTAAAACCGCTGAATAAAGTGATGTTGCAATTGTGTATGCCCCATGTTCGTGTGTGTTGACACCCGAATTTCGTCTCGTCGGGGCACGCAATGCGCGAAGCCTAATGCAACGCGGCTTGGGAGTGTCCACCTTCCCGGGGACGCGCGACGGACGCACGTGAGAAGGAGTCGCCACTTGCCATATTACGACCCGAAGGTCGAAGGCCGGCAAGTTACCCGGGTCTAGGGGTACGGGGTACACCTAATTGCTAAGGCATATGGTCCACGAAACCCGAGGTTCCGAATTCGGGGGTTCTGTTACATGCGAGCTTATATCTCGCATGCCCTATCGGTACTCTAGCTTGTCTAGAGCTTGCCATTTTTATTTAATTACCGCTTAATTAAGTTTCGCTCATCTTACACGTTTTGACACCGTAAATTTCGAAAAAACACTCCGACCGTCCGCTCTCCGACCGGGATTCTTACATGAATAAACGTATAACCTAAATCCTTACATTGTCCTCTCAAATAAATAAAATACAAATTACAACAACTGAATCCCGGTCGGTTCACGTTCGGTCATTATTCCACTCATGCTCACCGTGTGGTTTGAAAAGACTGAAATTGAAATTAAGGTGCGCACTCGGTGTTTAGGGGATTAGATCCCGTAATCTACGATTGGGGAGTTGGATCCCATGTGAATCGTATCCTAAAGGATTGGGCTCGATCCGCATAACAAACAAGTGCAAAAATGTAACAATCAAGCACAAATAAACAAACAATGAGGTTTTGTTATTGTCGAATTTACGTGAGTTAATCGATTATTAACCGGGGTATCTTGGCATGCAAATCCTACCCTAAACAAACAAACAAGATGATAGAGAAAGGATGTAGCATTCGGCATTATTTTTGTGGACCCGACAAACACAATGTTTGTAATCGAGTCTCGAATATGTGTGTTGTTTTTAGAATTTTATGTATTGTGACAGTGTGGCCTTTACAGATCAGGAGTGTTCTTTTTTGTCTAAAACCCGAAACCTAGCCCTTTGCTCAACTATTTGCCCATGTTTAATTAAGCCGAGTTTGTGATTAATTTTTTTTCCGTGTTTTGACCCATTCTAAGCACAAACCTATCCTAGGGTGATGACAGATCAAGAACCGATAATCATACCCTTGAACCGGAAAATATGTGTGTGTATGAAAAGTCGAGATTACGTGACACGTATCTCGGTGCTTTTGAAATTGTGAATTTTGAAAAGGGCATGATTAACAGTTCTTGAACTGTCAATGCGATTACAGGTTATTAAATCGGTTCGTGCAATCCATTTAAAAGTGTCAAGTGATTTAATTTAGTCAAATTTAACGTCCCGATCATCCCGTATGTAGAATTTTAGGTTAGTTAGAAATTTGACGAATGCTTCAGTCTACGGATTTCGAGCCGTCGAGATAGTCATTAATTGAACGCCCGATAAACTCTAATTTCCGACATAATCACATAATTACAAAAATGAAATATTTAAATGGGCACATGCATTGTCGGTGGGTGATCTAAGTAGAAATGGGCCGGATATTTTAGAAAATGTCCAGGGGACTGAATTGAACGATTTTAAAAGAGCAGGGACTGATTTGAAAATTCTAAAAAAATTGGGGACTGATCTGAAAATTCTAAAAGATTGGGGACTGATTTGACAATTCTAAAAAATGGGGAGTGTGTGAAGAATTACTGAAAGTGTCCTAGGGCTTATTTGAAATGAATTTGAAAATCGGGACTGATCTGAAAAATAAAAAAATGGCCCCAGGACTAAACTGAAACAACTCGGAAAGTTCTTTGGGATGCTTGAAAAATTCTGGGAATTCCAGGACTGATTGGGAAATAGTAAAATGACTGGGACTTGATTGAAAAGAAAGTTTGAAATTCGGGGCAAATCTGAAAAGGGCGAAAAATGGCCCCGGGACTAAACTGAAACAACTTGAAAAGTTATTTGAGATGCTTAAAAAAAATTCTGAAAAATCCAGGACTGATTGGAAAATAGTAAAATGATTGGGAATTGATTGAAAATAATTTTAGGGTTCGGAGAAGATCTGAAAAAAAATAAAATGCGTCCTCTGGACTGAAATGTGACAAAAGGGAAAGTTCGTAAAATCGAATTCGGGACAAATCCGATCACCCACGCGACCCAAGAACACTCATTTCATATAATATCCATCTAGCAAGCAATAATATTCATGAAAGGAACCCTAATCATGCCACTAAGTCGAGAATTTACCTAATTTGGAAAGTTGAGGGGCTTCTCTGTAAATAAGAAAAAATAAAAATAAATTAAACGGTCGGGCGAGTTGGGCTGGGCCGGTCTGAGCTGGATTGGGCCAAACGGGCCTGCTGGGATTTGGACTGGGCCGCACTGGGCTGATGGGCCGGACCGGGCCGAGCTGGGCTGGGCCGTTGCTGGGTTGGGCCGTCCGCTGCTGGACTAGACCGGCGCTGCTGGACTGAGCCGCAAGCTGGCCTGCTGGGCGGCGCGAGTCTGTTCGGCCCCGAAAAAAAAAAAACAGCAGACCCGATTAGGAAGAAAACGAAAATAGAGAGAAGGAGAGGGGTGGTCTCGGCGGTTTGATGGAGGAGGCTCGCGCGACGGGGAGCTCGGGTGGAGCGGGAGCTACGGGGAGCGTCTGGAGTTGAGGACGAAATCGGTGTGGGAGCCGACGGTCACGGGGGGAGCTGCGGGTCAGAAAAAACTTGAGCTGAGGATCGTTCGTCTTTGAGCTGGGGGTCGTTCGTCCGCGAGCTGAGGGGCGTCCGTCCGCGAGCTGAGGGGCATCCGAGTTCGAGCTGCCGTCGTTCGTCTGCGAGCTGGGGGCTTGGTGTTCGAGGTGCCGTTTTTTTAAAAACCGAGAGCGGTCGAGAGAAAGAGAGAGTATCCCCCCCAAAAAAATCCAGCTGAGAGAGAGGAGATCCCAAAAAAATTATCAAGCTTCCCGTTCAAAGCTCGAGCCGAGAGTCTTTTTTCGAATGAGCGGGCTCTGAACCGGGGTCCGAGAGTTTCCCGAAATCGCCGCCAAATCGAGCTGTGTCTTTTTTGGATTTTTCGGGAGAGTCCCTGAGAGCCCGCGAGCGAGAGCGTCCCCGGTTTTTTGATCTCGATTCTTTCCTTTTCGGCCGTTGAGGGAAATCCGGCCAATCCCCGAAGAATCAGCTGGAAAACGAGATTTACGGGAGTGCAGAAGAGGAAGGGGAGGAAGAAGAACAGGGAAAGTCAAACTTCGTTTGACATTCTTTTTTTTTTTTTTAAGGGTGGTGCAGCGGTCGGTCAGATCAGTTCTGACCGACCCTGCCCATCCGTCTTGTCGGTCAGACCGGCTCTGACCGGTTCTGACCGACTTGACCTTTTTTTTTTTTTTAAAGAAAAGGTGATAAATTGGGAAATGATAATTTTGCCCCCCCGGAGCCGATTGACCGAAATTAGGTGCTGACAGCTTGCCCCTCTTTGGTTGTATGCTCAGATAGAGGATGCAGCCAAAGACTTTGAGAAGTACCTTGTTTGGTCTTGGCGACCGTTTGGCAATTCTCCTCGTTTTTGCTAATATGTGGGCCTGTTGCAAAAATAGTAAAAACCATAAATTAGTAAATGTGGATGCATACTTAAAAGACATTAAGTGAGGACACGAAATCCAAAAAGTAGTAAATGCGAACACGAAGTCCGGAATGCAATGAATGTGGACACGAAGTCCGAAAAGCAGTAAAAGTGAACACGAAGTCCGAAATGCAGTAAAGCGGGTACGAAATTTGAAATGTAGTAAATAAGGATATGAAGTCCGAAACGGAGTAGATGCGGACACGAAGTCCTGAAAGCAGTAAAAGAGGATACGAAATCCGAAACGGAGTAGATGCGGACACAAAATCCAGAATGTAGTAAGTGAGGACACGAAGTCCAAAAATAGTAAATGCGGACACGAAATTCGGAAAGCAGTAGATGTGAACACGAGGTCCGGAATGCAATAAATGAGGACACGAAGTTCGAAATGCTGTAGATATGGACACGAAGTCCGGAATGCAATGAACGTGGACACGAAGTCCAAAATGCAATAGATGCGGACGCGAAGTCCAAAATGTAGTGAATGCGGACACGAAGTCCAAAATGCAATAGATGCGGACGCGAAGTCCAAAATGTAGTGAATGCGGACACGAAGTCCAGAAAGCAGTAAATGAGGACAAGAAGTCCGGAATGCAGTAGACACGGACACGAAGTCCGGAATGCAATGAATGTGGACACGAAGTCCAAAATGCAATAGATGCGGACGCGAAGTCCAAAATGCAGTGAATGCGGACACGAAGTCCGGAAAGCAGTAAATGAGGACCCGAAGTTCGGAATGCAGTAGACACGGACACGAAGTCTGGGATGCAATGAATGTGGACACGAAGTCCAAAATGCAATAGATGCGGACACGAAGTCCGAAAAGCAGTAAAGACGGACGCGAAGTCCGAAAAGCAGTAAAGACGGACGCGAAGTCCGAAAAGCAGTAAAGACGCGAAGTCCTGGACGCGAAGTCCGAAAAGCAGTAAAGACAGACGCGAAGTCCGAAAAGCAGTAAAGACAGACGCGAAGTCCTGGACACGAAGTCCGAAAAGAAGTAAAGACGGACGCGAAGTCCTGGACGCGAAGTTCGAAAAGCAATAAAGATGGACACGAAGTCCTGGACGCGAAATCCGAAATGCAGTAAATATGGACACGAAGTCCTGGACGCGAAGTCCGAAAAGCGGTAAAGAGGGACACGAAGTCCGTGGACGCGAAGTCCGAAAAGCGGTAAAGAGGGACACGAAGTCCGTGGACGCGAAGTCCGAAAAGCGATAAAAATGGACACGAAGTCCGAAAAGCAGTAAAGACGGACACGAAGTCCTGGAGGGGAAGTCCGAAAAGCGGTAAAGACGGACACGAAGTCCTGGAGGCGAAGTCCGAAAAGCGGTAAAGACGGACACGAAGTCCTGGAGGCGAAGTCCGAAAAGCGGTAAAGACGGACACGAAGTCCTGGACGCGAAGTCCGAAAAGCGGTAAAGACGGACACGAAGTCCTGGACGCGAAGTCCGAAAAGCGGTAAAGACGGACACGAAGTCCTGGACGCGAAGTCCGAAAAGCGGTAAAGACGGACACGAAGTCCTGGACGCGAAGTCCGAAAAGCCGTAAAGACGGACACGAAGTCCTGGACGCGAAGTCCGAAATGCGATAAAGATGGACACGAAGTCCTGGACGCGAAGTCCGAAATGCGATAAAGATGGACACGAAATCCTGGACGCGAAGTCCGAAAAGCGGTAAAGATGGACACGAAGTCCGTGGACGCGAAGTTCGAAAAGCGGTAAAGATGGACACGAAGTCCTGGACGCGAAGTCCGAAAAGCGATAAAGATGGACACGAAGTCCTGGACGCGAAGTCCGAAAAGCGATAAAGATGGACACGAAGTCCTGAATGCGAAGTCGAAAAAGCGGTAAATGTGGACACGAAGTCCAGAATGCAGTAGATGCGGACACGAAGTCCGGATGGTAAATGCGGACACGAAGTCCGAAAAACAATGAATGCGGACACGAAGTCTGAAATGCAGTGGATACGGACACGAAGTTCGGAAAGTAGTAAAGAAGGACACGAAGTTCGAAAAACAATGAATGCGGACACGAAGTCCGGAATGCAACGAATGTGGACACGAAGTTCGGAAAACAGTAAATGGGGACACGAAGTCCGAAAATCAATGAATGCGGACACGAAGTCCGAAATACAGTAAATGCGGACACGAAGTCCAAAATACAGTAACGGTGGGCATGATGCGAAAATGCAGGGAATGTAGAAGCAACAACTAGTGTCAGGGAATGGCGCGGGGCGCCGAAGAGGGGCGCTTGGCATTAGGTCATGGCTTGATTGGGATGGTGCAGTGGTAGGAGTGGCTTGCATTGCCGCTGGGGTGGTTGTGCTTTGCTGGAGACCCGCTTTTTCCCCTCGGGCGGTTGTGTGTGTGATTCGCTGGAAGCCGACCCTGCTGTTGGATCGATTGTTTGTTACTCTTGCTGGCAGCTGGTCTCGCCGCTGAAGCGATTGCTTGCTGGGAATGCCCCGGTCTCGCCACTGAGACTTTTACTTGCGAGGCGGTTGCTCGTTGCTCTGCCGGATCGGCGTCTTGTGATGCGGGACTCGAACTCTGGGAGCGCCTACGTACCCTCTTGGACAGGGGATCAGAGTCTGCCGTAGTTCTTGCGTTTGTTGTACCGGTGATCCTGACATCATTAGTAAGTCATGGGATTACTAGCAATTTATAAGCACAGGCAAAAGAATGTGTTCGCGACACATGTTCTTCAGTTTCGGGTCGCTTGGGCAACCCGTAGAGAGTTTTTGCTTTGGGGATACGAATGAGATCCCACTTTTGAAGGCCTCAATGCGAGGCCTCCAAAGCTCCTGTTGACCATGTACGAGCATATTGAGACATACTTAATGATGCCCTAGCGGCTCTGTCGATTATTCGACGCGCCCGTCGACTTAGGACCCTTCTCGTCAAGGTACCGTAGGGCATCTGCGCTTGTGACCCGCGTGGGGATTTTTGCCTAGATTTGATCAGACTCGGTCTGACCATTTCCAGAATGCTATGACTAGACCCCAGAAAGGAATGTCTGGGATTTCGGCTTTGTAGTAGCCTGTTGAAAGGTGGCTGTGACCAATTCTAGAGTTATGCAAAGACAAACAGAAAAGAGAAAGCTTGAGGGGAACGCGTTGCCCCAGGCTAAAAGGATACACGAGTTCACGCCTGTAGCGAGATGTACCCTTTTTCCTTTGTTCTTCTGTTGTGTAGGCTATATCAAACTGCTTGGATAGCATGCTCGATTTGCCCACTGTGCTTGAGAAGGAATCCACGTTGGACAGCTGAGCTGTGTTGGAGGGCTGATCGAGAATCATGTTGGAGTAGATAATCTGGCCCCTTTCGTTGAGGATCCCTAGTCCGCACGATGTGTGAGAGACTAGGGGGTCAATTTTATCTATCTCTCATTTTGCTCTCCTTTTGCTACGGTCACCCACCTCGAGGCCGCACCTCTCAACCTAAAGGGGATTAGCTCTACTTTTGCCACGACTGCCCGCCTCGGGATTTTCAGTCGTGCCTCTCTCTTGCCCTAACTTTTGCCTAGGTCGCCCCTAGGGGTTTTCGACCTAGCAGGCTCGATTCTTTTGTCTCTCGAGCTTGCAAGGGCGAAGGGTTTGAAGAATTCGACCTCCGAGTGCGTTGTGTTCTATCTCTGTCGAGGAGTTGCGTCTGTTGCTCTCCCTTTTGTCGAGGTTTGTTAATTTCTTCTTCGAATTGGCGGTGGTGGAGTTTTATATCTCGGCGGTGCCTTGTTTTGTTCATTGGCGGGTTTTTCCCGCGTCTTTTCTCTCTCTCTTCATTGGCGGGTTTTTCCGCTTCTTTCCGCTCTGTTTTTCTCTTGTAGTTGGGGTTTGTTTTGTGCCCCATGTCTTTGTTTGAAACTCCACGATTTTGCATTGCCGAGGCCGCTTTGGTGTGCTTCGCCTCGTGGAGACTTATTGTGTGTTACTAGCCCTATTTTGTGAGGACTGACTTTCTTGGAAGTTTGATTCTCGCGCACTCGGACGTCGAACTCAATGTCATTTGCCCTTGCAAGCATTACATGTGAATTTCCCCTGTTGTCTAGGAAAAGAAAATGTCAAATTGCCCCATGTGGAATAGGGAACCGAGATTGTCTCGGCGCGAATGTTGAACGGGGATGCCCCGGTCTTCATTTGTTGAAGTGGCCCGTGGTAGGCGCCTGGTGTGATGTCTCCGATCATCTCTTGTTGTTCTCTACAGCGCGTGCCTCTTATAGGGTGCACGCTGTTGAAGCCACTGGATGTTCGAGGAAGACGGTTGCATCAATGCTGAGTGATTCGCTCGATTGTTCTTGTTTTCGACTTCATAGGGGGTACCTCATCGTCGGACACCTCCCTCGTCAAAGTATAAGGAAAGGGTCCGAGACAAGTTCTCAAGGAAGCGTGAACTCGTGCATCGCTCTTCGCCTGTGTTCAATGTGCCCCTGTGAAGGGTGACAAAGAAGACAATGTATTAGGCGATTATGCGGGGAATATATGGTAAGAAATATGAGGTGGTCCCATAGGAAAATCCCTTTTTGTCCCGCGCGCGACCCATGGGGTGCCACGTGTAGGTGACATTTGTTTCTGGGAATCTAGTCATCACTACTCTGGAGTGGTTAGACCGTGACTAAAGTCACATGAGCATATTTTCCCTAGTTGCGAGTAAGCATGCGCAGTCGTCCTAGGGAAGGCTCGAGGAGTCGAGTCCCATGAGGACAGGCGAGTCGAACAGGCCCAACAGCACTAATAGGGCGTCGCCAAGACTGTTTTAATGCTCCATTGAAGGATTTGTTCATGTCGAGAGCCCATTTGTGGGAATGTATTTAACTTAAAGTAGAAGAGAGTTTAAAGAAGACTGCGGATGTTGCCCCCGCATTCAATCGGCGACCACAACAGAGGTGAATGAGATCCATTCTTTGATCAGAGGCATGATCGTGCTGGTATCTCCTACGATCGGGAGTTGGGTCATGCTCTGCTTGTGGAGCTATCACTTCCGGTCTTTGCAGCGAAAGGATTAGACTTGCTACTCGGAGTATCGCTTGGATGAATTTGAATCCAAATCGATTTTGGATTTCAGATGAGCCTGAAAGCAGTAGATGCGAGGTGTCAAAACCTAAATGTAATAAGTGCTGGGCCGGAACCCAAAAGCAGTAAATGCTGGGCCGGGGCCCGAAAGCAGTAAATGCAAGACCGAGGCCCGATATGGGGCCGAAGCCCGATGAGGGGCCGAAACCCAAAAGTGGGGCCGAAGCCCGATGAGGGGCCGAAGCCCAAAAATGGGGTCGAAACCCGATACGGGGCCAAAACCCAAAAGCGGGCCCAAAAGCCCGATGCAGCAAAAAGCGGGGTCGGAACCCGATGCAGGGCCGAAGCCCGCTGCAGTAAATGCGGGGTCGGAGCTCGATGCAGGGCCAAAGCCCGATGTAGGGCCGGAACCCAATGCAGTAAATGCGTGCTCGATAAGAAAGTGCAAGAGATGCGAAAGGAAATGTCAATGCTGAGGAACAGTGCAGGGCACTGCAAAGCGGTGACTCTGATTTTTCTTGCAGTCTTACTTTGTGGAGCAAGGATGGGGACTTAGTATTGAAATCCCAAGGAGCTGGATGAGAGACGTTTGTTGTATCAAGTGTGGTCGCTCAATATTCAGGCTGTCTTCTTGTTAAGGATTTCCTGCAATGGGAAAAGAAAACAATGAAAGAGGATAAACTGTTCAAGATTTCAATGTAAGAGTGTAGGGAAGCGAACTGGCCTGGTAGGCGTCGTGCGAGCACACCAAGAGACATGCATTGATGCGTTGAGCATGCGTGTATGAGTTGATGTAAACATGCTTGGACATGTGTGAGGCGCGCTTAGCCGTTAGTAGATGCACAGGGTCTTGCGGAGAGATGTGCATATGATCACGCGGTGATGCTCTCCGCGAAGGTTGGCACGACTCGCCGGTCATGCGGGGTGAGTTGGGCCCATTCTTCGATCGGCAGCGTGATCGTGTTAGAAGCTTCGTGGCGGGTGGGATGGGACATGCTATGTTCGTTGGAGCTGTCGCCTGTGATCTTTCGTGGAGGGACGGTCGGTCTTGAGTATTTGGAGTCCAAGGAGGTAGCAGAGAAGTGTTTCCTGTCTCGATTGTGGCAGTTTTGGATTCATGTTGCCTTCTTGTTGGTTATTTCCTGCAATGGGGAAAGGGGAACGATGAAAGAGCAAACGATGTTCGCAATTTTAACGCAAAAGCGTAGGGGATCGAACTAGCCTGGTAGGCGTCATGCGAGCGTGCCGGGGGTGTATGCACTGATAAGGTGGAGGCATGCTCGCACGACGCGGAAGGACGCACTCGGTTGTACTGGTGGATGTGCTCAGTTTCGCGAAGAAACGTGTGCGATCACGCGATGACGCTTGGTTGCATGGGTTTAGAGAGAAGCTAGCTTTGCTAAGGAAGGTGCATCGGTCCTTGGGCCACGGCTCGCCTTGCCGTGGAAAGAGGGTGAAGGTCGCGGTTAGTCTACCTGCGAAGGAGGTCTTTACTCACTTTGTATGGTGAGATGTTAGTTGTTATGCAAAACAGTAAATGAGTAGAATGCATGCGATGCGTGAGTTTTCCAAAACTAATACTGTCATTCACACTGACCCAAAAAGTTCAAAGTACAATGTAAATTTTGTAAAATAAAGCCCTAAGCCGATCTTCTACCACACTTGAAGTTTGAGCGAGCGCAGCATTGGAAGGCACCTGCTCTAAGCGAGGGCCTTGCGAAGACATCTATCATAGAGCGCGTGTGTGGGTCTTTACGAGCCCTCTTCCTAGACCTCTCCAGGACGGCGTTCGCTCGTGCGGGCTCCTTCTAAAGTTGTGGTTGGTTGGCGAATTCCTCATTTCTCAGCAATCTCTCAATGATCGGTCCTAGTGTTGGTGAGGTCGATCATAGTGGCTGTGCTTGAAGGAAAGGGTGTCCTGGGAGATGTGTGGCATGCATCCTATGGCGAGTCCGTGAGGTCCTCGTAGATTAGCGGGCTTTATCAAGGTGCGAGCAAGAAGCCGAGTGAGGCGTCTCTTACCAAGACGAAAGGAAGATCGGCTTAGCACCCGTCCATATGAATGACATCCTAATTTTGTAAAAGAGATGATGCATGTGTGCGAAAAAAGTAAATGCCCACGGCTTAGTACAAATTACAAGGTACATCTCTCTCAAAACAGAAAAGGACTCAAATGGCGCGCAGGCCGACTCGATGGACTGTTATTGAAGTCGGGTTAGAAGATGGCATGGGCTCCTGCAGTATGCATGGTTTCGGCACTACAAGGACCGTGCTACCTAGGGATGGGGGCCCCCGACTCAAGGGTGTCAATTTCTTGAAATCGAGCGGGATTCTTTTCAAGGCCTAAGCGACAGTCGAACTGCGCGCCGTACCCCTACTTCGAACCCCTATCTAACCTATGCTCCTATTACCGGTCGTGGGACGCGACCCATAGGTACCTAGAAGCTAGTATGATATGCAATGCGTGTGCGGGAAATAAAAATGCATAAAGTAGATAAGCGAAAAATTGCGGAAAGCGATAAATAAACAAGCAAACAAAGCAAGCGGAAACGAGCCCGAACCCTCTAAGTGTCCCCAGTGGAGTCGCCAAGCTGTTGACACCCGAATTTCGTCTCGTCGGGGCACGCAATGCGCGAAGCCTAATGCAACGCGGCTTGGGAGTGTCCACCTTCCTGGGGACGCGCGACGGACGCACGTGAGAAGGAGTCGCCACTTGCCATTTTACGACCCGAAGGTCGAGGGCCGGCAAGTTACCCGGGTCTAGGGGTACGGGGTACACCTAATTGCTAAGGCATATGGTCCACGAAACCCGAGGTTCTGAATTCGGGGGTTCTGTTACATGCGAGCCTATATCTCGCATGCCCTATCGGTACTCTAACTTGTCTAGAGCTTGCCATTTTTATTTAATTACCGCTTAATTAAGTTTCGCTCATCTTACACGTTTTGACACCATAAATTTCGAAAAAACACTCCGACCGTCCGCTCTTTGACCGGGATTCTTACATGAATAAACGTATAACATAAATCCTTACATTGTCCTCTCAAATAAATAAAATACAAATTACAACAACTGAATCCCGGTCGGTTCGCGTTCGGTCATTATTCCACTCATGCTCACCGTGTGGTTTGAAAAGACTGAAATTGAAATTAAGGTGCGCACTCGGTGTTTAGGGGATTAGATCCCGTAATCTACGATTGGGGAGTTGGATCCCATGTGAATCGTATCCTAAAGGATTGGGCTCGATCCGCATAACAAACAAGTGCAAAAATGTAACAATCAAGCACAAATAAACAAACAATGAGGTTTTGTTATTGTCGAATTTACGTGAGTTAATCGATTATTAACCGGGGTATCTTGGCATGCAAATCCTACCCTAAACAAACAAACAAGATGATAGAGAAAGGATGTAGCATTCGGCATTATTTTTGTGGACCCGACAAACACAATGTTTGTAATCGAGTCTCGAATATGTGTGTTGTTTTTAGAATTTTATGTATTGTGACAGTGTGGCCTTTACAGATCAGGAGTGTTCTTTTTTGTCTAAAACCCGAAACCTAGCCCTTTGCTCAACTATTTGCCCATGTTTAATTAAGCCGAGTTTGTGATTAATTTTTTTTTCCGTGTTTTGACCCATTCTAAGCACAAACCTATCCTAGGGTGATGACAGATCAAGAACCGATAATCATACCCTTGAACCGGAAAATATGTGTGTGTATGAAAAGTCGAGATTACGTGACACGTATCTCGGTGCTTTTGAAATTGTGAATTTTGAAAAGGGCATGATTAACAGTTCTTGAACTGTCAATGCGATTACAGGTTATTAAATCGGTTCGTGCAATCCATTTAAAAGTGTCAAGTGATTTAATTTAGTCAAATTTAACGTCCCGATCATCCCGTATGTAGAATTTTAGGTTAGTTAGAAATTTGCCGAATGCTTCAGTCTACGGATTTCGAGCCGTCGAGATAGTCATTAATTGACCGCTCGATAAACTTTAATTTCCGACATAATCACATAATTACAAAAATGAAATATTTAAATGGGCACATGCATTGTCGGTGGGTGATCTAAGTAGAAAAGGGCCGGATATTTTAGAAAATGTCAAGGGGACTGAATTGAACGATTTTAAAAGAGCAGGGACTGATTTGAAAATTCTAAAAAAATTGGGGACTGATCTGAAAATTCTAAAAGATTGGGGACTGATTTGACAATTCTAAAAAATGGGGAGTGTGTGTAGAATTACTGAAAGTGTCCTAGGGCTTATTTGAAATGAATTTGAAAATCGGGACTGATCTGAAAAATAAAAAAATGGCCCCAGGACTAAACTGAAACAACTCGGAAAGTTCTTTGGGATGCTTGAAAAATTCTGGGAATTCCAGGACTGATTGGGAAATAGTAAAATGACTGGGACTTGATTGAAAAGAAATTTTGAAATTCGGGGCAAATCTGAAAAGGGCGAAAAATGGCCCCGGGACTAAACTGAAACAACTTGAAAAGTTATTTGAGATGCTTAAAAAAAATTCTGAAAAATCCAGGACTGATTGGAAAATAGTAAAATGATTGGGAATTGATTGAAAATAATTTTAGGGTTCGGAGAAGATCTGAAAAAAAATAAAATGCGTCCTCTGGACTGAAATGTGACAAAAGGGAAAGTTCGTAAAATCGAATTCGGGACAAATCCGATCACCCACGCGACCCAAGAACACTCATTTCATATAATATCCATCAAGCAAGCAATAATATTCATGAAAGGAACCCTAATCATGCCACTAAGTCGAGAATTTACCTAGTTTGGAAAGTTGAGGGGCTTCTCTGTAAATAAGAAAAAATAAAAATAAATAAAACGGTCGGGCGAGTTGGGCTGGGCCGGTCTGAGCTGGATTGGGCCAAACGGGCCTGCTGGGATTTGGACTGGGCCGCACTGGGCTGATGGGCCGGACCGAGCCGAGCTGGGCTGGGCCGTTGCTGGGTTGGGCCGTCCGCTGCTGGACTAGACCGGCGCTACTGGACTGAGCCGCAAGCTGGGCTGCTGGGCGGCGCGTGTCTGTTCGGCCCGGAAAAAAAAAACAGCAGACCCGATTAGGAAGAAAACGAAAATAGAGAGAAGGAGAGGGGTGGTCTCGGCGGTTTGATGGAGGAGGCTCGCGCGACGGGGAGCTCGGGTGGAGCAGGAGCTACGGGGAGCGTCTGGAGCTGAGGACGAAATCGGTGTGGGAGCCGACGGTCACGGGGGGAGCTGCGGGTCAGAAAAAACTCGAGCTGAGGATCGTTCGTCTTTGAGCTGGGGGTTGTTCGTCCGCGAGCTGAGGGGCGTTCGTCCGCGAGCTGAGGGGCGTCCGAGTTCGAGCTGCCGTCGTTCGTCTGCGAGCTGGGGGCTTGGTGTTCGAGGTGCCGTTTTTTTAAAAACCGAGAGCGGCCGAGAGAAAGAGAGAGTATCCCCCCCAAAAAAATCCAGCTGAGAGAGAGGAGATCCCAAAAAAATTATCAAGCTTCCCGTTCAAAGCTCGAGCCGAGAGTCTTTTTTCGAATGAGCGGGCTCTGAACCGGGGTCCGAGAGTTTCCCGAAATCGCCGCCAAATCGAGCTGTGTCTTTTTTGGATTTTTCGGGAGAGTCCCTGAGAGCCCGCGAGCGAGAGCGTCCCCGGTTTTTTGATCTCGATTCTTTCCATTTCGGCCGTTGAGGGAAATCCGGCCAATCCCCGAAGAATCAGCTGGAAAACGAGATTTACGGGAGTGCAGAAGAGGAAGGGGAGGAAGAAGAACAGGGAAACTTTGACTTTCCTTTTTTTTTTTTTTAAGGGTGGTGCAGCAGTCGGTCAGATCAGTTCTGACCGACGGTCAGACCGGCTCTGACCGACTTGACCTTTTTTTTTTTTTTAAAGAAAATGTGATAAATTGGGAAATGATAATTTTGCCCCCCCGGAACCGATGGACCGAAATTAGGTGCTGACAGTGTGTTCATGTGAGGCTATAATTAAAAATGGCACTCGACACTTCAAAACACATGAACATGGGGCATACACAATTAAGGCCCATTAGGCTGGCTCGAGCCTCCTTTCCCCTTTTTAAAATTAAAATAAGACTTAAACGATTTATCCTTGATCAAAACAAGTTTTGTCACATTTTTTTATAATTAAGCACTGATTTTTTGGTCTTGGATCTCTTTAACGGCGAGCATGAGATAATATCGACCCACACATGTTAACCTCGGGATATCTGATTTCACTATGGCATATGCTAATGTATTTGAATGACCTAGGTCAGGAACATGGAAAAAGAAGAGCGAATTCTCATGTATTGAGCACGTAGCCAATTGAGAGCTTGAGAGATCATTTCATTGTATTTTGATCAATAATTGTAATTCCCAGGCCTAACGTGCGTGAGGTCATGAGCGGCATGAGAATGGGTTGATTAGATGAGTTCGATCATGCAAGGTGGCCCATCTCAAATAAACCGATTAATTGCAAGTTAATTCATTGGACTTTTAAGAAAAAAATTGATGAAAAAGAAGCATGTAGTTTAGGTATATTTAATTGGTATGATAGATTTCATGTCATGAAAAATCAAACAGACACATCATTAAATTTATTAACGCATTTGCATGAATAATTGGTAGGATATTATTAGAAAATCACACAAAAAAGGAGAAAAACAAAATACAAAAAATGAGTAGGTTTATTATGAATTTGGGTCGCTCCTATATGATCAGAATCATCTCTTCAATTCAGGTCTCACGTATTTTTGGTGTCCATTTAAGCGTGAGATGTGCGGAACCTTAAAACAACTCGGTAGATAAAACCGGCAAACTCCCTAGACAAGTTGATTACCAATTCTTGGGCGATCAAAGAAACTCCGTAATAACAGGACTCCCGAACCTAGATTTTTGTTTCCACAGACCATGGCCTTTAAAAACATAAGAGGTATTGTATCATGCACCCTAAGTTTGGGTATTGAGGTATTGTGTCATGCACCCTAAGCTTGGGTATCTCTCTGACCCTAGATCTTCAGACTTTAAACACGAAAGGGGCAACTCCCGACCACTCACTCATTTACGCGCCCCTCGACGCCATTCAAGTGTCGTGGCTGGATATGGGTTCGCACAGACATGAACAACTACGGTTATTTATCGTCGTCATCGACTGACTTTTCACCGCCATCAGATTCTTATAATTATTATCCATCAACCGGCTATTCGTCGTTGATACCATCGATTGACAACTCATTGCCATTTAGCCACCATTTGTCGTTGCCTTTGACAAGCTATTTGACGTCGCCCATATATCGTAGCCTCAACCATCCAATAGTTCAGCGTAACCAGCTGGTCACCCAATACAGCCAACTATTCCTATGCGCCCAACTGTTTACACAGAGTCGTAGTTAGCTGGCCATCCAAAGCTGTTAAATCTTTATGCACAACTGTAACAAATGTTAAAAGAGCACTTACAAAATATGAAAGAGCTTAGAGAAAGCTTCGCCCTAACGATAGAAGCGATCGAAGCAGAAGCGAGACATCAATCGATGAAGTCTCGACAATCTCCTTCACTTACACCAAACTAGGTCCAATCACAGCTATTAACATTGTTTAAGGAGCCTGATCTCGATTAGTAGCTGAACGATATTGTAAGGCAAGTTAAACAGTCATCTTCACCCTCGTCTTCTCCTTCACGAGAAGATGCAACTACTTCCACCACCACATGAGGATGAAGCATGAAAGTTCCCTATTCAGTGATGACAGAGCAAGCTAGCCTGGTTACTCAATCGCCTAAGTCATTACTAGCAGACAAGGACGAATCTTTGGCCTCCAAGTCTATTAGTATGGCCAAGACGTTAGTCGCTCATACAATGCCAACTACTCCATTTCCTTGGCTCCAACCAACGGCTTCGCATCCTCCATCACAAGTGAAAGGTGCATCTCAACATTCTCCTCAGCTCTTAAAATCTCATGAGTTTGAGAGATTCGACATATGCCGACCCCGAGGTCATCTAGCTAAAATTGTTGCGCAATTGTCTTCATCGGGTGCCTCATTATTGGAATCAAGCCAAAATGACAAGGAAAAGCCTGCAAAAGAAGATTCATCACCATTACCATCGGCTCCATCTAGTCCTAAGGCGATTTCGCCTAAGGAAAAGGCCGAGGAATGCGCACATAACAAATCAACGAAGAATTCGATAAGTTTCTTTGTAAATTAAAGGACGAGTGTAAATTTTGCTTGTCGTGCTCGAAACTCATATCACAGTTTAAGGCCAAATCAAGGGCCACGAATTCCGCAAATGCAGCCGATAGAAAGCCGACCACCAATTCGATCAATCCACCTCAGCTATGGGACAACAACTCAATTGGATCCGCTAGCACTTTCACAGGTATGGCCCCGAAGCCTACTAGCTCAACTAGAGTAGAAGTTGAGAGAGTTCAGGCGAGGGAAAAGTTAACGAAGCTTCTAGCCTCAACCCCAAAGTATGAATGGCGAAAAGTTACCCATCCAAGAGACAATAAGCCATTGACTCGAACTAAAAAATGCCATGAGCAATGGCTTAGACAAGCTGAAAGGGCATTAGCTGTATAATTTGTCAACTCTGAGCGAAGGCATTACCATTTTAAGAGTGCAGCTGAAAGTTCTAGCCTGACCATAAAATACAACTAGTTGAGCGGCCACAATGCTCGGAGGGTTAAGGCTCTTCCAAATGTCGTGGCTATGCGCATTCAACCTAGTGTCCACAATGCTCGAGGGGTGGGGGTCAGCCCATTGGCCTTTGCCAAACGCAAGTAGCCGAGCGTAAAGAACGCACGAGGGATGACGATTAATGTCGTGATTGTTACCAAAGACAAGCATTCGAGCGATTAGAGGGCTCGGTGGGTCAAGCCCGACACGAATATCAAGCCTAAGCAGCCTTAATTGAGTCCTGACTGTCTAAAGAGACGTGCCGCCACTAGTCATCTTTTCACCAGAAACCAAAAGCGCAAAAAGTAACGACTCTAATGAGATCAAAGACTAGTAGTTTCCCAATCAAATGTGACCGCTAGCCCGAAAGGGTCCTATCTCCACTCAAGTTCATGTGGCTGCACATATATGTACACCTAGGGCTAAAGCTTTATCTATGAAAAAAAAGCTTCAACCAGATCTGTGTGGCTATCTAACATTCCCATGGCTACTTTTAATTTAGCAGCTCCACACAAGGCTTCAACCATCCAAGCAAACTTGGGCGTCAACTTGTCAGCTACCAAATCCATGAAAACTGTCATACAAAGGATTATGATAGAGGAGCTAATCTACAATCCTTAAATTTCAAGCATGCTATTCTTACTATTACAATGTTATGCAAGAGGAGATGAAGCTAGTAGCCAGTCGTGGGGTCGCGGCTAAGCTCGAGGCCGTGACCTAGATGCAGCATATCATTCGATGGAGGCTCTAGCTTGTAAGAGCTAAATATCACAGCTTTCTGCATCGACGTGAATTTCACCTTGTTGGCATAATTAGTCGAAAGTCACATATGTAGCCGATTTACAACTAGAAGAGCGCTAAATGTCGCTACTATTATCTTCAGAGGAAGTTCAATCTAGTGGCTAACCTACAACCATTGAAGGCAAGACGTTCACATTACTCAAGTTAGGCTCGTGCGACGAATTATAATTACATGTCAAGTCCTGCTCGATACTCTCTTGCAGTTAGACATACGGGGTATTGTTTACACTCATTTTCTGCACTTTATGATAAAAGCATGATTATGAGTGTGAAGCCCGCAGATCGGCCCATTTGAGGAATAGAGTGTATAATTGAAGCCCAAGACAAGTCCAATTTGCATCAGTGGCAATACTTGACCCACACCGCCGTGAAATGGTTGGGTGGCCAAGGATGAAGATTATGGATTGTTTCCAAGCATAGGCGAGAACGAATGTGGATGAGTTTGTGGGCACGCACGAAGATAAGGTGTGCCATAAGTAATTTCCATGTGGGAAATTAACATGTATAGCGTTCGTATATTGCCAAAGAAGAGAATCAGAGATGTGCCGATCATTACTTTAATTGGACAATATCCTATTCTTCCATATATGGAGCTTTCATGGCAGCAAATTAGAAAAGGAAGATTGCATGGCATGGGAATATAGTCGTGTGCACATGGAGATTACTTGCTTTCTGGCCTTAATCTTTGGCTTTGTCTGATTATTATAATTGGAGAATTATTATCCAAGAATACTAGGATTATATTTTTCCTTTCGGGGTAATTACACTGGTGGTCCAAAAAGTTTCACTAATGTATCAAGTTGGTCCAAAAAGTTTTTTTTTTTCTATTTGATGGTACAAAATGTTTCAAAGTTGTAACATGATAGTACAAATCGTTATTTCGCCATTGACGTCGTCATCCCGCCATTAACATGGGTGGACCTTTAAGTTAATTAAAGAAATATTTTGTACCATTATGTTACATCTGTAAAATATTTTGAACCATTAAGTGACAACTTCAAAAGAGTTTGAACCATCATGTAACGTTTCACCAACTCCTAAAAACATATCAGAGCCACGTGTCGGCCACGTTTCGGCCACGTCAGCTTCGCTTGACGGTGTCAATGGTGAGATAACGGTTTGTACTATCATGTTACACTTTTGAAACATTTTGTACTATCAAGTAGCAAAAAAAACTTTTTGGATCAATTTGATATATTAGTGAAACTTTTTGGACCACCAGTGTAATTACCCTTTTTCCTTTCATTAGACTATGATGTTTAGACAATAAGTTGTAGGATTTCCTTTCATTCGAATAATTCCCCAATTTCGGTATTTTTGGCTCGAGTCTAGATAGATGCCTATATATATCAATCGCACTACTATTGTTAGCCCCTCTGACATCAATCACAAAACGGCTTTATACCACGCTCCTTTACCTTTATTTTTACTTTATCGCACCACACTTCAATATCTATCTTTTTGCACCATTTTCCTTATCATGCAATAGCCTTCTGAGTCAATCCCATGATCCGTCGGCATATCTTTCTACCCACCTTGGCTCCTGGTCGAGGAGGTCATCCATGAGCTAAGGTCCTAACCAAAGCTCACCCTTTTCGGCTCTTAATAGCTGAACCCAGAGCATCTTTCAACTTCTGACTAACTCAGCAGTGAAGCTATCCAAGTTTTTCACGAGCCAATCTAGGCCGTGAGCTACTCGATTTTAAAGATCGGCTTTTAGCCGTCTTTCGACGTCATCCGATTGTTAGCACTCGTCATTGGGGAGAATCCTAGTAGCCAAATCCTCAGGCCGCGTAATCGTTTGAACATCATCATCAACCACCCCAATGACATTTCTCATAAACCCAGCTACTAATTAGATCTATGGACCTTGGAGGCCATGGCTCTAAGCTCTAGCACGGTGGTTTCGCTATCGATTCTTGGGATTACGCCTTGACACGCCTGGCAACCCTGATCTCATGAGAGATTCACCTAGCTAGCACCAAATGTAGGATTGCGTGCTAAATAGATTTCAACTGAGAAAAAGAGTATAATGCAACGGTAAATATAGTCCCCTCGATTGTGGGACTACCTTTTTGACCGAAAAAAAAATGTCAGCTTTATTTACATGAGCGGAAACTATATGCTTTTGTTCCGTGTGCAAACACCATGTAAATCAAACCAATGCAGGCAAAAAAAATTGTAAATCAGACCAAAACAAAACATCATGTCATAAGGGAGTAAACTATCAATTTCATCCCTAAATTGAGCATCAATACAAAAGAGGGCCCGACAGAGCAACAAATTGCTATTCATTCTTAAGTCAACAGAGATAGGCAGATGATTCAAGCATATGACAGAAGAACATACATAATCATCCGGCAACATACAGAGCAAACAGACAGCTCAGACAGCATCCAAACCGGCATTTTCAAGATACATCACCGACAGTGCTATTTTTCACTGGTCCGCTTGACCATCAGAAGATAGTCAATATTGGGCTTCAAAAATTCCACGCGATGTCAAACAGATGAAAAGTGTCTCCGAACACATTTTGTAGATCAACTGCTCCATACAGAGCAATTTCAGAATACAGACAACTTTTCAGTGGAAGTTCAAAAATGCCGGTTCATCCAAGAAAAGTTAATGCCCGATGTCAGATACAGTCATGTCCAACAATTATGCAGAGCATGATCATTGCCTCAAACTGTCTTTCAGAAGTCACACAGACTCCTCTAATGACTCCCGAACAACAGAACAAGCATACCTTTTAACGGAAAACCTTATCCGATGACTGGTCTGATAGAACATCGGCAAACCAAGTTAGCCATGTATTGCCCAAAAAACTACAGCGGACATATGCAATTGGGCAAATGAGACAACAATATCTCTTTCAGTTTCCCGAGTGATATTCGAAGAGCAGGAAAGCCCGTTTTCAACCGAAATTCATAAACGGAGGTCCTTTTCGTGAAAACTTGACGCTGGATAGTTGGCAAACCCAGTGCTACTCATCTCAACGCTCAATGTGAAATCCTCAGACGGAATCTCACAATCCATCTAGATCCTCAGAACACCGTTTTAGGGTTTCAGATGCAATTTTTTAGTCCTTCGAGCCCAGTTCTCAACGAACAGAGATTACAGTGATCTCCGACTCGCCCAAGCAACTCAGAAAGCATTCTGAGAAATTCGGCTTCGGACTCTTAGGACGTCTCCGGCTTCACAGTGACAATACCGGCTTATTGGTCAATAATTTAGTCTGATTGACAATGCATGTCAAAACGACTGATGCATAATGCGGATACGAGATGTGCATTTAGAAACGGCTAACTTTGCTCTAATTGCCTGAAACGAGCAAAACCGGCTTCCAAGCTCAAAAATCACACGAACATTCTTTTGGGAAAAATAGGTGATTTCGAGCTCATTTGAACCGTTTTCGCGCGTACATTGACAATTCGACGTTCGTTTTAGCAACAAGCCTCGAACACGCGATCAATCAAAACCAGAACTTTGTCCCGAACTTCCCTTAGTGCCGTGGGACCCACGAGTTGCCCAAGATGAGCCGCCCCTTACCCTAGAAATTTCGGCTTCTTCTTCTTCAATGCAAGAAGCCAACTTGCTCACTCTTAGCCCAAAATATCAAGAAGAGCTTGAAGACAATACTCAAGCTTCATTAATGCTTCTTGGCTCATCTTCATGAAGAATGCATGGATGAAATTCATCCTTATCTTGCTTAGCAAAATTCGGATCCCATAAGCATGCCCTTAATCAAACTTTTCTTCACTTAATCATCATTAAGCATAGCCTATATATACTTTCTAAGTCATTAACTTAATCACAAGTCACCATACATCACATTCTCTTGCATCAACACTTGTCATTTTCATCAAGCAAAAGCTCCCAAGAAGCTCAGCAAAATCGCAGCACCTTAAGCAAGCAAAAACCCAAGCAAAAACATCAAAGACTTAAGTCGGAATCCATCCCGACTTAAATCCAAACTTCACCAAATTTCATATCCCACATGTTTTCGACCCGCTCTATCCATTTCCGGGCTTAGATTTTAAGTTTGAAGCCTCTAAGCCATAGAACCAGCCTTGAACAAAATCAGGACAGTTTTTGTCCTTCTTGGGTCAGATTTGGCAACCCGATTTCCAAGGCTTTCCAAATTGGTTTGAGCTGCCAAAACCCATCAAACACCTCCCCACACAACCCTAGGGTGTCAAGGAGTCAAGAAATCCAAGAAAAACCCGTTGATTTTAGCCCAGCACGAAAAAATAGCTCGATTGCCCAGTCGGGTCGAAATTTCTAACTGTCTGTGCGGTTTTCTTGCAGATAGGGTCGATCCGAGACCCTTTTCGCCAAACAACTACCACCATCACCTTCATAGGTGAGTTAGGAGTCGGGAGCCGCTGACCTTGCATCAAAATTCCATCAGGATCCACCGTGGTGAATTCCGACCCGAACACTGCCCAATAGGGCCAGTTTTCAGGACACACTCTGTTTTCCGTGATCTTTGTAGGACTATACGGGTCGACCCAATAACTCTGGGAGCAAACGACCACCACGGTCACCTAGAGGGGTCCCTTGGCTACCCAGACCCGCTAACCTTACCTCAAAATTCTTTTGGGAGCCTCCGTGCCGACGTTCGACCCGACTTGTGCCAGTCGGGTCTGTTCTGGCCCAGTTGAGTCTGTTTTCTGCTTACTGACCTGACTTTGCTTTTGATTTCCGGAAACTCCACCCGTGCACTCCTCCCGAAACCACTGCAAGGATGTTAAGCATCCTCTTAGCTTTCTGGAACAGTTGAGACCTCTCCGAAAAGCCACCCAAGCCGCCCGAACCGGTCTGTTTTCTCCCGGGTGCCCAGTCGGGTCAAATTGCTCCAGACGGGCCTGTTGCTGGCAACTGGGCCTGTTCAACGAAAAACAGCCCAAACCCGACCCACCAACGGTCCAACCCGACTTCTAATAGTCCCATCCCACATCCCGGGATTAGGTATGACCATTCCCGACTTACAGGAGCTAGGAATTTTACGTTTTTGTTTTTTTTATGGAGTTATAAGAGGTTTTAAGCATGATTTTACTTCCAAACTTTAATTTTATGCAATTTCCATATTACATCATGCATGTTTATCATCGTTTAACGTGCTAGCATGTCGGGAAATATTTAAATCGAAGTCGAGGAAACCATTCCGACCCAGAAAAGCCGAGATCTCTTGGGTTAACCTCTCCATGAGGTAACCAAGAGCATTCTTGACCTTTTCGGGTCAAGACTGGATTCCCTTGCCCCGATTTAAATTATTTCCTGAGTTTTATTGGTTTTTCCCGCATCCATGAAGTTGGTATCGTTTTATCGATTCCTTAAATAACGTTTTTGTGCATGTTTGTGTGCTTGAATGTGTTTTCCAAATCATGATGATACCGGTTTTGTTAAATACGTCTCACTTTTCGTGTTTAATGCTTGAGCATGTGAGAAATAGTCAAAATCGAGTTCAAGAGAACGTTCGAGACCCGAAATGGGTCAAGGAAACCCACGACTATTCCCAAGAGGAAAGAGCCAAAAGTTCCTCGACCTTATTCGGGTCAAGAACGGTCTCTTTACCTCGATGAAATCCATTTCTCAAACTTTTGTGCAAATTGCAATTTCAATATCATCGCAAATCCCGCATTAAAATTCCTTTATAACATTGTTTTCAAAGGAAAAATGCATGAATTCATGTATCGATGACTCTTTCGGAGCCATTTGGGTTCCAAGGGTATTTTGGTCATTTTGACCAAATTATCCTCAACCTTCCTGGACCCGTCTTGGTCGCCGTGTCATAAATTATTTTCATCAAATTGAGCTTTTCGGGTACTCAGACTCCATTCAGTGGATCAATCCATGATCTGTCTGATTATCTGTAACCCGCACATTTACTGCATTCGGCATTTAATTTTAAACTGTAAATCCACAAATGGGTTAATCGGGATGCTCACGTGATTAATCCCACTTCACACTGACAAATCTTGCATGAAATGGCCATTAACTGATAACTCGCGTCGATGAGTTGTCAAATGACGTTAGTGCCATTTTTAAACTTGTCAATTTCAAAACTCGAAACGCGCTATCCAATGTAGCATGGACGTCTGGAAAGGGCTTCTGTGTCTCAACTTTAGTTTTTACCTGATTTCAGGATACAGAAGATCTTTCCATATCACTTCCGGGTAGATCGTCTGGTTCTTTGGCTTTTTCGAGGTTCTTGCACAATCCTGGATGATCCAGGGAATTGGTCGACACCGGCTACAGGCTGAGGTGGCTTGCACTGCGATGTTCCTCTTTTCTGAAAACAATTTTCAAATAAAGGGAAAAATCGTCTTTTCACAATTTAGCGACACCTTTAGGGTTAGCATGACAGAAACACTACAATACGGGATAGGAACGGGCTACCTGTTCAGGTGTAGGTTTATCTGCATAACCTTTTCGTATCTAACTGATTAGTTTCTGTCATCCTAACGTAGACTCGGGTAACTAGAACGGTTGTTTCTGTCATGAAACATGCAAAATCCTGATTAATCATTCACTCGACCTAACCAAATGCTAGACAATGATTAGGGGGAACTCTAGATTCCAAATCTAGAGTTAAAACCCGAGTTTGGTTAATTCAGTGGTAATTCAGTGACACAATACATAATAATTGTAAAAACAATCCACATACGCGAGACTTGAACACAGACACCATGTCTGTCAAGTTTTCAATGCGAAGCCGAATGTAGAATGTTTTACATGCGTTTGCTTGTTTAGTATAGGCATTTGCTTGCAAAAACACCCTTGGGTTAATAATCTGTTAATTCACGTAAATACGACAATAACAAACACCTTGTCTGTTATTAACATGTTGCGTGTTATCTTTCTGCACTTGTTTGTCATGCGCGTCGAGCCTGATTCCTAGGCCGAACAATGTTAGGGTTAACGCCCTAATCACCAATCACAGGGTCCAACACCCTAACCATCACTCACAGGGTCCAACGGCCTATTCAGTGAGAGCGTGCACCGAGTTTCAGTTCTTCGGTCTTTTCCTTAAACTCAGGGTGAGTTGGAGAGGAATAATAACCGAACGCGAGTCGACGGGAATTCAGCCATTTGTAATTTGTATTTATTTTTTTTTAGAGCATTGTAAGGATTTTATTTTGTACATTCATTCTGTAAGAATTCCAGTCGGTAAGCGAACAGTTTGAGAGTCGAATTAATCGAATCGGTCCAATGCTTGCCCAAAGGAAAGTAAATCCAAGATCTCGCGGTTCTGGTTCAAGCAGGGATTCAACCTCCATGGTTCGATGAACTGTAACGCAAGATTGTGAACCAACTCCCCAACATACAGGTTTACTTATCTCTCGGCTTCTCAATCAACATCGTTTAATTTATCGAATTTACGATGTCAAAACGTGCGAGCTGAGCGCAGCTTAACTCATGCGGTCATAAAAATAAAACGACAAGCTTAGCAAACCAGAGTACCAAAAGGGCGTGCGGGATATAGGCCCGCACGTAACATGAACCCCCGAATTCGGAATTTTCGGTTCCGCACAGACCAATGCCTTAACAAACTAGGTGTTCCATACGCCTAGACCAGGGTAACTTACCGGCCCTTGACCTCCGGGTCATAAAATGGTAAGTGGCAACTCCATTTCTCGCGCGTGTCACGTCCGTCACACTCCCAAGCCGCGCGATCCAAAAGCGCGCATGCGGGCCCCGACGAAAGTCCACATTTAGGTCCGTACAGCTTGGCGACTCCACTAGGGACATACTTAGTGGGTTCAGGCTCGATTCGTTTGCTTTGCTTGCATGTTTATTTATCGCTTTCCGCACATTTATTTTACGCACATTTACTGTTCTGCACTTGCATTGCATCATTCTAGAGGTTTTAGGTACCAAATGCCTGAAATCCCACGGGCACCGATTTAGGAAGCTAGATTAGTCAGAGGTTCCGAGTAAGGGAACGGATCGAGTCGGTTTTGCCACCAAACTGACCCCCAAAGATCCTCGCTCGATTTCAAGGAATTGACGCCCTTGAATCGGGACCCCCATCCCTAGTTAGTGGTTTTTCCCAGTAGAACACTGAAACCATGCATAAACAAGGACCGTCATGCTGGACCAAAATAGCTTTCATGCCGTAAACTGACCTAAAAGTTGAGTCTGTGAGTCGGCTCGTAGTTTTTCTTTTAGGCGAGCCTTTTGCTGTTTTTATTGAAAGTGCGTTGTACAATGTAATGAACTAATGTTATAGTTTATTTTTCTGCACCTGCATGCACATTTTCAAACAAACTAGGACATTGCATTAGTTTAATGTTTAAGTTCCCTTTTTCAAATGAACTTTCTTTGCAAATTAAGCAACTTAAACCAAATCGATGCAATGGCATTAACTTTTGAAAACTCATACATTGCATGCATTCTATTTATTTCTAAGTTTGAGCAGCTACAACGCATTTCTGCACGATAGGTGAGTTGTGCCAACCTTAGCGGGTAGACCACCCGCGGTCTTCACTTCTCCATAGCGAGATGCGCTGTGACCAAAGGCCGAGTCCATCTCGGCCGCCCATCCCGCACGACAGGCGAGTTGTGCCAACCATCGCGGGTAGACCACCTACGGTCTTCACCCTTCCTCCACGGCAAGACGAGCCGTGGCCCGAGGGCCGATCAACCTTCCCAGGCGAAGTTAATCAACACTAACTTCCACTTGATCGACCACATCCTCGACGTGCCCTGACGCGTCTCCAATGCACCAGTATACACTTCTTCACACAACAGTGCGCACCACTAGCATGTCCAAACACGTCACCACGTACCACATGCACGCATCGTCAGCACATCTCCTGTGTGTACCGATGCACGTCTCTCGGTGTGCTCACACGACGCCTACTAAGTCAGTTTGCTTCCCTACACTCTTACATTGGAATTGCGAACAGTTCATGCTCCTTCATTGTTTCCTTCTTCCATTGCAGGAAATCCCCAACAAGAAGGCAGCCTGAATACTGAACGACCACAACTGAGATAACAAACGTCTCTCATCCAACTCCTTGGGATTTCAACATTGAGCTCCCACCCTCTCTCCACAAAGATCGCAAACAACTCAGAGTCACCGCTTTGCAGCGCCCTGCGCTGTTCTTCAGCATTGACCTTTACTTTTGCATCTCTTAGACTTTCTTATCGAGCTTGCATTTATTGCATCGGGCTTCGGCCTCGCATCGGGCTCCGGCCCCCCATTTACTGCATTGGGCTTCGGCTCCACATCGGCCTCCGGCCCTGCATTGGGCTCCGGCCCCGCATTTACTGTATTGGGCTTCGGCCTCGCATCAGGCTTCGGCCCTGCATCGAGCTCCGACCCTGCATTTACTGCATCGGGCTCCGGCCCTGCATTTATTGTATTGGGTTTCGGCCCCACATCGGGCTCCGGCCCTGCATCGGGCTCCATCCCCGCATTTACTACATCGGGCTTCGGTCCCGCATCGGCCTTTGGTCCCACTTTTGGGCTTCGGCCCCTCATCGGGCTTCGACCCTACTTTTGGACTTCAGCCCCGCATCGGGCCTCGGTCCTGCATTTACTGCTTTCGGGCACTGGCCCAGCATTTACTGCTTTTGGGCTTTGGCCCTACATTTACTGCTTTTGGGCTCCGGCCCAGCATTTACTGCTTTCAGGTTTTGACACCCCGCATTTACTGCTTTCAAGCTCATCTGAAATCCAAAATCAACTTTGATTCAAATTCATCCAAGCGATATTCCAAGGAGCAAGTCTAATCCTTTCACTACAAAGGCTGAAATTGATAGCTCCACAAACAGAGCATGACCCACCTGCCTGCCACAACAAGCACCAGCACCATTGCGCTTTTGACCAAAGAATGGGTCCCACCCATTCTCAAACTCTCTTTCACTTTAATTTAAATACATTCCCACAAACGGGATCCCGACTAGAACTAGCACTTCGAAGGGGACATTAAGACAGTCTTTGCAACGCCCTATTAGTTCTGTTGGACCTATTCGACTCACCTGTCCTCATGGGACTCGGCTCCTCGAGCCTTCCCTAGGACGGCTGTACATGCCTACTCGCAATTAGGGAAAACATGCTTATGTGACCTTAGTCACGGTCTAACCACTTCAGAGTGGTGATGACCAGATTCCCGAAAACAAATGTCGTCTGCACGCGGCACCTTATGGGTCGCGGGCGGGACAAAAAGGGATTTTCCCATGGGACAACCCCATATTTCTTACCACATATTCCCTGCATAATCGCTTCATGCATTGTCTTCTTTGTCATCCTTCACAAGGGCACGTTGACCACAAGTGAAGAGCGATGCGCGAGTTCACGCTTCCTTGAGAACTTGTCTCGGACCCTTTCCTAATACTTTTAACGAGGGAGGTGTTCGACGATGAGGTAACCCTTATGAAGTCGAAGACAAGGACAATCGAGCGAATCACTTAGCATTGATGCAACTATCTTCCTTGAACATCCAGTGACTTCAGCAACATGCTCCCTCCAAGAGGCACACACCATAAAGGATAGCAAGAGATGATCGGAAACATCGCACCAGGTACCTACCACGGCCCACTTCAACAAATGAAGACCAGGGCATCCCCGTTCAACATTCACACCGAGGCAACCTCGGTTCCCTATTCCACATGGGGCAATTTGACATTTTCTTTTCCTAGACAACAGGGGAAATTCACATGTAATGCTTGCAAGGGCAAATGACATGAAGTTTAGCTTTCGAGTGCACGAGAGTCAAACTTCCAAGAAAGTCGGTCCTCACAAAATAAGGCTAGCAACACACAACAAGTCTCCACGAGGCGAAGCACACCAAAGCGGCCTCGGCGATGCAAAGTCGAGGAGTTTCAAATAAAGACACGGGACACAAAATAAACCCCAGCTGCAGGAAAAAAAAACAGAGCGAAAAGAAGCGGGAAAAACCTGCTAATTAAGAGAGAGAGAAAAGACGCGGGAAAAACCCGTCAATGAACAAAACAAGGCACCGCCGAGATTTAAAATTCTGGCGCCACCAATCTTGAGATATCAACAAACCCCGATAGAAAGGGGAGCAGCAGACATAACTCCTTGACGAAGATAGAAAACAATGCACTCAGAGGTTGAATCCTTCGAAACCTTCGCCCTTATAAACTCGAGAGATAAAAGAATCGAGACCGCTAGGTCGAAAACCCCTTTTAGGGCGGCCTAACAAAAGCTATGGTAAAAGAGAGGCACAACCGGAAACCCTTTGGGGCGGTCGTGGCAAAAGGAGAGCTCTTCCCATTTAGGTTGAGAGGAACGGTCACGAGATGGGTGACCGTAGCAAAAGGAGAGCAAAACTAGAGATAGATAAAATTGTTCCCTAGTCTCTCACATATCATGTGGGCAAGGGATTCCCAAGGGAAGTGGCCAGGTTATCTATTCCAACATGATCCCCGATCGACTCTCCAATACCATTCAACCGTCCAAGAGGAAACCTTCTTTAAGCACAGTGGGCAATTGAGCACGCCGTCTAAGCAGTTCGGCACAGCCTACACAACAGAAGGACGAAGGAAAAGGGGGGTACATCTCGCTGCAGGCGTGAACTCGTGTATCCTTTTAGCTTGGGGCAACGTGCTTCCCAAGCTTTCTCTTTTCTCTTTGTCTTTGCATAACTCCAAATGGGTCACAACCTCTCTTTAATAGGCTACCACAGAGCCAAAATTCCAGACATTCCTCTCCGGGGGTTTAGTCATGACGCATTGGAAATGGTCAGACCGAATCTGACCAAATCTGAACAGAAATCCCCAAGCGGGTTACAAATGTAGCTTCCCTACGGTACCCTATTGAGAAGGGTTCAAACCCGATGGGCGCGTCGAACAACCGATAGAGCTACTAGGGTATCGTCGGGGACGTCTCGATATGCCCATACATAGCCAACGAGAATCCCCAGAGGCCTGGCATCTAGGCCTCCAAGAACGGGATCCATCTGCACTGTCAAAGCAAAATTCTTCACCGATCGCTTAGGTGACCCGAAACTGAAGATCTATGCGTCACAACGACGCTCTTTTTGGTGCTCACTTGTACCTATCACTTGTAGTTTTTCTCATATGATCTACTAGTAATGCTAGGATCACAGGTACCGTATAACAAGAACTACGGTAGACTCTGATTTCCGACCACTCGGGATACGTAGGCGCTCCACCCCAAAGCCCAAGTCCTTTAGCATGCAACACCCCGCAAAGCAAAATCCTTCATCGCATAGCCGGGGCATCGCCAGTGAAAGCGCAATGGCCCAACAGCAAATCCGGCATCTGACAAAGTGCAACCGCTTCAACAGCAACGTCGGTCCTCGACAAATCAGAATTCTCAGGGTTTCATGCCCACTCCACTACAGTCAAGGTTTACACCCACTTCACTACATTCAGGTTTCCCACACATATCACTGCAGCCTTAATATAAGGAGAAACCTTCAGGATAGCACTCCAGGCATTCAGTAGCATCACAATCAGATGACACAACAACGAAGCATTATGTCACAGCATAGTTTGCAGCACATATGGGTTCAATGATGGAGGAAACTATTGCTAGTTTCACGGGGCCTACGGAAGCGTGAAAGGAATAGAAATTCAAATTTCCTACCCGTGAAACTAGATCCCAAGACCTACTAGTAGAATGGGAATAGATAAAGTGTACCTGAAATCTTTTAAACCGTCGATCGAGCGTCCAACGCGTGACGCCTCTACCGGTATCCACACCGACTTTGTCGACGAGTCTTCGAGATCAGCGGTGCTAGCGGCCAATGCTCGAAGGAAACACTAGTGTGACTCCGATAATAATAAGACTAATGGATGTCTTCAAATCGAACAATTCGATCCGAACTCTCGTACACCCATACACTCATATATACAAAACATACATGCACACACATATGTCATCTATATATATATATATATATATATCCATCCCATTTCTGATGGCTATATATATGCATTCGACAATGCATTGATTTTGCATGACTTTCATGCAAAATGAGGCCACATGGAATGCACTTGGCATCCATGCAAATGACATGTGTCTCTTGGCATGTGTGTGCCACGTGGCTCCCAATTCGGGTCCCGTGTGTCTCTGTGTCATGTATCGAATTGAGTCCATTAAATCTAATAAATTAAGGTCTAATTAATCGATAAATTTAATCTCATTAAATATCCGATTAACTAATCGCACCGTAACTCGTCTAATCTCTATTAGACAGATTTAGTGTTTCAAAACTATCCCGTCGATTTGGTCGTAGTGTGTGACCCTGTAGGCTTCCGATTACATTGACAGTAATATCGAAATCTCTATTTCATATTACAAACAGTGAGCGACATCTAGCAATGCATCACTGCTACTTAAGTAATCAAAAAGTCAATTTCTCGACGAACCTTGTAATCATGTTACCGTGCAGTATAATCCCTTTGTCCTCTATATTTCTATTGAGCCCAAGGCATGGTCGTTGTCATCCTTGTATGGCTCAATCTCTCTTTCTTGGTTTACCGGGTAAGTTTATCAGAACAAATGAGATCGATATCCCTATATCGACTCATTTGGATATGCATACACTTATAGGCTCTGCCCACCAAGCGGCCGTGAGATATCACTCTCATTACGTAGGATGGACAAATCCTATCTGGGTCACTCACATTCCTCTCCATGCTCTGTGGTATACCCAATTACTGTCTTTATAACCAGCATGTTACGGTGGCGTTTGACAGTATCAAAGTATATGACATTACATGTAGGAAACTATGATGACCTCAAGTCAAAGGACCACTGCTCCATAGTCATTATGAGATCTGCTAATGACAGTCACGTAACAACCCATGTAGCAGTCTCATGACGGGTTAATCCAGTACACATTACTCATAATGTATACCTGCAGTATGACTCGATGTCTCCACATCCATGACCTGTGAGATTTGGTCATCAATCTACACCCACACTAGTCTAACCGCATTATCGTTGTCCTAATTAATGATAATACTTTGACTAGGGACATTTAGGAATAGTGTTCAATCATTATTGGATCTCACAATCAAGTCACACTTGATGCCTGTTGTACCTACTAATCCAAGGACATTATTGTGTAAAATTAATATTCA